>NC_137086.1:25845809-26572154 GCF_951640355.1 Cnephaeus nilssonii | reverse complement strand
TTTATTTTAATGGAAAAATAGCTATTTGGGAATTGCTAGATAATTTAGAAATAGACTTTCTTGGTTTGGGAGAAATTGACAATTCTCAGACAATACTGATTTCCTCACAAATGTGAATGCAGATGGTGCAGGCTGAAGTTCACATATTTTTAGCTGGGTAAATTGGGTCCATTCATCGTAAGCCACACTGGGCCCTTAAAGATTTAGATAACTGGCCTAAAGTAGGATTAATAATTAATGCTCCTCAAATGGCATTATTTAAATTAGAATACTCCAAACTTGGGGAAATATATTGCTGACTATTTCAAATGCCTTTTCTAGAGTTCCCTTGAAACAGATGGGTGTTTGCATTTGAGAGGAGATAAAAATCCTCTCCAGACTCAGAGACTAGTGCCTGAGGGGGGAGGGGCAGTCCCAGGAGTGACCACTACTTATGACCCTGCATCTTAAACTTGGGGCTGTCTCTCCATTAGTCCACCAGCATTCTGTAATGAGCCGGCCTTAGCAGTGCTTTTGAAGACCTAATGGAGGAGAGTCACCCTTAATAGAGGAGGAGCCAGCAGCCTGGAGAAGTAAATCAGGAGGTAACTCGGTGATGTGGCATTTGGGGACAGCAATGATTTGGAACTGAGTTGGTGGCCAAAGTAACAAGTAACTACCAAGATTCATTTGAGGGACATGTAAGCATTTATTGGGGGCCCTCTTGGAAAATAAACTTGGGAGAAAGATTGGCTTTCCTAAAACTTGGGTCATGAAACACAATTAGGATTTTGAACCCCACAGCTGCATTTATCATTTGTATGTACCAGGCCCAAGATCTGGAATTGGAGATACAAAGGCCAACAGAACACGGCCTCTGCCTTCCAAGTTCTAGTGGGTGGTCATTTTTGTGTGTATGTTGTGAGGAGGAGGGGATGGTGGGCAAGTTGGGAAGATTGCCTTTTAACAGTAGGAGGTCAAAGTATGAGTAGCCATTTTCAGGTTTGTAACCTGTTATAAGAAGAAAGCACTTGGTGCCTCAAAATGTTCCTCCTCTGTAACCAGCCATTGGCTAACCTAGATCAAAGGGCAATGACCGAGCAGAAGCCACTTAGTCACAGGCCTCTGGGAGGGAGGGATTGCTCCCTGGGAACTGTGGTTAATCCCAGTCTTTATAAAGTAAATGAATGGCTATAACAAAAGAGAAATAAATTAACATGTGTTAAAACATCAGAAGAGTGCAAATGAAAAAATGAATCTCTGTGAACTGAATGCCAAAAAGGAGCAGAGAGAGTATCTCATAGCCAACTTCATCTACTACTAAGGAAGAGGAAGGCTGTACTCTGAATTTCAGCCACGGCGTTCTTTCCCATCAACATGGCCAGGTAGCTTTAGCTTCTTCCTTTGGTCCCCTGGGCCGATGGCAGCAGCCAGGATTTCTACACAGAGACTGATGGAAAGCCACTCAATGCATTATGTCTCATGAAGAAAGATGACAGTTCATTCAGACAGTTTTCAAATCGAAAAACATGATTTCTGACTGAAGAGGCAAAACCCAAGCAAGTGTCAGATTTGGAAAAAGCTATTTCTCTTCCCACCTCTCTCTCGACATTGTCCAAGTATTGACAAGTTATTGAAAGGTTTTAAATGACTCACCGAGTATAACTGTCAGACAGAACTGATTTCTCTTGAGGTGGCTTCAGAGACCTTGATCAGCACACTTTCTCTTATGTTTGAATGGTCTCTGTGAATGAGGGAAACTTGCTGATATCTGGGGCTAAGACTGCTTGCTTCCCTTAACTGTAGAAGTTCAATATATACACAATATAATTTTCTGAGGAGTTTGGTGTGCAGCAGAATTTTAGTAATTAGTTTGTGTGTGTCATGAGATGAAAAAGGTTGAAAATCAATGATTCCCAAAATAATGAACTCCTCCCAGCTGCCAGCTGCTGTGGGTAGTTTTATTCCCTCATTCTCAAAATGCAGGCTGTGGTGTTAGGCCAGCAGTGATGTGAAATTGCACAATAAAAGAGTAATTTCTTTGCATATACCTCTTATTAAAGATATTTTATAAAATTTGCCAGTAAATCAAACAGCTATATTGTAAAAATAGAATATAAATTTTGCATGAATTTATAATATAAAATAAGACACTCCAAAGAAATGTTTTTACTGGGGATCTCTCTGGAAAACTCCCGCTCTCCACCCCAACCCCCGCCCACCCGTCCGCCCAGTAAAGGCAGTTTGATAGAAATTGTTGAGGAACCTGGCCTCAGAGAAAGCATCACTTTTCATTTTTGACATTCGTGATGAACATCACTCATGTTTTAAACAAAGGGAATCTTTCTCTCATCCTTGGAAAGACTTAGGCCTGGAAGCCACTATCTAAACTGATACTGTCAAGTTAATCCAAGAAGCATTTCTATGTTTCTTTATTTCTAGACATAACAGAAAACAACATGTCATTTGATCAATGATGCTGTCATGAATGAGCATCCACGTGTCAGCACAAAGACAAAGGGTCAGGGATTGAAAAGTGGAGTGGCCTGGGTTGGAAGTCCACTGTCACACTGGAAGGTGTTCCTGGATCTTTTGGCTTCAAGACATCTAGACTGTGCTCCTTCTCTCTCTCTTCCCCCTTTCTTCCTCCCCACCTCCTTCCCCACTCCTCATCTGTTCTTTTGGAGCCTCAGACCCACAATATGTGATATTTTTCAGATTATTGCAATGCCTTTGGTTAAATTACCTGTTAAAAGAAACTCCAATGTTTTCTATTATGGGCCAATTTATAGAGTTGAGGTAAAAAGTGTTAAAAGATCTTCAAGAATAAGTCCTTTACTTCTTATAAGTTAGGACAGTTCAAATCCACTAACTGTGGCAGTAAGCAAGAGGTTTCCACATAACAATGTCAGTCTGACATGGGAAATCAGAAGTGCCTTGCCTCCTTATGGGATGAATTCAGGTTGGGGGACTGAGCTGCCCAAATGCACACCCCAAATCAGATAGGAGCTAACCTTTGCTGCAGTAGATGACATTCATTTCCATTTGGCTTCTCCCTGTCCTGAAGATGTTCTTGTTTTACTTCCATGTTAAAGGTATCCCTTGATCCCACGCTGGTAAGGTGATCATAAGACTCTGGTGCCCAGGATAGTGCTGGCATAGTTACTAACAGAGTCTCCTTTTACTCATAAGTATCCAAATTTACATGATACATTACATGTTTTCTTTTAAAACTTACTGTAAAAACTAACATTAAAGCTAAACTATTTCCAGTTAAGTCAGAGCCACAAAAATTAAAAAGACCAAAAGCACAGGGATGCAGGCTATTTGGCCACAGTAAGGCTGGAGTGACTCAGCAGGACCATTCAGCAGAAACAAATAAGGAACCACCACCTCCAGGGTCACAAAGGCAACAGAGGGAGGGACTCTCTCCCCTGCTGGCCAGTCACCCAGCCTCAGCTGGCCACTTCCGGTTGGTCCCCTCTCCTGGCTGCCCAGCGTTCCAAGGCAGTGCTGCACCTACACAAAGGGGTGCTGGCTTTGGAGCCCTGGCGCTTGTGTTTTAATTCCGGGCTAAACAGTTACCAGCTATGTGACCTGGGTTGATTCACTCAACCTCTCTAAGCCTCCGTTTTTCCATCCACCAAAGGAGGATAATCAGAGTTGCCTTGTAGCATTGGTGTAGGGATCGGAGATTAGGTAAGTAAAGCATTTAAGCTGGGCTCTAGTACAAAGTTAGCACAAGATAAATGGAAGCTGGTTTTCTTAGCCTAAATCGGAATTTGGGACAATTTAGGAGATGACTCTCCATATCTTGTACAGGGGCCTCAATTTGGATAGCCTCCCTCCCATGAATCCTGGGTGCCAGCAAATCCCTTGAGGACAGTCTTCATTTTATACCTGTTTGCCCACAGCACCCAGTGTTTCAGAGTGCAGGGCACAAAGCTGTCCTTCAATTCACTGCTGAGCGGTTAATCAAATGCCTCCCAAGCCCAGTGCACACTCCTGGCCGGGCCTGCGGCTCTTCCCCTGGCCCTACAAGGCATCAAGGCACCAGGGTTACCCCAGCATCCACAGGGAAGGGGACGCCTTGTGAGGCAAAGGCATGAGGCCCTATGTGGAGTCAAAATAAATTATTCTTTGAAAGCTGTGAAATTTCACTGCTTCTCTTTTCTTTAACTATTTCATAAATAATGGAATGTTGGCATTACTTTTCCTCATTCCAGAGGAAAATAGAAAATAGACCTTGGGTTTTCAGTTTCCAGTGCTGTGTTGCTGGCAAATGAAACTCATGCTTTCATAAACAGATCCCCCACCCCAAGGTGCTATTTGTTTTGAATATGTATATATACTGCATCTGTATACATATTTAACATATATATATACACATATTTAAAATATGTATACTATTGAGAGGTCTAGTGGGTGCAAGAACCAGATAAGCTAGAAAAATGCCAAATCTACTTTAATTTTACTGCTATGGATACTTGGCTTAAAGCCAATGGTTCTTCAAGAAGAACTATGGCATATATAGCTTGCAATTAACTATAATGCAATACATTAATTCTCACTTATATTCCTATGAACTAAAGAACGTCATATGCTATAGTTATGTTATCATAACGAAATGTTTAAGCTCCTCAAGGCAAGGGTCAGTTTCCTAGACTTTGGTACTCACCAACTCCTGAGGCTAAATGTTTTGGTTGATATCAGGTGTTGGTTTATATTAATACTGACTTTACTATAAGCAATCCTGAGAACATTCATTTGCCTTAAATTTATATAAAACTTCCCATGATCAAACCACCACCCCACGTTCCCCAGCCCTGCCTTCATATCAGTGCACTCCAATGCCCTGATCCCTCTCAATCTCCTTACTCTGAAACCTGGAAATGTTGGGCAACAACAGGGAACCAATGACTCAGATGTGATTTGGACTCTTTCGTTTTTAAAGAGCTTGAGACTTTCTGTGTCTCTCTCTGAGAAATTACATTAGTGCAAGAATTTCAAAACCCACTTTTATTTGCTCAAAAGCATCACCCAATTGCCCATCAAGCTTACAAAAATGCCTTCTCTTCACCTAACAGTCTTCAGAGTAACATTTTTGTTGATATAAATTTGGCTGTGGACTTCATAAAGTGGTCAAGGACAAGGCAGGGAGGGTACATCATGTTTCTGCCCACACGGGTCAGCCTTGAACTCCTCAAGTCCTGAGTGGGAGAAAGGGTCTAAGAGGAGAGATAGGGTCAGTGAATGGATCTGTTACCAATGGTTTATGATAACTGGCTCAGGCATGGCCAGTGGCAGGCAGTTTTGAACAATCATGTGACCAAAGTTGTCCACATATCAGTTCACCACATAAACAAACTGGAAAACTGTCATTAAAATGAGTCACTCTTCTGGGGATGAGCAGTTTACTTTTTCCTTTCACAAGAGCAATGAGAAGGATATCACGTTTGTACCAGTTGCTCGTGTGCTTTTCACACGTGCATCTTATTCTGTCTTCACAAGAGCCTTGTAAGCTAACTGCATGAATTCACATTTTAGAGAAGAGGAAACTGAATTCCAGATGATTAAAAATCTCCTGAGATGCCACAGTAGTGACAAAACTATGACCAGAGCCCAGGTTTCCCAACTCCAGCATACCGCTCCTTCCTTTGCTGGCTTATGGAATAGGTAATGCAGACCATCAGCTGGGTGGTGTCTTGAAGGATGCTCCTCTGGACCACGTCCCCATCACTCTGGATACTATCACGTGCTCTCAGCCTCCACTGCTAGTGCCCAATAAACTTACCCTCATCGGGTCAAGCACTCATCACTGGCATCCACCCTGAGTGCTAGTGCAGGGTCACCTGGTGGAGGTGTTTAGCTCGTACACACCCCAACCCAAGAGGGTTCATTAATATTATGGCCAAAATGACTTTCCTGTCTCAATATGCAAAACGTGTGCGATGGCCCATCAGGCCACATATGACTGGTTGTGGAGCTGGTGTGCTAGGCTCATAGGTAATGCCCCATCTAAGTTCTCCCTACTAATTATATGATAGAACAACAAAATATCAATAAATAAAGCCTAACATAAAAAATAAGCATAACAGGAACTATAATTAGTATTATAATTAGTATTATGAGTGCTTGACCCCGTGAGGGTAAGTTTATTGGGCACTGGCAGTGGAGGCTAAGAGCACGTGACAGCATTCAGAGTGATAGGGACGTGGTCCAGAGGAGCATCCTTCAAGACACCACACAGCTGATGGTCTGCATTACCTATTCCGCAGGCCAGCAAAGGAAGGTGTGGTATGCTGGAGTTGAGAGGATTCCAGAATGCTACTTGAAATGAAAAATTATCCTATTTTACTAAAAAATTCAGAAGCTAGATTTTTATGCTCTTTTCATATCATAAGGAATTTTTATTCCTGCCATAAGTCTTACAGTATACTACATTAAAGTCTATAATATTTTAGCAAGGGTACATTAGATTCACATGAACAGCTGAAATTACAGCATGATAATGTATAAAAAGAGAAAAAGAATGTGTTTAAAAAAATAAATATAAGGATACAAAATATGAATTTATGAATGGAGAATATATATCTTTGGCCATTTTATAACATCACTAGAGGCCTGATGCACAAAATTCATGCAAGGGGCTCAACTCTCACAGCCGTGGCAGCTTGCCTTGGCCCCCATACCCCTGGCTTCATCCAGAAGGTCGTTTGGCTGTCTGGTCTAATTAGCATATTATGCTTTTATGATTATAGATAGTTTTAAAAAGACCAGCCTACATTGTTTTTTCTCCTGGGGTAGCAGTGTGCTCAGTTAATAATGGAACACACTACTAAAGGCTGAAAATGAATCTTTAACATTATCATTGTCAGCATCTCTATTCGTTGGCCTAACTTGTACTTTGGAAAACAAGCAAAACAGGATAAAAATACCTAGCAATGACAACGATGTCCTCTCTAAATGCTTATGCACCTTCAGTAAATGTTGGGAAAGTGGCTGCAATAATTTAGACCTACGTCAGCACACCACGTAGCCATGTGCTGTTGTGTTCCTCTCATCAAGAGGCAGTGTCTGTGTCCCCAGCCCTTGAGTCTGATCCGGGCTTGTGACTTGGTGTGACCAACAGATTCCAATAGAAGTTATAGTGTGCCAGTTCTGAGCCTCTTGGAAGGCCACGGTGTGAACAGCACCAAACTAGCCTCCTGGGGGATGAGTGATTATGTGGCACAGATCTAACCCATCCCAGCTGAAGCCATCTCGGACCAGCACATCCCAACTGACCCAATAGCTGACCACAGACACATGAGTGACCTGGGCCAAATCCAGAACTACTCAACTGAACCCAGACCTAACTGCTAACCCCGCAAATCATGAATAAGACAACTGGTTGTTTTAAGACTAACATTTCGGGTTGGTTGTAAAGTGTCAAAACCTAACTGACTCAACATATGAGAGGAACAATCATCTTCTAGTCTTTAAACTTAGTTTCCTTTTGTCAAAAGAGTCTCTAATAAAATGTTCCTACCTCACTTCATTTTACAGTCCTGCTTGTAGGATTTTATTCTTTACTAGAGGCCCAATGCACGAAATTCACACAAGAGTAGGCCTTCCTTCCCTGGGCTACCAGCACTGGCTTCCCTCTGGCACCTGGGACCTGGGCTTCCCTGCAGCCCCAGCTTCATCCGGAAGGATGTCTTGTCTAATTAGCATATTACACTTTTATTATTAAAGATAAAATAGATAGATGTGGCTACTTGCTCTATCATTAGGAAAGCTTTCTGCCCAGCCAGCAAACACAAGGGTATTCTCCCACTGACCCCAGAGGCCCTATTTTTACGTGACTGCCCTAAAAGGAAAATTAGCTTGGAAAATAATTTTTCACATTTATTTATAAGCCATTTCAAATTTCTGACCTGTGACAAGATTTCCATAATGAAGAGCTGTACACAGTTGTGTGAGACCATCAGAGTCCCTGGGATAAAAGTTGCCTGAAGAAATTGCACTCACCCTCCAGTGGTGCAAATACATGCTCCTACCTCATCTTGACGTCTGAGAAACAAACCTATAATTTATGAAATCAGGAAGCTAAAAGGGACCTGAACTTCTAAAATATATGTTCCCAAGAGAATTCTTGACAACAATCATACTCACCATCACCTGATGTTTGCATAATTCTTTTTTTTTTTTTAATCTCTAGGAAATCTACAGGGAAGTCTGAGCAAATGGCCTCATAAGAAAGCTCTTCATGAAATAGAATGAAAAAAAGGGTAAAGGAAGCTAGCAACAGGATCAAAAGGATGATGGTCAGGTGGAAGATACACAGGGGATAAAACAGATCTGTAGCCACACAATTTTTCAGGACCGAACACTCAGTAATAAGATGTCTAACTCGGGTTTATCACCAGGAATCTCTTGGAAAGTAGTTAGAGTCTCATTTTCCACACCTGATTCCCTTTTATATCAGAGAAAGGTTTCTCCCTTCTGTATCCAATCCCAGTGCCAAACAGTTGCCACAATTGCTCTGCCCAGTTCTCTGATTACAGTGTGAGTAGCCATTTCTCTGCCCTGCAGAAGTCTGCGACCCTAGATAACTGCTTCTGAGAGCACCCATATATGTTTACAGCCCACGCAGTGTCTGTCTGGCCAGACTCTCACAAAGCTCCTAGAACTCACAGTGGTGTGAAACAACCCACAATGACATTTCAGGCTTCAGCCCTTGAGCTAAAGCAGCCCATGTTGGAGATTGTTCTCAAGTGAAGACCCAGATAAACTGGAGAACTTGCAAAGCTCTGTCAGATAGGAAATGGCGGAAGGAGTTGGACATTACCTAGGCAAATGAGATGATGATTTGAGAGGTACAAATCAGCCAGTGGTAGGTCCAGCTCCTACCAGCTCCCAAGTGCAGATTGGTAAATGTGCAGGAATTTTACAAGCTGGTTGACATCACATGGGTAGTTTGATATACACTATGACAGAATAATTTACACCATGGAAATGAAAAATGCTACAAATAAAAACTTTTCCTGGAAAGCTGATTATTAAACATTTATCAGCATATTACAGAAAATAGCTATCCTCAATTATTTTAAGGATTAACTTTAGAGAGTTTATATTGGGTCATCAGCAAGGCTTTACAAAGCTTTCCAACCGTGTCCTCAAAGGCAACTTTATCCTAAAATTTCCTTGCTCCTGTTTCCCCTTATTGATAATTTAACTGATTCATGATATGTCATTATTCCTGGGTAAGGTAGGGGAGAGAGAAGGAAAAGAACTGATATATACATATGTAGCAGCTTCTCATAACTCAATTTTATGCAACTAATTACCTAAGTATAATGCTGAAATTTATTTTAGCAAGTAACAGATTATAGGCAGGGTCTTAGAGAATATTCTGCCTTTCAATCTTCATAGATTCTGGAGTTGAAAGTAACAGGCCACTTTACTGAGTGTTGCCAAACATTCCTCAGATCCCTCACCATCAAGGAGATTGTGAATGCCAACAAGAGAGCCGGGACTGTCATCCACAGGGAACATTTAAAACTAAGTTAAAAGCACAGATTAAGTAAACTCATTTCTGTCAACTTCCAGAAAGCAGTGTGTAAAGTGTGTAAAGAAGTCAGAAAGAATATGCAATAGGCGTGGACTGCCAGCATTTACCAAATCTCCACTAAAAACAGCCCATTCCTTAGATCCTTTAGTCAATTACCTCTGGGGATAACCCTCTCAGAAGTGCCTCCCACCCACTGAGATCGGACTGTCCTGGGGCACACTAGCAGCTTGACTTCTGAGCAGCGCCATCTAGGGTCATTAATTACAACAGGAAAGAGGACCAGTGACTACCACAGAAGTTCTGGTCTGGTGTTATATGAAGTGGGCTGGAGGAAGACATTGACGCCAAGACTGGAACAAGTCCCCGCAGTTCACTGAGTGACACTCTTAGTGCCACATTGTAGGTTGTGTCTCTCTGTGAAGAAAGTCATCATGTCACTCTGTTGAGAAAAGAATGGTGACCAGCCGGGATACTTCTACAGTGAAATAATGAAGCCTATGCCAGACATGCAACGAAGTTCTACTTGCTATCTTCCTTGGATCAGGGTGTAAGAAACCCAATTAAAAAGAATGAGGGAGTAGCTTATTTTGCCCCCAAAACACTGGGGCACACAGGACGTTTGCTATTCTCCTGGAATGACAAAAAAAAAAAAAAAAAAAAAAGCATCCCTTGGGTCATGTGACCCTGGAGGCAGATCTCATAAGGGCGCCCAGTGGAGCCTCTGAAATCTGTGGAGATTTTTCTCTGCAAATGCAGAAGGAAAGCAGGTGGATGGATAAATAAGCATGGCCTTGCTCCGGGTCTACTTGCTGGCCTTCCTGAGCTTGGGCTCAGGATGTCATCATCGGATCTGTCACTGCTCTAACAGGGTTTTCCTCTGCCAAGACAGCGAGGTGACAGAGATTCCCTCCGACCTCCCCAGGAATGCCGTTGAACTGTGAGTATCAGAGACTGCGGGAACTGCCACCACAGGCATCTGTGTACTGGGTGCTGGTATTATTTTCACTTTGGGCTGATAACTGTTGAGCTGAAATATTTCTGAATGCTTGAATAAAACAAACTCCCCCATCTCAACACTCGTGCCCTGTGTCTCTCCCAAGGATTTTGGTGAGTGTTGGTCACGGTGTTTGTCTGGGAAGAGCCATGCGGAAACCTGAATGTCTTTTCAATGTATTTGCTCTTGGGTTCCACACTCTCTTTGGTGGAAAAGTAAAACTAAGAAAAAGTAGAAACTTAGAAGACCTAGGAATTAGAGGCAGAAAGACAGCTTTGATTTAAGTGGTATGTACAATGTGAGTCTCCTGATGACACCGAATTTAAGAATCAAAGGGCCATTGTTGCTTTGGAGGCAGGAGCAAATAATTCCCCAACTGAGATTCGGTTTCCTGGGGAGAGAAAGGGATGGAGGAGACAGGGGAAGGGGTGTGAAGAAAGGGAGAGAGAAGAGAAAAATGAGCTGGAGAGGGAAAGAGAAAGACAGGATAATCTTTCATACAGGTGAAAATATATGATTCTCAACTTTAGATTTTTACTGAACTATTTCAAAAGAAAGTAGACAGACAATGTTGGACAAGAACTTCAGTATAATGTAACTCTATCTCTTTATTTTGCAAATGAGATATCTGGGGTCTGAAGAGTCGAGAGAATTGCTCAAACTTTCACAATGACTTGAGGTAGAGCCAAAACTAGAAAACAGGCCTTTGATTCACATTCTACTGCTGTTTTCTCCCCCTGAAATCTCATGTCTGTCTACATTAGAGAAAGATTATTGCTTCCCCTAAGAACTGGCAACTTGTGGCTCAGAGATTATAGCTATCCTTGGTGTTTTTAGTGCAAGGATTTTAAACAGAAGCCACTATTCTGGAAGCCTGTTTCAAACCTGGTCCCCCCTAAAGCTATGGATGACTCTTGCTTTATTGCAAAAGGTGGCCATCTCTTCAGTTCACTCAAACACATCGGTGTTGTATTTCAGAATTTCACTCAGGGACAAATGGTTGCAGACTTGGTTGGTCCTGCGGCTACTTTTTCCCTTGACAACCCAAGTCCTCAGTTCCTACCCAGAGAAAGCAGCAGCGCAGGGAAAATAACTGGTCTGCTCTGTGTTTTGGCTACACTGCTTCAGATGAGACAGTTGTTCCTGATTATGGCAAAGTCAGTCTGGTTTATTAGGTAATTATAAACACAGGAGATGGCCCATGTACCTGAGCTCCTGTAAGAAGTCTCTTGCTTCTATGGCTTTGAACAATTACTTAACCCCCTTTGAGCCTCGGTTTGTCACTTCTAAAGTAGTTTTAATCCAACCTGCTTGGTTGGATTGTTGTGAGCACTAAAAATTATACCACACACACACCCCCAAATACACATGCATTTCCACGTCTCCTGTCTCTTCTCCACTTCTTCCTATTTTTTCCTGTGGGTCAAATAGTAACAACCAGTTAATAAAGCAGAGCACCCCTAATGAGGTTTAATTAGGGGTGCTGCTCCTCTATCAAAAACTCCCTTTTTCACTAGACTATCTGCTTTCTGATATCTTTTTACAAGAAGAGAATAATTAAAAATAGGGATAAAAAAGAGAAAACAAAAGGAAAAAAATAAAACAAAACAAAGAGAATATTTTTTAAAAAAAATTCTGCATTAAAAACAGAAAGAATGCAGGATGGAAGGAAAAGGAAAGAATAAAATTCATCCCCAAACCCCAAACCTCAGGGAGCGTGTGTGCATGAGTTAGTGTGAGAGGAGCAGAGAAAGGATTTTTTTAAAAGTCATACTAAGGTATAAATGAGTAACTACATGTCTCTGCCCAAGAGCTTGCAACTAAGGAAAGAGATTGTAAAAGAGGATGTGTCCAACAGAACAGCAGAAACAAATTTCACACTCTTGACAAAGGCTAACCCATGGTCAACCCCTTACTTAGGGGTACGTAACAGTGCCCAAAGATGCTAAAACTATGAAGGGGAACAGAGTGCTTGCCTGTTATTGTCATTTTCCCCACCTGAGGGATGAGTGTGGTTGTTTGAAAGCTTTGAGGACTCAAGTAGTTCTCCCAGATATTGAATCTTGAGAAGATTCTTTCCTCTGCACACTCATTAGGAAGGCATGAGTTGAACCATTCTAGAGTTCAGATTTGCAATCTTCTCAGCAAGATGTATTGAGGAAAAGAAGATAAATGTTACTTTGGCAGTTAGACAAAAAAAAAAAGAAAGAAAATTATTTGGGGATATTTTTCAGGTCAGTTTGTTAATCTGATAAAGAGCAGATCAAATGCCAAGTGAACTAGAACTCAGACATTGAGTTAGAATGAAAGAGCAATTATTTTTGCTTCCTTAAAAGGACTGGACCAGGGTTATCTGGAACATTGGTAGAAGGAAGATGAAGTGGCTTGCTCAACTATTTCTAATTCACCTTGCAGTCTTCCAAGTTTGGGTATTGACTTTAATGATGATCACATCAGGTGGAGGTTGATGGGATTCCACTATGCAATTGCTTAATCCATCAACATGTCAAAGCTTCATTGTCAGTCAGGTTCACTGGGGGAAACCCCTCCTAATTTTACCACGTACATTTTCATCCTATCAGCTTCCATCCACCTTGCAGTGGTCTCATGTTATGTACCTGCCAGTTATTGCTAAAGATTTCTAATACCCTACAATCTACACATGCTGATATCAATAGCAAAAGCACACAAAAGTACCATCAACAGGCAGATGGATTCATTTACTGAGGGGCCCCTATTGTTTGTTTCATGCATTACACATACTATTTCATTAAAACTTCATGATAGAACTGCAAGTTTGGTATTATTGCTCCATTATTCAAATGAGGCAAACTAAAGAACAGAAAAGTTCATTCAGTAACTGGAACACTGTCACCCTTGCAGCTCCCAGATGTCAGAGCTGGGATCCAAACTTAAGTCTGTTTATATCTCCTCTGTGTGCTGTGTACAGTGAAAGACCTCTGACTCGTTTCACTCCTTCCTCTTTAAAAAAAAAAAAAAGTGTCCTGCTGGGCTGGTGTGGCTCAGTGATTGAGTGCCAACCCATGAACCAAGAGGTCATGGTTTGATTCCTGGTTGACACATGCACAGGTTTCAAGCTTAATCCCCAGTGAGGGGTGTGTAGGATACAGCTGATCAATGATTCTCTCTCATCATTCATTTTTTTCTCTCTTCCTTTCCCTTCCTCTCTCTGAAATCAATATATACACACACACACACACACACACACACACACACACACACACATACATACACTAGAGGCCCAATGCACGAAATTCATATAAGGGGCTCGGCCCTCACAGCCCCAGTCAGAGATGATAGAGTGTAGCATCTAGAATCCCAGAGACAGAGTTCACACCCAGGCTATGCCATGTTTTGCTCTATCAAGTGGGCTCTTGGCTGTACAATGGAAATTGTGTCTTCCAGAGTTGCTATGGGGATTAAGGGAAACCAGGTAAATAAAACGCCTAGCACAATGCCTCTCAGGTGGTGGTGGTGGTGGTGGTGGTGGTGGTGGTGGTGGTAGTGGTTGCTGTTGTCATCTATAAAATACTAGGCAAAAAACACCACAGAGAGCATTCATGATAGAATGAGTCAATAGATACGGAAATGCTTTGGAAAATTTATGTAAAGATCTTCATAACTCCGAGATAGTTTATAGTCTCCCACTTACTTAAAAATAACCTTCTTCTTCTAGTGGCTAGAACATTTATTTTGCGTGCATATTCTTTCTAAGAAAAGGTTTTCCTTCAGGCTTTTCAATAGCTTTCAAGAACTCAGGGAGCGGGTTTCATTCTGACCATAGTCAAAGGAATTTTGATGTCTGACTTATTCGAGAAACTTCACCTGGAGGCAGTCAATGAACCTAGAAAGGACCCTTTGATCTTGCTTTATTCTTCCTATTCAAAATCTGAAATTTTAACTCTAGGTGACACTGTGGATACAGCTAACCTTTTATTTATCAGGGTTCAATGACCACAATACTAAGAGGAGAAAAGGGTCCATTGATGGTCATTCTTGGCATAGGGAGACCTGTACTGGATTATATTGTAAACTGTCTGTATTGACAACTCTCTTCACAGCAAATTCCTATCTCACTACAATCTCAACTGACCAGCACTTCTAATTACCTTATATTTTGCCATTTCTATTTTCTTCCTCTTCCCTATTCCTTATCTTGCTATCTTGGTTTAGATCATTTTTAATATCCTGTTACCACAGAGTATTGTTTAGTGAGGAGCGTTAAAGTGTTCCTAGTTTAGCCTGGCTGGTGTGGCTCAGTGGTTGAGCATACACCTATGAACCAGGATGTCACGGTTCGAGTCCTGGTCAGGGAACATGCCTGGGTTGTGGGCTTGATCCCCAGTAGGGGGTGTACAGGAGGCAGCTGATCAATGATTCTCATCATTCAAGTTTCTATCTCTCTCTCTCCCTCTCCCTTCCTCTGAAATCAATTTTAAAAAATACAACATATATTTTTAAAAGTGTACCTAGTTTCATCTTTCCTTAGTGGGTCCTTAGTTCTACAGGATGTATTAGTGTTGTGTGCCTACTAGGGAAGCCTTTGTTATGCCAATAAGTTCTGTGATCTCCAAGAGGGAAAAAGAATTTTTGATGCTTGTTTAATTGTGGAATCCTTTTCTCTAAGAGCATCTTTATCTAAGAATGAATATTCTGCAGAACATACTTTGGGAAAGGCTGATCCACTTGGGATCTATTCAACCCCAGCCACTGGAACAAACTCCATGCAAAGTCAGAATTGTAGCCCACACCTCCTAAGTCAGTGCTCAGTAACAGCTAGTGATGGACTCTTGGCTGGGTTTTCATTGTTTTGTGCCGGAGCAGTAGCTGGGTAAGGATGTGCTCTGCTCTCCTGAAAGAGCGAGCTCTGAAATGCAGATGATAACCATGATGGAACTAGGTGTTACTCGTTCTGAGTTGATGAAAGAGATGATAAAACAATGGATTACAAACCTGCTAAAACCACCTTGACAATCTCATTTGTTGACTAGTGATGGCTTAAATCTCATCATGCAGGTTTCACTTTCCTGATTGCCCATATTGAATCACTTTTACAAACTCCCTTCATACTACTAAGAATGATTCATTGCCACCATCTTTTCTGGGATCCTGGACATCTAAAGCCTTGATTGTATGATAACTTCCTGTTTTATCGTCTTCCTACCAAACTCTCTCTTCTCCAAACCCACCTGCACACCGTCATCCATCTCTCTCCATAAAATACCACTGCTGCCATGTTATGATTCCCAAGTTCAAAATCCTTCAATAGGGCTCACCTTTTTTACTTTACCTCTCACCATTCTCATAGGAGCCAACTATTCTGCAAGACTGATACATACTTGCTCTCAAGCCCACTTATGCATTTCTCCTCCCTATGTCTTTATGTATGCCTGCTACTTACACTATCCTCAATTTCTTCTTTGCCTCTTGAAATCCAACCTACTTACTAGTATCATAGTCTTACGCAAAGGTTGCCTCTTTCATGAAGTCTTCCCTGACCACTTCCATCTTTATTTAATCTGTGCTGTTCATTGCACAATCTTGCTTTGCACATAACTTTTCATGTGTGTCTTGTTTTCTCAACAGCAGTGAACATTTCCTTTGTACTCCTTATGGTGCCTGGTTCAATGCAGTGTATTATTCTTGGCCCTCAATTATGTGTAGAACAAATGATACAATAAATAAGAGGAAATTATGTCTGTTTATTTGCTCTGCTCCTCAGTACTGACGAAAAGTATCTTATAAGAGACTAGAGGCCTGGTTCATGAATTCGTGCACCAGTGGTGTCCCTCAGCTTGATCTGCACCCTCTTGCAATCCAGGACCCCTCGGGGGATGTTGAACTGCTGGTTTCAGCCTGATCCCCACAGGCCAGGCCAAGGGACCCCACCGGTGCATGAATCCATGCACCAGGCCTCTAGTATACATATAAGATCTTTGGTTAATCTCTTCCCATCCTCCCGCCTCCTCCCTTCCCTCTGATATTCATCAATCTGTTCCATGTTTCGATGCCTGTGCATTGAGTGTCTGTCCCCTGGTGGTCAGTGTGCATCAAAGCTACCAGTCGAACAGTCGAATCGTCACTTAGGCTTTTAGATATATAGAAGATGATTATTGTTCTCCCTGTGGTGCACTACTATAGGATTTGATAGTTTCCTTTCTTTTTTGTGTGTTTGTTTTAAGAAAGTGACTATATGTTATTTGATGATCCATTAATTTATTTAGAAAGAGAGATACATAGACTTGAAACAAGGTTCCTAATTTAAAAAGTTGAATATTCTATATTCTAGGCATATCACTCAGTTCTCTTGACTTAAGTAATAGTACCTGCCCCTCCATACCTACAAAGAATATTAAAAGGACAGATGAAATTGCCAAAACAAAGTCACCTTAAACCAGGCAGAAATGTTCAAAGAAATATAATTTTTTCAATTAAGGTCAGATTCCAAACCCAGAATGTTAGGTTTCCTGTGCTCCCCAGATGTGCTTTGAATATTTAATTCTGTTTGTATAGCAAAAACAAACACCTCATTGTGCAGGTTGCCCTGGGTGCCCATGTCTGGAGACTCCCACTGCCTTGTTTAGATATGTCTCCGAAAGAAACAAACAGCACCGTTTTCATGCTAATGCTGAAATAAGCCTTCCTCTCAAAACAAAAACCCTGCATCTACTTTTGTGAGAAATTATATGTGTATGTCCAACATTTTGAAGTTAATTTGGCTGGGGGTACGGGAGGCTTATATTCACTGCAGAGGAATCAGAAAACTGACTCAAGTAATAGCTAAAGGATGCAGTACCTTGAAAGGGAAAGGTAGAAATTATATTTCAGGGACAGAATGCTTTAAAAGAGAAGATGAACTTTTACCCTGAAAATTGGCTAAGAGCTATAATTTACAGAGTCATTATCAGAAATTGAAGAGTAGGGATTTGATAGCTCAGAAGTGCACTTGCTTGGTGATGATAAAATCCCCTGGTTTACCTAAAGGTGAGTGCTGTCCTTCCTCACCCAAGTCCTCTACCAAAGAAGCCTAAGCTTCAAAAGCAGGACATCTTGGATACAAGTGGGAAATTTATTTAGTTTTTTAAAAATATATTGCGGTGACATTAGTTAATAAAATTATATAGGTTTCATGGGTACAATTCTATCATATATCATCTGTATACTGTATTGTGTGTTCACCACCCCAAGTTAAGTCTCCTTTCATCACCATCTATCCCCCTGTACCCTCTTCTACCTCCCCTCATGTCCCTTTCCCTCTGGTAATCACCATACTGTTATTATATGTGTCTATGCGTTCTGTTTTGTTTTTTGCTTAATCCCTTCACTTTTTTTCAACCAGCCCTCCAAACTCCCTCCCCTCTGACAGCTGTCAGTCTGTTCTCTGCATCTATGAATCTGTTTCTAATTTGTTAGTTTATTTTGTTCATTAGTTTCCACATATGAATGGTATCATATGGTACTTGTCTTTCTCTGACTGGTTTATTTCACTTAGCATAATTGATTATCCTTCTCCAAAGTTACTAACTGTGTTATCTAGTCACTGTGGATGATTGGACTGAACTCTTTTTTTTTTTTAAGCTGCTAGACTTAGACTCTCCAATTTAGCTTTATTTAGACTAGATTCTAGCTTATACATCCTACAAGGTCAGTTAGGAAGAAGAGTACATAATTATTTTAATTGCTTAGGATCTGATTATAATGAGATTTGGATGTTTGTTCTGAATCTGACCTCTCCCTGGAGTATCTTGGAGGATGTTTTGTGTCTCTGACCTGAACATGCCATTACCTTGTTCTTTCATATGGAATATGCCAACTGCTCCAAAAATCCTCAAGGGGTGTACAAAAAATATTTGAATAAAGCAACCAGACTCTTGCCATAAACTTGAACTCAATTATATTTTTAGTCTTAGAAGTGACTTGAGTCCACTTTTTTTCATCGCTTCTCCCAGACCTGTTTCAGCAAGAGCCAACACAGCCATCACAGATGTCTATGTCAGAAATAGTGGAAAATGTACAGCATGAACAAATTGTTTGTAACTCCTTAATGCCAAGCATGATGAAAACCTCTAAGAAACATGGACCCAAAAAGTTCAGCTAAATTTCAATGAAACAAAAAGATCAATTGAGGACATGAAACAGAAAATCCATCAGTAGATAGGTGAAAAGTTGAAGTACAATGATGCTCAGGTTTCCTTCAATTCTACAATGCTTTGATTTCACAAACATCTTTAGGCACCAAACTTCTCAGAATCAATATGCTTTTTCTAAGCCTCAGAGTCCAGGGGGGTATGTAATTCCTAAACTACTGTGAATTCAGATGTGGGCTTTGGGAAAGGGGGCTGGTGAGAAGGGTTCCCTTCATCTTAATAGACAGTTCTGTTAAGCAAGGGGTTTTCGAATTTGACTTTGAAACTAAATAAACAAAGGCTGATGGGAGCCCATGGCATGTTTCATTCAGAATCCTCCTGGAATAAGAAGGGAATAAAAAAGAAAGGCCCCTTATATGGAAGGACCACAGCCTTGAGCACTAGATTTTTAGGAGTGGCTCCAATTTAAAATATCCCGTTCCTTCTAAGAAAGTCTACTAAGTCATCCATCAGAAGACAGGATTAAGTCCCTAGAAGACAGGATTGCCTCCACTTATGCTCTCATCATCTCATGGTAACAGTTCCGAATTGGTCTCTGTCCGTCCTTCCCTCCCCCTCCTTCTTAGCTGGCTCCCCCTCCCCCCAACTCCTGCTCTAAGCTCTTGTCTAATTGCTCTGTGGGCTCCAATGCCCAGATTCGGGACAAAAGTTCAAGATTTGGCATTAAGGTTCTCTATATTTTGGCCTCAAATGAACTCTCCTGTCCTCTCACATCTCCCATTATTTAAACCCTTTGCTCTATGCACGATTTTCTATTCCCCAGCTCCCTGATATATCTTATATTCCCCTACCCCAATACTAGTATTTTCTCCAACCTGAAATGCATTCTCTTACCCCAACATGGTTGTTTTTTGAGACCAGAGTAAAGCCACTCATTTTTATGATGTTTCTTTCAACAGCAAATATTTATTGATTATATTTGTACAAGGCACTATACTGGGCATTTGGGAGAGAAGAATCAATAGGAGAGGCACAGTGCCTGCTCTCACAAAGTTGCTAAAAAAAAGAACATCAAACAGGTAATGACGATAATGTGTTTCCTCACTGTTACCCACAACAATCAAAATCCCGCCTCAGAACCCAGAAGAGTCATTATCAGTACCACTCATTTGACAAGTAATTGCAAGTTGCTTTGTGCATTCTGAAATCATAGTCTGAGCGTTGAAAGATATGCATGCCTAGTGAAAGAAGACACATGCCTGCTTGATGCCAGAAGAAAGCTGATGAGAAAATAGGTGTCTGCCTGTCCTACCAAGATCTGACCTTATGCCAAAGGTTGATTTCAGGAGCTGCATAGGGGCACTTAGAGAATACCCCACACTTTTAAAGGTCAGAAAATCCCTGCTCTATTTTTTAATGAGAACACAAAGCTGAAATAAAACAGAATGACGAATGAACATCAGCAAATTTAAGATAGGGCTGACCTGCCAGATGTCCAATTATTTAAGTTTGACTAGAAGTTTTCAAATTATAATAATACAGGGACTGGTGGAAGCACCAAAGAAGGAAACTTAGGCTGTGCTGTTGCTTTGCCAGTCTCATAATTTTTCCTAAAGTCCTTGTGCTCATGAATACTATGATGTGGATATTGCAGAGAGAGAGAGAGAGCAAAGGGTGTTTACATGTCAATGGGTTGTGTATGCCAGTTTTCCCCCAGAGCAGCTGAGGTCATCCCTGGCATCTGGTAATCACACCATGCGCCTCTCTTCTGAAGAGGACACGCCTTAAAAATGTCTACTTTGACATAAAGGGGATACTAATAAGGAATTATTGCATGCTCTCGAACTCATCAGTAATTTTCCTCTCTTACAAATTTCAAACTATTGTATTTTTTGTATGGCTATGTTTAGAATTTAAAAATGAATTGAGTGCAAAAGAATGATCGATCTCCACCATCAGATCACACCCTGAGCAAGTATCAACAGGCAGACCCTAACCCTTGCCATATTCCCACCAAGACCAATTTCTGGTCAGGGCACAAAAGGAAGAAACCTTCATTTCATTGGTATTTGTTTTGTGGACAAGCAGTGTAACATTTCGAAAAGTATATATTCTGGGCTCAGGGAGGATGGGGGGGGGGGCAGCAGAAAATGCAACCAAAACACCCTTTAAATTAAAAATAAAAAATTTAAAAGGCAAGGGAAGCAAGTACTAAGAATTATGGGGAGCAACAAAGAGGTCATCTGGAATCCTGCATACAAGAGCAAAATTGCTTATCAGGCTCCTGATTGTGAAAATCTGAGTTCCTTCAATAAGCACATACAGTCTTGGAATGGCATCTGATTCCCCCAAACAAATACTAGAGAAAAGAGGAAAGAGAACAAACAGTTATACTAGTGAGATAGGATAATTACAAAGTAGCTCGGGTAAGATTCAGGAGAAAGAAAAACAAAAACAGCAACAGAAAGAAATGGCAGGGCCATTGAATTGGGGAATTGCTCTGTCAGTGCATAGATGTTCCCTCTTGGGCTGGTCAAATTCCCTGGAAAAGATTCTTCCAAACTCCTATATAGAGGGTGAAGCCCTAACTGCCAGCATTCTGGTGAGTGGGGGAAAAAGTGGGGGGGGGCGGGGGAGGTCTCAGCATCCGGCAGTCATAAGTGGTCCCTGGCATCCTCTAGTCTGGAACTCTCTTTTCCGCTTTCTTTAAATAAGAAACCTTTGGTGTTTTGCTCAGGTGAAGAGGAGCATGTGCCTGACTGCTCTGAATGGGACTTAATGGCTGCCTCTTTTTTTTTTTAATGTAGTTTTATTGATTTCAGAGAGGAAGGGAGAGGGAGAGAGAGATCGAAACATAATGCTGAGAGAATCACTGATTGGCTGCCTTCTGCACACCCCGCACTGTCCCCTCCATGATAGCAGCATTTCCACTGCTCCAACATATGACCCTTTTCTTCCTTAAACTTACAGCAATTTGAGTATTTTCATGTTGTTTTCCTATTTATTTCCCCTGCTAAAAGCTAGAACTGAAGTTTTATGTCAGCATGGATTCTAGCGTGTAAAATAGTTCCTTACACAAAGTAAATTGCTCAATACATACATGAATTGAATGAATGAAAGGAAGGGCCTTTCAAGCAAATAGGAACTAGAAGATTGACTGTAACAAATACCTATTAAGTCCTACTATATCACCATGCTTTATGCTTCTTACAGTATTTTGCCCAATTGTCTTGCACTGTAGCTATTATTCTTCCAATTTTAAGAAATAAGAAAAACCAAATCCAAACAACTAGCCCACACAGTGTCAGAATTGAAATTGAATTCCCTGATATACCTGATTAAAAATGCCTAGTGTTATCAGGGGCATCGCTTTCTAAGTTATATAAATGTCTAACCACTATGCTGTACACCTGAAATGAATATAATATTAAATGCCAACTGTAATTAAAAATTAAGGAAAACCATTTTAAAAGCCTAGTTCTTTTTTATTAACTGTGAAAAAAAGGAAAGAGGATCTCCCTGTCCTCTGAACTCCTAAAGCAAAGATCTAAGCTCTTTATCTGAGCTTAAATATTCACAATGCTACAGTCACCCACAGTACAAAACATACATGATCTTGTCTCTCAAATACAGTAGGCTCTCTGAGGGGTAGCACTGCCTCCCTCTCTCACACCCAGCAGGATTGGGTACTCAATAACTACTCAATAAGGAGGACAGAGACAGACCGAAAGACAGAAAATGTGTGAGTGGGGTCATGAATAAATAGGAGGGCTGAAAAGTAAATGTCAATGGCCACTTCCAGTGATAAATTGCAAAATAACCAGGAGCTGCCTAATAATCCTAAAAAGGAATTTGAGCGATATGTGCACCTATGGAGGAGGCAGTTGGAAGGGCTGGTTCCAACTCTCTGTTGTCCTTCACATTTCCGATGACGATGGTTCCCCAGTCATACTTCGCTCTCAGGATGCTGAGTAGCGGATCTTCTGCAGGTGCAGAGGCTTAGCAGCAGTGACTACCATGAGAACATGGAGCACTTGACGGAGGCGTGGGATCTCTGTAGATCCTCCCTAAATGGTTGTCATACAATTAGATGACCCCTGATGACGTTTCAAAAGCTCAACAGAGTTTTGTGTGTTTTTCTTTTTAAGCTGATCTAATATGAACTCACAGCCTCTTTGCTAAGATTTCTTTCTAGATTTGAGGAGTTGTACCTTTGTTTTCTCATTTTGGATATGATTTAAAGTCTGGACCACGGCTACTCTAACTAGTTCACAACTTCCTATGTGATATGATTGGACCAGTTGCCCCCAAATATGGCCCCTGTTATTTATCACAAAACCACCATTAATAAATGAAACCATGAAGCTTTAAAGATTTCCCTAATTTCTAAGACTTTTAAGTTGCAACATGTATAAAGCCCTCTTGGAGGATAAATATCTTAAGCTCTTGAAGTCTAGTCCTTTAACATTTTTAAAAGTGTATTCCTCACAACCGTAGTTTCATGAGACCCTCTGGGAAAAGTAAATGTTTAAAAGATCTTCCATGATCAAATAGGTTTGGAAAATGCTGCATGTTATACAGCTGTTCTAGAGATTCACAATGTCATAACATATTCAAGGCTCTCCAAGGCATTCCAATTTTATAGAACCCATAAGTGTTCCACAGAACACACTAGGAAACTGTGATTTAGTGAGATATAGTTAACCAAAAATATGCTTTCACAAATGGGTCTCCATATATATCCACAGGAACTAAAGGATTGAGAAAGGTATTATATACAACCCCAAATATGTTGTAGACATAAATTTTAAAATTCTATGTGGGCCAAGTCTTCACCTGTGTGAACCGGCTTTGTTCTCTAAATCAAAGAATTGTTTGCTGGATGAACTTGGGTGAGCATACATTTCCTCCCTAACCTTACTTGTTTTAGGAATAAGAAATGAGTTCCAGTAAAATGATTTGTCTCAAGTCATGTGAATAATTGAAAGTATTGTCTATCATCTATTTCCAAAGCCAAAATTTTTAAATCCTCAATTTCCAAGTTTCTATGGCAAGCTTAGTAATAAAACATATCTCTCAACTCCAACAAAACACAGACAATGGCTCCCCGCCCTCAAGCACCACCACCTCTAACTTTTATTCCAGGGCGGGGAGCATTGCACACATGGGCCAGATAAGGCCTGAAAATCATTTGGTCTGGTCCTGCCAGGGCATTAAGGGTGAGTTAATTAAATGTTTGACCAAATATAGCAGGCTAATTTTTAAGTTGATAATTTTGGGTGGCCCACAAATAATGTTATATATATCCTAATAGCCCTTGGCAGAAAAAGTTTCTCCATCTCTGTTTTATCCCCTTACTTTCTGAGGCTCTCTCCATTTCTCTTCTATCCTTTGACTTGCATAATCTCTATTAATCCAGTTTTAGTTTTACTAATTTTTTCTTCTGCAAGTTCAAATCTACTATGGAGATATTCTTGTGATTTTCTTTTAATTTTAATTATTGTATTCTTCAACTCCAGAGTTTCCACTTGGTTCTTAAATATAATTTTTATTTCTTTATCAATATTCTCTATTTGATGCAATATTATCAGCATACTTTATTTTTTTAATCACGCTTTCCTTTACTTCTCTGAACATATTTATAATGACTACTTTGAAATAGTTTTCTGTTAAATCTGGCATTTGGTCAACTCTCACAGGCAGTTTCTGCAGTCTGCTTTATTTTTTAGTGTATGGGCATATTTTCCTATTTCCTTGCATGTCTCGATCTTTTGCTAGAAACAGTTAAATAATATATTACAGCATTCTGGGTACTGGTTCCCCCTCATGACTTGTTAGTGTTACTTGTTTTAGTGGCTAACTGAATAATACTAGTGAAAGCCTCTGATGTTGCTGTCCCCTCTCCCAGAGGCACAGCTTGGGAAATATCCACAGTCACTCTGGGAGAACAGTACTAGTAAGGCTTTTTCATTCTTTTCCTGACCACACCCACATGTTAAACTTCACTACTTAGACTATGCTATTATTTCCAACAATCCCCCAGGGGCATAAATCCTTCTACAAACAAATCCAATCAAATCGTAGCTCCTTTGAGGAGGTCATTTCTGAGATCAGTACTTGATGTTTGTTCTGACCCTGGGGGGTGAGGGGAGGGGGGCTTCCAGCTGTTTTATTTTCCCAGTTCTCTCCTGTAAACCAGCTGGCCTACATTAGATGTTCATTAGATCCACACCTCTATTGCTCTTTTCTCCCCCACAGTCATGTTTTAGTCTTTATTTTTTTCTTTTATTTTTTTAATCTTGAAAGTATTACATATGTCCCCTTTTTCCCCCCATCGACCTCTTATAGCCCACCACCGCCCCCTGACCCAGGCCTTCACCATCCTATTGTCTGTGTCCATGGGTTATGCATACATGCATACATGTTCTTTGGTACTGCTCTTAAGAGTGCTCTTATGCTTAAACATCTCCATGCCCTGTTGCAAATAGAGTGAGTTCCTTTGGGTAGTGAATAAATGTGTATAGTCTGCTTCTCTCCTTGGGCAAGATCTAAACCAGGGCTCTGGAGGCAGGAGTGGATTCATTAACAAGCTACTCTCTAAATCCCTTATTCTAGGAGCTAAGCACTTGGTGGAGGTTAGGGTAACAGCCTGAAATCCTCTGGGCTTGATTCTTCCGTCATTAAACTACCACTCATACACCCAGGCAAGAACTACTGGGACCCAGTACTCTCGGCAGGCTGCACCCCATAAAGCCTCTATGCGCACAAATATGGCTCAGTAAGAAAGCACTTGTCCAGGGACTAGCCAAAGCAACAGGCAGCTGGGGGCAGAATGAGAAATGTCAAGTCCTGCTCCTCCTGGGAGAAAGCCCTCCCGCTGGAACCTGGAGGGAAAGGAGGCCCTGTTCTTAGCTGTAGCTGTCTGGAGTAGGGTGGTATGATAGAGGTGGGCCATGGTCTTGGTTTAAATTACTAAAGACTCTTGCCTTTTTTATGGATTTTCATAGCTTTTTTTTTTTTAATAGCTCTTTCCTCTTTTGCTTTTTGTGCTTAGGACCATTTTCAGAGGCTTTGAATATTGTTTGTTTATTTGGCTTTGTATTTATAATTTTCACCAGTCTCACTACAGAACAGGTCAGCGTAGCTCCTCACAAAGTCATGCTGAAAGTCAGTCCCAAGGCCATGGTTTTGACCAGGCAAAAAAAAACAGGGGGGGGGGGGAGTGGGGGGAGAGGGGGCAGTCGGGGAGGCTGAAAGCAGCAAAGCAGTCTGGTACTTAGAGTTATCATGTCTGAAGTTCTGGGTGTGCCCTTGAACATGGGAGGACAGTTGGGCAAGCAAAGAGGAAATAAATGTTATTACAATGAGGTTTTTATCCCATTTTTACTTTAACATTCTTCATGTGCATTATTAGTTTTAAATAATTCAGTATGCATGTCCTAAATATTGGTCTTGTGACTGGTAATGGCTTTATCACCTAC
Organism: Cnephaeus nilssonii; assembly: GCF_951640355.1. Lineage (NCBI taxonomy): Eukaryota > Metazoa > Chordata > Mammalia > Chiroptera > Vespertilionidae > Cnephaeus > Cnephaeus nilssonii. The sequence goes on along the minus strand of NC_137086.1, from coordinate 26,546,036 downwards.
AAAATAAGGCATTAAATGCTCTTCTTGGCAGGCATAACAGTTTCTTAAATGTTGTGATATTGTGAGTAAAACAGAGGGGAATAGAATTACCATGGAAAGGGTGCTTTCCAGGGCTGCTTTGGTTTGTTAGATCAAAGGACAGATTTATTTTCTCCTGAGCAGGATAGAGACAGAATGACCTTCTCCCTGTGTGTTTACAGTCCTGACCATTCGATGACAGTGATTTCAGCAACAGAGAGCATGTACTTGTACCAAATGGAAATAAGCCAAAAGTAATGTCAAAGTCCTGACTGAGTTCAGCATCTTCACAGAAAAATCATTGAGATCCTAAACAGAGCAGCACATCAGCCACAAGCTACTATAGGCAACATACCTTTATCAAATGCTTACTCTGTGTACAGCCATTGCTGAGATGTAAGGGCCGAAGACGCAGCCCGGACACACAGACTATTTTAACCAGCTAACTGCCAAGATATTTTGAATTTAATTTAAAAAGGTCCACCGCTTGCGTCTACAGACACTTATGGCGTAAAATGGTTTATGTAGCGGAAGAGAATGGACACAAATATACAGATACAGAAAAGGAGAATAAGGCTTTTTAAGTCATCATGTGCTAACATGATAAGGATAGGATGTGCAGAACAAAGTTCTCTAAAGGGAAAGGTACCTACACTTGAGAATGAACGAATGAACGTAGGGCACTTTCTTGAAAAGGTCTGACATGTGCTGGATAGAAAAAAAAAGATTTAAATACATGGTAATGAGGGAGATGCATAGTAGTTAGAAAGAAGACCTGGAGAGCCAAATAGCAGTAAATCAAAGAAATCATTTTCTCTCCTAAAGAAAATAGTATTGTTTCTGGATTATCAATTTCATTTTTACAAATGTGCCAAGTATAGCACTTGGTTGAGAGTTTAAGAAATTATATTTTTATTCCAGATCTTCAAATTCAAGAAAGCTTATCTAGCAGAGGGGGGAAAAGTGGTTCTCTTAGTGTGATTCGAGAAAATTAGTGGGGTGCAATACATGGCTTTAAACATCTCCATGACTGAATGTAGAACAAACTAAACCCAGCCTTAGTTTGCAGTTAAGAAATACAAATTATTTAAGTCACTCTAAGTCTTTTCAAATAGAATTATTTTTATTCACTTATTTGTTTTAAATGCCTGGAGCAGGGGCCAGCTGAGATCATATTATGCCTAGAAGAGCTTCGGATCTAAGGCTGCATGTTTCTGAAATAATTCCTTCAGAGAAAGTTACTTAAACATTGGGTTAGTTTCCTCCTTGGCACAGTAAGCAAACAGACTCCATTAGATCTAGATCACTTTTCCTAGAATTAACCTGCACTTACCATTTTTGTTTGTTGATTCCCTAACTCACCTTGCTTTTCAAAAGAAAGGAGTAAAAAAAAAACCAAAAAAAAACAAAAACGAATGAGTATAAAACAATAAATATCAAAATATTTTTCAAATATCCTGCCTCCCCATTGATTATATTTCTCTAACTCTGCCTTCAAGGCGAGAGCAGTCAAGATCAACTACTGATCTGCAGCCCATCTAATTTTGTTTTCTGTATTACTCTGTTTTCTCCAGTCCAATAATCATTATGGTGTAAGTGACACTCCAGGGGAAATCAATTTCTTCGGACTAAACAGAACAGCCCAGTCTACCTCCCTCTAATCATAATTGGGGCTTTGTTTATTTTGCTGTTGTTTGGACTGGCCACCCTCTTGTTTCCACCTAAGTGAAATATTGTCTGCTGCAGCCTCTGGGAAGATTAGCCGGCCTTCAGGAACCGCCCCCTTGAGCAGGGAATAATTAGAACCACTTAGACATCAGAATTGCATTTTCCAGCAGCCGCCTAGATGTTGTTTTCCTCAAGATTGTTTAAAGGAAAAGTCCTTTAAACCCCTAAGAGGATAGAGTCTTTCTTATTTTCTCTCCACTTAGAAGAAAAACAAAAAAAGTGAAGCTACAGAAAGCATTCAGATTTGTTAAGAGTCTCAAAAACAAAGATCCCCATACCTCCTTTCTGTCTTATGTCTGCTAAGTATTATGCATGTCTTGGACCTCAGGAGATGTTTGTGAATAAATGAAATGAGTGACTTGCACTAAACAGAAGAGATGAGTTAAATTGAATTGGATTGGACTGGATTGAACTGAACGGAACTGAGCTGCTCTGGACTGACAGTAGCTATCATGAAACCAGAGGGAAGGGCAGAGTGTCGCAGTCACCAGCCAATCAAGGCCAGAACTTGGAATGATCAGGAAGTCCAGGCCCGCCTGGCAGTTGAGGAGGAAACAGAGGTTACATGGTTTCCCAAGGACAGATAGCAAAATGGAAGCAGCGCAGACTCCAGACATAGAAGCAATGCAGACAAAAACATAACTAGGCTTGCATGGACTGAGTACACACCATGTGTCAGCGCCAGCTCTAAGTGCTTCACTGAATCCGCTCACTTATTCCTCACGGCAACCCCTCAGGGCAGGCCCCACTGTTACCCTCGCCTTCAGATAAGCACCTCTGCATAACACAATTAAGTAACTCATCCCTGTGGCACATCCAGGATTTGGACCCAGGAAGCAAGACCCCAAGATATTGCTCTTAACCATTTCAAGACATCATGGGCAGTGGAGGAAGAGATCATAACATACCTTAAATGAGAATTTTTTAAAAGGAGAATAAATATTAAGGAAATGGGGAAACAGAAGAAAGGAGTCCCCCTCGCCTCCCAACCTCTCTCTTGAGGATTTGAAATAAAAACAAAACAAACAAACAAAAAACTGTTCCAGTTTCCTTGACTTAAACATTTCTAAATATCCATATGTCATATAGCTTGGTTTCCTGAAGTTAGGCCTTGGTAAGGTCTGCCGGACTATACTGTACAGAGCTTTATATGGGTGTAGGGGTTCTAATTTCTGGGACTGCCATACAGGCTTTGTAAAAAACACATAACTCATATTTACCTATCCTTTATATTCCATAACATAGCTCCATAATGTTGAAAATGTTCACTGATGTCTTGGGACTTGAAGGCCCTAGTCAAAGCTGGACACTGTGCTATGCCCTTACTTGCAGAATGACCAGAAATCTTGATGGTATTATCGCTTAGTCTTTGTACCCAAAGGCCTGCCCACCACTGAATGTGTTGCTCCCATCAATGAGGAGCAATTGACTGTCTCTAAGCCCTGCACAATAAGTGGGGTCTGGTCATCCTATTAGAATCAGAACTACAAAATGACTCTAATTATTAACTATTCTCATTCTGAAGATCTGAGCTCTTTAGCATCCTGAGTACATAGAAGTCATTCCATACGTTTTGGGAAGTAACTTAGCAGTCCCTACTCACTAGGAGTCACATAGTGATCAGGCTATCTGGGATGGGTGTGGAGGCAGGGAGGCAAGGGATGGCTCAGAATCCTCAGGGGTTAATGATAGATTTGACCTATGGTGCGAGGAAGAGGCAAGTTGCAGGATAATCCCAGCTCTGACAAGAGATACCCAATGGATGGCAGTATCATTTATTTACTGGGCTATGTGAGGAGCAGATTGGCAGGGAAGGGAAAGTGTGAAGAGAAAATTATAATTTGAGACATAAGTTTAAGATCAGTTTGAAATACATGAGTGGCGATAAGGAAACAGATAAATGATCTGGAATATTCATACCACCATCTGGGATGAAGGTGTGAAGTTAGGATTGTTGTGTCATGCTCTTAATGAATTCAAGCTAGTTTCTAGTAATTTTTAGTTTTGTTTATGTTTCTTTCCATTGTTTTATAAATACTCCTAAACTATCAGTTGCAAGATTTTAGAAAAATTATTAATAGGATTGATGTTAAGTTTTCTGGTCAGTAGTTTCTAGAATCTGTTTTCCAACTTTTGAGAAAAAAGTGGCCATTACTTGTTACTCTCCAGTCGTCTGATATTACTCCTGTTCTTCAAAGATTAAGGCATGTCTTCTCCATTGACCCAAGTTTTTCCAGAGCCTTGAAATGCCACTCATCTGTATATGTAAGTAGAAGCTCAATGGAAGCAGTTAGCTCTTCCTTTCCTCTCTCTTCTCTTATATTGAATTTCATCTCCAATATGACAAAAGATTATTCAACAATTTCCAGGACTATTTTCCCTATTAAGAAGGTAGAAGTCAAATAGGAGTAAGGTGCCTCTGAGTTCTCTTGCCATCTGTGAGTGTCACAGTAGCAACAGGTTGAGCAACTCTAACTTTTCTTCTTGCCCGAAATGTGGATGGAAAGTCTTTTTTTGTAGGTCTTAGAATTTTCCTCAAGCCCCAACACACTCTAAGATTGAGAATCATATCACTCTTTTGTTCTGTCTTTTCTCCTGATTTTATGTTCCTTTTTTATTTTTTTTTGTATACAGTATAACTTTCTTAGCGCAGTATTTTTCAAGACATTTTCTCAGCCATTGTTCCATTTGCTCATGTGTGTATATAATATCCCTTATAAATACTCATAATTGTATTACTGTTACTCTAAGAAAAATTTCCCATTCATTAACTCATTCGCTCAACAAATATCCTTTGAGCATACACTGTGGAAGCTATTGTGAAGCACGGAAGGATGGATCAGAAAGAGATCTGAGTTGAGGAAGCTGAAGGACTAGCATGGAATCAAGCCATGCATGAATCACAGGAGCCACAAGAGACGTGTCTTGTGGGAATTCAGAGGAGGCAGGTGCCAGAGGCAGCATTTGTGGATTAAGGGTGGATCAGAGAAGGAAGGCTTCATGGTGTGGATGGCAGTAGACCTGCACCTGCACCATGAGTAATTTAGATAAGGGAAGATAAAGAAGTGAGTGTATGTCTGCGGGGAGGGGTGTGTGTGTGTGTGTGTGTGTGTGTGTGTGTGTGTGTGTGTGTGGTGTTGTGGCAGTCCTTCTTGAGAGAGAAGCAATATATTCTAGAAGAAATAAAGACATTATTGAATATCAATCTTTAATTAATAAAGGAAACTTAAATGTGTATAGAGTTTCATTTCATTTATTATTCCTTCTTTTTTTTTCATGATCCACTTTTCTTTCTCATAATTTTATTATCATTACTTTTTATATATGCAGATATTTCATTGATTTGTGCCATCTCAGGATTCTTTTTATAAAAAAAATTAGAGTATTTTTTAATTGATTTCAGAGAGAGGAAAGGAAAGGAGGAGAGAGAGAGAGAGAAACATCAGTGATGAGAGAGAATCATCGATTGGTTGCCTGGGGATCAAGCCCACAACAGGCATGTGCCCTGACTGGGAATCGAACCTCCTGATTCATGGGTCAATGCTCAATTACTGGGCCACACTGGCTGGGCAAACCTCAGGCCTCTTTTTCAACCAGGATCATTATTCTCTGCCTTTCCCCACTTCCCTTTCCCTCCCCTGCATCTGCTCAAACCCACCCTTGGTTTATCACCCTTTCTATGCCAGCTTGACAGAAGAAGACAATCTCTCTCTCTGGAAGCACATAGGATGGATGCCTCCTCATGGGCCAGACCTGCAGGCCACCTCTGTAGTCCTTACATTCCACCTAGTGAGACTGTGTCCTAGGGCAAGGAGGCCAAACAGCACAGTCCAATGATCCCAGAGCTATAAAAGATAAGCCCTGGGTTCTGGTTTCAGTCCCAAGAGAACCTCATTATACAGCCTAACATACCTGGGCCACAGCTTACTCCTAAACCATGTGACAGAACTAAGCATGATGATCTCTAAAGTCACTTCCATCCCCACTAGACAGAAGGAATAGTTGAGCCCTGGTAACAAACTGTGACTGAAGTCATTCAACCATTGAATAATTGACACAGTATCATGTCTAGTCACTGGCCTTTCCAGGCTACCACTTCCAGAGACACTTTGCAACTTTGTCAATTGTGACTCTAGGAATCTCACATGTGCAGTGAAAAATCCTGCATTTATTTGCCGGCCTCTTTCTTTTGACTTGTCATGATTAAGTGGCAGCAGGAACAAGTGAAAGGACTCATTGTCTTTTTATTGACAGTTTGCCCTCTAGATCCTGCCCCAGGAGAGGAAGAGCAGAGGTTAACAAGCTCACCAGCCTCTGCAGTTTCCTAGTTTTTATGTCTGTTAGCAACTGACATTCCATCTGCACAGCTAGTGGCAAGACTGGGGAGTAAGGGCCACGCCAAATATATGTGTATGATCATTCCTGGCTTTCCTTTTCCAACTCCAATATTTAATTTAAAATCAACAATTCTACAAATCTGAGGCACAAGATGGCTTTAAAATTCCTCAAGAAATTGAATGGTATTTCCTAGGGAAGAAGAAGGCAATGATTGCTGAGCACCAATTCATTCATTCATTTGTTCATTCATTTGACAAATACTTATTGATTGCCTACTGTGTGCCAGAAACAGCTCTACGTGCTGGAAATACAGCAGAGAATAAAACAGACTGCAGGAAAAGATGGTAAGTTCTTATGGAGCTTATATTTTATACCAGATGACCAATAGTGAACATAAAATATAAATCTTACCTAATAATAGAGAAACATGTAAATTGACCGTACCTCCGCTATGCCCACAGCCAATCAGAGTGAGTATGCAAATTAACCCAACAAAAATGGCAGTTAATTTGCATACATACCTGGGTCCCGGGAACCTACTCGGCACGCAGGTCACTCCCAGTGGGCCATCAGAGGGGTGGGGGGCCCCCTTCCAAAGCCTAAAACCTCAGGCAGAGGCTTTAGGCTTGGGAAGGGGCCGAGCCTGCGATCAGAGGTGCCAGGGGGTGGGGACCCTTCAAAAGCCTAAAGCCTCGGGTGGAGGCTTTATGTTTGGACAGGGGCCGAGCCTGGGATCAGAGGGAAGGGGAAAAAAATCAATGGAAGCATATCCTCAGGTGAGGCTAAAAAGGAAAAGAAAGAAAGAAATGTCATATCCTATGAAAGACACATCTTGAAAATGCCTAAAGAAAGTTGTCATTTTTTCATGGTGAAGGGACTGGAGTCCATGTTGATGAAAATACCTTGGCGGCTGCAGTGACTGGCAGTGGCAGCAAGAGTAGGGTGATGGGGCTGGTGCCTTCCCCTGATCAGCCCGGTCGCCTCCCACAAAGGGAGGCCAGACTGCGGCTTAGGTCCACTCCCAACAGGGAGCAGGCCTAAGCTAACAGTAGGAGATCCCCTGAGGGCTCCCAGTATGTGAGAGGGGGCAGGCTGGGCTGAGGGACCCCTCCCCAGTGCATAAATTTCGCACACCAGGCCCCTAGTAAGATATATAATATGCTAGATCAGCGGTTCTGCTGATGGGGCATACACCGTGGGGCACACACCCACAGGGGGGCAATTTTATTTTTAAGGAGGGCGAGTCGAGAATGAGTTAACAACAGTGAATTTTTTGCATTTCTTATGGTTCTAGGGCCTCGTATATAGTATATAAATATATATTGTGATATATTTATGCATTTCAGTTCTCTATTGAGTTTTGAAACTTTATTTTCTATTTTTCATATCAGTTCATATTATTATTATTTTTTAACAATTTCTTAGTGATTTCTTTCTTAGTACTTCCACTGTCCTCTTGTTCTTTTATTTTTCTCTTTCATGGATGTCATGGTCTTTGGAAGCTTGTTTAGACCAAGTTAATGCCTTTTTAGATTTCCTGCATGTGAATAGGAGTTCACTTTTTGAATAATAAGAATTATATGTCACAGGGGAGGCATCAAGATTTTAGAGATGCTTAGGTGGGGCATGGCCAAAAAAGGTTGGAAACCACTGTGCTATAAGGTGATATATGCTACCAAAATAAATAAATAAATAAATAAAATAAAACATGGAAAGGGGAATATCAGAGATGGTAAACATTTCAGCCAGGAAGACCTTCTGAGAAGGAACCAATTGAGGGAAGCCCTAAAGATGGGAGAGGAAATGACAAGAGCAAGTACTCTGAGGCAGGAACAGGTCTACACCCACAAGGAACAGCAAAGAAATCAGAGTGACCGAATGCATGAGGAGAAAGAGCAGACTATAAAATAAGCCCAGAGAGTCTCAGTGACGTGAGCAAGTGATGAAGAGCCAGTACCCCTGTAAGGACCCTGGCTTCTGTTCAGGGTGAGATGGGAAGCCAAGGGAGGTACGTCATCTGATTTAAGCTTTAACAGAATTACCGTTGAGAATAGAGAAGCAGGAGGATTAATTAGGAAGCTCTCACAATAATTCCATTTGAAAGATTATGGCTCATAGAAGGAGATAAAAGTGGAGATGATGCAAAGGGGTCAGATTCTGGGCATATTTGGAAGGTGGAGACAGCAAGATCACTGACACACTGAATTTGGGGTGTGAGGGAAAATTGTGTCAAAGATGCTGAGAGGGTTATAACCTGAACAAAAATGGAGTTACCTTTCCCAGGAAGGGGAAGAATGCAGGAGAAACACAGCAGGGGACCAGGGGGAGGTAAAAAATTATAAGACAGATTAACCTAAGGAACTCAGATCTTTATCCTCTTAAAAAATAATTCTATTGCCTAAAGACTGTGATTTGGATATTTAATTACATTCTTGTTTTCCGATGCCACCCAGCCTCAACTTTTGCCTAGCCCTAACCCTTGCCATTAGAATGGCACACTAAAAACTTACACTTAAAAAAACTCAAGAGCTTCTGAAGAGTTACATTATAATTTAGGATTAGCTTTTGAAAAAATGCCTTCTGCTCAGGTGGCTCAGTGGGTTGGAGCATCGTCCCATGCACCAAAAAGGTTGTGGGTTCCATTCCTGGTCAGGGTGCATACTTAGGTTGTGGGTTTGATCCCTGGTCAGGGTACACACCGGAGGCAAATGATCAGTGTTTCTCTCTCATATCACTATCTCTTTTTCTCCCCCCCCCCCCCACTTCCTCTTTCTCTAAAGATCAATAAAAACATATCCTCAAGTGATGAATAAATAAATAAGTAAATAAATAAATACTTTTTAAATGTAGAAAATAACATTTCTTTTAAAACTAGAGGTCTGGTGCATGAAATTCATGCACGGGGTGGGGGGGTTGTTGTCCCTCAGACCAGCCTGCACCCTCTCCAATGTGAGACCCCTCAAGGGATGTCTGACTGCCCATTTAAGCACGTTCCAGGATTGCTGGCTCCCAAATGCTTGCCTGCCTTCCTGATTGCCCCTAACCGATTCTGTCTGCCAGCATGATCACCCCCTAACCGCTTTCCTGCCAGCCTGATTGATGCCTAACTGCTCCCCTGCCACCCTGGTCACCCCTAACTGCCCTCTCCTGCAGGCTTGGTCCCCCCAACTGCTCTCCCCTGAAGGCCTGGGTCCCCCTCAACTGCCCTTCCCTGCAGGCCAGATCGCCCCCAACTTCCCTCCTCTGCCAGCCTGGTCACCCCTAACTGCCCTCCCCTGCAGGCTTGATCACCCCCAACTACCCTCCCTTGCAGGCCTGGTGCACCCCAACTGCCCTCCCCTGCTGGCCTGACCACCCACAACTTCCCTCCCTTGCAGGCCTGGTCCCTCCCAACTGTCCTCCCCTACTGGTCATCTTGTGGTGGCCATCTTGTGTCCTCATGGGGGCAGCCATCTTTGACCACATGGGGACAGCAATCTTGTGTGTTGGAGTGATGGTCAATTTGCATATTACTCTTTTATTAGATAGGATAGAGGCCTGGTGCACAGGTAGGGGCCAGCTGGTTTGCCCTGAAGGGTGTCCCGGATCAGGGTGGGGTGTGGGACAGCCTGGGAGAGGGTCCTGTGGTGGTTTGCAGGCTGGCCACACCCCCCAACAACACAAGTGGAGGCCCTGGGATCTGGGATTTATTTATCTTCTATAATTGAAACTTTGTAGCCTTGAGCAGAGGCCAAGGCAGGCCAGCGTATGCAGAAAGCTTGGCTTCCTTCATTGCTGGGGAAACCCAAGCCTCCTGCTCGCTCTGTGGCCCACAGCCATCTTGGTTGGGTTAATTTGCATACTCACTCCTGATTGGCTGTTGGGTATGGCTTGTGGGTGTATCGGAATGATGGTTAATTTGCATATTACTCTTTTATTAGATAGGATGCTTTCTAATAGCTAAACAAGTTCCCTCAGTGGTGAACATGGCCATATACCCTCTTCTCTAATGGTGATGCAGAGAGGACCCTCTCTCTCTTCTCTAAGGACAATGCTGGGTCTATTCATTTTATCAACACTCTCCACCTGTCTGCTTTGTCCCCTCACTTAGCAAAGTCCCAGTGCTGCTATCCAATCCCCTTTCCCCCTCAGCACCCTTTCCCCTGGAGAACAACTCTGGATGGAGGTCTCTAACATCTGAACCTTGCCAGGAGGGCATGGTTCCTTTCAAAACACTTTACAGACACAATATGGGAAGGTAGAGTCTATATCACTCAAGTAAATATGTGACATAAATTCTTCATGTTCTGGTATTTCTTAAATCAAAATGTGGATAAAAATAATAAGGGAGGGCAAAGGAAAAGATGTGCCGAGGGAAGTAAGGAGGGGACTACTACAGCTCCTAGAGAAAAGAATTATAGAAGATTAGGCAAATAAACCCCAATATATTTACTATATGTTTCATTTTATAAAGGTAGAAGTTGAATCCAAAGAGGTGAAGCAACTGCTTCTTGGTCTTTATGGCAGAGAGGTGAGGCCACCATTCTACAGACTCAGATTCAGGGTTTGGCAAAACCAAGAATGGAATACAAGAGTTTAGACCCTAATGTTTAACAGAAGACCTTTTCCACCAGGAAGGACTTTGAATGTGAGTCAGAGGATTGCAGATTTAATACAGCAGGCAATGGAAAGCCATTGTAGGTCCTGGAGCAGGAGTGAGAAGTCATGTTTTTGGAGCATTTGCTTGAAGGTAATTGTCCAAGGCAAATTAGAAAGAGAAGAAACTGGTGAAACAGGGGTGAAACAGAGACGGAGTGAAGACCATTATAGTTTATTCAGTTATGAAGTGAATAAGACTCTTGACCAGAATAAAACTAGAAATGGAGAACAGGGTGGATCCAAGGGAATTTTCCAAGGAAGAAGCAACCAGACTTTGGGGTAATGGAGGTTGAGAACAAGAGACAAGTCAAAGAAGACCCCAACTGCCATAACCATGGAAGTTGGCGCTCTGGTTCACAAGCTTATAGCAACCCTGTGGGTCCATTCCTAGAGGAAGCCAGGGCGGCCCTGACCCCGCAGTAGTAGAATGACAGAGAAATTCATAAGGCACCAGTTCATTTCCGTGCAAGCCAAGATCATGCCCATGTGGCCTGTCAGTCTGTTTTCAGTTCTTTCTGTCTTGAGGGTACACAGCAAAATGCTCAGAGTGTGCTTTAGGCAAAGCATATTTTATCTCAAAGCTGAGACAGTAAAGAGTTCAACTTTCCTGCCAGGATTTTGAAAGCACCAGGAAGTGGATAAAATAAAATAAGCTACCGCAAGGGCTGTTTCTCTAGTTAGGGGCAATTTGCAGTGGCATGTGTATGGCCTGAGTGAGCAGGCATCATGGAGAGGAAACACAAAAGGAGGTTTAATCAAAGTGCTTTAGATGACAATTTTCCTAAATAAATAAATAAATAACTGGAAAGGCATCATGTTCAAGATGAATAATGTGGTGGGGTTATTTTGTTTGTTTGTTTGTTTTTTTGTTTTTCTCCTGAAGACACAGATCATGAAAGATTAGGCAGAGAAGAGATGTTACCTTATGGATATATTCTTTTTTAAGAAAATAAAATCTTTGTTGTTAAAAAATGAAAGAATTGGGGATTTTGATATGGTGGTCCCCAATCTACCTATGGTGGACTTCAAAGCTGGAGCTTAGGTTACTATGCATGTAGCTCTGCCTCTGAGCTTTTGTCACATGCATGGAGGTGTTCCAAATGGTAACTCGAAAGTAACGAAGGTTAAATTATGTAGGACCCCCAGGCAGGCATGCAGAAGCCTTCACAGAATGTACTTTGAGAGCCAAAAAGTGATGAGTCCCCTTCCTGCACTGCTCTCAGCTAGAGCAACGCACACAGGGTGCGGGGTTTTTAGAGATATCAAAACAGGCCCAATTTCTGTTCCTGACAGCTCTTTTAATTCAGAGCAATAGCCAACATTTGCTACGTACTTTGCAGCTTTCAAAACACTTTGACAGGCATTTGGTTCTTATAATGTGTAAGTGTCTTATTCCTTTTGGACTGCTATACCAGAATACCATAGACTTAGAGACAACAGAAATTTATTTCTAACAGTCTGGAGTCTGGGAAGCTCAAGATCAAGTCACTCGTAGATTTGGATTCTGATAAGAGCCTGCTTTCTGGTTCTTAAACCCTTCTCACTGCCTTCCCCTGGGGGAGATGGTGGGGCAGCTCTTTGGGGCCTCTTTTATTAGAGCATTGGCCCTATCCATGAGGGCTCCACCTTCATGACATAGTCATTTCCCCAAGATTCCACTTCCAAATACCATCATTTAGGCATTAGGATTTCAATATATGAAATTTAAAAAGACACAAACACTCACATCATAGCAGTAAGGTAAAGGGTATTATTCTGCACTGTATTGATGAGAAATAATATTAATTATTATCATTATTCTGTACTGATGAGGAAATGGAAGATCAGGTGATTTGTCCAAAGGTACATACTTTATAAATGATAAAAACAGAATCTAAGTCCAAAGTTGCTGTGAAGACTAAAGGTAGTTCATATAAATCCCTCAGCACAGTATCTGGCACATAGATGTTAATAAATAGTGCTGCCTATACCCCAACACACAAGAACTTCACCAAATCAATTTACCTAATACTCCAGCAAGTCTTCCTTCAAAGGACAACCATGCAAAGCAGAATGACTTGATTCACTATCATTTGCTGTCTGGAAGTCTCTAAAGGACTTCTCATTCCTGCTCATTTATTAAGCCAAGAAGAAAAACTCAAATTCACGTTTCCTCTTGCATTTGCTCTCGTGTTCTTTTTTATTTGTTTGTTTGGGTGTTTTTTTTTTTGTTGTTGTTAATATCACATGAGGATATTTTTTCCATTGCTTTTCAGGAGAGTGGAAGTGGGGAGGGAAGAGAGAGAGAGAGAAACATCCATGTGAGACACATCCACATGCCTCCTGCATGCACCCTGACTGAGCCAAAAGCAACTCAGGTACATGCCTTTGACCAGGAATCAAACCCGAGACCCTTTGGTGCTTGGGCCAAGGCTTTAACCACTGAGCCCACCAACCAGCGTGCTCTCATATTCTAATACCAATTAACTTACACTGAGTATAATGTTGATTTAGAACTTAAAAATGAGGAAGAAAGTGAAAAGGAAACCAATATTTACTATAGGTCAGCAACTGTGATGAGCCCTTTTAGAACAGCTGGTATTACTGCCTCTTAGTGCAGAAGACAGAGAGGCTCAGGAAGGCTGTTTAATCTGTCCATGATGTAACTGGTGACAAAATTTCCCCTGACTTATGTTAAAGTGTCAGTTAACTACAAAAGACACCTGTCCAATGGCAGAAACCAGAATTCATTACTTTCATCCTCAAGTTACATTAGTTACCTTCCCCAAAAATTTTGAGTCACAATGAATTCCACTCTCATCTTGACTTAGAAGATGGAAGTCTGTACCTAGAGCACAAAGCTGTAACCATCTACTTCTCTGAAGAGCCACCATCACCAAGGCTCTCTGTGTCTGCACTGCCATGTGCTGTGATTGCATTCTCTCATCTCATCCTCATGGTGACCCTCTGAGGTAGAGACTACTATTACTTCCAGTTTGCAGATGGGAAAACTGAGGGTCAGAGAGTTTGCACAACATGCCAGCTCATGCAACTCTAAGTGTGAAATGGGACACGGATCTGGAATCTGGGCTCCTTCCTCTGTTTTTGTACTTCTGTTCATTCATTCTATGTTGAAAATTGCCTCTTACAATCATCAGCTGAAAAGGGAGTGTGTCCAAGGGTGTTGGGATTTCAGTGACTATATAAATGTTTGTTTAATATTTGCGCAAGAGTCCTGTAAGATCATTTAGTGCTAATCGATCTGGTCAAACAAAGCAAAACAAACCAGTGATTTAAAATTTGCCTTGGCAAAAAAGGAATGGAATCGTGCAGGTGTGAGGTAAATTAAATTGATGGGTTTGAAAGGGAAATCAAAGAAAAAATTTTAGGTGCATGGAACCTCCTACAGAAGAGAAGATTATTGAATGACAAAAAAGGAAAAAGGAAAAAAGAGGGTTCTTCTTGTCTGAATGTTTGGCCAAACTATGCAATATTTGCTTATGGAACTATTGACATAAAAAATGTCCAAAACTATAGAGAATTTTTATAAGAATTTATTTGAGCTCAAACTGATGACAATGCTGAGAGGCAAGATCTCAAATGTTCCCAAGAATGAGTTTTGCAGTTTCCTCTAGACATTTTGAATTAAAGAAGGAACTAAGAAAGATTACTAGGAGGTGGGAGAAAGCAAAAGTATGAGATAGTTAACAAGATTATGTGCTCCCTTGAGGGGTCTGTAAAGAGGATTACTTCTGGCATTTTAAAAGTGTGCTAATCTAGATGTACAAAAACAATGGACAGGGGTGTGACTACCCAGTTAGGAATTTATGATCAGATCACCCTGTGAGGTTACTTTCTATTAGATTTATTACAGCACCCCTTTTTCATTCACAGAACACTTTCTAATGTATGTAGCCTAAATTTCCTCAAAGTCCACCAGCAGAGTAGAAACAAAGCACATTGTAATGACACTAAATTATAAAGTCTCTGGCTTCTTGCCCTATTCCTTCTTGCTATACTCCCCAATAATGTCACTTTTCACTTTGCCCGTAAAGGGTCCCCAAGTTACACTGGCAGTTCCTGGAAGTGTTACAGAATTTACCAGGTGATTGAAAAATACACAGGAGTACCGGGAGATACAGGAAAAACCCATTTATTTCCAGATGTACTAGTACTGTGACTCAGGGGAGCCTGTCTTCAAATCCTGAGCAAACCAATATGGAGGAAGCTTTCTCTTTATACCCTTTGGTTTCTTTGTCCCCCAAATAAGGACCAGACTTCCGTACCTTTCCCAGGTTTTGCAAAAAACCCTGTGTGTTAGGATGGGGGCCGTGAGACCACACCTAAAGGCCTGGCCTGGTGCCAGTGCTGATAACCCCCTCCAAGGGTTGGGTATGGTTCATGGTTTATGGCCTCTGTAAAACGTGAATATTTAGGTAAACAGGTCTTGCAAGACCAGATAATTAAGGAAGGGGCAGTGACTTGATTATAGGCTAACAAGAATGTGCATTAGGGATACTGATTAACTAGGTACAGAGTCAGATTGCTAGCCCCCTCCCAAAAATGTATTTTTATGTTCCCCATCAGAAGTGGACCACATGTGTCCAGAAACAAAATTATCCTACTCTGAGCTTCCTCACCAAAATCCACTGCCCATGAAGCCAATTCATGTGATGCCTCTGATGCCACAATGAGGGCGGTTGGGATAATGAGCCACCGTCTCTCATGGAGCAACTAGTACTACCCTCCCTAGTGGACTGGAGTCATCAGTTGGTCCCATTCAGCCAGCCATTCACCAGATCCCCTGCACTGGCTGTTTCCCTGACACAACCCAAGCTCACCTCCATGTTTCCCTAACCTTCCAATTCCCCTGCACTTCTAACCCCCCCTCACACCCCAAAGAGCTCCCTCAACTTCTACTTCTGCCTGGCGCCCTCCCTGCAGGGCACTCAGATACAGTCCTCAGCCTTGGGAGATGTTAGACATTCTGGGTTTTCCCTGAATGACTTTGCTGCCAGGCCCTCCACACACAAATCCTGTTCCAAGGGGGCATCCTCTCCTCACCAATCCAGCAAAGGAACATTTTCAAAGAGATGCCCCACAGCTCTTGGCCACTCCTACTTATCAGCTAGGCCCAAACACTTCTAAATCTCTACGCGTTGAAGTTATCTGGATCCCGTACATCTGTACCTCACCCTAGTTCCTAGTCCAATGTGCAGCAATGTTTTCTAAATGATTAAACTTGGTTCCGCCTCACATTTCCCTAAGATAATCCCGTAACTCCTTTCACTGGGTTCCCTACCTCTTTGCTATAATGTGTGAGCATCACTGTGATGAAAATAGAACCCATGGAAGTAAATAAAAATGATAACATGAGATCAGGTGGAAAAGTTGGGGTAAAATAATTCACTTTCAAGAATGGTCAGAGACATAAACAATGATAAACAATGAAGGTGGAGCTAGAGGCACACATGGAAAGAAACCTGAGAAATAGACAGAGGTGAAAAGGTTAAAATACGTCTCCCTGGTGCTATACTCAACCCAACTCACTTTAACATGTATTGGGCTCTTGATATTACTGAGCCTTTCTTTTTCTTCCTCTTCAGCTGCACTGTTCAATGCTTCCAGTAAGAGTAATAAAACCCTACTCTTTAGAACCCTGATTAGTCCTCAGCTCAGGTAAACAGAGCAGCTGCTAGTCAGATTGAATTCCAGAGAGAGGAAAGGGTAAAATAATTATTCATGTATAAACCAATTTTCCTTTGCTTCCTCTCTGTCTCCCATTAAGCATTATGGAGCAGATTCTCAGGAGAGCCCGAGTAAGCCCTATCAGATGGGAGATGTTAGCTGGATGTCTCCTTCAGTAGAGAAGTTCCCTCGCTGCCACTCATGGCACAGGAGAGATGCAAAGGTGTGCGTGGTGGGGAGGGAGGGGTTGATTTGGTTTGGAAGGCACATCCTGGAAGCCTAGGAGGATCAGTGTTAAACACGGAAGCTGCATATTCCATAGTTTCCCTCAGTAATTTTTTTTTTTTTAATCTGAAACAGAAGTAGATCTCTCCCTTGAACCTTTTTCCTTGGTCTGCTTTAGGGCTGTTGACCCCAACCTCTGACCAAGCCAATGGCAACAATCCTAGCTAACAATGGTTGGATGCTCAATAAATTCCAGGCCATGTTTTACATAGTGGTAGATGAAAAAGGAAAAGAAACCTTCCCCTCTTTCAAGCTCCCCTTTCTCACATGTTTTTCTTCCTCTTAGAGCTAGCTGAACTAAAATGTTTCCACCCTTATCAAAGTCTCAGGCAGAAATAGTATAGGGCAGGAGAATGCTCCCTTGTTTGCGTTTTGGCATCTAATTAAAGCCAACAAAGCAGATATGGGGGAAGGAGGATGGAATCTTGAACTAAGAGCATTGCTCTAAGAAGTATGGTAGCAAAACGTGGGTGTAGAAAAGGCTATTGCTGACATAGTTGGAGGTTATGAAAAATTCTAGCATTTTCACCTGTCATGTACCAAGTACTTAACTATGTGTTAGGTCTGTGGTCGGCAAACTGCGGCTCGGGAGCCACATGCGGCTCTTTGGCCCCTTGAGTGTGGCTCTTCCACAAAATACCATGGCCTGGGCGAGTCTATTTTGAAGACGTGCTGTTAGAAGAAGTTTAAGTTTAAAAAATTTGGCTCTCAAAAGAAATTTCAATCGTTGTAGTGTTGATATTTGGCTCTGTTGACTAATGAGTTTGCTGGCCACTGTGTTAGGTATTGCGCTAAGGACTGTCCATGCATCTACATTACCTCATTTAAGCCATATTGGGGAATTTGGGCTTTGTCCCCAAGGAAAGTAGGGAGCCCTGAGAGATTTTAAGCAGGGGGGTGAAATGAACAACATCCTTATTCGGAAGTATTATTTTTATCCTCATTGTACAGAGAGGAAAACTGAAGTTCAGTTTTGGCTTATACGTAGCATAGCAAAGACTGAGATCCTGATGAATCTAACACTAAAGTCATACCCTTAACCTCACCATGTTTGTAGAACCTTTGAACTCATCGTCCTGCCTCAGTCTCATCCCTCCCACCCATCTCCACATAGCCGCAGAAGAAACGTCTGAAACGTCAGTTTGTTCATTTCACCCCCCTACTTAAAACCTCTCAGGGCTCCCCACTTTCCTTGGGGACAAAGCCCAAATTCCCCGATATGGCTTAAGAAGAGCCCTCCTGACTTGAATTTTGCTCACATACAGATGCAGCTCTGACAAACTCCTCACCCTTCTGTTCTACCCATGATGATTTTGCTACAATTCCTGGAAAATGACAACTTTCCTCTTATTTGTGGCCTTGGTACAAGATGCTACCACACCCAAAGTGGGCCTGACTACGTGTTTTATTCTCATACAAACACATCTTCAGGGTTTACCTCATCTCAAAAATCTCCAGGGACCCAAAGGCTGTCCTGTTTTCTGGGGTCCTTTAGCCATCCCTGTGCCTGCGTCATGGAACATCTCACACCAAATCAGTTTTCTCATAGCCCTAGGCCGAGTCCTGAGAGCAGCCACTGTTAAGTATTCTGTTTCAGCCCCAGAACCTGGCACCATGAGTGACATAACCTTAGCCGCTCCATAAATCAGCCAAGTGAGTGAAGAAACCTTGGCAGCAAATGTTGACTCTTACTAATATTGCAGAAAAGGCAGATCATGAGAGTAGTTTCTTTACCCTTTCATAAGATAATTTATGACTTGAGTTCAGGGACTGTGTCTCTAGCAGCATGTCCTACTGGAATGCATGTGGTCCCCTAGGTTCAAATCTCAGTTCCATTACTAATGATTCCCTAAAACCAGACATCTCCAAGAGAAGCTTTTCCTTGTCATTATTTTCAATTTCTTAGTAACAGCCCCATGTTTGTTTTCACCCTAACACTTAACCCAAATTACAATGATCACTCCACTAGATTGCATAGTCTTTATGTATCAGGACCATGCCAACCTGTTCTCTCTCTTCTCACAAAGCTAGAATCATGTCTGGCACATAGAAGGTGCTCAACACATATGCTGTTTGGCTTTGGTGTGAGATAATAATAAATATCACAGGGATTGCCATGTCCCACATGTATGAAGTGCTGGGTCTAGAGAGGTCCATCCAACTGTAATGATCTCTCTCTGCTTTCATCCCTCCAGATGTTCTGGTTGGAACCTGTGTAGGGTCATGCAGTGGCCAAGTCTTTCTATCTTCCCTCTTCCTATAACCCAGGGGTTTTCCACTCACAACTTCAGGGTTTCAGGGAGCCAGCTGCTCTCCTTGTACATCCTGTGCCCTAGAACTTGTTTTAGGATCATTCTGTAAGGACAGGAATAAGGCCAAACAAACTTTTCAACCAAATGACTTAAACCTAATTCTAATTCTTTGTATTTTAGCATTAGGTAATAACACTTTTTTCTGTACCTTCTTACCTTTCAAAGGTAAGGTAGCTTGTATCCCCTCATGTCAGATTGTCTTTACCACACTCAAAGGCTTGAACCATCATTGCAACAGTATTCAGCTCTGAGCCTAATATGTTATTAACTAGAGGCCCAGTGCATGTATTCGTGCACCTTGAAAGGAACTGTGGGCCACAAGGTTGCGGTGGACACAGGGACGGATCTCAGCCCATCCTCCACGCCCTTGCCCGGCCCTTCCCACCATAGCCCCCGGTCCCCTGTCTGCTGGCAGCACCACTCCCGCTGCCGCCACTCCCATGCACCGACGGCACCGGCCCCGTTTGCACCCGCTGATGGTGTGGAGTGATTGGGGCTGGTGCCATCAGCGGGTGCGAGGAGTGGTTGCTGCCCCAATCACCCCTCAGGAGCAGGGGGAGGTGGAGAAGCCCTGAGGGGCAATTGGAGCTGGCGCTAGGTACTGACAGTGGAAGCAAGTGGCGGCTCCAGTGCCAGCATCGGGTGCAAGCGGGGCTGGAGCCGGCAGCAGGTGTAAGGACCAGGCAGGACTGTGGTGCGTGGGAGCAAAGAATTTTTAGTAACCACCAGAGGCTTGCCCCAATGACAGCGACCGGCACCCCGCCTTGGTCTGGCACCCCTGCTCACCTGCTCCACCATCCCACTGCAGCCAACACCTGCCATGTTCTACATGTGCCCCCTGGTGGTCAGCACACATCATAGCGACTGGTTGTTCGGTTGTTTGGTTGTTCTGCCATTCGGTCTATTTGCATATTAGGGTTATATATATATATACCAGAGTATATATATATACTCCCTCCACCTACAATTTATGCTTTTATTTGAATTCAGGTTGCCTCAGTCTCCCCAAGGCAGAGTGAGAGAGAAACCATCTAAACTTCTTACTTCTTCAATAATATAAAAGTATTATGGTTGTTCCCATTATCTTGATGATATTTTCCAAGATATTTTCACATATACTACCCATTTTGAGTACCACGGTAGGCCTATAGGCTTCTTACTCTCATTATTTTTCTTCGTTGTGGCAACGGAGACTCAGAAGCAGTAACTTACTCACCCAAGGTCACATAGCTGTTAAGTATTTCAGCCACAGATTGAATGAGGGACTCCAAGTTAATGTGCAGACCTTCTCATTGTGCTTCCCCAAAGGCAAGACTGTAGTTTATGCACAAAGGAAAATCTAGCCCGCTGGCTCTGACACATTATATTAAAGCGATGCATTAAGAGAATATTGTCTTGGTCAAGAATAAATGTATGAGTCCACAGGGGCTTCCCAGGACGCAGAATTAATTGTTCCCTAATCGCCTTATTTAACATTTAGATAACACTCAGCTCTGTGATCTGAGACACAGCAAAGCTTAGGTGCAGGTGGCTATCCTGGCGATGGGGTGGGGCTCCAAAGTTATTCATCCACACAGTGGTCTCTGTGTCACCCTCTGGTAACCACGGAGGGAAGTAGAAGGATGAGTTTGCTGGAGAGCAGGTCTGTAGCCAGAGAGGCACGGGAGCATAACCATCCTGCTGAGGGGACAGCAGTGTGATCTGGATCTGGGGAAATGTGCTTTGACTGACTCTGCCTTTCTCTCTAAGCCTTAACTATTCCATCTTCTGAATGGGAGTAATAAGTTCCTTTAAAACAACTCACAGGTCACTTGAGTATGACGGGAGATAATGGGTGTGAGATAACTAAGGTTCTTTATACGTAATCAAGGCAAAGGCAGAATTTGCTGCCAACAAGTCTTGCCATTTCTGTCGGAGCCGGTGTGCCTGGGCTCCAAGCCTCCCTCAGTGCATTCTGGGGTCCCTTTCTGCTCAGTTTTAGTTCAGAAACCACCTCCACAAAATGTCACTGTCGCAATAGGAAACCAGAAGCCAGGTCTCTAATGGAACAATTCAATTCCATTAAAACTAGTTATTCTGGGGGTGGGGGTAGATAAACAAACTCATGTTCTCACAGGCTCTCCCCTTAGTTATTCTTGACTTAAAGGGGAAAAATACATTTGGGCCAAAGGAAAACAAAAAAAGCCTTGAATGGTTTTTTATTTAAATCTCCTCTCCTAACCTGCTGAGCAAACATCAGCTCTCTCCCTGTCTGTGTAAATCCACAGCTTCCCAGAACATAAGGTGGAGATGTTGCTGGATGAACTGTTTTCATACATAATCATCCTTTGAAAATCCAGTGCCGAGGAGACAAGAACTCGTGGGAGCTGAGAATATAGCTTTCTTGGGCTTAGCCTCTCACCCCAGCACCAACCAGATTTGTAGAGCTACATAAGGCCATCTGCACACTTTCCCAACCCGTGTTTTGCCAGCAGGATAAGCAATGTGTTACAATGGCTTAGCCCTGTCAGGCAGAACTGGCTCTGGGAGCTACGAGCCTCACACATCTGGAGGCATTGGCTTCTCCCCAAGGTCACCGGTAGTTAAGGCTGGTGGTGAAGGGTGCTCTTCCCACAGCGTATCCATTTTCACGTTTGAGGTCACAGCTCCCAGAGCGCTGTCCTGTCTCCCTGGGATCCTCCTTGTTGCTCAAACATGGTCTACCAGCTGACCCTTTCCTTTCCCTTTCGCAGTCCTGGGGACTTTTCTTCTTCCTCTTTCCCCCCAACCCGCCCCAAACGCTTTCTCCCAAAAAGATATTTGGGATTTGTCTCTGGAATAAAAGTTTTCAAGACTGGATCTCATTTTGCCTTAATGCCTCATTCAATATACAGCATGACCAGCTCATCTAAATATCTTGATGCAACTTAAAAATCTAAATAAAGCATTGTTCACAACAAAAGCATCCAATGCTCTCCTGTATATGTCACCCAGTAGTCTGCTACTTCCGCTTGAAGATTTCTCCATCTATCAGTGTATCTTCACTAGTATATGCCTAGAATTTTGTTATAAGATTTAAAAAATATTCAGAAATGTGCAATAAGTAACATAATGACCCCAGTGTCTCAAGACTCAGCTTCAACAATTATCAATAAATAGCCAATCTTGTTTCATCTATGTCCACCACCTTCTCAAAAACCTCCTCTACTGTATTATTTTAAAGAAAATCCAAGACATAATTATCTCATCCATAAATATATTCAAATGAATTGTACCAGAAAAAAAAAAGTGACATTTCTCTTAGGCAACTTCACCTTCTTATCACAATACATATACATTATCCTGAGGCACCTTGGTCATATCTATTTAAAGTTTTGTGAGCAGAAATGTAATTATTAGAATGGGATTTTTCTCTTTGTTGAACTTGAGAACTCCAATTACAAGAAGCTCACACACATAAACAAGGCCTTAATCTTGCTTCCCATGGGAAGTGACACTTTAGGTGAAAAGAATGTGTAGGGGATTCTAGTTGCTACCCTGTCACTTGGAAGCTGAGTATCCTTGAGTAAATTGTCTTTCCTCGGTTTCCTCTTCCATAATTTAGGGGGAAATTGCCTACCCCCACTTGCTTCACCAAGATGTTGGGAGAATCCCATGGGCTGATCCATGTGGAATCATTTTGTAAAGAGGACGTACTGTTCCAGTGTAAAAAATAATTACTAAGTAGAAAAAAATAGACCCATTGCAGAAGCAGAGCGCAGCAGGAATGCATACGGAATATGGAGATTTGCCTGCCAACTGTCCTGTCGTGCTTCCTGGCACCCCCTGTGAAAGCTCCTTATGGACACCTGCCGGGGAGGCAAGGAGAGCAGCAGCTGCAGTGTGTCTGTGGGAGAGGCCTCCTCATACATGATCCCAATCAATAAACCCGCCATCCTGGGCAATGACAGCTGCCTCCACCACTGTCGGGGCGCTCAGACACAAAAGCCACCAGAAAATGATATTTTTCACCTTCTTTTGAGACCTGAACAGAGGGACAAATCACTGTCTCTTTCCCCTCGGAGAGAAGAGAAATCGTCTAATAATACTTTCCCCAGCTGACCAGAGAAACAGAGTAACCAGCTGAGCTGCACACTGATGATTATTCTTTCAGCAGAAACTATGATTGGTCTGCATTCAAAAACCAAAGGCAAAAACACCTGAGGAGAAGAATGGACAGTAGATTAAAACAAAAGTTGCCCTCACCAATTTTCCTCACAGGACCAGCTGAAAAAGAACAGGAGGCAGAGCAGGCACTGGGAAGGAAGGAAATGACAGTTGGTTATACAATGGCCCTGTGTCTGTCAGAGATGGTTCTGGGGCTACCATCTCTCCTGCATTCAGAACATGGGCTCTCTCACGCATCCTGATGGTTCAATGAGGACAAGATGGCGACAACTAATTAGGACAAAGACAAGTCCCAGGGGGGATGGGGGGGGGGGTCTGCCCACATTCAAGTTACATAGCCAAAGGCATGTGTGAAGCAAGACTCAGGACTCCCCCCCCCTTTTTTTTATTTAAAGGAATCACTGTGTATTCATAATCATTGTGTGTTCATAAAACTAAGTGCTATAACAAGCAACCTTGACAAATCACAAGGGCTTACATGACAAAAATGTATATCTCCTTCCAGCCAAGTCCCTGGTCCCTAGCTCATCCACTGATTCCATTGCCAGAATTCCCAAACAGCCCACCCTGGTGCAAGGGGGCTGGAAAAGTTGTCTCTGGCTGAGCAGTGATCTCCAGCCCAAATGTCCGCACGGTGCGAGGGTAGCACAAGAAGCAACTCAGACATAACCTGGTACAGTTGGAAACTGTACGAATTTGTTACAAGTGGGGAGGCGGGATTGACTGATAGGCATTTGCAATCACCTGCTCTATGCAAAGTTCTATACCACTTGTTATAAGGAAGACAGAGAAAATAGAACCCATGTTCCTTAAGAGGCTTAAAACCTAATGACAGTGCCAAAGATGCAATCAACTAAAAATTAACTATATGTTGAACCTCTGCCTATCCCATTTTTCTTGAATTGTGTCAGCTAATTTACTTTTATGGAATATTAGTGAAAGTCATATATCTACCTAGAAATAAATGATTTACAAGACAAGTACTCTTCACAGAAGAGTTCTATTGAGAAATTTAATGAGCAGAGGCAATATATTAAGTGGTAAGGAATTAGCATTAGGGCCGGATGGCTTATGTTCAAATCTTGAGTCTGTCACTTCCAGAAATATATCTGCTCTGTGACTCAGTTTTCTCATCTATGAAATGAGGGTGGAGACTGTTCCTACACTACAGTTATTGAAAGAATAAGCTGAGTTGTAAAGGTAAAGCACATAGAACCATGCTTGGCAGGGAGTGAGCATTAAGTTACTGTTGGCTATTATTACTGGGCAATGATGTATTAAATATAAAGGGTGCAGACCACAGGTAAACATGAAGTCTTGAATGACTCAGTATGCAAACCATCAACATCCAAATCTTGCTCCCAAATGTACCTTCCTGGCCTCCTCTTGTTCTGACCTCAGGCACTTCCCCTGGGCCGGCCACCTCGATGGCCCTGCTCCCCTAGACTGTTTCTATTTCTTACTCCTCAACTCTGGTCCCACCTAAACAGCCTTGTCTTAATTTCCTAGAAGAAGTATAAAAATTTTAATCTTCTTTATTGAAGGACTAGAGGCCCGGTGTATGAAATTCATGATGTGTAGGGTTCCTAGGCCTGGCCGGTGATCAGGGCTGATCTGTGGGGTGACTAGCGGGGCTATCGAGGGACGGGAGGGGGGTGCTGGCACCCACCTTGGCCAGCATGGAGCTGCCTGCTTGCTGGCCTCGCCCCACTCCCTCGATTGCCCTGCCACTGCCACTGATCGCTTCCCTCTGGGGGGCAACCGGCAGGGCAATCAAAGGTGGGGGGCGGGGGCCTGCTGGCACCTGCCTTGGCTGGCCTGGGGCCTGCGGGCTGGGGGCAGCTCCTGTGTTTAGTATCTGCCCCCCTGGTGGTCAGTGCATGTCATAGCAACCGTCGTTCCACCTGTCATTCTGCAGTTCAGTTGATTTGCATATTAGGCTTTTATTATATAGGATATCATATCCTTTTCCTAATTTGAAATTTCATTTTCCTAATGTGGCAGAGTTGCTTTCCATCTTCCTTTTGTGTGGAGAGAAAGCAATTTCTGAGGGATTACAGAGGGCTGCTTAGAAGTGATATTGAGCTGTGCCAGGTTGTGACCAGTGCAGATGCTTTCCATGGCAAGTGGTTTTCTCTTTATTTGACCAGCTCTCATACCCAAAACTATAGTTGCCCTATTTCCCCTCCGCTTCCCAACTTTTCTAACTGTCCATTTATTCTACTCCTGGCACATATTAGGTTATAAATATTTATGGAATGGATGTATGAATGACCCTTCAATGCTCCATAAATAGTTAGCTATCTAAACTTTTGACCCTTTTAACTGTCTCTGGAGTATATCCCCTAATCACAGTAACCTTCACCTTCAGGCCACAACTTGCCCTTCCATTCCAGCCCACTCTCAATGTTCTCAAAAGCACACCCAAACTACTCTCCCCCTGCAGTATGCCTCACTCTGTTTTGCTTTCATTTCTGAAACCCTCCATGCTCAGCTGTTACATGATAGATTCTTGGCATAGAATTATAGATGGGACATAGTCAACACTTAATGAGCCTCCCCAGCCCTCTGCCTACTTTATAACTAGATCTCAAGATGCCAACATTCTAAGCTAGGTTTGGTTGACATGTATAGACCAAAGCAAGGGCTAAGAAGACAAAAGGCATGTGAGAGTTGGAAGGTAAATACACTCAAATATTGATATGTACTGATGTGTCCAGGTGAGGAATGTGTACATAACATGTATCTCAGTATGCATTTCAAAGCCACGGTTGGAGAAAAGAAAGATCTCCATTTTTGTAGTCAGAAATGCCTTCCCTGAAACTCATCTCTTCTGCTGAATAATTGTGTAAACTTTGGAAAGTCACCTAGCCTCTCTCAACCCCAATTTCAACAGTGGGTAGCTGTTCTTGCTTTGTGGGGTTATCAAGAGAACTACAAAGTAGGTATATAAAGCTCCCCTACCCCCATATTGTTCTTGCCACTTAGTACATTTCCAATAAAAGACAGTGATTGTTAAGAATTTTTTGATTAACCATTGTCAATCAGGTTTCTCTTGTACAATCATAGATGGATCAATTATTGTTCAACATGTACTTATTGAACAGCTATTATTTTCAAGACACCAGATGAATAAAATAAAGTGCCTTTCCTTCTGGGGCTACTTATGATAGACCACACATACTCCAGGAAGATGTGCAATGACACATTTACACCAACGGGTCAGTGACTGCATCAGAGATGTCTGGAGAGCCAGGATTGAAGCGGGAGGGAAAGAGAGAGAGTGTTCCTGCAGTTGGCTTGAGGGTAGGGATGTGGGTGCATAGGGAAGGATGAAGACAAGGGAAGACAAGATTCCAGGATAAAAGTCAATTTTACAATTTGGCTGGGGGCTGATCCTACCATTCAGGCCTAGACACTCATAAAGGGAGGTGGGTAGGTAGAAAGCCTTATCTTCACATCCTTGAAATTTCTAACAACAACCACATGGGATTTAATAGTTACCAAAAATTGCTTCCTTTGGCCTTCCTAATAACTTAGAAGGCAGAGCAGATGATCATATACCCACTTTACAGACGAGAAAACTGAGGTCTGGGTGGATTAATTGATTTGCTTAAGGCCATGTAGTTCACTTTTGAGGTAAGGTCTAGTTTTTCTGAATGACAGAAGGAGGGGGTACTCTCAGCTTGCCATGAACCTCTTCTAAGTCAGCATTCAACTCTCATTTCCACTTGGAAGATCCTACCAGCACCACAAGGTGAATCAAGGTCAGTACATCCAGACGCATCTCCTAGTAGAGCTTTGTTTATCTGACTGGTCACCTTGAGTCCTGCAACTCCCAGCTGGATGGCAGGGGGAGGACAGCTTACAAAGACAGAGGTGCTTTGTTCTGAAAGACTAAATGTATCAGTGTTGAGATTGAGATACATTTGGGGAGTGAGAACCAACAGGCACGTTGATGAGAGTTAGTTTGCAGAGCCTAATCTTTCTGAGAAAGCAGAAACTTCAACTGTTTTTCTCATTTAAATCTTTTCCACTTATTTTTTCTTCTCAGCTTCCTGAGTATTGAAATGTAATTGCCAACTTCTGCTTTTAAGCACAGAAGGGGAGGTATTTGGCCTTCTAATGCATGAAGTGACCTTAAGTAAGCTTTCTTGGGACCATAGCCCTTTCACTGAACTTAGGAAAGAGGGCATCCAGTCTCAGGAGTAACTGGGGTGGTGGATAAACCTAAGGAGGGGAGTTTACCAACACAACACAATTGAGGCATATAAATACCAAGAGCATTCCCCCCAAGCTCCCCCCCCCATCCCTGGCCCCACACACACATACACCACACCCCCACCTCCCCCACCAAGGAAACTACCCTTCCTCTTCCAGTGCAAGCTGACTTTCTTTTTCTCTTTAAGACCACTCCTGATATTCAGATAAACCAAATTTCCTTGGTTAAACTACACTCAATCTTTAAGCATTGTGTTATGTTTGAGAAGCATCAAGTATGACTGGCCCCAAATTCTCATCCCCTGCAATTACCCTGTCCAGGATTGATGGCTTGAACCCTTTCCTCCAAAGTCTTAGTATCTACTAATTTTTTTACTCAAAGCAAATATTTCTCTCTGTTACCTGGATTCACTGAACTTTACTTCTGAAGTCTCCACTGTCAAATCCTTTTCACCCTCCACATGCCCCAAGTAGTTTTGGAAATCTGTTCTCCTATCTCCTCCATCTTCCTCCCTCCCCCTGCCACATACCCAGAGGAGCTTCGGGCATCTCAGGGCCAAGCAAGGCTGGACCAGCTAGATTGCCTGGATGGGTGGGGTGACTGCACCCTTCTCTGTCTGCCCTATTCCTTCCAAAAAGAAAGACCCATGTGAAGCAACTAAGACTTCACATTCATGGCATCCTCCAGTCTCTTATCATACCATCCCACAGGCCCTTGGGAACAAAATATATCTTTCTAAAAACCGTTTTCCCTTATTAAGTCTGTAAATCAACTTGCTTCTATCAAAGTTACAGATTGACTAGAATGCAAAGAACAGAAACATTTCTCTTTCTTAACGTTCCCTTTTCTTCTATGTAAAAGAAAAAATCTTGATGGATATGAAAGATAATGGAAGCAGAATGGCTCTCAGAGCAACTTTCCATGGTGAATCATTATAAACTCTGGCTAAACAAAAGCACCGCCATGTTTCTATCCTTACCCTCCTTCACAAAGAATTCTGGCTCTGGGCCCTCTCCATAGCACCACCGGTTCCTACTCAATACAAAGCAAGTCTCTGTCTGTACTACAGGGAAATGGCAACAGCTGACCAGAAGGTCAAGGTGTGCCTGTTAGTCTGACCAGTCTTCTGGGATGCTGGAGAAAAGCAATTTGCCAGCTTCAAGGACCACCCCTTTCTCTGAGGGGTCACTGGGGTCAAGGTCAGCATTTTGCAAAGATTAAATCTACTTTAATCTTCCTCCATGTGAGGGTTTGCTACATAATGACCTTTTCTATTGTCAAAAGAAAACTCAGAGAGCTTTATTGATATTAATATTTTATTAAGCAAGATACAAACTGTTCACACACAGGGATAATTCAAACCTGAGAATGGTATGACTCTCAGAGGGAGGATGCTACAGGATGGCTTATAAAGTGAAAATGAGGACGCTGTTTAACCTTTACAATGATTGGTTATTACAATGAGGGCTTCCAGACAGCAGGGGATTGGTTAAAACTGATTATCTTATATCATTTTCAGAAGATGACTTCAGTTTCACTTATGATTATCAGAAGCACTTACAAGAAATAACCTAAATTAAGTTTCTTTTACATTCATGAAATGTGCTAGATTAAGTTTCACTTACGTGGCTTAACTGTTTTTTTTCTGTTAAAGGGATCATCAAGCCTGGTCTCATTTTATTTTAACACTAGAGGCTCAGTGCATGACATTCGTGCACTGGGGGGGGGGGGGTCCCTCAGCCTGGCCTGTGCCCTCTTGCAGTCTGGGACCCCTCGTGGGATGTCCGACTGCCGGCTTAGGGAGCAGGCCTAAGCCGGCAGTCGGACATCTCCTAAGGGGTCCTTAGCACTGCCACAGAGGTCCTTAGCACCGTCACTGCACTCGCCAGCCATGAGCCCGGCTTCTGGATGAGTGGCGCTCCCCCTATGGGAGTGCACTGACCACCAGGGGGAAGCTCCTGTGTTGAGTGTCTGTCCCCTGGTGGTCAGTGCACATCATAGCGACCCCTTGTTCTGCCGTTTGGTCAATTTGCATATTAGACTTTTATTATATAGGACTATTCTCTCTGGCATGATCACTGATACTGTCATATCCCCCAAACTTTTACAAACTGAAATCACAATGGTAATGGTGAATTCTTTCCATGTCACTCAGATCACAGTAAAAGGGAAAAAAATATAGCTGTTGGTGTCCTCTACTTGCCCTGCTATAAGTTGATCTCTCTTTATTCCAAATTTCATCCAAGGCAAAGAATGGTATGGGCTTTCTTATGTCTGATCTGCAACATCATGAGAAAGAAACCCTGGACCTTATGTAGATTACTAGTGGCCTAGTGCACCAATTCATGCACATTGAAAGGAAATTAATTAAAAGGTGGCAGGTGGGGCAGGACTGGGCAAGACAGGCCAGACACACCCTGGAGCCAATATCCCACAGTCCCACCCCGGCCAGCCGCACCTGGGGCAGCACTGGGGATTGAAGGGTGTCTGCAGAGTGAGCAGGGTCCCTACAGCAGGTGGGGTCCCTCGGCCTGGCCTGTGGGGATCAGGCCGAAACCAGCTCTCCGACAGCCCCCGAGGGGTCCCAAGAGTACGAGAGGGCACTCTGCAAAGTTGCTGTCGCTCGTCAGCTCCTGTGTTGAGCGTCTTCCCCCTGGTAGTCAGTGCATGTCATACCTACCAGCCGGTTGGACGGTCTGTTGGTCGGAGGTCGCTTAGCCTTTTATATATATAGATTATTTCACTAATATCCAGAGTCAGATACACTGGCATAGAGATTCCTGCTACCCCCCCCCCCCCCCCACACACACACACACACATACACACACACTCTACTTTCACCCTCACTTAACAAGACAGGAGCAGGGCCTCTCTCTTGATGAGCCACCCATTAGAAGTAGACCACCAGTTCTGTGGGGATGCCATCTCACAATGTGCCCTCTGCTCTGAGATGTTACCTTCAACCTGCGACCAGCTGAGATAGTAGACACCACTCAAGATGAGTGCTGAGGTCCACGTCAAGTCAGAGGGGCTGCAAGTTTTCAGCTTTGGAAAAGGCAGACAGAAGAGGGACTTTATGGTCCTACCTGAATCAGGCCTTCCTTTGTTTCTAAATCTTGTCTTGCGACCAATTTGTGAGAGATTTGCCCATCCTATTTTTTGATGTGAGGCTGAGTTGATTTATGATCCTTTAATTTCTGTAGGAAAAAGGACCTTACAAATTATTAGAAGAGCCATGCCAACATTTCAGTATCAGCCCTTTTCTAGAAATCCTCAGTGGTTCACATTTCTTCCTCAGTCAAGTCCAAACATCTTTAGCCAGAACATTTCTCCTCAGTAGGACTATATTGCCCCCAAGGAGGCAAAATTGGTTCCTGGTAGGGAGAAGAAATGTTGTTTTTACCTGTTTTATATATCAGAGAGAGGAGAATAGTGTTAAAATGGAGACCAGGCTTGATAATCCCTCGAACAGAAAAAAATCAGTTAAGCCATGTAAGTGAAACTTAATCTAGCATATTTCATGAACAAATATACATACAGTATTTAAACAGATGTATAGTGTGTGTGTGTGTGTGTGTGTGTGTGTGTGTGTGTGTGTGTGTGTGTGTATGGTATAAATGTTTCATGGGAGTAGCAAGAGGAGAATATTAGGGGACAAATTATCTATCAAAAAGCCTCCTTAATGTTTTCTACATTCATTAATATAATCTTGTTTTTCTTCTTTAGTCTTTTAATTAGTCTGTGGGTTACATAGTTTGATTTTTTAAAAATTTATTTTTAAAGATTTTTTTAAGATTGATGGAGAGAGAGATGTGAGAGCAAAACATGGATGGACTGCCTCTTGCAAGCCCCTTTGCCCCCTACCAGGGATTGAACCTGAAATCTGGGCATGTGCCCTAACCAGGAACCAAACTAGCAACTGTTTGATGCATGGGACAACACTCAACCAACTGAGTCACACTGGCAGTGGTAAAGCAGTGGTAAAGCTGCACTGCTTCATTGTTTGAATTTAAAATATTAAAGCAGTCTTGCATTCTTGGGATAAATATCACCTGCTCATTGTATGTATTTCTTATTATATGTTGCTGGATTTGATTTGTAGTGTGTTCTTAAAGATTTTTATGTCTATTCATGAGGGACATTAGTCCATAGCTTTCTTCTTTTGCACTATCCATATCTAGTTTTTGCTATATGAACTTTAGGATCAGCTTGTCACGATGCAAGGTCAACAAGTAAAAATTATTTTTACTTCAAATTAACACTGAATAATGAGAAAGCAAAAATAAAATCCAATACTGTTTGCAATGGCTCAAAAAGTTTTAAAATACTTAGGTATAAATCCATAAAATAGATACAAAATTTATATCCTGTAAGTTACAAATGATGAAAGAAATCAAGAGAAGACTTAAATAAATGGTGAGATATACTATATTGTATTTATAATTGGAAAATGTAATACATTTAAAATGTCAATTCTCCCCAAATTGATCTATAAGTTAACATAATTCCAATCAAAATCCCAGCAGGATTTTTTTGTAGTTACAGATTAGAGCTTGTTCTGACATTTACATGAAAAGGCAAAGAAATTAAAATAACCAAAATAAATTTGTAAAAGAACAAAATCGGAGAATTCACATTAACCAGTTTTAAGATTTACTATACAACTACAGTGATCAAGAAAATATGGCATTGGCAAAAAGATAGATGCATAGATTAATGAAACAGAATAAAGAGTCCAGAAATAGATCCACACAATTATGGCTGATTTTTGACAAAAGTGCAAAAGCAACTCAATGGAAAATAATAACCTTTAAACAAATAGTGTTGGCGCATATGCAAAAATGAAAGAGAAAGAGAGAGAGAGAGAGAGAGAGAGAGAGAGAGAGAGAGAGAGAGAGAACCTTGACCTAAACCTCACACTTTTATTTAAAAATTAACCCAAATCCAATATGGATCATAAATCTAAATGTGCAACATAAAATTATAAAATTATTAGAAGAAAACATTGGAGAAAATTTCTATAACCTGGAGTTAGGCAGAGTTTTTAGAAATGACATTAAAAGCATTATCTATGAAAGAAACAATTGATAAATTGGACTTTATCAAAATTAAAAACTTTTGCTCTGTGTAAAATACTGTTAAGAGAGTAAAGACAAACTACAAATTGGGAGAAAATGTTTTTAAGCCACATATCTAAGAAGGATATGTATCCAGAGCTCTCAGAACTCAACAGAAAGAAAGCAACAACAAAAAAAGTCAGGGTAAAGACTTAGACACTTCACCAAAGAAGATATTAGAATGACAAATAAGCACATGGAGATATGCTCAACATCAGTAGCCATTAAGAAGATAATTAAAACCTCAATGTGATAAAACTGTACACCTATTAGGATAGCCAAAAACAACAACAAAACAAAACTGATACTACCAAGTGCTGACAAGGATGCAGTGCACTTGAATTCTCATATACTGTTAGTAAGAATGCAAAATGGTAAAGCTGCTCTGGAAAACAATTTGGCAAGTACTTATAACCCTCTAATTTCACTACTAGGTATTTATCCTTTAAAAAACGAAAACACACATTCACACAAAAACCTGTGTATCAATTTTTATTGCAGCCCTATTCAAAATTACCTCAAAATGAAAACAACTCAAATGTCTTACAATGGGTGAATGAGTAAACTGTAGTGTATTCTATACAATAAATTACTACTCAGCAACAGGAAAGAACAAGCTATTGGCCTAAACAACAAAATGGATAAATCTCAAGTGAACTATACTGACTGAAAAAAGCCAGTCTCAAAGGTTATATATTGTATAATACCATTTATATAACATTTGGAAAGGCAGAATTACAGCAACAGAAAACAGATCAGTGGTTACCAGGGCTTAAAAGTGGGCGGGTCAGTGTGATTTCAACGTTGTAGCAAAGGGAATTTTATGGTGATGACACTGTTCTGTATTCCAATTGTGGTGGTAGGGGTTACATGAATCTATGCATGTGCTAAACTCATAGAGCTGTATACACACACACTCAATTTTATTGTATGTTCTTTTTTTAAAAATATATATTTTATTGATTTTTTACAGAGAGGAAGGGAGAGGGAGGGATAGAGAGTTAGAAACATTGATGAGAGAGAAACACTGATCAGCTGCCTCCTGCACACTTCCTACTGGGGATGTGCCCGCAACCAAGGTACATGCCTTTGACTGGCATGGAACCTGGGACCCTTGAGTCCGCAGGCCGACGCTCTATCCACTGAGCCAAACCGGTTAGGGCTGTATGTTAGTTCAAAAAGACACACTTACTTTGTTACACTGTAGTGAGAACTAAAAGTGAGATTGTGTAATATACAACTTTGAACTATAGCTGTATATAATAGGTCCTCAATAAATGTTAGTTCATTTCCCCCACTTTTTCTTCCTCTTAACTAAGGTCAAGCCCCCGTCCAGTGACCAGTGCCCCTACTAGCTAGAATCTGTGTGTTTTGCATAGTTCAGAGCTAGAAAAGCCTGACCAAGACTGTGCAGATCTGCACTCCACCCCCTGCAACTCGGCTCCTCACCACCACGTTTTAGTCTAAAATTAGTGTAAAGATTCTGTTTAAGAAGAACATCTATTGCTTAGACCAATGGGTGTTTTCAAAACAGGAAATGTCAAAAGTCAAGATACAGATTTTATTCTTCGAGTAACATGAAATGTATCTCCATGTTCTGGAAATTGGAGACATGCCCTCTGTTAAATGCAAGGTATCAATACTATTCTATCACTCCTGCAAAGCTGTTGCTTTGCCACACACTGTTACTCTAGACATTATCACTTATAAATGTCAGCATTTGTAATGAAGGGTCCCTGTATTTCTATTTACCATTGCTATTTATTTCTACCAATTAAATATTGTAGACAATTGTTTTGTTTCTATTATAACATGTGAACTATTTATTCAGAATCTGCTCTGCGTTAGAAGTTAGTATCTAGAGAAGCATAATGTGAGCTTAATATTATTTTATGTTCTTTTGATGCAAAGCATATGTATTTATCTTGATTTCTGGTGAAATCTCTAGTTCTTATTAGAAAAAAACACACAATGCTAAATAATGCTTTCTTTTCATCCCCACAGAGGAAATGAAAATTTTCAGGGATTTTTCCCTCTGTCAAAATACATGTTGCTCTTAAAGATTAGGTATAGATATCATCAGGTTATTGCCTTGAAGATTAAATAATTCATTCTTCAAAACCCCATAATAAATAACATATTTATTATCTTGGGAGTGAATTTAGATATAGGGTTGCATTCTGAGCACTGTCCTGTTCCCTTTTCTCTGGATCTACTTTAAATAGTTCTATGCATTTGTTCTTATCTCTAACAAAGTTCATTTGAACATTCAACATTTGCATTTTACACAGTCAGTAAAAGATAATTATTCAAGGCATATGCTTTCTGATTAAATGTGTGGAGCTTCTAAATAGAAAACGGACATTAGTTTTAAGTAAGTACATTACAAAATACTTAAATTTATCTTTGGTGCATGGAGCAGTGATCATCTTTCCTGTGGTGTTCCTGTGTTTCATTTTCAGTGACTGTCATAGTTAGCCAGAGCCCATAGATTCTAGAAGGAAGTGTATCCCTGGTTAATCCTCTCACATCTTAGCAAAAGCAGCTCTAAACTGACCTTTATGTGACAATCGCCTTTTATTATTGCATCTTGAGCTAAATGTTGTCAATAAAAATCACAGTAAAATCAGGTTGACATTAACTGAGGGGACCAAAAGAACTGCTTCAGAGACAAAATATGTTTGCCATTTTATCAGATGCTGTCTGAGACCCTGGTGAATCATTAAAGTGGAATCCTGTTTATTCACTCTGACAGAGTAAGGGCAGCCCTCCTTCCATCACCATCCATCCCCCCTACACCCTCTTTACCTCCCCACTCCACTTTTGCTCTGTAATCACCATACTGTTATCTGTCTATGGAGTTTTTTGATTTTGTTTTGTTTAATCCCTTCACCTTTTTCACGCAGCCCCCTACCTCCTCCCCTCTGACAGCTGTCAGTCTGTTCTCTGTATCTATTGAGTCTGTTTCTTTATGTTTGTTATTTTATTTTGTTTTTTAGATGGAAGGAGATTTGGCTTGGCCTGGTGCCTCTCACTTGCTGGCCCCGCACCCCACTGCCCCAGTCGGTTGCCTCCCTCTGTGGGGTGACTAGTGGAATGATTGGGGCCCCGGCTTGCATCGCCTTGGCTGACCTGGTGCCACCCGCTCGCCAGCCCCGCCCCCCACCGCCTCCGATTGGGGCCTGTGATCTGGGGGAAGCTTCTGCATTGAGTGTCTGACCCCTGGTGGTCAGTGCATGTCAAAGCGACCAGTCATTCCACTGGTTATTTCACCGTTCAGTCAATTTGCATATTAGGGTTTTATATAGATAGATTTCATATACTAAGAAGATAGTACATAGACTTGTAGAATTTTAGTACATATATCACCCAAGCCATTTATTAATGGTTAGGGCTTGGCTAGTTTGAATTTATACACAGGAAGTAATAGAACATTTCACTGAAAAGGAAGTGGAGGTAGGTTATGGAGTGCCTCAAATGGAAGACAAATGAGTTAAGATTTCTAAAGGCAATGGTGAGCAATTGAAGAGGCATATTTATGGCTTTTTTTTTTTTCTTTTGCCTTGTCTTACTTTTGAGTAGGAGAGTGTCAAGGCAAGCAGTGTTAGGAGGAACACTCTGATCATGGTAGATGAGACAGACTGGACAATAGAGACCAGAAGAGGAGGATCTCCAATAAGTCATAGCCAAGGCTGCAGACATGAGGGAATGCGATCCCGCCTGGGTGGTGGCAGAGGGATGGGAAGGAAAGGGCAGGCTCAAGTGATTTTGACCTTTACTAGAGAAAAGAAGGGCTAACTATTATTCAGTAATCCCTTCAGATGGGTTTCATTCTGTGTTGAGGACTTAACATAAACTTATCACTTTTGCCTTAAACAGAATATGACTGAAATGGAAGAGCACTTGAAGAGGATTCTACTATATAACACATTGTAAAATTTATCTGATAGGACCTTAGAGATCATCTGGCCCAACCTCCTCACTCCACAGATGGGGCTTGACTTTTCTCAGTCACTTACATACCTAGTAGCAGAGCCAGCATAGAGCCCAGATTTCTAATTTTTTACCCTAGTGATCTTTCCTCTTCACTATGTTGCTTCTTCATGCTGAGCTTTTATATAAATGGGTTATAAATCAGGTATCAGATTCAGGTAAGAAGATGAACGTGAACAGGTGATAAAACGAATGTAAACAAGTGATAAAAATGTGGTATAGAGAGTAATTCCAGAACCATTCAATGCAAACAAGGGATGGGGGAGTCGGGAATGAAAGTCTCCACAACCTTGATATAAAGGTTATACAAAGGAAGAGATAAAGTCAGCAGTGATATACAGTTAGCAATAGTGCCTACATTGCTTTCATCAGCCCAGTACAGATGTTGAGATAAGAGAAACATAAATGGAAATAAAAGGAAAGCAGATTCAAAACAGCTATTAGAAAGCCCTGTTCCCTGGAAGATGATAAAAGTGAGGAATCACCACTCTGGGAAGGTTGTGGAGGGGAAATCGTGGAGGCTCAGGGCACAGTGAGATGTCATTGCAGCTGGGCTCTGAGTAGCGCCTGCCTCATGAGTTTCTCTACTAAATGAAACATCCTGGCATTATAAGTTGACACAATAGCTTGTGCCAGTGTCTACATAGAACAGATTATCCAAAAATTTAGCTGAGTACGTGGTCTAATGGAAACAACATCTACACAATTGGACCACCCCTCTCCAGCCATTCCAGTACCAAGTAGACAATGCATGTGGCTGAGCTCCTGACTTGCAGATGTTTCTGGCAATCCTAAATGGTGCCAAAAGGTAAAGCCAAATTACCCTCCCTGTCCTAAATTCCTCAACAGCCCATGTAATAAGAACTAAATAACAGGGGAGAAAATAAGCATACGAATGCTTTCCATGCCTTTCCTTCCATTCATTCTCCCATTATGTTCATAACTAGAGGCCCGGTGCACGAAATTCGTGCACGGAGGGGGGTTGTCCCTCAGCCCAGCCTGTACCCTCTCCAATATGGGACCCCTCAAGGGATGTCCGAATGCCCGTTTAGGCCTGATCCCGGTGGGCAGTCGGATCCCTAAATGGGCAGACATCCCTCTCACAATCCAGTACTGCTGGCTCCCAACTGCTTGCCTGCCTGCCTTCCTGATTGCCCCTAACTGCTTCTGCCTGCCAGCCTGATCACTCCCTAACCACTCTGCTGCCAGCCTGTTTGCCCCCAACTTCCCTCCTCTGCCGGCCTGGTCACCCCTAACTGCCCTCTCCTGCAGGGTTGATCACCTCCAACTGCCTCCCTTGCAGGCTTGGTCCCTCTCAACTGCCCTCCCTTGCAGGCCAGGTGCCTCCCAACTGCCCTCTCCTGCTGGCCATCTTGTGGTGGCCATCTTTTGTCTACATGGGGGCAGGATCTTTGACCACATGGGGGCAGCTATATTGTGTGTTGCAGTGATGATCAATCTGCAAATTACTTTTTTATTAGATAGGATAGAGGCCTGGTACAGGGGTAGGGGCCAGCTGGTTTGCCCTGAAGGGCGTCCCAGATCAGGTGGGGGTTCCCTTGGGGTGTGGGGCGGCCTGAGCGAGGGGCCTGTGGTGGTTTGCAGGCCGGCCATGCCCCCTGGCAACCCAAGCAGAGGCCCTGGTATCTGGAATTTATTTTCCTTCTACAATTGAAACTTTGTAGCCTGGAGCAGAGCCAAGCCTGGGGCTCCCTCCGAGGAGGCCGGCAGCCATTTGTGTTGGGGTTATAATTGAAACTTTGTTGCCTTAAGCGGGTGGGCCCGGCCAGGGTGTGCAGAAAGCTTTGCTTCCCCTGTTGCCGGCGGCAACCCTGGCCTGCTCTCTCAAGCTCCATTCTGCCGCCATTTGTTTGAATTTGTTTACCTTCTATAATTGAAACTTTGTAGCTTGAGTGGAGGCTTAGGCCTGGCCAGGACAGGCGGAAAGCTTGGCTTCCTCTGTTTCCTAGGAAACCTTGCTCTCTGTGGCTGTAGCCATCTTGGTTTGGGTTAATTTGCATACTCACTCTGATTGGATGGTGGGCATGGCTTGTGGGCGTGTCGGGGGTATGGTCAATTTGCATATTTGCCTATTATTAGATAGGATTATTAGATAGGATACTTTTTCTCTCAGAGACAAAGCATTACAAAGGATGACTTGGGGAAGGTTTTCACCAACTCAGAAATCATAACACATTGATCAAGATGGATTTAGTAGGGTACAAACAGAAAATCACTTGCTTTACTACCACTGCCAGGCAAACCTGCTCTGTTGAAGCATTATCCCCCACCCCAGATGAAATATGGGGCAGGCATAACTGTTCCAGACTCATAAATGTAATGAAAGGCCACTGTTATTATTAAATGTCCACTTTCATCTGATTTAAAACTGCCCTATTCCACTGCTTGGGCCTGCTTCGGACTCAAAAATCTACAACCGGTAAGGAAGGAACAATTTCTTCTCTCGTTCTTATTCCATATCCTTCCCTAGTTGCTGCTGACTCTGGCCTCACCTGGGCTGGGCCCAGGAAGGAGAGAGACTAGAGATAAAGGCCCTGGAGCTAACGCTGCTGGTACAGTGGCCCTCTGCCTCCGGGACCCTCTGGTGTGGCACATGGGCTCCTCGGGATTCCTCACACTGGAGACTTCCACCTGTACTTCCCAGAGATTGATTCCCCTGCCCCGGGCTTCCAGCAGTCCACTCCCTGCAGGCTCTCTTTGAGGTCAGTTCATTATCAAAATAAGTCCATTTTCCTCAGGCTAAGCAGTCCAGCTCTCTTCTGCAGGGTCCAGATTTGGCTCATGGGACACCCACACCTTTGTCCATGGAAAACCAGCTCTCTCCCAAAGCATTTGGCCACTTCTGACCTTTAGAGGTCAACCTTGTCATGTTTCAGTCTCTATATCTCCCCTTTAATTTGTTCTCCTAATACCTCCCACATTTGGCTTAAGGGACAAGCGCCCACTCCACGGAAGAGGGGAGACAAAGAACATTGACACGTCTGTCCCTCAAGGGAGACTTCGCAACCACCAGTGCATCCTTGGCATTTGTGTATACAGCCTAAGTGTGTGTTAAGGGCTAATGCTAACTGAACTCACATTAAGGTAAGGAACACCTGCATCTGTTTAATTGTTCTAAACAGTTAAGACTCAGGCCAAAATGTGGAAAACTTTTGTTTTTAATAAAATTTCAAGTCAAATTGTATATAGAAGCCACCTCTTCCTACCTTGGTACCTCTTTCCCGCTATTCCCTGTCCCACAGGCTTCAAGACCCATGTATAACAACAAGAAAAATGCAAACAAATGGATGTCCAAATGATTTTGACAGTAGGGTAGTCTTCTGCTGGGTCATGGTAAATAGCCAAATCAAGTTATTTAAAATCTTTTTATTTTCTGGATGATTTACTTATTTAGTTCAATCCACCCATTTGTGTACCGTAGTTTTCATGCACACATTTTCAGGAAGTTGATTAGGATGAGTTTGACCTAAAAGTGTGAAGCACAAAAACTCTTGGCATTTTGAGGTCAGGAAGATGATCAATTTCTTTTCTGCATATCTTTTGCCAAGCTGTTCTCACTCTAATTTTTAAACTTGTGTGAAATTCAAAGACCACAGAGCACAGTGTCATTTACACTTGGGCCATCATAAAAAGGCAGCTTTCTCTAAAAGAATATTGGCTGTTTTCCAGGAGGCCAGAAGCTTTTTATGGGATTTTAAAAACTATTCTCCTTTAAGCCACAAAGGGAAATTGAATTTGGCCAAGGGTGAATAGACTGCCCAAGATATGAACTGCTTCTAACAGACACATTCAAGGGATCCTAAAGCCTCCCAATTTCAGGAAAGAAAACAGTAAATCCCACCCACCTCATTTATCAGGGAAGAGATATTAAGTAACTTGCAATAGTAAAGAAAACATTTATTTTCACAGCCAGCATGATAAGTTGTAAATTTTTTACAGAAATCACCCAGGCAATTTATTCCACCTTCCAGAGTGGAATAAAAGTGCCATCTGACAAGAAGGGTATGATGCCACTTCTAAATAGCTCTCTGTGTGTGTGTGTGTTTAAAAAGAAACAAATAAATAAGTGATGCTTGGGATATGGCCTGGTGAGAATTTCAATCTTGAGTAATTAATTATGAAATATTTAAAGCACGAAGTATATAGAATAATAAAAAGTAGAAAATACTATAGATATGGTTATTTACCACTCTTTTTCCTCCTGGCACAGAGGTGAGCACTATGATGATTTTGGTGTTGATCAATCTCAGAATTTTCCAATATATATACATTACTACACATGTTTTAATATATAAGCTTTATTATTACGCAGTTACAGTGAGGCCAACAGATCAGAAGGCTAATGCTATTGAAAGGTAGTTTGTTACACTCACAGGTCCTAAGAGAAGAGTGCATGCCACTCCAAGGAAGGGTACACGGGAAAGCGCCAGTCAGGAAGCAGAGGGAGCCACAGGAAAACGTGGCAAGAGTCATTATTTTGGCTTCCATTTAAATGAACAGCAAAGAGAGGGCAAACAAGTATAGAATTGGCTAGTTTGAATAATTTCAGCAGACTGTGGGGTGTAGGGACTCTCCTGTAGGAGTGATTGGGACAGAGGAATAGTGGCCCAGAGAGTAAGGGCTCCAGAAGGTAGGTGGTGGGTCATACAGAGTTCAGATTGGCTGTTTTGCAGATGAAAGGCACACTCACAGGCCAATTGTGAGCCAACTCTAGGAATTAGTCCTGGGAGGAGGAGTTCCTCCAAAGTCACAAAGCTCCAAGATATCAAAACATCAAAAATACAGAATAAAAAGATGACACATGCAAAATAATATACGATTTTATGTGGCAGGTTGTTAACCTTTATAAAAAACTAGAGGCCCAGTGCACATATTCGTGCACTGGTGGGGTCCCTCAGCCTGGCCTGTGCCCTCTCGCAATCCAGGACCTCTTGGGGGATGTCGGACTGCCGGTTTCGGCCCACTCCCCTGTGGGGCAGGAAGCGGAAGGCAGGCCGAAATCAGCAGTCCAATATCCCCCCGAGGGATGTAGCAGTGCAGGAAGCCGCAGGCAGCCAGGGAGGAGCCCGAGCCACGAGCCTGGCTTCTGGCTGGGTGGTGCTCTTGCTGTGGGAGTGCACTGACCACCAGGAGGCAGCTCCTGCATTATGCGTCTACCCCCTGGTGGTCAGTGCAATGGTTGTTTGGTTGTTTGGTCACTTAGGCTTTTATATATATAGATCATATCATTCTGTACATATTGTATACATATCACCAATCTTTTTTTTCCTCAACATTATGCTTTGGGGATTTATCCACATTGCTGCATGCAGCTCAACTCAGTTCATTCCTTTCCACTGCTTTATAATTTGGCTTTGTGTCAGGAGGCCACATTTCATTACTATGTATTCATTTGTTTATTCATCAGCATTTATTTCCAGTTTTTTCATTATTACAAATGATGTTGCAGCGATTAATCTTTTACCTGCCTCCAGGTGGACATGTGGCAGAAAGACATGGAAATAACTGGTCCAAGAGCGTTTGTATGTTCAGCTTTAATGCATACTAGAGGCCCAGTGCACGAAATTCGTGCACAGGAGAGGGGGTCCCTCAGCCTGGCCTGCACCCTCTCCAATTCAGGACCCCTCAGGGGATGTCTGACTGCCTCTCGCAATCTAGACCACTAGCTCCTAACCCCTCTGCCTACCTGCCTGATCACCCCTAACCACCTCTGCTTGCCTGTCTGATCGCCCCTAACTGCTCCCCTGCTGGCCTGATCTCACCTAACCGCCTCTGCCTCACCCCGCACCCAGGACCCAAGATTCCCTCCTCCAGCTTGTCGCAGGCACCCGGGACCCAGACTTCCCTCCCTCTGGCTGGCCACAGGCACCCAGGATCTGGACCAGCTTCGCCTAGGCCAGCCGCAGCCACAGGGGACCATGGGTGGGCGGCTTTGCCCAGGCTGCAGCCACAGGATCCCGAGACCACGGGGCAGGTAGCTTGTCCCTTTCCTGGGCCACAGGCACAGGTGCAGCCGTTGGCGCCCGGAATCACGGGGTGTGCGTCTTGTCCCTCTCCTGGGCCACAGGCACAGCCACTGGCACCCAGAACCACGGGGCGGGCGGCTTGTCCCTCTCCCGGGCCGCAACCTGGCTGGTCCCCATTCCTCTCTTGCGAGCTCATTTGTGCCTGGCTGGCCCCCATTCCTCTTGTGAGTTCATTTGTGCCTGGCTGGTCCCCATTCCTCTCTCCCCAGTGTTGAGTGTCTAAGCCATTATGGCATGATGGCATGAGGGTGTGACAACCATTTGCATATTAGCTCTTTATTATATAGGATTGCCAACCAGCTAGCTATTCAGAGTACTTGTAGCAATTTACCCTTCCATCAAGAGTATAGAAAATGTCCCATTGTTCCACTACCTCTGCAGTATTGTTATTCTGAAGTTTTCCTTTTAATGTTTGTAAGTAAGATGGCATGTAATGGTATCTAATTAATGTTTAAATTTACATTCTCCAGTTACTAGTGAATTTGAACATCTTTTCATGTGTTTATTGGACATTTGCATTTTCTCTTATGTAAATTGACTAATCACATCTTTTGCCAATTTTCTACTGGGTTGCATTTATATTTTTGTTGTTACTTTGTAAAGGTCTGATTGCTAACACTTTTTTAGTAGTATGTGTTGTAAATATCTTTCCCAAGTCTATATCTCATCTTATCAATTACTTCATGTATCTTTGTTTTACAGAAAATTTAAGTTTAATATAGTCAAGTGTATTGGAAATTTTCTTTCCAATTTTGGTATGCAGTATTTTGTGTCTTTTTAAAGAAAGTCTTCTATACAGAATATTGTATTTTATTTAAAAGTTTTAATGTTTTGCTTTTTCCAATTTAGATCTTTAGTAAACCTAGAAGTGAGATTTTTAGTATGGTAATAAGGAAGGATTTTATGTTATTTTTCCACTAGAATAAACAATAGTATCCCTTATTGATTAGCCCATATTTTTCTCCATTGATTTTTAATGCTACCTGGTCATTTGTCATTTCCTATCTTTTATAGTCTACTGTATTTCTGTGTTCTTTATTCTCTTCCATTGATCTATTTCTTAATCCCTGTCAATACCACAGCATTTTAATCACTATAACTTCATAAAAATCATATTGCCTTGCTTATAATTTCCCCGATCTTGTTTTACTACTTCAAAATTGTTTTGGCTATTCTTCCATATGAATATTCATCAGCTAGTCAATTTCTATGCAAACATATCAAAACAAAAACAATATTGTGCCTTAGATGGGTCTTGCATGTAATTTATGTATTAATGTTGATTAAAATAGATATCTTCACAATATTGAGACTTCCCATTTAGAATGTGCTATTTTTGTTTGTTCAGGGCTTTTCTTAATGCCTTTAAATTAAATATTTGATTATGTTTGCTTCATAAATTGCTGTCTTGTTTTCTTAATATCTTATTGTATAAGTTTTGTGGTCATTATAATTTATATACTTTAAAATATTAAAAGAATGCAAATTATTTTGTGTACTAATTATAAAGCCAGATACCTTACTAGACTTTCTTATTAGTTCTAATAATAATCTCAGATTATTTTAAGAATATAGTTTCTTTGTTGTATAGACAATCATGTTATCT
Source organism: Cnephaeus nilssonii (assembly GCF_951640355.1). Lineage (NCBI taxonomy): Eukaryota > Metazoa > Chordata > Mammalia > Chiroptera > Vespertilionidae > Cnephaeus > Cnephaeus nilssonii. The sequence continues at coordinate 26,501,919 of NC_137086.1, read as the reverse complement.
ATAAGTAATGACAGTTTTAAAATAAAAAATCCTGACATATCTTTTTCTTCTCTTACTGTGTAGACAAGATATCTAGCACAACATTAAAGAAATATGTAATGGCAGACATCTTGCCTCATTCCTAATTTTAATGGAATGTGTCTAATATTTCACCATTGAGTATATTTATTGTAATGGTTGACAGACTTAATTCTTTAACAGATTAACAACAATCCCTCTTCTCCTTGTTTGTCAAAAGTTTTTTATCATGAATGGGTTTTTGTTTTTATCAAATACATTTTATATGACTCTTAAGAAAATAATGTGGCTTTTCTCTCTTAATTCCTGCTATGTGGAAATTTTCTTTAATAGAGTTTTCTGATATTTAACAACCCTTGAATTCTCAGACAAACCCAAATTGATGATGATGTATTATTTGTTTACACTCTATTGGATATATATTGGCACTATATTATTTCAGATTATTCTATTTACATTAATAAGTGAGATTGACTTAAATCTTTTCATTCTTTTATTGTCTCTGTCTGGCTTTGTTACTGATGTTACACCAGCCACATAAAATGGGCTGGAGAGTATTCTCTTTTGCTAGTCTCTGAAATAGTTTGTATAAGATTGAGGTTTTCTATTATTTTAAAGAGATAGAATTTACTTTTTAAATCAGATGATGCTGACCTGAATCAATAATGACATAACAAATCAATTATCAGAAAGTTTCTGGTTAAAGCCTGGATGATAGGTTGGGTTTGCAACTTTAAGTGATAAACAGTTTTCTTTAAGGAACATTCAAATAATGTTACTTTTCTGTAACAATCATTTTTAGTGTTAGATTTCTAAATCAAGAGTCCTTGAAACTATTGTAATAAATTTTTCAATATTACAAGAAATTTTTTTTACCCTTCTTAGCAATAAATTTATGTAGAAACTTAACCTTATAATTGTGAAATACCACATTTAGTATAGATTGAACTGAAACTCTATGTATCAAATTAAGTTTAGCTGAGTGTTTATCTTCTCAAAACATTTTTATCAACAGTTCCTCATTTCATCAATTTTCTTATTAAACTGCTTTTGAGTTTGCACCTTAAGTTCTGGCCACAAATAGAATAAATACATATTGGATTTATAATTTTCTGATTCCAGGATTCTGCTGTTCTTTCACTAGTTTCCTATGCTGGAAGAGTAGCTCATTTATTTTCCATCTTTTTACTTTTTCTGGTATATTAAAACTACAAATTTATCTATAAGTAACAGTTTAGCTACAACCATTAAGTTTTTTTTTCAATTTTTTTATTAAGGTATTATATGTGTACATATCTTACCATTGCCCCCCCCCAACCCCACTCCCATATATGCCCTCACCCCCCCAGAGTTTTGCATCCATTGGTTATGCTTATATGCATGCATACAAGTCCTTTGATTGATCTCTTATCTTCCCCACCTCTCCCTAACCTTCCTGCTGTAATTTGACAGACTTTTTGATGCTTTACTGACTCTGTATCTATCTTTTTGTTCAAGTTTATAATGTTCTTTATTATCCATAAATGAGTGAGATCATGTGGTATTTTTCTTTCTTTGACTGGCTTATTTCACTTAACATAATGTTCTCCAATTCCATCCAGGTTGCTGCAAATGGTAAGAATTCCTTCTTTTTTATGGCAGCATAATATTCCATTGTGTAGATGTACCATAGTTTTCTGATCCAGTCATCTGCTGATGGGCACCTAGGCTGTTTCCAGATCTTAGCTATTGTAAATTGTGCTGCTATGAACATAGGGGTGCATATATCCTTTCTTACTGGTATTTCTAGTTTCTTCGGATATATTCCCAGGAGTGGGATTACTGGGTCAAATGGGAGTTCCATTTTCAGTTTTTTGAGGAAACTCCATACTGTTCTCCACAGTGGCTGCACCAGTCTGCATTCCCACCAGCAGTGCACGAGGGTTCCTTTTTCTCTGCATCCTCGCCAACACTTGTCGTTTGTTGATTTGTTGATGATAGCCATTCTGACAGGTGTGAGATGGTACCGCATTGTTGTTTTGATTTGCATCTCTCGGATAATTAGTGACGTTGAGCATGTTTTCATGTGTCTCTTGGCCTTCCTCTGTCTTCTTTGGAAAAGATTCTATTTAGGTCCGTTGCCCATTTTTTTATTGGATCATTTATCTTCCTTTTATTAAGTTGTATAAGCTGCCTGTAGATGTTGGAGATTAAACCTTTATCAGTGATGCCATTTGCAAATATGTTCTCCCATGCAGTGGGCTTTCTTGTTGTTTTGTTGATAGTTTCTTTTGCTGTAAAAAAGCTTTTTATTTTGAAGTAGTCCCATTTGTTTATTTTCTCTTTAGCGTCCATTGCCCTAGGGGCAGTATCGGTGAAGAAGTTCTTTTGGCATATGTCTGAGATTTTGCTGCCTGTGGATTCCTCTAGTATTTTTATGGTTTCCCATCTTATGTTTAAGTCCTGTATCCATTTTGAGTTTATTTTTGTGTATGGCGTAAGTTGGTGATCTAGCTTCATTTTTTTGCATGTATCTGTCCAATTTTCCCAACACCATTTATTGAAGAGACTGTCTTTATTCCATTGTATGTTCATGCCTCCTTTGTCAAATATTAATTGAGTGTAGTGGTTTGGGTCAATATCTGGATTCTCTATTCTGTTCCATTGATCTATATGTCTGTTCTTGTGCCAGTACCAGGCTGTTTTGAGAATAGTGGCTTTGTAATACAGCTTGAAATCTGGTATTGAGATCCCTCCTACTTTATTCTTCTTTCTCAGGATTGCTGTGGCTATTCGGGGTCTTTTTTTATTCCAGATGAATTTTTGGAAAGTTCTTTCAAGGTCTGTGAAATATGCCGTTGGTATTTTAATGGGGAGTGCATTGAATCTATAGATTGCTTTGGGTAGTATGGACATTTTAATGATGTTGATTCTACCAATCCATGAACATGGTATGTTCTTCCATCTGTTTACGTCTTCCTCTATCTCTTTTTTCAGTGTCCTGTAGTTTTCCATGTATAGGTCTTTTACCTCCTTAGTTAAGTTTATTCCTAGGTATCTTAATTTTTTTGGTGCGATGGTAAATGGGATTGCCTTTTTAGTCTCTCTGTCTGTAAGTTCACTATTGGTGTATAGAAAGGCCATAGATTTCTTGGCGTTAATTTTGTATCCTGCTACATTGTCGAATTCATTTATTAAATCTATTAGTTTTTTGACGGAGTCTTTCGGATTTTTTATGTACAATATCATGTCGTCTGCAAATAAAGACAGCTTTACTTGTTCTTTTCCAATTTGGATGCCTTTTATTTCTTCTTCTTGTCTAATTGCAATGGCTAATACTTCCAGGACTATGTCAAACAGGAGTGGTGAGAGTGGGCATCCCTGTCTTGTTCCTGTTCTTAGGGGAAATGGTTTTAGTTTTTGTCCATTGAGTATGATGTTTGCTGTGGGTTTATCATATATAGCTTTTATTATGTTGAGGTATGAGCCTTCTATTCCCACCTTGTTGAGAGTTTTTATCAAGAAAGGGTGTTGGATTTTGACAAATGCTTTTTCTGCATCAATTGATATGACTATGTGATTTTTATCTCTCAATTTGTTTATGTGATGTATCACGTTTATTGACTTGCAGATATTATACCATCCTTGCATTCCTGGGATAAATCCTACTTGGTCATGGTGTATGATCTTTCTGATGTACTGCTGGAGCCGATTTGCTAGAATTTTGTTGAGGATTTTGGCATCTATGTTCATGAGGGATATTGGTCTGTAATTCTCTTTCATTGTGTTGTCTTTATCTGGTTTTGGTATTAGGGTGATGCTGGCTTCATAGAAGGAGCTTGGAAGTGTTCCTTCCTCTTGAATTTTTTGGAATAGTCTGAGGAGGATAGGTTTTAGTTCTTCCTTGAATGTTTGGTAAAACTCTCCTGTGAAGCCGTCAGGCCCCGGGCTTTTGTTTGCCGGAAGCTTTTTGATGACTGCTTCAATTTCGTCCATAGTTATTGGCCTATTGAGCTGTTTAGATTCTTCTTGATTGATTTTTGGAAGGTTATATTTTTCTAGGAATATGTCCATTTCCTCCAGGTTGTCCAGTTTGTTGGAATAGAGTTGTTCGTAGTATTTTGTAACAATCCTTTGTATCTCAGCGGGGTCTGTTGTTATTTCACCTCTTTCATTTCTGATTTTGTTTATTTGGGTCCTCTCTCTTTGCTTCTTGGTGAGCCTGGCTAGAGGTCCATCAATCTTGTTTATCCTTTCAAAGAACCAGCTCTTGGTTTTGTTGATCTTTTGTATTGTTTCTTTGGTCTCTATGTCATTTATCTCCGTTCTGATCAAACCATTAAGTTTTATATGTTGTATTTTAATTAAATTCCAAATAATTCCTAATTTTTATTGTAATTTCTTCTTTGACCCATATCATTTAAAAGGATGTTTAGTTTGTTTAGGTTTATGCTTTCCTGTTGGGTATACATGTTTTGGGGTGGGGGTGGAGTTAATTATATTTTCTTGATTTCAAAGTAATTTAATTGCATCATTGTCAAAGAAAATGATTTGTTTGATACCAATTTGTTTGTGACTTAGTTCTTAGTCAATATGCAGTTAGTATTTCTTATTAAGTGGGTAAGTTTTCCAATGATTATGAAAACCCACCTATTCAATAAGGAGCACTAATTTCTTTGTTCAGCATTCCTTCTTGCTTTTTGTTCTTCCCCACTGAATTAAATTTTCTTACTGGTATTAATAAAGGAATTCCTTTGCTAAAACTCTGTGGTTAGTGGATAATTAAATTTGTCTAAATATGTCTTTAGCATCACATTTGAAAATAAACATTTTGTGATATATTACTCTAAATTGGCAATTATTTTCTCTAATAATTGTCATATCTCTAATAATTCTGAAGATATGTTTACAAGTTTTCTAATTTTTAATTTGATGATAATATATCTTTTCCTCTCTGTTTGCATTTAAAATATTTTTATTGTCTACAGTTTTAACTAATAGATATCTGGCAGTGGATTTATTTTTGTTCCTGATCTGGGTTTTGCTGAGATTTCTGAGTCTGAGGATTTATGACTTTTATAAATTATGAAAAATTTCCAGATTATATTTCATTGAAAATTGTCATCCATTTTCTGTACCTTTCTTTCTAAAATGCATGAGAGAGAGAGAGAGAGAGAGAGAGAGAGAGAGAGAGAGAGAATGAACAGACAGAGGAAAGAAATGGATCTTTGCATCCCTCTTCCATGTTTCATCTCATGTACCAGTTTTCCATCAAAATACAAATCCTTTGGCTAAAAAGTCCAGAAAAACTGCCCTTCCCCACACTTTGGCTTCAGTTTACCCTCTTAGTATTCTGGTTTGTATTCATTACTCAGGTTTTCAGTTGGACCCCTGGAGATTTCTCATATATTCTTGCAAGCTCAGCTATGCATTTAGAACAATATTTTTTATATGTTATATAAAAAAATCTAGGCTATTTTCAGTGGAAATATCTTCAAGTTATCTAGTTTATAGCCTTTCAGGAAATGGAAATCAAGACTTTCCATCTTCAGAAAGGATTTAATTATATTAAGTTTTAAACACTTAATACAGGTACAGGCAATGAAAATTCTTAAAATATGCCTGCTACTATTGGGTTCATTGTCTCTTTGAAAGGTCAGCTACGAATGACCAAAAGGGAAGAGGTATTCAGGGTTGGAGTAGAGGAAGGGCTACAGTAGGCAATATGGAATAGTGGTGACAAGCAAAGTTCATATCCGGCTCTAACATGAGCTGTGTGACCCTGGGCAACTTTTTTAACCTCCCTAAACCTCAGTTTCCTTTTATGCAAAATGGGGGTAACAATGGTGCCTGCATCACTGCTTCACTGCTTTGTGGTGAAAATGAAGAGAGACCATGTAAAAGCAATTTCAACCATCATTAAATGGCAAACACTTAGTACATGTTTGCTGTTAGCTGATAATAATACATTAAGCACTTATTTATGAATGGATAGGCTGTGATATTTTTATGTCCACTCTCTTTTCAGGAGGTTTGTCCTCACCAAGCTTCGAGTCATCCCAAAAGGAGCATTTTCTGGATTTGGGGACCTGGAGAAAATGTATGTACCTGACAATACCGTGTATGAAGGCCTCAATCGGGCCATGGGCAACAGCCTCAGATCACATCTAGTGGGATACCCTCTGCTTAGAAGCCAGAAAACTCTCCATACTGGCTCCCATTTTATTTCTGCATCACAGTTCCCAGACAGTAAGGTGGAATCTTTCAGAGTGGGGCACTGAAATGAACACAAGCAATCCAAGAATTCTCACTGCTTTCTTCTATAAGGTGTTGTTTCCAAAGTACTTGTGAGTGGAATTTTTGCAAACAAAAGCCTATTTTCTCTGCTGACATCATTCTTCTTCAGGGAAACCTTCTATCATTTCTGACTAATATTTAATTGAGAGCAGCGCCTAATATTTGTGCGTTAGAGTTTTTCGAGGCTTCCTGTTCCCTAAATGTTGATATATAAACATTTAAAAGTACTGGGAAAGTTTACAGCACTGAGGGAGGTTTCCTTTGAAAAGAGAAAACTCCTTCATTAATGTAAACATTCACTTCTTATTGGGTTAGTTTATGTAGGGATTGTCCCAAATAGGATTTTCTCAAAATGGCGAACAGCAATAAAAAGCAGAACAAATTCTCCCATATTTTAGGTAACCCACTCTCCCTTTGAAGGCTCTTAATTCCATCTCCCAGGCCTTTAGGGCCTAGAAAATGTATTCTTCACTGCAGTGGCAGCCAGATTTCAGGACTTAAGTGCCAATAAACACAGCAACAAATAAACAGATCACACAAAGGGAATGAAAGCAACCCTCCAGGTTACATGTGTTTCTCAGTGAAGCCATTCAATTTTTCCTCTTGGTTCTTTCTCTCTCCCCATCACCCCTTTAAGAAGAATATTTACTGAGGTTTGAGGAAAAGAGAAAGACGCCCATGAATGAAAGAAACACAAAGCAGGTAGTTATTATTAAACCACCTGCTTAGAGGGGAGTGGTCAGAATCCTGGGATTGGGTGTTAGTTTTAATACAAACTCACTGTGTAACCGCAGTTAAGTCACTGTATCTGTCAGGGCCTGATTTCCTCACCTGGGCGCTAAAGGAGGCGTTCTAAAGGGGGGAGATGTGCTCTCTAATTTCTCAGTGCGAGCAACCTCCAGGTGGATGAGAGCCCAGTGGATTTACCTTCTGGAAGACATTCAACACTCACAGGAATTGGGAGGTGGGGCACTCATCTGAGCAGAGCTCACCAAGGGAAACAGGAAAGCAAGAGATTTGGAGAGCTTTTGGCTCAAGGTGTGTTCCTGATGGATCACCTATTGCCCTGCCAGAAATTAACATAGACCAGATGATTGCCCCATAATTGCATCAAAATTATACTAAAATACAGGAATATCAGACATCACAAATAATCCGCCTTAATAAAATTCAATCAGCAATGTGACTGATCGCTAATTGGACGTTCAGCCTCAGACGAGACCTCTCTGTGGTGATGATCTAAATGGTTGAGCTGAGCTGACAGAGCAATGATTTCAGAGACAGGGCAGCTAGCTCAGAAACTCCTCAGCCTCCTCCGATGAAGCTTGTCCATCTCTGCCTCGTTCTTTATTAATCAGCCTGTGCTCGCACAGTGAGGACACAAAAGTTAAAATTATAGTGATCTTATTTTTTCCAACACCTTTTATGTCTTAAGGCTTCAAAAACACTACCTAGTAGAGAGACTGGCACTGAATTGAACTCTGAACAGACTGTTTGTGCCTTTCCATCTCTGCTCACCTTCATTCATTGTCTCCCCTTCTCTGTGAGTTCTCATCTCCTTTCCAGAGCTATCCCCTGCATTTTTCTTTTTCCTTCAGTTTTTAACCAGTTTCCTGAACTTAATAAATATTGGCTTCCTCTCCAATATCACCCTCTCCACAAATCATAAAATTCCTTTCATTGATTTTCAATGTGTGGCCAAGGTTCACCTATCCTTATGTAAAAGAAGGGGGGAGCTTTCTGTATAAATTCTGCCTTCCTTCCCTGCTACCTTCCCCTCTCCTCCCATCACTACCACTCTTAAAAAGCACCTGTATTCACTGCCTCCCTCTTCTTTCCTTTCAATCACTCCGTAGGCTGCCCACGGGCAAGGTGGCCACCGATTACCTAACACTATTATTCTAGTAAAGTCCCTAACAATACCATAACTGGCTGATCTAATTACTTCTACTTTGTCTTCCTGGTACTTAACTCACATGCACTGAAATAGATTTCACTGACCATTCATGCCATTCTTAATGCTCTTCTCCCTTTTAATTTCAGTGATGTCACACCCTTCTGCCTGCCCTCTTACTTTCCCAGACTACTCCATAAGCCATCTCTCCATCTTTCTTGTTCCTCAAAGTTCAGATATTCTGGGGAGCCATTTTTGGCCATTTTTCTTTTTTATAGTCATATCCCTAAATCATTATTCATCAAAGAATGTCATACTATCATGGCACCTTAACCTTCATCTTTAACCCCCACCTCTCTTCTGAGACCGTAATTTTTGTTTTGAAATGGAAAGCCTCCAAAATATCCACACCTAAGTAAACTGCAAGTGCCTCAAATTCAATATGTGCACATTATCTCTATCCTTAAATTTCTCATCTTCCCATGCAGCCCAGAGAATAACATCACCATCTGCCCAGACTCCTAAGCAAGGAAATTCTGTCTTCGTTGACTCAGGCCCCTCTGTCCCTCATATCCAGGTGCTCCTCGAGTCCTATTGACTCCCCCACAAAGTCATCCCCAGAATGCCCTCCTCTCACTCCTGCTGCCATTAGACCCAAAGTCTCATCAACTTACATAGCCTCCTGCATGAGGTTGCCATGCCTGTCCCAGCTTCAATCTCCCTACCACTCTGCTGCCAGACCTGCATGGCTCAAACTCACAGAAGAAACTGGAAGGGACCCTTATTGCTATGGATTTAGTCGTAAGCCCCCGGCACATGCACTGTATCACACACTTTCACCAGGTAGGAAAATGTGCCATTTCCCAAACATTTTCATTACCAGAAATAATATTACCTATTTAGAATGTGATGGCTGGTTCTTTGGACAATGCCTGGCACGTAGAGGGATTAAAAAATAGTAGCAGGTAGAGGAAGGAAGGAAGGAAGGAAGGAAGGAAGGAAGGAAGGAAGGAAGGAAGGAAGGAAGGAAGGAAGGAAGGAAGGAAGGAAGGAAGGAAGGAAATATACTTTCACATTGGGCTTATGTAGATGCTGTCCCTCTGCCTAAAATTCCACTTAAAATTGAAACAGAAATCTTGCTTGTCCTCCAGGCTCCAGTTCAAATGTTACTCTTTTGTCCTGTCTTTCCAGAACTCTTCAGTGTTTCCAAATCACAATCTCATGTTCAGAGTATTAATAGCATATTTATTGGATTATATTCAGAATTTACAAGTTTTTTCAGATCCCTTGATTGTTCTTAATTTTGTATTAAAGTACAAGTCCTATTGCTTTTAACTCCTTGCTATAACTCTTATCTACTTATTGCCTTCTCCAGCTTCCATCAGCATGCTCTCCCCTCAGCCAATCCATTCTCTACAAAGCAAGCAGAGTGATATTTTCTGAATTCATATCGAATCATGTCCCTTCCACACCTGCCCGCCCACACACACACTTTCCCTCCATGCCTTACTACTGCTCTTATCATTGAAAAGAAAGAAAGCAAGAAAGAAAGGAAGGAAGGAAGGAAGGAAGGAAGGAAGGAAGGAAGGAAGGAAGGAAGGAAGGAAGGAAGGAAGGAAGGAAGGAAAGAAAAGAAAACAACCTCTCCCATTCTCTCCTTTGCTCTACTAGCCCCTTTCTAGTTCATAAAATGTACTATGTTGTGCTTCCAACCAAGGCCCTTGCTTGGCACACTCTATTCCCTCTGATTGGAGTGTCTGACGTTAGTTGGCTCCTCCCATCCTTCAGATCCCCACACCAGAGTCATTTGCCCAGGAAAGCCGTCCCTGACCTCCCAATGAGGATAACTCATACCATACACTCATAGCACCACTGGTCTTTATATGCTGGCTATCATTTTAGCAATTTTATACATATTTAGGTGATAATTTAATTAATTTCTAACTCCCCTATTAGACTAAAGAGTCCATGAGCACAAGGACATTTTTGCTTTCACTTGATAGTGGATCCATGGTGCCTCACATAGATTAAATACAATAAATAACTGATAAATGCATGAATAAAAAATGAATGAATAAACAAATATAATTAGTTGGAGAGACAAAGATATCTACATATAAAAAGAAAATACTAAATAGTATGAATAATAATGATAAATAATGTAGAAATTTAGAGGCATTTGAACACTGGCTGAGAATCTCCTATGATCTAGACATTTACATAGCTAGATTTTAAATATAACCCAGGACAAAAAAATGTACAAGCTAATATGTGCAAAATAAGTGGCACAAACTTTGCATTTGTTAGAATTCCTTTTGTTGTGAGAGGCAAAAGAAAATAAAACCTCAAACAGGTTTAAGGGAGAAAAAAGGGAATTTAATGACTCATTTAACTTGACGGTCAGAGAGGAAGAATGGCTTCAGAAACATTCCTATTCAGGTTCAGTGTCCTTAGGACTTGGCCTCTTATCCTCTCTCAGGTCTCCTTCCATTATGTTAATTTCAGTCACCAGCCCCACCACAAGTGGCAATACAGGCAGTCCCAGTCCTGCCTTCCCATCTTGGGTTCTATTCAGAAAGACAGAGCTGACCTTTTCTTGCTCTATCCCAAAAAATCTGTAGATTGGTGTGACTTGCTTAGATCACATAACCATCCCTGGACCAAACACAGCAGCTAAGGAAATGTGATACTCCAATTGGCCGTGGCCTGGGTAAACAGGCCCCATTCTTAGAATTGAATGCATCTACCCCAACCACATGGACTTGGGAGTCAGGGAGGGAGACCCACAGACAAAAACTGATGTCATTGCTGGAGAAATAGTGGAGAGTAGGTGCCAGTAATTGGGCAAACAACTAAGGTCTAAAGAAAACCAGTCCTGTTCTCATCCAGAAGAGAAAGGTCTCTATGGGCAGGATGGATGGGGATTGGATAAATTCGACTCTTCCCTCTTCCTCCTGTTAGAATGATTGAAAGAATCCAATGATTCTGCTCCAGCCCATGCTGATGATTCTCCTTCTTTTATTAACCCAGCTTAACCCACTCCCCTCTGCCTGAATTCAAAAGGGAAAGGAGTCTTCTCGGTAGAACTGGGGCAGGAGTGTCACCATCAGAAATGAAATGATCACTGTTCACACCTTAGCTTTCATCAGCATCACTCTCAAACCTCTTCACTGCTTTGGGGCCAGCTGTGGAAAAAGGAAATCGTTAAACTCTGCAATGTGAAGTGGCTTTGCAAAGTGCACCGTAAACTGTTTACATTGACTTTAATTACTTCGGAGCCTTATGTCAGCTTGGTATAAAGTGTGAAGATTACACTGAATAGGGTGGGGGGACTAGGTGACAATGTGGTGATTTATGGTAACCAGGAAAATTATGTATGGAAATGAGAGCAATTTAAAAACATATCTTCCATGCTATTATAACACTGGAGAGGGAAGAAAAGCCAGTATATAACAAAATATCTTTGAAAATAGGAGCATGATGAATATGTAAATGAGACCAATCAACATCAGCTGAGATACGTATATGCAGATGAGACCGCAATGAGCATAAATGTGAAATAGCTCCCAAACCATAAATATGAACCATATAAAATTCATTTGAAATATTCATGATAACATAAGGACAAAAAATATAATCAAGTGATTTACTTGCATATAAAAATGAGAATACTAGTCTGACACTCCAGCCTCTACTCCCAAATCACAGGGGAAAGAAAAGTTAACAGAGGGACTTATAAAGAAAGATTTATTGGGTGAGAACTGTTGCAAGCACATGAAAAACGTTGAGGATCCTCCAAATTCTCAGTCCGTGGACCTCATTCAGCACAGATAAAAGGAAAGGAAATAAACCAGGTAACTAAAACCATAATGGTGACAGTGCTAGAAAATGTGGGTTCCAATCCACTTTGCCTCCTTGAGCACCTCCTGTTAGATAATGTAGGTGTAGGTATGTTTCTACCCCAGCATTCTATGACTCTGAGAATTAATAGGGAAAGGAACTTTGAGTCCTACTTCCTGGAATAAGAAAGTAAGATGGAGAGGCTGATGATTCTTTAGGCTTCTAGTAAAAAACTGGGGGGCCAGTGTTGGGACAGTTAGATTCTGAATGGGAAGAGGGGATTCGAGTCCCTGGGCATCAAAAGGATAACAAGGTTCAGTGGTTCTCATCTCAGGTTGCACTTTAAAATCCCGTAGGTAGCTTTTAAAATAAACCACAGGCCTACCTTTTCCAGGGATTTTTAAATTCCGTTTGTCTAGGGTGGGGCCAAATATTGATCATTTTTTAAAGCTGCCTCAATGATTCTAACATACATCCTGAGTTAAAGCTACTGAGATGGATGATGTTTAAGTCTGAATCCAACTCACAGAAAGAACATTCATGAACATACGCAGTGTGTCTATATGATGTGGTTGGAGAATTAAAAAAGGGGAGGGTGGTAGGAGATAAGGCCAAAGAAGAAGCTGGGGTATGGCCATGGAGCACATGGCCATGGGGCATGCTCAAATATCATAGTTAATGATAGAAATTAAATGGGTTATTTTGAACAACCACGTGAATGATCTGATTTACATTTTTGCTTTCAAGTTCCAGTGTGCCAGCTCATCTCTGGGTAAAGCTTGGGATCAGACTGGCTTTAGTCCAAGGGTTTGCAAACTGAGATGCCTGCTTTAAGTTGCAAATTAACTTTGTCAGCATTTGGGAAATGTAAGAATTTGGCCAAGTAAGTTGTCATTATTGACCCAGGTCAAACAAACATGAGTTAGTGTCTAGAAGTGAAAGTCCTTACCTCATTTCTGTTCTCCATAAATATTCTGAAAGTAAGTCGTTTTATTGTATTTATTGCTTCACCAAAAACACAAGAAGCTGTTTTCTTGTCACATTTTGGGTTGATGTGGTTTTAGTGTTTCCATTAAGTCTCCTATTTTCAACTGTTTCTATGTGGGTCCTTAAAATAAACTTTACAATATCTGATAGCTACCCAGCTCAAAAAGAGAATAATGTATTAGGTGTGTATTTTTATGCTTGGGTTTTTGCTTGTTTGTTTCTGCTTTGATTTCTTTTTGTGTGATGGGTAGCGGAGGGTGAGTCTGATAGGGAAAACAGATTCTTGAGCTCTAGTGATGTTAGGGATGCTTCCAACACTATATTCCTTATAACTCTCCACATCTCAATCCCTTATGCTTTATCCATAAAGATGGTGCAGGATTTCCTTTGCTAAACAGGATTACATAAAAAATACAAGTAAGAGCTCCACTGTCTTAGTCTGCTCCAGCTGCTATACTGAAATACCAGACTGGGTGGCTCACAGAGCAGACACTTCCATTTTACATTTCTGGAGACTAGAAGTCCAAGACCAGAATGCCAGCATAGTCAGGTTCTGGTGAGAACCACACCTTGGCTTATAGACAACTTGGCTTATAGCCTTCTTGCTATATCCCAACATGGATGAGAGAGAGCTCTGGTCTCTTTATCCCCTTATATGGGCACCAATCTAATCATGACAGTTCTACTCCCATGACCTCATCCTATTACTTCCCAAAGTCCCCACCTCTAAACATCACCACATTAAAAATTAGGACTTCAACATATAAATTGGGAGGGGGGAAGCAAATATTGAGTTCATAGCACGCACTGTGAACTAGCAAGCTTATAGCAATAAAAATGTACATATTGTAGATGATCACTTGATGAGGAAAGCGTAGATCCGCCTTCATGCCTTCATTTACATGTTCCATCTGTAAGACCCTCTACCTTCTTGGCCACTTGATGCTCCAAGGCATTCATGGTCCTGGTGACCTCTGCTTAGTGCCTTTCATTCAGCAGCTAAGGCTTCCAGGAGACAAGACTTGACAGATTACTCAGACAAGGCTTTTCTGGATTGCCATCAAACAAAAACTTCCATTTTCTAATCAACAGCCACGCAACAGCTCCTTTTAAGACTTCTGCTACAGCCATGCTTACCCTTCCGACCTTTCTTGACAAGACAAGCTGTGGGAGAGACCTTCAGATGTTTGTTGGGGCTCACAGATATACCAGAATATGAACTGGCCTTTTTTTCCCCCTCTGCCAGTAACTCGATGTTTTTGTCTACTCAGAGAAGATACAATTAAGGCAGCATAATACTCAAGTTAAAAATAGCCTTCTGGCTCTGCCCTGGAGACTCGTGTGTGCGTGTGTGTGTGTGTGTGCGTGTGTCTTAATAGAACGGTATTAAAATAAAAAAGATGCAATCTAAAAGCAAGCTCCAATCGATGCACAAACTATTCATTTTTATTTCCTCATTTAGCCAATGCCCATCATGACCACATCCATCTGGGTCGTTTATGACTTAATAAGATGCTTTAAACAGTAAAAGGCACAAATAGAATATGGACTCACTTGCCTGCCCAGCCCCTAACAAATAAACTACCTGAATCTTACACTTCATAAACTTCTCTTATGGTGCTCAGATCCACCCTGGTCAGCTTGCGTGGAAATCAAATGATCAGAGATGTGTTTTTATAGTTCAGACCATTCCAGAAGTTAAACAGGCAGAGAGGAAAAGCATAAGAGTGAGGGACCAATGCCAGAGGAGCCTAAATGGATAAAGTGGAAGTTAACAACCCCCGTGGGCCTGAGATTCTGAAATAATCTGGGCACAGAGATAGCAATTGTTGATGCCAAGTGCTTCATAAACATGTAATTTGCACTTGGATGTGAGCGCGCTTCAAAAAGTTAAAAGTGCATATAAAAACAAGGTGTGAATATAAAAAGAGCACATTTGCTCTGCTTCCCCTTCATGGTGTCTCAGCTCAACCGCACACTGACTCCTGCCCTTGCCTTTCTCTCTCCTCATGTCCCTCCGAAGCACCACACAGGGCTGGGCACACTGGAAGAGGGATGGTGGGCAGAGTTCATGGGTCTGTCAGCTTGGGTCCTTTCCCAACCGTTCAGAACTCTTCCTCAAATCAGGCTCTCAACATTTTAAAAAATCTCCTTCATTCTTCTTTCCGAGTAAAACTACCGGCATCTAAAGAATGTGTTGGCATTAAATTCTAAGGAGTTCATGAATTGGCTCCTCCAACACAATTTGCCTTTGGAAAAAGACACGAAGTGGGGAATGACAATTTCAAAGGACTGAATCGCTTCTGGCGGGATTTCAGTTAATGTGGCACATGTGCTTAAGGAGGTTTGCTTTAGGGCATGAAAAACCATATCTGGATTGGACTTACTTGTTTGGCCTGCAAAGTCCATGTGTACACAAACTGAAATTGGAGGAAGATGAGCTTCCCATAATCACACTGACCTCAGTGCCTTCCAGTTCCCATCTACTGAGGACAGGCTCCCTCTCTGTCTGACTGACCAGGTGGAGAACTCAGGTGGTGCTTTTTTTTTCCTCTGAATGTTAAAAATTGAGGTGTCAGTCTTCATGTACTTATTTAAAATGTGCCCCTTACACCTTCCTTTATATTTTATCTTCCCTGCTTCTCTTTATATGTACATAAAACTTCTCAGTCCAATCAAGTAAGACACTTAAGATGTGACTTTTCATTTAGTAAAGCAGACATTTGCTTTGGGGGGGAAAAGGATGGTTGGCTTAGGTCAGCACCAAGTTCCATAATAAAGCAAAAAAAAAAATCCTACAGAGAGAAGTTCCATGCTAACTTCAAGAAAACGAGGCCAAATCAGAGATTGCCTGTTGGGGCTTTTTAAAGGGAGCAGATTTATAGACTTCAGTCAAGTACTCAAGACAAGTGCAGTCTGATGGATGACATGGGCGAATCCATCAAATGATTTATCAGGGTTCACAGAGTAAGTGATTGTGACTTCCATCACTCCCTGAACACCTGTGAGGATGAGGCTTGTAGAGTTAATGAGCTTTCTCAAGCCAGGGACACCTCCTTCTTATGAGTGTATGTGCTGTTGTGTTTGTTCTGTTCTATTTGTGAGCAACTCCAAGACAGACCAAGCAAACTCAGAGAAGCAGAATCCATCCATCAGTCAATAATTCCACAAATTCTCCTTGAGCCGCAAAATATGGGTTAATTAGGTAAGGGAATGATTTGAGGAAGCGTATGTGCCTAGAACATTATCACTAGATATTCTGGGCAATAAAGATAAAGATGCATGGTCCTGCTCTAAAGGAGTTCCCATGTTGGTGAATAATTACAATCACAGCTGTCATTTATTGAGTGATTATTTGCCAGAAACTGAGATAAGCCACTTTACATGCTTTACCTTATTTAATTATCATAATCTTATCATCCTGATTTTACGGTGAGGGCACTGAAACCATACAGATTGTATGACTTGCCCAACATCACGTACCTAATAAGTGATGAAGCCAGGATTTAAACCCAGGCATTCTGACTCCAATGTGCACACAGTAATCTATTATTCTGTAATATCTCTGAATGTAGCATGCAGGTCCAGATAATATATAACATAGGAGGGTGCTAATATTGCTCTCTAATGGAAAGAAGTAGGACATACAGAATTACAAATTTACAAAGTTATCATCCATTTTATTTGTAGTAGTAACAGTAGTATGAATATCTTTGCTTTGGTTTCCTATTTTATGATTTCAAAATGCCTCCTGTACCTAGTAGCTCACCAATCCTTCAGTGGCAGCTGGGGCAGGTATCTGTGCTCATCTCACAGGTAAGTTCAGAGCAGCTGGGTAAGTGGTCAAGATCAACATCTAGGAAGTCATGGAGGTGGGATTCGTCTGATGCCACATCCCATGCATGTTCTCCATGTAGTGCTTTGCTTTTTGCAGTACTGCCACTCACTTATTAAAGACAAGTTACACCTTCAAAGTCTTACAGTTGCATCAGTACAGATTAGTCACAGACTATCCAAATCAAAAGAAAAAACAACAAATATTTCCAACAAGTATGTAACTTCACATGCAGGTGTTTTTGCTCAGCATTTCTCATACTTCCTACTAAATCTTTATGTCCTGCAAGTGGATGAATGTCTGATCCAAGCAGTGAAAATCCAAAACTGGCCTTTTCCATCCCTAAGAGGAAATGCTCCGAAAGGGTGTGTCTATTACTAAAAATTGGTCCAAACTATCTTATCAAAACATCATTTTTAATGGAAATTTCCTTTCTAAGTCAACCATATTTATTGGCTTATTTTCATGTGTTTGCCTACTTCTCTCTGTCTCCCCTTGGAATTAACATTCGAGTAACATGTAGATTCATCCAGAACTTCTTAGTCAAGACACAGAATTTCATCTTTGCAAGAGAGAATTTTTCTTTTGGTTAAATGCAATGAGCACTTTATGAATTCCTTCTAAGTGTCTCCTCCATCTTGGCATCTCAAATCTTCATGTGCATACAAGCCATGTGGGCAGCTAACTAATAAATAGAGTCTGACTGAGGAAATCTGAGTGGAACCTGAGATTCTGCAATACTAACCAGTTCCCAGGTGCGACCAACACTGCTGGTCCATAGTCCATAAGGAGTGACAAAATCTAAAAAATACTGCTCCTGTGTAAGGGGCTGTGTAGTGAAGGATCTGAGATAAATGGCTCACATTCCCTGTTCCAAAGTAGTTGTTGATAAAATACACATGAAACAATTAGAGAAAAGCACAGGACAAATGCATAAACTGGTGCTCCATTGTTATAACCACATGATAATGGGAAAAGGTGTTCTCACTCTATTCCTCATTGTCAGATCACATTCTATTGTTAAAATAGTCCTCAGTTTTTAGTTTAATTAGTCACTATGAAATTATTGTCTCAGATCCTGAAAGCCCCTCTGTCGGTGCTCTGGAAATACAGCCAGACATGGAAAAATGCCATTCACATGCAACTATTTCAAGAGCTAACCCAGTGTATGGTTCATCTGGGCAAACTGAGCCTGAGCACTCCTTCTTGTGCCAGGATTTCTGTATCAAAGGCAAAATGTGGAGACTACATGTGTGCATTTATGTCCTGGCAGTGTGAGGTGGGCAAAGGTCAGAGGGAAGCACATGAGGTTTTATCCAGATCAAGCACGGCTAGGTGTGTGAGTTATGTGGGTTGGAGGAAGTGGAAATGCTGGAAACAGAAAGACCTTCTTGGCTCCTTCCTCCTCCGGCCAAGATCCAGAAGCATTCCTGGCACACCCAATGAAGCTCACTGGAAACCTAGAGCGGAATGAAAGCTACGCTGCTCTGCATGAGCTCCAAAGGAGGAATGCCACAGAGCTAATCACTGGACTGAGATTGCCGTTTAATGCCCTTCCTCCCCAAGCCATCCATCAAGTTTATAGCAGCAAGAGTTCATTACCGAGTTCCTGTTTTGCACATTCTTGAACAAGGTTATGCCTCCAATTTTAAGTGTGGTGTATAAAATGAATGAGGGACGGTAGGAGGGTGAGAGGGTTCCTGGAGGGAATGCTAATAAACAGAATAGGGGCTCCTCACCAACTGGAAGTGTGAATCTCCCCCCTGGCTTACACCTAGATAATCAGAAAGAAAAACGCATCGCAAACTCTCAGGTTCATTCTTATAAGAAGTTCATTAGCTGCTTTTATCGATCTATCATTCATCTTTCGGTCTTGCATATTAGGAGCTGAAAGAAAATATGGGATTTGGATGTAACCCCCAAGAAGTTTGTAATGTAGTTATAGAAAGAAGAGGAATTTGTGTGAAACAGAGAACACAAATCAGAACATAAGAAACCTCTAAATATTGCTGTCCAGACCTCAGGGTGTGGAAAGAAGCTCAAAGAGGTGGGAGTTTGATCAGTGTGGAGCACAGAAGGTTTTACAAAGGGGAGAGGGGAAAGTGTTCTGAGTGGCAGTTATTAATGAAACAGAAGCAAAGTCATAATGAGAATCTGAGGTCTTCCTAAAGAGGTACCCAGGCTCCCACAGCCCTTGTCTTTCCATCACATTACGCACCTGGGGCTTCCACTAAGCTCTGAAAGATCAAATGATAGTAGAAAGAAAAGCTCCATGCTCTAGGACCATGGTTGGCAAACTGTGGCTCGCGAGCCACATGCGGCTCTTTGGCCCCTTGAGTGTGGCTCTTCCACAAAATACCACGTGTGGGCGCGCACGTACAGTGCGATTGAAACTTCGTGGCCCATGCGCAGAAGTCGGTTTTCGGCTCTCAAAAGAAATTTCAAACGTTGTACTGTTGATATTTGGCTCTGTTGACTAATGAGTTTGCCGACCACTGCTCTAGGATAACTACCTGAATTCACCTGCGTATTGACTCCTTTAATGCCCCACCCGTGATTCTATAGGTAAGATGCTAGGAGCTTGTCCATCACTGTCCTGATAGTATACTGGCCTGTGTACATAGGCAGAATCAAATTACATTTAAAATGGCTCAGTGTTATTGATTTGGGGGAACTCTTGTTTAGAAGGTCAGCTCTCTCCATGGAATAGATGTCCCTTAGACTCGGCTTATGAAGAACCAAAGGAAATGGTTCTTCACTTTCCTCAATCTAATTACACAGACAAATCAGGGCACATGCAAAATTCATTTCAGGGCCCAAACTGCCAAATTTCTCTGCTTTCATCGATTTAATTCACTGAGTAAATAATAAACACATGCCATGACCACATCAAGTCAGAAACACAGTAAAAATGATGGACCATGCCTGGGATAGGCTGGTGCAACCAGATCTCTTAGTACAGGTGGTGTTTTTCCTTCCGGAGCACAATAAAATTCCTCAGTGTCCCCACAAACCCAGGTAGGGCTGAAGTCATAAAGGGACAGATTCTTCTCCCAATGAACAACAATAGTGTTTTCCTGACCTCTAGAGAAAGTCAAGTGAATGCTTAGTTTTCTCCGTCATAGAAATATAAGGTGTTAGTATGCTTTTTAAAATGCTCTAAGATCTCCTATATGCCACCTTTTTTTTTCATAGTGTTGTCAATGTCAGGATAAAAAAAAAATAAGCTATGTCTACTCAGTGAGTTTACAGGTGACACAACACTATAGCTGGCCTCTGCCTCTTGGTAATCCTTAAACAATGCAAATGGCAGGATTTGATTGAACTAAATATTCCACTTCTTTGGTCCTTCCTCATCATCTCCCTCCCTTTGGTCCTAATCCATTTGTGCTCCTGGCTCCTGCCACTGGAGTCTAGGAATGCCAAACTTAGAGATTCATTTGGCTCTTTAGAGCTTAATATGTCACATTGAAAGCCATAAAAAAGGGAAATCGCTGTTCCAACATTCACTAATGTATGATTAAAAGCAAAATGATGTCCTTTGAAGGACTTCAAAAGATACAGTGACAAGCACGTGTAGATTCTGTGCCCATCCTATATAGAGGAGAAAATGTTGATGGCAGTGAATTTTTCGGCCCTTAATCAAGGCCATTGGTGAATTTCAATTCCCACCCTTGCCAGATTGCCCCTGGCCCCTAGTGAGACTTACCACACTGCTGACAATCCTTTTGTCAGGTTGCGGTGTCTCTCCACTATCATTCTATCATCCCGTCTTTGGCATTTAGAAATCTCATTCCCCCATCAACATCAAATCTGGTCTGATTCTCACTCCAAAGAATTCTTAAACACAGAGGTAGATGGTCACCTTTAAGCCATAGGCTAAATAACCCAGAATTAGGCCACTGGGCAAAATTTGGGAAGGTCAAGTTTCAAAAGCACCAGCTCCAGACTCTAAAGTATAAAATATGATATGAAGAATGTGCACTTGCCTTGCCTACGTCCCTGGAATACTTCCAAAATGAATTGCTATGTATTTGGAGGGAGGATGGTGAAAGTCCTGTTAAGCCACTATCATGGCACCATTTCTCCAGCGTTTTCTTCCTCTTCACTTCTTAAAAGTAAATGTCCCATGATGACACAGGAAGGAAGCTCTGTCTGAGGCTGGAAGACCCTATGCCTTCCCTTCAGGCAAGGGTGTCAAGGGGATAACAAGGAAAGGATCTCAGAAAGGTCCGCAGGAAGGATCTCAAGGAAACTCCTCAGACCAGACTCGATTATCAACTCTAATAAATTGCATTCCAAGGTTTCCCAGCAACCCTATTTTGAATCTTCCTTAGAATAACCCAGAAATATATTTTTAATCCTGCAGGGTCAGCAATCAAAGATAACATGAGGACCAAAATAATTTTTAATAAGAGATATGCACAGTTCTGGAAAGAGAGGGTCTCAGTTCTGCCCACCCTAATTGCAATTCTGTTTGCTCATATAAGTTAGATTTTCTGCATGGCCGACGGAGCTCTGTGACATCTCACCCTGAGAAGCTGGACTAAGCAAAAAAGTGTGCCCTCCCTTTTTTAGAAACAGCCAAGGTGTGCTCACTGTAGTATGTAAACATTTTATACTGAGTGAATTCCATTTCTACCCATGCTCATCACAAATGAGCCCCACCAAAATGCTCCAATACATATGCATGGGGGAGGGGGGCTCTCAAATGCACTGTATGAAAAAAATTAGAGCTAAGCAGGAGGCACACAGCTCAGTTTCATTTAATTAGAATTTCAGAGAAGCCTAAAGAAAAAAGTCTGTATCTCCTTAAATGTTCTGTTTCTGCACGAGTACAGCTATCTTGCATTGTCAGGTGGCTTGAATTTGAAATGATTCCAAAGGCATAGCCTTTAAACCCTGAATGTTTGACTCAGGTAATGTTATCACAGACAGACAATGAAAGAAACCATCGCACTCATTTCTATTCCGAATTTTGTATCAGTGTCCACTTTTCTTTTAATCAGGGTGAGAGACTATTCCCCCCTATATCAATGCTTGAGCCCTGACATGATGCCATTGCTTTCAGCACATCCCCTGAGTGTGCTCACTCCTTATTTTGATTCTCTCCTGTCTTATCTTCAAGTCTCTTTATTATCATTTCTCCCCAGCTCAACCATCCAACATTGTTTGCTGCTATTCATTTATAAGGACCCTCCTGCTACCCAGATCTGGCTCCTCAGGGGCCCACATCCATGCTCTCCCCTTTCTTGCCTTCTCATTTCTACTCACACTATTCCCCATGCCTCTCTCCATATACACATAAACATGTAACATGCATTTCCTCCCTCGGCATACATTTACCGAGCACCTACTGTACACTAGACACTGGAGAGACAATAGTGACCAAATCAGACAGAGATCCTTACCCTCATGGATTTTAGATTCTTAATCTTTTGAAAAAGATCAAGTACCTAATAGAAAGAGTAAGATGGCAAGTTCTGAGTAGTGATGGGGAGAACAATGAGAGCAGGGTAAGGGATCAGGAGAGCCTCTTCCAAGAAGACCTGCTCCCTGGTCTGAGGTACAACAGTCTACAAGACTCTCAAATTCCACTTTGGACTACCATGCCATACCATCCCCATGCCCACTTCTGCAGCACCTCCCTGGGCCCATTCCTCAAATAAACCCAACTGCACTTGAATAGGAAACACAAAGTACACAACAACTCTTTTTTAAGTAGCTCCCCAAACCACGGCGAATATTGTTTCTCTGGGCCCCGTGTACTGACACTGTACTGTCTGCCTTCCTGTAGCAACCTAGCAGCTCACCCAGACGGTGGAGCCAGGAATACGGTCCCTGATGAAAATGGGTTTTGTTTTGTTTTTTGTAATTAAGATAGGGATTTTTATGACTATAAAAGCAATACATGCTTGCTGTAGGAAAAACAAACAATGCAGAAAGCTTTAAAAAAAAAAAAAGGATGGTTTTATATAAATTCCACAATGAGATATCCGCTGCTAACATTTTGGTGAACAGCCTTTCACAATTCTTATTCTGCTGATACACGGTTTTAAGAAATCAAAATGAGATTATATTATGCATGCTCTTTGTTTTTATTGTTGGCAGTATTACAGACGTCTCCCAATTTCCCCCCTTTACCCACCTCCGCCCAGCCCCTACCCACCCCACCCTCCAGGTCTTCACCACCCTATTGCTCCTTTGTATTCTAATTATTTCATATAACTTCATGCTGACACAATGTTTTAGAGAAAACTGATAGCTATTGAAGTGTTAAAAGACAAGGGCAAGAATCCCTAATTCAGGAAAATGATAACCATAAGGGATCAGGTATCGTTTGGGGAAAAGAAGGAGTCTACAAGGAACATGTCTCCTCTAGTTCAAACCGAAAGCCTTGCAGAGTGCTGAAAAAATCACTGCGGAGACACTTGTATGACATGAGGAAGGTACACTCTTTGTTAGTCTTGGAAAGAAAACGAGAGAGTAGAACATCACTTTCCTTTTCGTGTTCCTCTGAACCCTCCCAGGAGGCTGAGTCTGAGAAGCCCTGTGAGACAGGGGCCTCTCTGAAAGGTTCTGTGAATTCGTTATCTTTATTGTCAAAGGGTTTTGAGTTGTTAGAGGGAAATCAATGTAAAAGACATCCAGTCTCAGGAATCCAAGCCTGGCAACACAAGAAAAACGAGACATTGGGCTCCTTTAAAACTGACCAGGAAACAAGGGTGTAAAAAGCCCCCAGAGGCACCTGCAGCCTGCTTTCTCCGAGATAAAGAACCTGCTGGCTGCAGCAGCATATACACTGTACTTGCTACACCACAGTGAGCTGGGGCAATGCCACTCTGATCTGTGCATATGTTAAAACTTTGCTTTAGACTTACATTTAGGAAATATACCAGGGCCTTACAGAAATAAACTTGTGATCTGTCAGAAGACATTTGGCACTCAGCACATACACATATAAGTACACACATAAACATGCCATAGTAAAACCTTTCCCTTGAATGCTTGAAATGTCACCATTACGCTTTCTTTAGTCTCCCTTTCTTCTTCTCTGCACTTCCAGAAGTTACATGTTCTACTCATTTTATAGTTACCTTATCATTTTTTCAATCCATTAATTGAGTGTTTAATTACCTTGACTGCAAATTGTATCAGCATTTTCCATGAATTTTTTTTATAAATTTGTTCCTTTTCACACTTTTCTGTTTTATCTATGATTCCTATATCTTCCTTTATCTCTTTGAGCATTTGAAAAAATATTTATTTTTAAATCTCTTGTAGTCTTATTTTAACCCCCAGCCATTAAGGTATAAATATTCTCTCTGGTGTGGTATTTCCTTGTATGATTTGCAACATTTTCCCTCAGCCTCTCTTAGGAGCTATGAGGTATGTTCAGTGAGAGTCCCATGCTCTGGGTATAGAAACATCCTAACAAACAGCTTCTCGTTTGCTGCAGTGGAGCGTTTTCATATTCTCCAGTTTGGGGATGATCTTTCCATTAATTTCGTGGCTTGAGGTTACTGTACCCAGCGATGGTGTGAAATCTCAACCAACATCATCATGTGTCACCAGCCCGGTGTTACTGCTACTTGCAGGTGACTGTTCCCACCTGGGGCCTAGGCTGCTTCTTTGATGTTTCCCTAGTCAATAAGGGGAGTTTTGGAACCCCCATCTCATCAATATGCAGCCTTTCCTGACTCCTGACTTTATGCAGGTAATTCAGCTCTAGCTCCTCTCAGACAAATACAGATCTGCAAGTTGGGAGGATCCAAGTGGCTTTGAAGCTTCAAACCTGGCCAGTAAGCTCATTAGAATTGTTCCTTGGTCCTTTGGCTTCAGTATATACTCATCATTCTGATCAGGTTGGGGATAGAGTCACTGTCATAGTTTTCAAATTGACTAAGTATTTTTAAATGCTTGATCTATTTCATCCAGATTGGTATGTGTCTGGAGGTAGAGAGGCCAACATATCAGACTTCCATATCAGCCAGAACTCTCAACATCAATGTTTTATTGTCTATGATAGTATACCATCCTCTTCTGGCTCTCCTTGAAAACAGGATGACAGAGGGAGGTAACCAATTATGTAAATAGAAGATACACTTTAAATTACCTTCTACCTTGACAAACTGGGCTGTTGGAAGCTACTGAGCATCTCAAGGAAGAAGAAATGATAGAAAGGCAGGAAGGAGTTGCAAAAACAAGATGCTGAGGACACCAAAAGCAACTTTCCCCAAGTTTCAGCCCTAAAAATGTATAAATATATATGCATATCTATAAATATGTATATTACTGATAAGCAAGTGGAAAGCTAATACTGGATGGCAGCTGTTGATCTTGTGCACAGGGCTGTGCTCTAAAGGTGTCTCAATGGCCACAGATACTCTGCTAGAGGAGAGATATTTGGGAATGTTAGCCACAGGGGAGCAGGGCAGCTTTCCTTAACTATTCAGGATCCTGTTAGGGGTTGAGCAATATTCCAAAGCCTGATCTCCCCAACTTTCAGGAGCTCCATCTCTCAGCCTCTCCCCTCTTATAACTGGCCTCCTTCCACTCAGTCACTAGGCAGAGAGTGGCTGGGGAAGAGGAGATTGGGAGGAGTATCAGGCAGAAAGCTAATCATGTGGATGTCAATCATTTGAGCCCTCCAGACTCCAGGTCTTGTCTCCTTAACACAATGCTCCTAAGGAGCATGGCTTTGTGTTTGCTTTCCAGGATGTTGCATTGTATCTGAGAGAAACATACAGTTAAGCTGCTAGAACAATTACTTCATTTTCCTCTTTCTTGTGAGTGGGTGAGGAGCTGGAACTCATTTTTAACCAGCCTGTTATGAAATCATGGTAGATCAAAGATATGATTTAAGGGTCTCCAGAAAGATCCAAAGGCTCCAAAAGTACTTCTACTATCTGTTCCTTTGTGTCCAATATTCATAACAACTCTTTTGTTAAAGTTGCTCCCTATTGACATGTAATCCCCACCCACCTCAATCAGATTTAACCAGTTGTCAGACACTGGCACTGGTGTAAGTTTTCCTGTAAAGCTGAGATTACCACAGGGAGGGAAGGAAGTGGAAGCCACTGAAAGAAGCTCAGATGATGCAGGATTATAGGCTAATTCAGCTCCCTATGATGCCAGGAGCTACACTCAACTCAACTGGCCCCCCTCCAGGCAAACTTGGTTATGGACCATCCCATCTCATTTCCTCTCAAATACCTTCATTCCCTACTCAAGCTGAAAATAACTCCCCTTTCAGCTACTATTTATCCTCACTTTTAACTTGGAAATTTTTAGTCCTTAGTTTTATAAAGTGTTTGGGGACTAGAAGAAAGAAAAACCAACCTCAACTGAACATCTTTCAGCCTCCATTCCCCAGTTCTTGCTAGCAGGTTATAGACTGTTGCCACTATAAGACACCTCTTTAGGTTATACAAGCAGCAAGCAATAAAAGACTCACTCTCAACTCTGGGGAGAGATTTTTCCAATAGTTTTCTCATTTCTTCCTTGTTTTTGCACCTCCACAGCTCCCTGGAAAGACTATGGGGCTTACTCCGTCACTGACCTTGTCTAATCATATTGATTGTCAGTGATTGCAGTCTAATTGGAAAAGCAAGTTGCTATGGTAATTCCTGTGTCTTATATCTTACATTTAAAGATACAATAATCCTAAAAGGAGGGAAATTGCTTGCAGTTGGTGACATAGGAAAACATAATTAGATATACAAGTTGTGAAACTAATCTATTCAAATGAATTCTGAAATCTAAATCAGGATTTGATGTAATAAATTGATCCCAGAATTTCTACCATTTGGTCAGAATGTTTTTCTTTTCCTCCAAATACTTACATTTTTTGGAAAAAAATAAAGAAAATGTATCATAAACAAGCAAGAAGGAGGTGACAACTCATAACCTAAAGTTAGATACAAGGATCCATAGCATCAGGAGGCTGCATTGTGTGCTTGGAAGAACATCAGCATGGAAGTTGACAGACACAGGTTCTGCTTCTCTACCTTTAACTTGCTGTGTGACTTTAGGTAAATTACCATACCTTTCTGTGCATTATCATTTTCACTGATAACAGCTTTTGCTTCTTTCATTAATTTAGTCAATCAACAATCACTTATTGAACAGGAAGCCTTGAAAATCAATCTCACTGGAAAAGATTAAAGAGCAATTTCTTATTAGAAGCATCTTGAAGGCAGAAATTGTATTCTGTTGAGTATGACTGAATAAGAGGCCTGAAAAGTAATTTGAGATTTGGTACCAAAAATGCTAAAGCATTGTTAATACCTCTTCCCTCCAACTCAGTAAAACTTAAAGCCTGCATGGTGTGATGTAATGGATTTGTTCTATTGAGAATTCAACAGTGGCCACAGTTCCAGCCCTAAAGGGCTTAGGACTAGAAGGCAGCATAGCCAGCATGACTGTTAGTCCAACTATGATAAAATACACTGGTAATGACACAGGAGTGTGCTAGGGAAGCTCAGAGGAAGGCAAATGTCCTGATTCTGGAGGATGAGAGAATTCTCCTTGGAGAAAACTTTAAAGGTTGAGCCTTAGTATTGGGATGGGTTTCCTTCCTGCTCCACTACTCAGGTGTGAGGGCAAAGCAAATGTTTGCTTTAATCAATAAAAGACAAAGGAGCCTAGCTGGTGGTGCTCAGTGGTTGAGCATCGAGGTCAACCCACACAGTAAGAGGTCACAGGTTCGATTCCTGATCAGGGCATATGCCAGGGTTGCTGGCTCGATCCTCAGTAGGGGGCATGCAGGAGACAGCCGATCAATATTGATGTTTCTCTCTCATCAATGTTTCTATCTCTCTCTCCCTCTCCCTTCCACTCTCTCTAAAATCAATAAAAACGTATTTAAAGGACTTCAAGCCCTGCAGATCCTATGTGTCCATTCAGCACACAGTTACAGAGTGCGTGCTTGGTGCACTGATGACAAGTTAGGAATATAACAAATTCCTTAGCCCTAAAAATTTCCAGTCACTAGACTCCATAAAAAAATAACAATAGTACTAAAAAACAATTTCTTTAACACTAAGCTTCAGATACTTAAAATGTAATTATTTAACAAGGTAAATACTACCGTCCTCATTTCAGATATGAGCCTCAGAGAGGTTAAATAACTTTACCTGTTTCACACAGCTTGTCAGAGTCTGCAAGGCTAGTTCTACTGTCTGGCTTAGAACACAGATAGCCCCTTTCCTGGAAGTCAGCTAGCTTTGACTATTGTTTCTACAACTCCAGCAAGGAGACCCATGTAATGGAACTTGTTTGGATGAGTAAAAATTCACTCTTATCATCATAAATAAGGAACATTTTAAGCAAGACCAGCTCAGTTATTATTTTCTCACATAAATACAGTAAATACAGTGTCTTGTGCTCTTGTTAATTTTTCTGTTACTTTATCTGAAGAGGGGAGAGGAGGCATGAGTAGGAAAGTAACTAGAAGATAGCTACTAAAATCCCTTCCTTCCTGTGCTGATACCAGGAAATTCTCTTTTCAAGGGCATCACAAAACAAGATAACTTTTCCTAAAAGATGTCTTCCTGACAGGATCTTCATGACCTGAAATTATTTTAGTAAAACACAAATGTGTATTTCACAATTAAATTGCACACATGCCTAGGGGTACAGAAGAGCCCCTCAAAGCTCCTTAAGTGAGGGAAGAGATCTCGGTTCTCTTCTGCCCCATGCAGCCGACACCCCAGACCTCAACTGGAACAACCCCACCATTCATTGTTTTGCTTCTTTCCTTCTTTTAAAATGTATTCTTATTGATATCAGAGAGGAAGGGAGAGGGAGAGGATAGAAACATCAATGATGAGAGAGAATCATTGATCAGCTGCCTCCTGCATGCCCCCCACTAGGGATTGAAGCTGCCTCCTGCATGCCCTTGACTGGAGATTGAGCTTGCAACCTGGGCATGTGCCCTGACTGGGAATCGAACCAGTGACCTCCTGGTTCAAAGGTCGACACTCAACCGCTGAGCCACACCAGCCGGGCTGTTTTGCTTCTTTCTAAGTGTTTGTTTAAACAAAGGTTTCCAAAGCACAGAAAAGGCCTGGACATAAACTGAACTGGTTCCCAACATCTTGGGTGGCCTTGACCAGCTGAATCAAAGACTCATGTTGGCAGAGAATCCAGTCTCCTCCTTACTTTCTAGAATGACTGCATTTTTCTCCAGGCAGTGGCAAAGTCTCATAAAATAGGAAGCTCTTTTTAAAAACCATCTTCCTTTTTCCTGACCTAGAGATCTCTTTGCTATAAAAACAGGGACATTTTCAGGACCAATGTGAAGCAAAAAAGAGCCTGGAGTAGGGCTTTGGATTGCCATTTGGGGTGGGATAGGTAAATGTACTGCTCAGAAAGGGATTATGGAGTCGGTGAAAATAGGCCCCTGAATTTCTAAATTCAAAGAAATTCAGAAAACGTAGCAAAGAGCAGAATGGATAACAGCTCTGCATGCAGGGTGCTTATGAGGGTGCTACACTCAAGCATTCCAAGAGGAAAAGAAAACAATCAATGTGACTCAAATTCAGAAATGGCCAAATGTGATTTCCTTGTTGTTCCCTCATTGCAGCCCATAAAGGGGGCACTTTTGTGCCAAGAATAAGAGTTAATGGGGTGGAAAATGAAGGAGCATAAAAGACAGAGTAATTACGTATTACAGAGTGAAAACAGAGGCTGGGAGGAGGATGAAAGCCAATTGGGGGAGGGTGGGTCATGTTACAGGTGTGCCAAGGATAGCAAAAAGGCACAACAGATCCCAGAGAGATTATTAAGGAAGATTTCTGGGTGCTGTGGGGTGAAGGAAGTGGACAGGAAAGCCCACAATAACTGCCATGTATACACACATTTGGTGTTTCTTTGGTAAAGAAGCTCGGGATAGATGACAAGGAATAAATCAACACTGGCTTACAGGGAGCTCAATGGAGCCCTCTTTAAGCTGACAATAAAAGCTTCAGGAGAAAAATGACTCAGGCCAGGGGTACTTTTTTACTGTGTCCAGGGCTCAGGGAGAACGGCCCTGGCTGCATACCCTGCTGCTGCTCCTTCATAGGTCTGCCCACAGAGCTGCTCCTAAGGGAACAGGTGCAGTGCCTTAAGAAGGATGCTTCACAGAGCCCCTGCCTGCACCCCAGCTTGTTAGAAATGAAAGCTGGCTGTCATGGAGAACTGCCAACCATGTGGCTGGCTGTCTTTAAATAACAGAATCACAGAAATAATTAAAATCATGGAATTCTAGGGCTAGAAGGAACCCACAAGATTATCTGAATCAATAGTGTTGTTTTATAGATGAGAAACAAAGGCCCAGCAAAGGTAACTGATTTGACTCAAGGAGAGTGGTTAATTAGTGGCAGAGTTGAGACTAGAACCTACATCTCCTGGCTCCAGTGATGTAATAAAAATAATAGTAAGCAGCATAACCTTTGCAAACACTGTGTGCTTTGGTTCCCCCTGCATGACATGCATTATTCATATGGTCATCAATAGTCCCGCCAACTACAGAGGATGGAGTATGCAATGTACTGAGAGACAGGGTCTTAGCAATATCCCACAGAGGAAATGGATCTCAGAGAGCTTCAGCGATTTGCTAAAGTGATGAAAGACTTCCTCCTGCCACTTGGGAGTCCTTGTCTCCTCATACAGCTCTACATTACTGCAGTGTAGACAGCGGAAGGTTCAAATTCCTTAATATGAACACCTCCCAGGGTCTGTGTGCTAATGGATTTAGTAGTCCCCATGGTTAAAATGTTGTTCTTTCTGGCAGACCACACTGAAGCCAAGGAACCCAATCAATGTCTCTTCCCTTTCTTCTCTACACACAATGTCCATTCCCTTATGACCTTCCCAACCCTTTGTCTTCCATTACTTAGAACTCAATGAATGAATGTTTAAACAACTTCTGAAATGCATACACAGAGTAATAAAGGAATTGTCTACCTTTTCTAACTTCTAACTTTAATACCATTCTACCTCCAGAAAATCTCTTTCCCTTTCCCTCCTTCTCTTTCTCCCTCCTTCACTTTTTATCCCTCTCTTTTAATTCCATTTGCTTTTCCAAACAACAATCATACTCATGGCACTCAATCGTAAGTACTAGATACACTCCTATATCCAGACAGAGATAAACTCTTAGGCCATCACCTTCTACTCCACCCTTTTCTCCACTAGCCACTCCATTTTTATTTTCTTGCATATTACATACATTACCTTGAATCTACTCCAAATTTTAATTAAGTCATCAGAACACTTAATTGTTTGAAAGAAAATGACTCATGGCCCACTCAAACCTCTCCTGAGTCATCAGTTAAGAACTGCTGGTCTAACGGAAATTGCAAAGAGCCATTATTACGATAATGATGGTGGGCAATAAAGAGACATTTGCAAGAAATACTGAAAAAAGTAATTGAGAGGATTTAGGATATATTCAATTTTAAAGAGTAGTCAGAGATGACCCCAGGATTTAAAGCTTGGGTTGGGCCACTGAGCCAAGAGGGAGACAGATGGAGCTATTGGACACATCTGTGATTAGGGAGGGGAAGAGTTGGAAGAGGAAAATAAACCTGCCCTAGACTAGTTGTCCATGAAGGGTTTGCAGAACATGTAGTAGAATATGACTTTGGCAGCTACAGTTCTGGGACTCTGGTCTAACAAGGAAACTTGTTCCAATGACATGTGAGGCATCAACAAAAAGGTACTAACAGGACAAGCTTGAGGGATACGAAAACAGAACTTGAGAAATGCTGACATCTAGAGTGGTTTGAGAGGGAAAATATGGTATATGGGTGTTTTGTGAATTCAAGGACCTCATCTTGGACCTAGGTAAGTAGAGCTAAAGGCATGCAGACACCATAGTACAGCAGACCAAATACATACAGGTGCCCATTGTATGCTGTATTAAATGTAAAAACCACTGGGACAAAAGCCTATCTCACAGACAAGCTAGCCTTGCCACCTTTTACCAGACTTGGGCATATTGCCTAGAGAAAAGAGGGTAAATAAATACCGAAGACAAACTTCACCTTCTTTGCAGTTTTGTGGGTGCCATTATCAGGATTCAAAGACTACTTTTCCTTCAACTATCCATCCATCCACTAAACATTTGTTGAGTACCTAATACATTCCAACTTATCACTAGATGCTGGAGATACAAAGATGGACAGATAAGATACCATCCAGAAACACAAAGTCAGGTTGGGGAGTTAAACAATGCCACCACCACCACTCCCAAAAAGCAATGACAACACAATGTGTGAAGTGCTTTAACTGAGAAATTAAAGAAGTCTTGTGAGAATGGGTAGGGAAACTTGAATGATGAGAGAGTAAGGGAAAGCTTTTCAGAGAGGATGTTGGGTTCTTAAAATCAAGTACTTCATTCCTCTTCAGTTGATTTAGACTCCTCTATCATCCTTTGTCTGTGTTTGGGAGAAAGATCTGGTGGGGTGTTATTAACCTTTCTTCTAAAGAGCCTTGCAGTCCAAAGTGTGATCTCAATAGTAGCATGATCCCCTTACCTGAGGTACTAGAAATGCCACTCAAGATCTCAGCCCCACTCAAGATCTTCCCCCTGGGAATCTGAATTTTAACAAGATCCCCAGGTGATTCACATGTGCAGGAACACCTGGAAAGCACTGTCATAGAGGATGAGAGCCTCACCTCAGGAAATAAACTTCCCACAGTGAGGACCCCTCACCCAAGAAGGGCAGCATTCAGTGTCTACCTTGGAATGAGAGTGAAAATTTCTATTTTAGCATTATTATAAAAAATTGTTTTTCCATACAGACCACCGGGCCACTTTGAGATCTATCCCAACCCTAGAGCTCTCCTCTCTCAAGAACCTTTACCTCTAACTTTTAAGAAACACCATCACACCTTGAAATTGTGCCAATTGTAATGATTTGTCACAACTACAAAGAATATTCTTAACAGGATCATTTGAGACAAAGAATGATTTCTTAATTAGGTAAGTTCTTTGGGTGGAAAGATTCATATCCCCCCTTCAAAGACCAGTTGAGTGATCCCCACAATTGTGTTATCTTAGCCAAGCCAGATCACCTCTGTTAATCTACCTGGAGATGGTATTGGCTGCACTAACTCTAATTTACACAGGTGCACTGAAAATGAAGGGAAGCTATACATCAAAAAATATATACATATTGTTAATTATCAACACTAACTAAATGTAAGGTGTTACTACATATTTTTCACATCTCTTGCTACCCATTTGCAGTGTTGTGACTTCTTGTTGAAACTTTCTTACTTATGAAAAAATTAACCTAACTCATGCCTGCTCTACTTACTCCTGTCTCCAGGTTCTATCTCCGGGTTTCTCTTGCTTCTATTTAGTCTCGTTATCTTGTACTCCAGGAACCTTGTTTATTTAATTTATTGTCTTAGCAACCATGGAAAAAATGTTCCTTGTCCTGAAGCAAGTTTTAAGACAGAAATCATAGATCTAAAAGGACCTTTTGGCCATTTAGTCCAGCAGGTCTCAATCCTTCATGCGCATTAGACTCACCATTGCTTGGAGAATTAAAGGGAGAAAAAAACAACACCAGAGTCAAACTCCAGACCAACAAATCTAACTCTCTGGTGTGGACCCAGACTTTGGAATTTGTAAAGGTCCACCAGAAGATTCTAATGTGCAGCTAAGGCTGAGAAACTCTGATCTAGTCCAACTCTTAACTTTCCAGATGTGGGATGGGGAGAAAGACAGTCAAGTTGGGAAGGAACCTAACATAGAATCACCAAGATAGAACTAGGATTTGAACACCACATTCTGGCCAGACAACATGACCAAGATTCTTCCATTGTTCTCTTAATTCAGTTTTCAAAATGAAACAAACAAAAATGGAGTTTTAGTCTTCTTCCTTAAAAAGAAGGCATTTTCAAATAACTTTAAAGTATATTTTATATACAATAAAATATATGTACCCATTTTAAGTTTCAAGTTCAATAAGTTAGACACATATATACACACCCACCCATGTTACTACCTCCCCAACCTTGACATAGAATATTTTCATCACCCCAGAAAGTTCCCGTGCCTCTGCCCTGTCAGCAACCTCCATCCAGGCCTCAGGCAATAATTACCCTGGTTTCCCTCAGTGCAGATTGGTTTTTCCTGTTTTAGAACCACGTAGAAATGGAATTATACAGTACGCATTCTTTTATGTCTGCATTCTTTCACTCAGCATAATTTTTTAAAGATTCAATGATGTTGTATCAGCAGTTTGTTCCAGTTTATCGACGAGCAGTATTCCATCGCATGAATATTCCATAGTTTATCCAATTGGGTTGCTTCCGGTTTGGGGCTATTACAAATAAAGCTGCTATGAGCATTTGTGTACAAGTCTTTGAAAGTGCATAAATTTTTGTTTCTCTTGAGTAAAGATATAGGAGTGGAAATATTGGGCCCATCATGGCCCGGGAGGCAAGGTACATACAAGAAAATGGTTCTCGCCCTAGCCAGTTTGGCTCAGTGGATAGAGCATCGACCTGCAGACCGAAGGGTCCCAGGTTCAATTCCGGCCAAGGGCACATGCCCAGGTTGTGGGCTCAATCCCCAGTAGGGGGCGTGCAGGAGGCAGCCAATCAATGATTCTCATCATTGATGTTTCTATCTCTCTCTCCCTATCCCTTCCTCTTCGAAATCAATAAAGAAATAAATTAAAAAAAAAAAAAGAAAGAAAATGGTTCTGCAGCCAGGCAGGTCTCTTTATTAACATAGAGATCAAAATGCCAACTTCATGGGCATGTCCAAAGGATGGGAGAGAAAGTATGTAAAATGGCTGGTAAATTGTAGACACTTAATAAATGATAATAGAAATATCTAGAAACAGAATTGGGTTGGACTGTTCTCAGTGAGGTACTTTCCCACTACAGCACACTGTTCACCTCCCCCCAATGCTCATCCAGCCAAAGGCTCCCCCACCCCCCAACCCTTATACCCCCTCCTATCCTTCAAGGTGAGGCCATAAAATGTGAACTACCTTCTGAATTAATTTAGAAGTGTTTCTTGGCTTGTTTGTTCTATTAATTTTTAGTTATCTTTTAAGGGGAAATGCCTACTTTGGGGGCACTATTAGACTAAGATATGACCATAAGCGGTGACCAACCTATTGGTAACTGTAAGTGAACCTGAAAATAGCTTTAGGAAAATATGACTTTATCTGCATTTAAACCCCCTCTGTCGTCTAGTTCTCCCCCCTATGCCTTATTATCCACCTGTGCAACTCTTCCACTCCTTCCATCTGCAGGCCAGAGGAGCAAGATAAATGGCCAACGTCCGACGTGTTCTATTACACACACACACACACACACACACACACACACACACACACACATACACACACACCCCTAATCTATGTTCAACGGTAAAAGTTGTGAAGACTTCAATTTACCAAATGAATCATAAAAGATGCTTTCCTAGAATAAGAAGCAGTTTTCTCTCATAAAATGTCTTCCTCCCTCATGCAGCCTTGTGAGAAATGACCCTATCTTCAGTGAGGTGACAAGCCCCAGATGTCACCAGCCCCCCTCACTGAGGTGGCTGCTGTTCACAGTTACACTTCCCCTCTCCCACCAGGCAGTCTCCTGTCCTGCCCTCCAGGCTGGTCCCTTGATCAAGGGCCTTTTTTGAGTTCTTCAGCTAAACAGGCCAGCAAACAGGCTTCTTCCTCAGCCAATTTGAATGCATGCTGCCTTGAGATTTCTGGAGACACTCAGGTTTGGCTTTGGAACTGCATGCGGGTCTTCCTTGGGAAGCCTAATAGCTTGTTTGATCTGTGAGCCACTTTATAAAAATTAACTGACTAAGCCACCCTCTCTCTTCACAAACTCTAGGCTTTTGCACAGTGGACTTCATTCTCCACTGCTCTCAAATTACTCCAGGAGGAAAGAAACTGGGGCTAAAGGATCTTTGGGGGGGGGTATTTTAGACAACATTAATGCCAAAGATGTTGAAACAGCAACCCCCGCTTGGGTAATGACTTGACCAGGGAAGGATTTAAATCCATGTTTGTTTAAAAGACACTAAATTGAGGTTCTCATCTCCCACAGCCAGGTCAGCAGACAGAAGAACTTGTCTTCATGGTCTAGGGCAGGGTAACTGAGTACAGCCCATGGCACTAAGTGCAACCTGCCACTTGTCTTTATAAATAATACTTTATTGGAACACAGTCATGCTCATTTACATGTTATCTATGGCTACTTTTGCCCTAAATTATCAGTTGAGTAGTTGCAACTGAACCAAAAAATATTTATTCTCTGGCCCTGTAGAAAAAGTTAACCAACTCCCAGTGGAAGGAACTTAAAGTTTGTTCTCATCCTACACGTTCCCTAAATATCTTTAAGCAAGTCTTTTTCCCTCTGCAGACTCAGTCTCTACTTCTATTGATTGAAAAGCCTGTAAAGTGAGGCACCGCCTTGGGTTTGTTCTCCCATTGTTTTGCAAGTATTAGCATCTAATAAATTTGCTTTATTATAGCTGACTTCATGGAGGGCAGAAAAGTGTTTTGTGAGTCTCATGAATCATCAACCACCAGCCTCTATGCTAAGCCCTGAGTCCATTTATGGAGTATAATTGTACTGACTTGAATTATACATCTTTCTTCACAGAGAGATCTCACAGAATGATGTCTTGGAAGTGATAGAGGCGAATGTGTTCTCCAATCTGCCCAAATTACATGAAATGTAAGCAAGAAACTATGGGGTTTGCCCATGACTGTTCTTGACAATCACCTGAAAGTCTGCTTCTATTCCCAGCTCTGCTCTGTCCTCAGATCCCTGAAATTTCATTTTAAGATGAAAGTCAGCCCAAAGGGAACTCAGCCTAGTATCCAGGCACCAATCCAGAACCTAGTCTTACCCCATTTCCCCTACTCCCAGAGTTGTTTGCATAGTAAACCCAAGAACTTGGCTCTGACACTGCCAGCAAGTATCTCCACCTCATCCTCTCATTCAAGGTTATTCCACAGTCAAAACCCAAAATTAGTCTCACATGATGTAGCTGAAGATGAGTAGTCCTAGTCTGAATACTTGCCTATGCCATATAATCACAAAAAAACTTTGGCCAAGATACAAAATCATTCTGAGCCTTAGTTTTCTTATCTATAAAATGGGAACAATATAATTGCATGCCTCATAATATCACTGTGATAAATGAATGATATGATAAATGTAAATTAGATCTAACACATCAACTGGCATGAGTGTGTCAATGATTCTTGCTTCTCCTACTCTCCCAATCAAATTTCCTTTCTCTTGTTGACATTCTAGGTTACAATATGTCAGTACTCACACAGATCCACTTCTGTTTCATATAATGACTATAAATTACTTCGTAGAATAATAGTCTAGCAGACACTTTAGAAATGGTCTAGTCCAGAATTTTCCAAAGTAGGTTGTGTATCATTAAACACTAAGGAATTCTTTGTGTTTTAAAAAGAGTGGGAAATTATATGGTCAAATAAGATTGGGAAAATCTATCTAAATTCACTTACTATAGAAAAACTTCTCAGAACCTGCAATATGAGGATATACACTTGGAATCGCCAAGAAAGATATTATATTAAAGGGCTCTCAACTAATGTCACTGCAAAGGTTTCTTCTGTGGCGCATACATTAACATCTCACAAAATTTCCATGAAACATAGTTAAAAGAGCCAATGAATCGCTCTTCTAATTTTACAGATGAGTGATGAAAGGCACAGAGAAGTTATGAGGGTTGCCTAGAGTCACCCAGCAAAATCCACAGCAAGATAAGAACTTGAACATAAATCTCTCAACTTTTGTATCTTTTTAAAAAGTATTAAGTATTTGCCAAGTATCAGTAGGGAATAGACATATACATACATATATGGTCTCTAATGACCAGCATGTAATACACACACACACACACACACACACACACACACCACACTTTGTTTAGGAAAGACAGATACTCAGTCTGTCCATTTTGGCAGACTCTCCCTCCCTTTTCCTTCCTACCACCCACCCAGTCCCCCACCCCCTTTCTCCCTCATTGTCATTAATCCTCTGCAACTGTGCCTTCCCTTCCTCTTCCCATCGCCCTCCTGCTCCATCTTTTCTCCACTCTCTGCGTGGCCTCTCCTTCCCCTAGTGGGAAAAGGAGACATGACCAGAGCCTTAGAACCCACAGGAAATATCAGAGAAATGAACCACAGGGCAGCCAGCCCTCTGAGCAGGGTCAAGCAGACGTCCCCCTATGCAGTGGGCAGTAGAGCTAATGGGACACCTTTCCTGCATGGAGAGGTGCTCACCCCATGTAGTACTGACTGTACTTAAAATGATCAATTACCTGGTACTTGGATCTGGGTAGCTACATGTTACTACAACATAAAAACCAATGAAACAGGGAGGAAGTAATTAACACAGAGCGTCTCTGCAAATATACATTGATTCAGCAAGATAAGGAAATGGCAGCTTCTCTGTTGGAATACAAATGCGAACATGCTCACCTCCAAACTATTGATCAGGACATGGCACAGGCCAGCCTGGAGAAGTCACCACCTCCCACCAGCCGCAAGGGAGCAGCCTCAGTCTATAGCAGGAAGAGAATCACTGGCATATCCGCAGCTACTGTCTGCTGGGATTTCAGGGTTAAAACCAGAGATGCCCACTGTTTGCCCCCAACCTTTGTCTTCCTTTGCCTCTTCACTCTTTTGTTCTCCACCCTATTTCATTGTTTTCCATCCCCTTCTCTTTTGTCTGCTGACCATACAAAAGCTCCATTCCCCATATTGGTCTCATCCCTATATTCTTAGCATCCTCACACCCTGGGAGAGCCTTACTAGTAAAAGACTCAGCTGTACTCAGGGTGAAAATGACCCACCCAGCCAGGGCTTTGTTTGCCTCTGACGGACAGACCAGAAGGACTTTGGTGATGAGAGTTAAATAGGACAGAGTTAATATTTAGTTTGTGTGGGTTAGCAAGGTAAAAGGCACTGCATGCATGCTCAATTTTTATTGAAACAATAGATGGATAAATGGATGGATGGATGGATGGATGGATGGATGGATGGATGGATGACATTGATATATTCTGCATAATGTGAAAAATACTACAGTATTCCTTACTGTTGAGATTATGTTCATGTTCTTTTACAGAAGAATTGAAAAGGCCAACAACCTGCTGTACATCGACCCTGATGCCTTCCAGAACCTGCCCAACCTCCGATATTTGTAAGAACTCCTGTATTCTGGTCCTCCCTCTATGATCAAAGTGTGTGTAATCCTATTTTAGCAAAATGTCCACTTGCTACTCTGGGAAGCAGTTGCTTCTTATCAAAGATGTGAGGCAGAAATGGAGGTGGAGAGACACTTGCTGGTGAATTTTAGTTGAGTTTAATGAGTGAATTTCACTAATATAATTGCATTTTGTTTTCATTTACTAAAACAGACATCACAAGAAATGCCATTTGCATTAATGGGACTATCACACAGACCTCTTGCAGAACTCAGTCTTAATTTAGTGTTAATGCAATGCAGCCAAAACTTCTGCTAGCATTTACTTTGCAACCTTGACCTCAAAGACATCATCTCCTCTGTTCTGCATATATGCATTTTTTTTCTTTGACAGATTAAAGTGTTTGATTTTGTAAGTTTTGGTTAATAATAGACATGGTATTGATCAGCAGAGATTCCTGGTGTTTGAGCTCCATCCCTTGGGCTTGCCCCCATCAGCAAAAATACTGCTTCTTCTACTTAAATGGCTTTTAAATTAGCCAAGGGCTTGACAGAGCCCTGGATGCTATGACGTGGCCCCACAAAATAACAGACAAGAATTTGGGCTACGGAGCAAACTTTTTCTAGGCCCATTATTCATCTCAGACAAGCTTATTTCCTTGTTGAGAGAATAGAAATAATAAATCTGTTACTTATTAAATAATCATGATGCATAATCAACTACCCTATAAGAAAGAGTTTTAAAGCAACAACTATTTATCCTTTCTCACCTGTGAGTTGATCAGAGGAATGGTGCTGCTGACAGGACTCTCGTTTTCCTGACCTCAGCTTAGCTCACTCACGCATCTGCAGATAGTTGGCAGGTCAGTGGGAAGCTGGCTGATCTGGGTGGTCTCAGTTGAAATGACAGCTCTCCTCTGAGTGGTGCTCATTTCCAGCAGGCTAGCACAGGCTTGTCCTCATGGCAGCCTAGGATTCCAGGAGAGAGAGCTGAAGCTTTCAAGCCTCTTGAGACTTAACCCCTGAACTAGCACACCATCTCTTCTGGTGAATTTTATTAGCCAAAGAAATTTAAGACCAGCCCAGGTTCAAGAGGGGCAGAAACAGACTATTCTTTTTGATGGGAAAAGCTGAAGTCACAACACCAGGTATGTGGACACAGGGAATGACACACAATTGAGGCCATGTTGGCAATTAATTTAAAGCAATTCTTATACATACAAAATTTTGCACAGTATCTGTCACATAGTAAATGCTCAATACATATTAGCTACTATTGATGTTATGTCTCTGTCCCTAAATTTTGATCTATAAGAACTGGAGTTAGTAGGTATACTAAGGAACACTAGGCCATTGTGTGCCATAGATCTCTGAATGGAGACTGACTGAAGGAATAAACAATTTCACAGAACAGAGTCCATATGATCTGGATCTGAGAAAAAAAAAAAAA
Organism: Cnephaeus nilssonii; assembly: GCF_951640355.1. Lineage (NCBI taxonomy): Eukaryota > Metazoa > Chordata > Mammalia > Chiroptera > Vespertilionidae > Cnephaeus > Cnephaeus nilssonii. The sequence goes on along the minus strand of NC_137086.1, from coordinate 26,461,398 downwards.
AGGTCATCCACTTCTGAGTTAATGTCAGTGGGAGGACTGGCTTTGTTGGCACACAACCTGTGCAGTTGCACAGGGCCCTGTGTTCAAAAGGGCCCCACACTCTGAGAACCTCAGACTAGGTTTAGTTCTCTGCTGTTTTGTCTTAAAATAAACATTTCTGAACAAGGGGGCCTGCATTTTCATGTTGCACTGAACCCCATAAATTATGTAGGCAGTCCTGCTCAGAGTTAGTTTCAGAGTTGGGAGTCTTGGCTCCCTAAATGGACTTTGCTCTACTCTCTGCAGAGGCTAGCGTAGGTGAGGCACAGAAGTGGAGGAAATGTGGATTAACAAATAAGGCATGGGTCTTAGACTCAGAAAATCTAGGGCTCCATCCTGACCCCACCACTTACTCTTGGGCCAGTCACTGCACTGCTGGGATGTACATGGCTCTCATGAGCCTCAAGTGAGATTTATATGTGAAAATATTTTTTACAGAATATTTTATACTAAAAAGTGCACAAAAAACATTTTAAAATATACTGTTATTTGTAGAATGATTATTTCTGATCAACCGAAGTCTATGAGTCCATCCTCAGGAAAATTCCTATAAGTGTTGAATAGTTAAGTGTTGAAAAACTAAGACCTTTAGCTTTTACCTAGGGAGTTTGCAATGAGTTCAAAATGAGAAATTTGGGACATGCCTGAGCAGTATAGAAAAGAATATATATATATATACTAGGTGTACCAGTTAATAATGCGGATTTTTTTTCAATAGGTGGAGTTACACACATGTTGATATATATGCGATTTGATATGTATGCTATTTTGTTGTATTGACAGCAAGCTTCAAAACTTCATATACAAATTTTCTGAAGGTGTTAACATTATAGATATTTTTACGATTAATAATGTCTAATTTCGTGCCAAAAAGGAGCATTTGCAGGAAGTTTTAATTCATTACTTTATTTTGAAGAAAAGTGCTGCTGAAAGTTATTGTATACTTTGGGAAGCTTATGGTGAACATGCTCCATCTCAAGATAACACTGGTTTAAACGCTTTAAAAGTGATGATTTTGATGTGAAAGACAAAGAACATCCAGGTCAACTGAAAAAGTTTGAAGACTAACAATAACAAGCATTATTGGATGAAGATGCATGTCAAAGTCAAAATCAACTTGCAGAAAGATTAAACATTGCTCAGCAAACAATTTCCAATCGTTTACAAGCAATGAGAAAGATTTTAAAGGAAGGAAAATGGGTGCCACATCAACTGAACAAAAGACAAATGGAAAATCGAAAAGTCATCAGTAAAATGTTGCTTCAATGGCACAAAAGAAAGTCTTTTTTGCATCAAATTGTTGTGACTGGTGATGAAAAGTGGATTTATTTTGAGAATCCCAACTGCACAAAATCATGGGTTGATCCAGGTCAACCATCAACATATACTGCAAGGCCAAATTGCTTCGGAAAGAAGACAATGTTCTGCGTTTGGTGGGATCAGGAAGGTGTGGTATTATGAGCTTTTAAAACCAGGTGAAACCATTAATACTGATCGTTACCGACAACAAATAATCAATTTGAACCACACTTTGATCGTAAAACCACCAGAATGGGCCAGAAGACACGGCAAAGTAATTTTGCTTCATGATAACGCACCATCACACACTTCAAAACAGTTAAAGACATGTTAAAAGATCTTGCCTGGGAAGTATTAACCCACCCGCCATATTCACCAGACTTTGCTCCTTCAGATTATGTTCTAATCGATGGCACACGCACTTTCTGAGCAGCACTTCAAAACATACTAAGAAGTGGAAAATTGGGTCTCTGAATGGTTTGCCTTAAAACAAGAAAAGTTCTATTGGGACAGTATCCACAAATTATCTGAAAGATGGGGGAATGTGTAGCTATCGTTGGACATTACCTTGATTCTCTTGAAATTATCATGTTTTCTTTGATTATAAAATCTGCATTTTTAACCGGTAAAGGGTCAATACGCATTTTTAACTGGTACTGGTTAAAATAGCATGAATAACAATGAAAATGGTAGACTGGGAGCAGATGAATAAAGAGATGAAGAATCATTGCAGCCTTGGCCAGGTGGCTCAGTTTGTTGGAGTGTCTTCCCATCCACCAAAAGGCTGTGGGTTCAGTTCCTGGTCAGGCCACATACCTAGTTGCAGGTTCAATCCCCAATCAGAGTGTCTATAGGGAGGCAAACTGATCTCTCTCTCTCTCTCTCTCTCTCTCTCTCTCTCTCGCCCCCCCCCCCAATAAAAACATATTCTTAGGTGAGGAATAAAAAAATAAAAATTAAAAAAGAATCAGTGCAAAAAAAAAGAATCGTTGCAAAATAAAATTTTTAGAAAGAATCATTGATGCAGAATTTGGCCCCAACATTGGCCCCCACTTGTGGTCAGCACCATTCATTCTTATTAACAAGGACCCTGGGCCTTTACTCTAGGGGCTGGGGTCTGGGGAGGAACTAGGGAGGATGTGGGCATAGAAGAAGAGGAAACTTTGGCAGAACGCAGAGGACAAAGGTGTGACTTTGACTCTGGAAGAGGCTGAAATCTGTGTCATCTGTCATCACATCCAGCCTCTCCTTGGTGTCCTTTTCTCACGTTGAGGTGTTGAGTAGTCCCCATTCCCATCTGGCTCCCTATCACATTCAGACAAAGCTGGAGGTGACCGACTCCAGCTCCATCCTTTCCTGAGAGGAGAATATTGTTCACGGAGCATTTAAAATGTGCTTTCTAACTGGGAAGAGAAAAGAGTTAGTAAGCAGTTTGGAGTTCTGTCATTGTCAAAGGATCTTTCATGACTGCTCTGAAAAAAATATCCTTACATAATTCTACAGTGTCCAAAAGTCTGTCACATCCACTGCCATGCAATTCTGCATCAGGAAGTTGAGACAAAGGGTTGTTCATCTTAAGCCTTTTTCACTTATTGCCCAAGGTGGGCCTTCCCCACCTGCACACTCCTCCCCAGGATGTGGCATCCAGTGACCCTAAGAATCCAAAGACATTTCTACTGGCAATATGTCTATTCAAGATTCAGAAATATTTTCCCAACTGTAACGAGGAATCACCTAAATTCATGGTTGGTCCTCTAATCTGAAAGATTATATTATGGAAACAAAGCCCAGTTAAGCTTCCTTCCACACTTAGTATCTGAGCAGAAGTCATAAACAACGTTACCATCCAGCAACCAGGCAGAGGTAGACGGCAACGATTTCAGATATTCTTTTGGATGATGAACTACTTGCTAAAGAAAAGTAAAAACACACAAAATGGATGAAGAAATCAGAGGGACCAGTAGGATTGAGTAGTTGTTTATTTCCTTAAGCCAGGATAAATGTTTATAATCACAGCCACCAAAGCAAGAAATTAGAAGGGGTAGGGGTGAGTTGTCATTTGACTTGAGCATCCTAATTGCTGCACACACACACTGAGAAATGCTTTTCTTCCATTTGATGTTGATCATTTTATGGCACAGCATTCAAGACAACCAGAAATCAGTATTCTTCATCACTGCCTTCATATTTCACTGAGGAACCCAAAGTGGTTAGGGAAAACACTCATGAATAAAGAAATGTACTTTGACTAAAAGAATATACATCAAAGAATTCACCTGGGTGGATTTTTTTTATATCAATATTGTACTTGCAGGCAATGTTTCTCTCTTATCACTCCGCCTTCCTGGAGTTGACCTTTTGTTTATGAAATATTACCTGTTGATCTATAAACAAGGTTCACACAATATTCTCTTGCCTTTGCATCCTGTCAATGTAATTCTCAGGCAGCTGGATGTTGCTTTTTGCTACTCAATAAACCATAATCCCATCTTAGCAAACCCTTCACACACACTGGTAGGCCCCATCTAACTGATGACCACCTTCCACTCACATGTGGGCCTGTCAGACCTCCTTAGGATATCTGCTAAGGGCAATCACGCCCTCTGCTTTCTCCAGTTGGGGATAATTCCTGGAGATTCTTTCACTGGGATTCGCCTCAGTAATTCAGGCTATTTCTTTCCCTGCCCTCTGTCTAAATTCCTCTCTGTCTTTCCTTCATTTCTCTCTTTCATTTGGTTTGTGGGGATAATGAAAGTAGCTTTTAGCCCTAGCCGGTTTGGCTCAGTGGATAGAGCGTTGGCCTTTGAACTGAAGGGTCCCGGGTTCGATTCTGGCAAAGGGCACATGCCTGGGTTGCGAGCTCGATCCCCAGTAGGGGGTGTGCAGGAGGCAGCCAATCAGTGATTCTCTCTCATCATTGATGTTTCTATCTCTCTATCCCTCTCCCTTCCTCTCTAAAATCAATAAAAATATATATTTTTTTAAAAAAAGAATGTAGCTTTTCTTGTTATAAAAGCATTTGTTGGACATTGCATGGCCAAGGCACAAAGGGCAGGGACTGGGGGGGGGATAGTATACAGTAGCAAGGAAGCACACAGGTTCCACTGCCACCTGTCTGGGCCAGGTGTCAGCTTCTGCCCTTACTAGTTGTGTGACCTTGGATAATTGGCTTACCTTCTCTAAGTCTCAGTCTTACTTTCCTCAACTTGGAAATAGCATTGTCTGCATCCTTGGATTGCATTAAATGAAGTACTTGGAAGAATGACTGACATTTAGAAAATTCTCAGTAAATGTTAGCAATTCTTATTCAATTCCTGGCCCTGTGATTTATTAGCTAAGGGAGCCCCTGTAAGGAACTTCATCTCTTTGTACCTTAGTTCTCTCCTCTTCTTAAAGGAATAATAATACCTACCTTTTGAGATTGATGTAAGGATTAATTCAATAATTATAATCATGGTGATGGTGGTGGTATCTCCTTCCCTTTCTAATATTTATTGAAGGCCTCTTTAACTGTTTCTTTTGGATAGAATCCACTGATCAGCATTCCAACATGGAAATACATCATTTCTATTTTTCTAAGGACAAAGGCATCCTTCTTACTGAATTCCTGAGATATCCATAAATATCCTTCCAACAAACAACAGTACATTATCCTGCAGAGTTCTAATAGAGGGCTCCTAACTTCCCTGTACTGTTATTTCCAACCTTGTGGTCTACAATCTCTCTTACCATCTCCATCAAAATAAAGTTCAGTTCTTCATACTGCCAGCTGGTTGGCTAATGCTTCCCATGTTTATGTTGATTTACAATTTAATGCTTTTTTTAAATCATACTTCACTGCATTTGAACCTCACAGCAATTCAAAGAGTAAGCAGCACAGTAAGAGAATATATGCATTTTATAGAAGTAAGCTAGCCTTGCCTGTGGTCGCTGGTTAGTGGGCTCTTCCGAAAGGAATGTGCAGTGCCCCTACAGACTGTATTACTCTCAAACATTAGATAGTCAGCAACACTTCCTATGGTGGCTTGGAAAGGATACATACTGGAGTTCAAGTTTAGATGTTATGGCAGCCACACAGTGGAAAGGGTTGTTGCCTCCCCATTTCTCCATCATTTTGAATGTGAATTGGCCAATGAATGCAAACTCATTTGTTCAGTCAACATTCATTTATTGAAGTCACAGTACATCCGGGGCTTTGTTGTGGATGTTGGGTGTACAAAATATGACAAGGCAAATGAAGCCCCTACCCTTATGGAGCTTATTGTTTGAGGAGATAAACAATGTTAGATAATGTCATGTGGTGAAAGTGGTATTATGAAAAATAAAGCAAAGAAAGTGGAGAGTGATGCCTTAGAAAGGGTGGTTGAGGAAGGATGGAAGGCCTTGTGAGAGATACAGCAGACATCTGTAGACAGCTCTGGCTCACCTCAAGGAGCTCAGTCTTCTGGGGGAAAAAGACTATTACATTAACCCCTGAAAATAATAACACATCTGTAGAGCTGTGTGGCACTGGTAATAGACAAAGAGTACTGACCCAATGCCTTGGGCTGGACTCATCAGGGAAAGCTTCTTTGGAATAAAGTGAACTCAGCTGCAATTTGAAGAATAGGCAAAATTTAAAAGACAGTAAAGAAGGAAAAACTTCCTGTGAAAAAATAGTTGAATAAAAACAAAAATGTGGAAGAACCATTATGGAATAGGCAGAGGATGGGGAGAAACTGGGTCCCAACTAAAAAGGTATGCATATATGCATAACTCAGGGACAGAGACAATAGGGTGGTGAAGGCCTGGGGTGGGGCAGGCTGGAGGGGATAAAAATGGGACATGTGTAGTGCTTTCAACAATAAATTTTTTTTGAAGGTGTGCACTGGAGAGAAAGAAGATTGGGTTTGGTAAGATTGGAAAAACATTAAGGCAGAGGAGTTTAGGTCTAATGCAATAGGAAAGAGTAAGTCATAGAGATTCTTGAGTAGAAGAGTGGCAAGATGACAGTGACTTGGGCTGTGGATTGACTATTGGCAGGGTATAGACAAACTCAAGGGAGTCCTGCTAAGGGGAAGTGGCCATAATCCAGGGGTACATTAATGGTGGCATCTGGAGAAATAGAAAGGTAATGGGGGACACATTTCTGCACAACTACCACTGGTATATGATTCACCTCTATGTCAGACATAGACCAAGTGACTGCAGTGATTTTTGCCCACTCATATCTCGTAAATCCCAGTGCTTTCCACACAGAATCATCCTGCAGACAGCACTCATCAAGAATTCAGTCTGGGCCAGAAGTCATCTTACACAGGGACTGTGATTATTGGGAAGAAATTATTAGCCACCTCCCTGGTTGTCAGCATTATAAGTATCTAAACATGTTGTCATGACTACGAGGATGTTAGGGCACAATGGAAATTACACAATTGCTTCTTTTATCAGGAATCTATCTAGCACAGCCAACTTTGCCTGCCATTGTCAACTCCAGGAAAATACGGCCAGATTTCCCTTCTGGAACACTAAAGTTCAGGATGAGATTTTAGCCTGAGCATGTCAGTTCAAGGAGGGTAGGACCTCCTCTCGTCAGAGGGCCTGATCTGAAAGAAGGTGACATTTTTATGCCAATAACCTCTCCTCCTTGTTCCTCTAACCTTCCCAGTGTGCCTTCTCCTGCAAAAAGACCAGGTCCTTTCCATCTGCAAGATAATTATTTGATCCATTAAACTCACACCAATATGTTCAGGTCTCGATATTCTTTCCAGGGGATTTTGTATTTTTAAAAAAGAAGCCTGGAAAAGGCAATGCTAAGCCCAAGAACTGATCATGACAGACTCCCAGGCAAGGGGGCTCTGAGAGAGAGAAAAGTCCCTACAGGAGCCCCTCATATAGCGTACAGGTAACCATCTACTCCACCCGCCTGCAGAGTCTCCGAATTATATTTTCCCAGGATACACCTTCTTATGAGGTAGGTGTATCCTCAGCTCAATTATTTTGAAATAAGATCTGTCTCTGTCATCAACAGAAATCAGATATAAGAACAAGTCTAGAGAAGGCTCAGAGAGAAAGGAGTCTCAGATTAGCTGTGTAAAATCAGCCCAATTTCTTCCTCCTTGCTAGTATCACCCCCAGACAATGATAGACTAATCCCTTTAAGTCTCAGTTTCTTCATCTGCAAAATGGAAATAACAGAATATGTTTCCTGAGGTTAGTCAGGTGAGGAAATGGACTCTACATCCTTGATGATCTCTTTAAGCCTTGGTGTCTAATTGTCATCTTCATCAACCTGGGACTCCCAGTGTCACTGTCTGTCCTGAGTTCAGCATATTCAGACTCAGTATGGAAGGAGAAAGCCCTTCCACGAGACAGGAGGATCATCATCTTGTAGATCACTATTTCCCAGATCAGGCTCCTCTCCAGGATTCCAGCTGAGATCCTATGGGCACATTAAACCATCTATCAATTACTCTCCAAAGCTCAACTCCTGGAGCTAAAGGAATGGTAGGATGAACCCCTGCCACTTCGGTCCCTCAGGGATGAGCCCAGCCAGCCCCAGGAGGGCCCGAGAGGCCCCGCAGGTGGAGGTAAGGCTTCGGAGGCAGACAGCCCCCAGCGGGCATTGGAGAGGCAAATCACAAATCCTGGGTGCCTGCCTCAGTCACAGGCAGGAGGGAAGACAGCTTAGTGAGCAGGATCTGAAGGGGCATCAGGAGAATCACAGCCCCATGTTGCTTCTTCCACCACTGCAGCCTCCATGTTGGGAGTTTTATATGCCATTATTGTCCTTACAGGCCCTTTTAGATTTGCAGTTATCCCTGGGAGAGGCCACACACTAAGATTTAGAGCGAATACAGGAACTATCAGCCATATCTCTGTAGGGATGAAGGCAGACCCTGAAGCAGAGATGGGCCAGAGGAGGCTGGGAAGTACAGTGGGCAGCAGGGGTAGGCTGGACAATGATAGGGGGGAGGGTGTCAACTGCAATTACCAGATTCTGTGCCACACCAGGGTCATGACCAGGTTTTCTTCATCTCTATATCCCCAGTGCCAGGCACAAAAAAAGGCCCACAACTATTCATTTTTTTCTTCCAGAAGATCCTGGCTGTGATCTAGACCTCTCGTGCACCTGTTCTCAAATCCTCTGCCACACTTATTGAGGGACCCATTATTTTCCTGTCTTCCCTCATTCATCTCATCTGCTTTACCCTTCACAATGGGAGTGAACACAGGCATATTCTGGCTGGATGCTCCCAAAGTTAGTCTGTCCATCTGGGAAGGTGTGTTCTGTCTTCTCCATGGCCCGGCTGCAGGAGGAATGCAGTCCAGCTGGCTCAGGACTGGGGGCAATGAAGTGACAGATGTTACCACCTGATTCCACTGACCTCTAATCTAGAGCAAAGGCTATGTCCGAGTACAGGGTCTGCCACAGGTCAGGCCCCACACAGGGGCCCTCAATGGGAACGTGTCGGAGTTGAACCTTTCTGTTTGGGTGGTGGAGGGTAGCAGCTGCTGTTTTTAGAGAAATATCTTGGGGCGTGACAGCGTGTGAACACTGCAGTGACAAATGCTCTAAGGAAGAGAATTTTCCTCTCCAGCAGATATTGTGCAATCTGCTGCCGTTTAATCATGAGCTCACCCACACCAAACACTCCACAAATAATGTCTAGTTCTAGAGGCCATGAGTTTGAGATTCAAAGATAGTAGTGCTAGGAAGAGGGAGCAGGATGTTTGGGAGACATGCATGGGAAGAAATTAGGCAGCAGCCTTTCTCACAAAGCTCACCCAGCGCCATCTCCCTAGACAAGAGCCAAACCACAGCAGCCACCAGAACACAGATTCACTGGGCAGGACACCAGGAGAAGCTCTTCTCCTTACAGGAGAGCCACACACCCAGGTCCCAGTCCTGCCTCTGTTTGTGAGAACTTGTAAGCAAGGAACCAAGCTTCTTTGGGCCTTGAGTGAAGTGGAGAGAAAAAGAATGACCCTATGTCCTTCAAGCCGATGTTGTAAGAAAGGGAGGAGATGAGTCCGAGTGGGAGAACTTTAAAAGTTCAAGATAGCAAATGAGTGCAAGCCCTGCTAATCGCTCGAGGCATTGCTGGGTGATGTAGGCTGGGGAACAGAATCATAATTTAGGAAGTACTCTCACTTTGTATTAACTTATGTAGACTTTTCAAAGCCCTGTGAGATATTTATGCATGGCTCCATTTTACAGATGGGAAACTTGAGGTTTGGAGATGACTGAATTGCCCAAACTCACAGAATGGGCTTAAGAAATGATCTTGGGGCAGGAGGGCAGGGAAAATGGTACTTGTTGCGCATCTACTTACTATCTGGCAGACCCTACACTAGGTATCTCATTCACACAATTCATCTCATCTTCCAGTCTTCCAAAAGAGTGAGGCCTGTATTTTCCCTGACTCACAAATGAGGATTGTGTGAAACTCAGAGATTATGTAGTTGATAGAACCGAAAACTCCCACCCAGTTCGTCCTGCTCTCGGCACCGCATAGCTGGAGAGGCGTAGGGTGTGGATGACACCTACGCAAGTGGACCCAGTGTTCTGAGCACAATGTTGACATTTTATTCATGTTTGCCATCTGGGACCTGTGAGCAAGTACCTACACAGGCTAAATTGAAATATACCTAAGAAATAGCTTTCTAAATAATTTATGTTCGAAATGAGTTTGGGGAAGGGTGTGCAAACTGTTTAAAATATTAACTCTTCTGCAACTCCCCTATGTAATTTAAAAGTAACTGCTTACCACAAATTAATAGTTTGATTAAAGTTATTCTTACATCAGCATCCAGGAAGGTCTCAAAAGAGTACCACTTGGCAATGCTCTGTTAGCATAGGTCTAACCTGGAGAGAGCTTTCAGTTTTGAAAGTCCTTGTTGGCCAATGTGGTATAATGGGGAAAAAAATCACCAAGAAGCATGGGAACCAGAATGCCTAGATTTTTTTCTTCCACCTTCTAGGAGACAAGTTAACTGAAACTCTCTAAGCCTCAGTTTCTTCATATACAAAATGGAGCTAATAATACCTGCCTCGTGAGTTGTGGGCAAGATTAAATGACTTTATTGTAGGAAAGACCTTTACAATGATGCCTAATATGGAAGTAAGGGCATTGGTAAGCATCAACTGTTATTCTTTCTCGTTCAAGTCTAGACATTTGGGTGATCCATTTACTCTCTGTGAGCATAGCCTCCCTTCTCTATAAGGTGCAAATCATAATTCTGCTCATCTTAGAAACTCACTGTGAAGTCAAATGAGGTACTGTAACTCTGTCGGTCATATATGCTACACAAATATGAAGCAAGGTTATTTTCCAGTCGTTTTTTTGTTAGAAGCCTGGGTCAGAACTGTGACTGGATCCTAGCGCTCCGGTTACTTTCTAAATAGCGGTCCACTAAGCTCCAAACTGAAAGAACAAATAACCAATAGTGAGAGCTGCAAAGTAGCCCATCACAAACTTCTTTTTGTACATTAAAAAACACACCTTTTATCTAAGATTTATCTTCAGTTTAGTTGCCTTTTGATTTGGTTGGCCATTAAAGAACATGGTTTCTTTTTACCCAGACATGGTATGTGTAGAGGTTAATGGTTGGGCTAGGAGTAGGGATCTCATCCTGTGACTAAGGTATTCTGTACAACTACAGAGAAGTTTTTCAGAGCCTCTAACCTTACCTCTCCAGGTTGTAATCTAAAGGGGGCCACCCAAAAATACCTGACCTCATTCAGCTGGACCCCCTCCACTCTGATATGAGGATGATAATGATACCTGTCTCCTAAGGTAGAGGGGAGGAATAAATAAAATAATCAATGTTAAGTGCATGGTGCGGTGCCTGGTGCAGAGGAAGTGTTCAATAAATGTTGGCCATTGTTATTATTAATACTACTTTCCAGAGCATCACAGCACAAATCTATTACCATTTCCTCCTGGCAGCCCTTCAGAATCTCAGGCTTATCTTCCCAAGCAAAACATCCTATGCACTGGACAATATAGTCTTGATTCCTTACTCCATCAGCAAAAAAAAAAAAAAAAGAAAGAAAACTTGTCCCAAAATAACTGTATTTATTTATAAGGCAGATGCACATGCAATTGCAGTATAAATGTGTGCATTACAAAATATACACAAAAATAATATTGTAAAGCATAAATTAAATAATATGCTTTTACATTTACATCTTGCCTTAAATGCCATTTTATATGGCACAAAAAGCCTATTTTACTTTCACTACATTTGTTATAATAACAACACTTTAAAGAAAGAAGGTCATAGGATGTGCTTCATTGTTTTTTAACTAGAGGCCCAGTGCACGAAATTTGTGCACTGAGGGGGGATATGGAGCACCTCAGCCCGAATTGTGAGAGGGAGGGCACAGGCCAGGCCAAGGGACCCCACCGGTGCACGATCAGGGCTGGGGAGGGATGCAGGAGGTTGGCCAGCTGGAGAGGGACTGCAGGAGGGCTCCAGGGTATGTCCAGCCCATCTTGTTCAGTCCCGATCTGCCGGACCCCAGCAGCAAGCTATCCTACCAGTCAGAGTGTCTGCCCCCTGGTGGTCAGTGCATGTCATAGCAACTGGTTGACTGGTCAACTGTCTGCCCCCTGGTGGTCAGTGCATGTCATAGCAAGTGGTTGAGCGGCCTTAGCATATCATTGGAATATTATGCTTTGATTGGTTGAACAGACAACCAGACGACTGGACACTTAGCATATTAGGCTTTTATGATATAGGATCCTTTGTTTAACACTGAGAAAAGCAATTCACAGATTATATCGATACTAGATGTCAATGGCTGTCAAAGCTGAGAACAAAACTTCACTGAAATAAGTAGATCCAATGGAATGCAAGCTTATAGCCTCATCCTTGACTCATGCTTAGTGTTCAACTCCTAAACTTTTATGCAAATATTTTTATGAAAGTTAGCTAGTATATTTCCTTTCCTAATGTCAATCAGATGTTCTTACCAACAACCCATAAGATGTGTACTTTTATAATTCTCATTAAAGTATGCAAAACCTAAAAAAAATTAAATAGGTTACAAAGTTGTATTTTCTTGTTTTTAAAAATATGCGAAAGTGTTCATAAATGACATGCATTATTTTCAGCAATAAATTAACCATTTCCATGCATTTTTAAAAATTCTTTCTATGCCACAGATTTCTTTCAAATGCTATTTTATTCCTTCTCATTGATACATCACCTTTCACTTAAAGATACAAATAAAATATGTCTAATTTGAAAATATCTGTCTTTTAACACTATTTGACAGCCATTTGTCAGAACAGAAAAAGTAAAAAAATTTGTAACACTTGTATGTTTTTTTAAAAAAAATGTGTAAATCACAATTTTGTCAAGTCTTTGTAGTAATTGCCCTTGAGATGGCCAACAAACCTCTAGGTGATGATATGATCAGGACCCAGAGACTAAACAGAATCAGACAGAAAAAAGGGTGGATCTAGGCAGGTTTAACAGAAGAAAGAGGAAGAAATTAGAGGAAAGAGGCAGGAAGAATCTGGGAGACTTAGCTGTGGCTTCCAGTGGTTCCAAAAAGACACAAGGAGCATCAGGCAGCAGATAACAATCCAGACCACTCAGGCATGGTGGAAGCCCCACGGAGACAATGAAGAACCAGACCTAGAAACCGCATTGCAGTGCCCAAGAGAACTAAGGAAAAGCAAGACATGCTCCTAGGGGAAAAGGGATATCAGACGGGTCTCAGTTATGGCAAATGGAATATAAGGCTGAAGCATGACCTTGGATGTGGTGCTAAGTTCTCCTGTAAGGTCAATTTATCATTTCCCTGGATACAAGGTGAAGGAGCTAAAGTCTTCAGGTATCCCCTTAAGGCCATACATCTTAAAAAGTGGTATAGCTAGGACTTGAACCCAGATCCTCTAGCACCAGAACTGCTAGCTTTGAGGCTTTGCTACTTACCCTGAGAATAGGACCAGGGCCCAATTATTAAACCAGAATACTAGGTCAAAACAGAATGTGCAGCCAGGCTAATAGGGCTAAACTCTTTAAAATCCTGCCCTTGGGCTCATTAAATTCCCCTTGATTGCTAAGGTGTCTGGTTTCCATGGAGACTGAGCCAAGTTTGAGCTGAGTATAAGTTAAATGGGCCCAGTTATGAAAGCGTGAGACTGAGGAGGCAGGAAACCGGGCAGGATGTGAAACAGGGCACAGAGGTGTCTAACTTGATATTACTCAGTCTACAACCTTTCCAGTCCAGAGATATGAAATGGCTTGTGTCCAGTTTATGCCAGAGTTGGCATGTTGGTTCTCCTGATCCCTGACCTCCAAACCTCCCCGCCTGTTTAAGATTAATTACTCCAAGTAGCAGTGATACCTGACAAGTATGTTAACTAGAATTTTGATACATTCTTGGTGAAAAAAAGCAAGAAACATCTTTGAAACATCAACCAATTAACTCAATATTTTATGAACACATAATGCATTCCAAATCTGCACACAGATTTAATAGATTGTCAGAAAATATTAAATATGATCCTTGTTTTGATGTTTCATTAAGGGAATGTTGCATAGACACATGAGAAGAGATCTAAAAATAAAAGGCTGCTATGATTAAATAACAAATGTGGAGTAGGACTGTGCCAAGCTAGTAGGTATTTAGTTATGGCAATGTTTCTGTTGGGAATGAGCAGAATCGCAGAGGTTATAGAAAGCAACCATGAAAGCTAATTGTTCTGGATGACCCTTTAAACTCCAAATTAACAGAAGCTATCTCTCAGTAGTGAAACTAGAGATAATTTTTACTTTCTTCTGTAGATGTTCCCATACTTTTCATAAGTCTCACAATAAATAGATATTACTATTATATTCAAAGAAGATATTTTTTAAAATAACCAAAGGATATAGAACAACTAGAACTCTCTTACATTGCTGGTGGGAAAGCAAAATGGTATAGCCACTTTGGAGAGCAGTTTGGCAGTTTCTAACAAAGTTAAGCATTCACTTACCATACTAGCCAGAAATCCCACTCACAGTTATTTACCCAATAAAAATGTTTTCCTTCCCTCCCCTCCCTCTTCCCACAGTATACAAATGTTTAAAAACGCTTTTTTTTTTCTATAACCACAAAAAGTGGAAACAACCTATGTGCCCTTCATGATGAAGGTGAATGGATAAACTATGGTATATCAATGCAATAGACTACTACTCAGCAATAAAATGCAATGAACTGATACACACCACGACATGGAAGAATCTCACGTGCATTATACTATGTGAAAGAAGCCAGATTCAAAAATTTCGCAATATATGATTGCACTGATATGACATTTTAGAAAAGGCAGACTTTCAGGAACAGAAATAAATTCGCCGTTGCTAGGTATAGCATATTAACAATCCCTTCCCCCAAATAAAAAGCATTGGAAGACCATCTCAAGGGCGGCTGAAGATGGGTTCTATATAGATAATTGGGAAAAAAGAGGGAACAAAAGATTTGAGAACCATCACAGGGAGCACATCCCTGACTCTTTAAATACAGAGAACAAGACCCCAACGTCTACTCTAAAACCATAAGCGCCAAAAGACACAATCCTTCACAATGATGAGAGTACCAGTGAAGGTTCTTTAGACTGAAGCGATCATGACCAACTCTGGCTTAGGAAGCCACACACAGGAAAGGTAAATGGGAGCGGGGAGGTATTGGAAGGATTCTGAGTAACTCACAAGAGTGAGAGAAACACTGAGGAACAATGTGTCAGACAATTCTCAGATGCCCCTTGAAAACCTTCTTCACCACTGCTGTGGCACCCAGATCCACCCAAATGTCAACCAGATTAATGCAGGTACAACTGAACAGCACCCAGTGGCCTTGAATATCACTCTATCCTGGGAATTCTTTCATACCACTCTAAATACCCAGTAGGAACTCACTGGGCACTCACAGTGTGCGAGGCAGAAGCAAAGTTAACACCATCAGGACACATTGGACCAAGAGGAAATAGTAGTCTATAGATAAATGCTTTCCTTTGTCCCTTATTCAGAGCAACAGTTCTGAGATCCTTTTTGAAAACTTCTAAATCAAGTCCTTGGCATTAAGTACCAGTCACCAATTGTGGTGGCCAACTCAATACCTTATCCTTTTATTACTTATCTTTCCTCCCTCCCTGTTTCATTCTCCCATCCCAAACTCTCTGAACTCATATTATCAAATATATACTAGCTCTGCAATTTCAGCTGTAGAAATTCATAGACTGTCTCTCAATGGACTTGACTCTAACCAGACTCCAACCTTTTCCCAGGAGATAGTTACATGCATACTCTGCTGTGAAGAGGCATGGAACTCTTTGGTTAATCTTTTGGATCATACTGACTTCTTAATCTTTAAAAAAACAGTCTGCATTGTGGCATACTAGACCCTGTGTGCCTAAGGTGCACGTTTCTCTTCTCTAAGGAATCAATAGCTCACTAGACCTTAGTTAAAGCCTTAAAATAGAAAATGTAAGCATGATTCATATATATTATGGGATTTTCTGGTACCTTTTTCTAATAGCTCAAAATTAATATTTTAAACATAAAAAGCTTATACTTTAGCAATTGTTAAAATAGCCAGTTTTATTTTACCTCATTCTCATTTTCTCTCTTTCTAGGTTAATATCCAACACAGGTATTAAGCACTTTCCAACTGTTCACAAGATTCAGTCTCTCCAAAAGGTTCTACTGTAAGTTTCTCCTTGAACAGTTACCAATACTTTACTCGGGTACTGTCTTGCTCAATAGCCTCTGGGCCTGTAATATGCATTGTTTAGTCTGCATCTTCCAAATATGTTGTTTTGGCTGAGCAGAGATAGGAAAGCAAACAGTGAGTGGCCTTGGTTTTACCTAAAGGCCTCTAATCTCAGTGTGGAGGAAGTCAGCAGGCTCCTCAATGAGACAGGTGTCAACAGAGGCAGCTTATAGTAAATCAAGCAGTCTCTCCTGTCTTCGCTATTTAGTGCCTGGTATACGGTTCCCCTGAAATGTCCCTGTCTTCCACCATCCTCCCCGCCCCCTGCCCCTCCCCCCCCCCCCCCCCCGCCAGAATTCCCATGCTTCTCTAGGACTAAAGAAACCACCTGACAAACAAATTCAAACTATATTAGTGACATAATGTATTTGCCTTTTCTCAAGGCACCTGATTTTGAAAGAGGAGGAGAAAGGCAATATATAATGGCAAGTGAAGTTGTAAGACTCTGAACAGACCCAGAAGGAAATGGTAGGGTGGGGGGACATAAGCAGCTAAAGGAGGAAGGAGGGGAAAGGGAGACTGGGAGGGACAAAGAAAGATAGAGAATCTCCCAAAATTTCTCAGATTATTCTGAGCAATTTACTACTTCTACGATTATATGTTAGATCAGACCCCACAGGGAATCTTAATGAGAGGACAGAAAAATGAGACTTTCTCCAGCCTTTTGTTCAGGAGAGAAAAATCAATGATAACATTTTCCTGTGACCCCAGGAGAACAGAAGACAGGAAACTGGCATATGAAGGGGATGGAGGTAGGAGGAAGATGAAGGCCCAGCTAAGGTGAATGGAGGAGTTTGGGATAGAGATGAAAGGTCAGTTTAGGTGTTTTTGTAATATTTGAGCAGACACCAACTGTGGAGATAAGGACAATAAATGTTATGACCTTAACACAGTGAAATTAGCTGAGAAAACTTTCAAAGAGAATGTATTACATGTATATAATTCCATTGTTAATAACTAATATACAAAAGATAAATTAGATGCCATTTACTTCCCAAACTTTAAACTCATCATTCTTCAGACAATAACAATTGAAACATTACCTCAGCTAAAGACTACATTATGCCAAGCAACTAAAAGTGGGAAGGTCACATGAGTGGAGCTAACTAAACATCTAATTCATCTGCAATTTCTTCTAGAGATGTTCAAGACAATATACACATCCACACAGTGGAAAGAAATTCTTTCATGGGACTGAGTTTTGAGAGTCTGATTCTGTAAGTAGAGAAAAACAAAATCCAGTGGAGGACCGTTTGGTTTTTCATTTAATCATCTCTCTCATAATAGGATACTCCTTTTACGTCTGGGTAACTTTGGCATCTCACCATTTAAATTTCTCCCTGGTTCTGTGTTTTTCTCTCATGGCCCATCTTTGCATTTCGGAATCGCAACATGGAATCCTGTTAATAATGTATGAAGCTGTGGTGTGATTCAAGTATTTAAAATTGCTCTTTGAATGATGGTCTCCTGTGATGCAACATCTGTTCCGAAGGACAGAATAGCTCACGCATCAATAAAGCTAGTTATTGCCTGGCAAGGCTTTTGTTGCCCAAAGAAAAAGACAGGAAGGAGGCTGAATCCAGGAAGATATGAATCTTCCCTGAGAACTATGCGAAGCAGCTCCATTCAGCCCCATGCTGAGCATAAGATGACTTCTCATTTTCTTGGAACAATCACGTTTTTTTAATGAGCTTGAGTTACTCCCTCTGACTTCTGGGAAAGTTCTTAATGCACTTTGTGTCATTAATGAACTACCTTCTAATATTCTGTGCCAGGAGCCTGAGTGGCAGTGTAGCCACTTCCCAACATGACCAAGAAATAGGGCACTAGGGGCTCCCCAAGTGTTTGTGAGATCCTTGGAAGTCAGATGAACAGATGACTTTTAGGGAACCAGTAACTGCAATTACATCTGTAAGGAAAGCATTTTATCTTTCTACTAGAAGCCCGGTGCACGAAATTCGTGCACGGCGGGAGGTTGTCCCTCAACCCAGCCTGTACCCTCTCCAATCGGGGACTCCTGGAGGGATGTCCGACTGCCCGTTTAGGCCCAATCCTGGTGGGATCGGGCCTAAACGGGCAGTCGGACATCCCTCTCACAATCCAGGACTGCTGGCTCCCAACTGCTTGCCTGCCTGCCTTCCTGATTGCCCCTAACCGCTTCTGCCTGCCAGCCTGATCACCCCCTAACCACTCCGCTGCCAGCCTGGTTGATGCTTAACTGCTCCCCTGCCAGCCTGTTTGCCCCCAACTTCCCTCCTCTGCCAGCCTGGTCACCCCTAACTGCCCTCTCCTGCAGGGTTGATCACCTCCAACTGCCCTCCTCTGCCGGCCTGGTCACCCCTAACTGCCCTCTCCTGAAGGGTTGATCACCTCCAACTGCCCTCCCTTGCAAGCCTGGTCCCTCTCAACTGCCCACCCTTGCAGGCCGGGTGCCTCCCAACTGCCCTCCCCTGCTGGCCATCTTGTAGTGGCCATCTTGTGTCCACATGGGGGCAGGATCTTTGACCACATGGGGGCAGCTATATTGTGTGTTGCAGTGATGATCAAGCTGTATATTACTCTTTTATTAGACTAGTAGCCCATTTGCAGGAAGAATCCTGCACGCGGCTGCTGTGGCCGTTGCAGCCACCATGCCTGCACCCGCGGGCCGCTGCCGCACGCCCCGCTCCACCCCGCCCCACCCGGGCTTTCCCTCTGGCAGCCACCTTGCTTTCCGCTTTTCCTCCCTCTTCCTTCTAAGTTGTCTCCAGTCTTCACTCCTCCCTCCCTCAGCGTATGCAAATTAACCGCCATCTTTGTTGGATAATTTGCATACTCGCCCTGATTGCTGGTGGGCGTGGCTTGGGCTGGTGGGCATGGCTTGGGCATAGCAAAGGTGTGGTCAATTTGCATATTACTATTTTATTAGGTAGGATAAGATAGAGGCCTGGTGCACGGGTGGGGGCCAGCTGGTTTGCCCTGAAGGGTGTCCCGGATCAGGGTGGGGTTTCCTTGGGGCATGGAGCGGCCTGAGCGAGGGGCCTGTGGTGGTTTGCAGGCCGGCCATGCCCCCTGGCAACCCAAGCAGAGGCCCTGGTATCTGGGATTTATTTTCCTTCTACAACTGAAACTTTGTAGCCTGGAGTGGAGCCAAGCCTGCTGTTCCCTCCGGGGCAGAAGCCATTTCTGTGGCAGTTAATTCACCTTTTACAATTGAAACTTTGTAGCCTTAAGCGGGTGAGCCTGGCCAAGGTGTGCGGAAAGCTTTGCTTCCCCTGTTGCCGCCGGCAACCCTGGCCTGCTCTCTCAAGCTCCATTCTGCTGCCATTTGTTTGAATTTGTTTACCTTCTATAATTGAAACTTTGTAGCTTGAGTGGAGGCTTAGGCCTGCAACGGCTATGGAAAGCTTGGCTTGCTCTGTTACCTGGGAAACCTTGCTCTCTGTGGCTGTAGCCATCTTGGTTTGGGTTAATTTGCATACTTGCCCTGATTGGCTGGTGGGCATGGCTTGGCTGGTGGGTGTGGCTTATGTAGCGGAGTGATGGTTAATTTGCATATTACCATTTTATTAGAGAAGATTTCACACATTGTTGTATTATTTTAAAATATATAAATATATGTGTGTGTTTTTAATATGCCAATGTGTACAAAAGGTAAGTTTCAGTCTGGAAAGAATTTTCATCCTTTTCAAAACAATAATATGACCAGCTGGGGAGAGAGGGAGAAGGTAAGGCAGAAGGAGAGGAAGAGGGAGAGAAGAAAGAAACAGCGAAATAGTAGAGATAAGGACATACTAAAGAATAAAGCTAAGCACAGTATTTGATATAAATTAATTAGAGAATAAAGGAAAAGGTTTGAAAGAGACTAGCAGAGGAATTGGATGTGAAAAGGAAAAAATAAAATCAAAGGCATATATATTCAGAGTACACAGTATTAGAATAAAAATTATAGATGAATAATACTTAATCCTTTCACTTAATATGTTTTTGGTAATTGGAATTTGTGTGTGTATATGTGTATGTGTTGGAATGAGTTGATGGAGGTGTGGCAAGTATGAGAAATGGGAAAGGAAAAGAAATTAACTAAAATACAAACAGAATAAAAGACATGCAAAGTAAAATCAACTATTCTAAGAATAAAGAAGAAAATTTTTATTCTGATTGGCCTGTGATGTGAAGGTTGAAGGAAAAGTTAAACTGAGGAAAAGAAGGTTGAGAAAGGAGATTGTGTCCAGTTGGGCTTTAAAAGATGAGTGGGGTTAGGCAGAGCAAAGGGCAAGCAGAGGAAGGAGAATCATCAAGACCATGGAGGTTGAAAAAGACAAAGGTAAAGGAGCTTCTGGAAACTAGTGAGTACCTGCCCATTGCGTGTAACACAAACACAATGGTAAAAGGATTCCCGGGCCACAGTACAGAGGGAGAAGATTAGTGACCAATGTACCAGTTGTACCTGTATGTTGGCATTTCTTTAAATCTTGCTCTAAGCATATGTATTATTTTTAAACTCAGTTATTCAAAATTAGTTAATATTATAATATGGCAAATTTATCAATAGACTATCTTTCTAGAAAATATATAAGTAAGCAGGAGTGTGCTGTCATTCTCACAGTTTAGCACACTAACATATATCTTTTTTGTCTAGAACCTAAGACAGAAAGCAAGGCATCCCAACCCTCCTAGCCTTACCTCTCCCCAAGTGGAGGCAAAGAACCTGAGGGAATAAGAATTTATGAAGGATCCTTGCAAACCCAAATCAACAAAAGAAATGTATAGACCGTAACTGCTCTTTCCCAACTCCTATTCATGGACACTGTGGTTCCTCAGAATTCAGAACATACTTTCCTTTCCAAAGAGTCAAAACTTGTCAGACATGTCTCTAAGGATAAAGTCACATTTGTAAGAACAAAATCTATTTTTCTTACTTCAGATGGTTCTTAATCCACAAATAATAGAATCAGAAGATCCATTCAACACAGCTTAAGATGCCCCTTGTTCTTAGTTTGGGTGCTATGACTAGACACAGGAGCACTTCCTCCCACCAGGGACATCCAAGTGCATGCAGAAAAAAAAAAGCATGGCAAATGGCACTGATGAGTGAAAAAGTTCTCAGTGCATTTTTCAAAATCCTGAGGCCTTATTCAGATAGATAGATAGATAGATAGATAGATAGATAGATAGATAGATATAGACTAGAGGCCCGGTGCACGAAATTCATGCATGTGGGTGTGGGGGGGTGTCCCTCAGCCTGGCCTGCACCCTCTGGCAATCCAGGACCACTGGCTCCTAACCGCTCCCCTGCCTGCCTACCTGATCGCACCTAACCACTCTGCCTGCCTGCCTCATTGTCCCTAACCCCTCTGCATGCCTGCCTGATTGCCTCTAACCACTCTGCCTGCCTGCCTGATCTCCCCTAACCACCTCTGCCTTGGCCCCCACTACCACAGCTTCGTCTGGAAGGACGTCCAGAAGGTCGTTCAGCTGTCCGGTCTAATTAGTAAATTACACTTTTATTATTATAGATATATCTATAGATATATATAGTTATAGATATATATCCAATAATGAAGGATTGTCAGTTGACTAGTGCCTTGGGGGAAATAGCAGTAAAAACCTACCGTGTGCAGGCCTCTGAGTCCTTCCCCACCACTACCTGCTCCTACAACCCAAGGGTCTGAATGGAGAAAGCACCTAGTTATGGCCAACCAGCAGACTGGCATAATTCAGAAAAAAAATAAAATAAAATGAGGTCACATGCATGCCAGTTCCCAGCACACCCTGGCCACAGGAGAGGCTCACTCCAGGTGAATTTCCTTCCTTCCTCATTGGCTTCCATCTCACCTGCTTGCCTCTCAATGAAGTTCCATGGGCCAGCACCTTGACTCTGTAGGCTGAAGACAGACTTTGTTTCTGGAGCCTCCTAATCCTCTACTGAGTCAATACTCTAGGGACACCATGACTTGGTTAGTCTTTAGCTGACACTCTGTCCAGCTGTCATCATCATTGCTGTCATCATCGTTGCTATCATCATCATCATCATCATCTTATTTTAAAACCAGCAATACTTCTCTTAAGAGACTAAGAACGTAGTTAATAAATGTTGGCTTCTCTGTGTTAGTTGTTTGAGAGTCAACAGCCTAACATAAACTCCAGGGTAAGAGTTCTGGACACAATTTGTTTTTTTGTATGATGATTCACTGTTGACATAAAAAAATGCCACCACCACCATCACCACCCCATATAATGGTATTATTGATTGAGATAATACATAAAAGACAAAAGGGCTACTTTGAATATAATAATCTTTTAAATTGGTCTGTGTATTATTTATTCATAGTGACATCCATTTGTAGGACATATATGTTCAGAAAATAATATCTATTCTACAGAAAAACAGATGGAGCCCATACGGATTTACACAGCCCTGTGAAGATTAAAGGTCAGCCAACCATGGCCCATGAGCTAAGGCTGGTTTCTACATTTTGATGATAGAAGCAATTACATCTAACCTAAATTAAGCCAAATGCTATTCCCATGGAAAGAAAAAATTATTATTTTTAATAGTAGACCTATACCCCCCCCCCAAATGTACTCAATTATTACTATTATATTTTAAATTTGGTCAAAAATTTTGTGGAAATTATTTTATAAGTAAATATTATAAGGTATCTATGTAGTAATCCCCATTTTGCCTCTTGGCCCACAAAACCTAAAGTTTACTAACTGGCCCTTGGCTTACAAAGTTTGCTGACTCCTGTGTTTGCTCCAAAAACCCCTAGGGATCCCACAGGGGCAGCTGCTCCCACAACTCTCACTACCTGGGAGAGGCTGACAAAGAAGTCAGGAGGCTGGATGTGCCTGGGCCAGGCTTTCTCCTGGGTAGGGGATGGGCTGGCAGGATGTGAGGGGAGATGCTTTGCTACTCCTAAGCCATCAGAAGCCACCAATTAAATGCTAATGTTTTAAAAGATTTATCTTGCTTAGGTCTGGATTTTTTTAGCTAAACTGGCTTCCAGGAGGAAGAAAATAATCATAATTGTTCTGTGATTTTCAGCATCTGCTAGCGATCCATTGCAGTCCAGAAGCTAGAGTCCCCAGTACGCAGGAGCTTCACTGGGCCAGCTTGTGAACAGTGTTATTTGTAAACCCACCAAGCCCCACAGGGAAAAGAACCTGGCAGCACATCAAAAGCAGGTGGTCAGAGGCTCTTAGGGCTAAGCTCTCCCGCCCTTGGGTTTCAGTTTTGTCTCCAGATCCACCCAGGAACACAGCAATGCAGAGCTGATGGCCCAAGGGTCCTTGGGCTCCATGTCCAGGCAAACCTGGGCTCCCTGTCCAGGAAAACCTGCTCACTAACCTTCTTTGCACAGTCAGGATTGCCTGTTCCACATCTAGCCTCCTCCATGCTCATTCACAACACCTCGCCCCACCACAACCCACAGTCTCTATAATTGATTTCTCTTCCTTTCTGACTTAACCCAGAGCCACCTCCACAAACCTCCAATAACCAGGTCCCTATGGGTTACAGGAGATGTTCAGGTTGTGTGACAGCTTAATTAGATCACTTTTTGATGACAGCCAGGCCTGCTGCTGTGGGTGAGCATGGGTGAGAGGCTTAAGGCCTTAGAGAAAGGTGATACAAAATGTTCGCTGTCTTATAAACAGTTGTTCAATTGTCGTTTGATTTCTATCCTTCAGGAGGAGGATTTCCATCAGCTCCCCCATGGCATTGACCCTGCACACAAATGATGTGTGCAAAGACCTTACAGGATCCAGGCTGCTATGCCTAAGTGTGCCTTTTCAAAATCAAATTTCATTTATTTCTCTGAATAGGTAAAACATGCACATAATGTGAATGTCAAACATTTCAAAAGGTTATGCAGTAATAAATCAGTCTCCTGTCCACCCCATCCCCAAGCCTTAGGGTGGCATTGTATTTATGGCACTTACCTGCACTGTCTGACCTTGCCCCAGTGCTTCCAATTATGAAACCTTGTATGGTTTGCATCTGACATTATTGGTTTTTTAATGGGCCTTTTATTTCAGATGGCTGAGTAAGAATGGGATTGAAGAAATCCAGAGCTGTGCATTCAATGGAACCCAACTAGATGAGCTGTAAGTAGCCCTGACTATTCTTCCAGGCCATTGAGAGGGAAATGGCTCTTAGAACAGTGATGTTTATGTGGCTTTGTGTTTCCCTTCTTCTTTCCTCAACTCCATCCCTAGGAATCTAAGTGATAACAATAATTTGGAAGAATTGCCTAATGATGTTTTCCAGGGAGCCTCTGGACCAGTCATTCTGTGAGTAGCTTGTCCCATTACCATGCACAAGAGATCAGCATGTAAAAATAGGCCGAAACCAGTTTGGCTCAATGGATAGAGCATCGGTCTGCGGACTGAAGGGTCCTAGATTCGATTCCTGTCAAGGGCATGTACCTTGGTTGCGGGCACATCCCCGGTAGGGGGTGTGCAGGAGGCAGCTGGTCGATGTTTCTCTCTCATCGATGTTTCTAACTCTCTATCTCTCTCCCTTCCTCTCTGTGGAAAATCAATAAAATATATTTAAAAAAATAAGTTAGAAGTCAACCTTCTCCAATTCCTAAAAGCTTCAAGATAGGGCTGGCAATCAAGGTCAATTTTGGTCTGTCATCTGCAAACTATAGAGACAATTTAGGGCTGGTCCACATTCTCTAACTTTCAGTGAAATAACATTTAAGGAGCACTTACCAAGTTCCAGACAGTGTTTTAAAAGTTTAAGATGCCTTTTCTAATTTAATCCTTAAAATAACCTTTGCAGTAGAAGCTACTAGTCTCATTTTAGAGAAGGAAAAACTGGCTTCCCTAGAGGGGTTAACTAACTCATCCACAGTCGCACAAATTTTAGAGCAGGACTTTCACACCAAACTGATCTGACTCAGTACAGACTCTTAACCACTCTGCCAGATTCCTCTTCCCTGGAAGGGAGAACACGTTCCTCCCTTACCCTCAATGCACAGAAGTTTTCCTCACCCAGTGAGATTCACACACATCAATTTTTGAATCCTCGCTACCTTGATTCCAGGTCTCCTGGGATTCATTCAGTGCCTCATAGTCCTGCATCAGCACTTTTGTCTCTATTGTTGCTTCCACATCTCCCTCTCTCCCTCCAGGAGTGACTTTCCCTTATTCTCTTCTCATCTGCCTCTGCCCTTCCACAGGGTCATTCTAATTCCCACCTCTTCCCTCAGCCAACAGTGAATTCTTCCTTCTGTGACTCCCACAGCCTTCATGGCTGAAAGGACCAAAATCTGCAAGAGCTTTTAGAAAATGTGTTTTCCAGGGCTCTAAGCAAGACCTACTACACCTACTGATGAATTTACTTTGGGAAGAAGGAGGGAACCCAGAAGGAAGGAGTCAGATGCAAGAAGAAATAATGAGTAAAAAAAAAAAAAAAAAAAAAAGCAAAAACAGATAAACTCATGAATAAATCTAAAGGTTTTCTAGATGATCCTATATAGCTGTCTAAGGTCAGTGAGCATCTGGGAGCCACTGGTCTATACCTCTTATTCGGCAATCAGTATAATATACTATGTGTGGTTTCCTACCTATCACCTATCAACATCACTTTCATTTTCACCAAAAAGCTTATATTCTTCTTCTGGCTGGAACTTATGTATCTTCTAGGTTCTTTTCCCTATTGGGCTTAGTGGGTTTACAAATAACACTAGACCCTGTAGGGTGAAGCAGAAATTTGAAAAATGGTTGGTATTAATGATAAAGGATGTGTTGTAACCGATACATGAGACTCTGCCTCTTTGAAGAAAAAAAAAGTTCAAAGAAATATAAGCAAAAGGAAGAAGTGTGAGCACTTAAAGGGGAGGTGCCAGACAGACTGCCTGGGTTTAAAGCCAGTTCCTTCCCCGCTGCAAGCCATGGTTTCCTCACCAAAAGAAAGTGGCAAAAACTATATAATACCTAATTCCTAATACTATTGGAGGCTTAACAATATTATATATGTACGTAAATGTGTGTATGTGTATATTTATATATTCACCCATTGAAAAGATGGATGTTAAGAACCAGCCCTGTGCCACACACTATATATAGTACAGGAGACAAAAGAAAGCTCCTCCTCACAGAAAGCTTGTATTCTCGTAATGGGCAGTCAGACCCTAACTAAGCATATAACAACATGCCATGATGCATGCTATTAACACTAAATAGGAAACAGCATAACAAATAAAGAGTGCCAGGCATAGTCCATGGGCCCAATTACACAAAGTACTTAGAACTTGTAATGCGTAATTAATGTTTCCTATTCTTAGCATACTCGAAGATAAATAAACTTAGAGAAAGTGCTTTGGATGTCTTTGACCACCAGAATAGCCGTTTGTCAGTTTCACATAGCTAAAATTCCTAGGGGGCTTGAATGTTCCGAAATAGGTACCTCCCTCTGTTATGGCCGAAAATACTTGAATAGGAAGGAGAGGTTTCCATAAGTCACCTATATCAGGTGCACTATTAAGTCATAGCACCTTCACCGCTGACTGCTACCGAGAACATTCAAGTTGGACAGAATCCCGTTATCCTGGGAAGTGACCTGCTAGAGATCACACTGCCACCGTAAGCCACAGAGCTTGGACCAGAAACTAGGTCTTCTGCCTCACGTGCCATGTATTCCCACAATCTCATGTTGCCTCAAGTACAGAAATATGTCTAATTAGATAAGGCCCCTGCCATTGGCTGTGAACTAAAACAGAGGAGGAAATAATTATAAAAACCAGGCTTCCATCCCAAGAACATACACACAGCACAGAAGACTGTCTTCTGTGGTTGTACAAGCAGGTCCCAGGCTGAGGCATATGTGTGCAGTGTGTGCCCTCGGGGGTCTGATGGAGAACACATAGGAGCCCACCAGCTGCCTGACCACATGGCCGGCAAGAAGAGGGATGTTCACCACCACAGGCAGCTATGCAGGGTCCTCAAGTTACAGGCCCATTTTTCACCCCTTTTACCACAGGAACATATCTGGCCAAAAAGAAGTAAATGAAATTTACAGAAAATCCAAAGGAACTATGAGCACTTGCCATGACTTAAAAGGGTAGAGAGCGATACTGCATTCCTCCACCTTTCAATCTCAATGCATGAGAATATATATGCAAGATCCTTGCCAAGAACCCCGCCTATCCTGTAGTACTTGCTAGTGTCCTTCTCCTCCCTTTAGACGAGGGAAGAAGGTTGATCACCTTAACATCAAGGCTCCCATTCTGGGGCTTTTAGGTTAGTCCACAGATGTCTTTCCAGCCTCTCTGCTTGCTGACCTGGGACTATGGCCTTTCCCATCTTCTACTTCTGCAACCTGATGTGCCAACCCAAGCTACTAAACCCTAGCCTGTGAGCTGCTTGGTGAGGTATGTGCAGAAGACCTGCCCACTCTAGGTGCTGTGGGTTGATGGGTAGGAGAAGGAGTGTGTACAGACTGCTCAGCCCACAGGAGATGCCGCCCAGGCTAGTGCTGCGACTGTGCCTTGGGTCAGGTTCCTCTCCCTGCCAATGAGACTGTGATATGGGTATTTGCATACAGGGGGTTTCCTGGGAAGTGCTTGATGGAAGAAAACGCAGGCTAAGAGGGAAGTTGACAGCAATGCATTTGCAACAGAGGCCTCAGCTGATCCCACGGGGGGCTCTGGAGTTTAGATGGCCCTTCAAAGTTGTACTGGATTAAAGCAAGGGGCCAGACCTCTTCATCAGCAGTTACTGGGTGCAGGCTGTCCCTGGGTAGGAGCCAAATCTTGGGTAAGTCAAACAAGGGCAATTCCCAAAGAAGAGCTCAGCTATGAGCCATCTCAGCAGTGAGATGGTGCACAACTGCCCTCAAGCAGTGGTGCTAAATTTGACCATACATCAAACTCACCTGGCATGCTGGTGAAAGCCTCCAGAGCCGATACCCACACCCAGAGTTTTTGATTCAGCAAGTCGGGGACGGGATGGGGGGGGGGCGGGGCGGGGGGGGGGGGGGGGAGGGACAGTTTGAGAAACTGCAGCTCTGAGAACTTCCCAGCTGACATTGCTGGTCCTCACAGCACAGAATCACTGCCTTCGCACCAATGCTGGGGCTTGAGAAGCCTCGCCCTGTTCTCTACACATTCTCCTCCATGAGCCAGCTCTGTGAATCTTCCTCCCCAGCAGCAGGCATGTGCAAGGAATCCTAAGGGAGTTCAGGCGAGGGCACCCAAACCAATGATAACTCCTTTCCTGAAGGCAAAAATGTTAGTTGAGTGTAAAACAGGGAGCCTCTGGACACCTGAGGGTACAAGGGTGAGCTGTTCCATTGCAAAGAGAAATAGATTCAGAGAAAGCCAGGGGCACACAGACAAGCTGCATCAGGTTTCAGAGGAGCAGCCTAGCATCCTGATTTCCCCCCATGAGTCTTGACCTTGAACGCCAGTGGCCATCTGAGTTTTCACCTGATATTCTGAACTCACTCAAGTTTGTTTTTTTAAGCAATCAAGCAATTGCTGTTTCTTTAGGAAACAGTTTCCTGTGGGAAAATTTTAATACATTGCCTTTGCAAGCTGGAGCCAGTACAATCATATTCTGATAGTTTATCAAATTGATTTGGCTATAGTTCAGATTCATTTGATAGTTGAGATTCAAACACTGAGTTATTTGTATAAGAATGATTCTCTTCCATTACCAGTGTACCCACAGTCCTATAGACAGTAAATTGCCTTTTTATTCCGCCTGGGATCATGAAAGAGAGGTCTTCTAACCATCTGTCAGTGTAGTACACACCAGAAATGTGCTGGCACTTATGGAAATGATTGACCTATAATAACATCTTTGCTGGGAAAAATAGAAATTGTTCAAATCAAATTTGTGGCGCTAGCTATAACACACTTTATTAAACGGGGCACAGAGCAAATTTAACTCCTGCCTCTCCTGACTCAGCGTCTTATTACTAACTGCTGTCTTCCTCTCCACTTCACATCTCAAAATCAAGAATCCTAACAATGTTGAAACAGTTTAGGATTACTAAATCTCTTCAGCGCCAGCCATCATCCATGAAGACTCCCATTGGTACATGTCAGGATTTAAATTCTCAAAACCAGTCACTGCCAGAACGTAGCATGTGCTGAAATGTTAACCAGAGTGACATTTTAAGACTGCAGCCATTAAACCAACCAGGAAGACAAGGATTAAAAACACCAGCCTGCCAAGACTACCCCGTCCCCTTGCCCAGCCCCCTATCCCTATAAATGTCAGCAATAAAGCAAACATTCTCAGCTATTCATTGAGCATATTAGGTCTTACACGTTATACATGTAGTAGATGTTGATTGAGTACCTACTATGTGTCTGATAATATATTAGGTGTAGGGAATAGAGGGACTTAAAAACAAATAGTACCTGAAATATCCTGTAGAGGGACAAATGTCACTGCCCAGAACAATAAGCTCTGCAGAAATTGCCACAGGAGGTTACAGTAACATAGCAGGTGTCCAATAAATCTCTGTCATGTGATACAGTGACTTTCAATAGATGAAGTGACAATGTGTGGGAAGGAGACCTCCTAGCTTCTGCCTAAATTTCTGCATCAGCCTTCATCTCCTTCCTATCTTCAATCCTTTCTCCTTCTGACTCGTTTAACAAGTATTTATGAGCACCTACTATGTGCCAGGCTCAAGGTTCTCAAGATTAATCTTATAGGAGAAACCAAGATGGCGGCTTAGGTAAACACCTATATTCCCGCCTCGCACAACAATTTCAAAACTGCAACTGGATGAGAGAGCGGACATTGTCCAGAACCACCGGAAAGCTGGCTTAGTGGAAAATCTACAACTAGAATGAAAGATAGAAGGACACAGACTCAGAGGAACTGTGGAGGACAGGTGCGGAGTCCCGCGCTAGTGCAAAGGGCGGGTGGCTAAATACGCAGCTGGGAGACTCATGGCATGGCTGGGAGAAACGCTGCCTGGCTGGGAGACGCACAGCACTGCTCAGACACCTGCAGCGCGGACGGCCGACAGCAAGCTTGCGGTTAGCTTCCTCTTTCAGGAGGAAAACAAAACCTCCACTGAAATTGAGTTCCGGGTGAGACTACCCAAACTCACTCAGGGAGAACCTGGACTGTCTGGCAGCAGGCAAAACTCAGGGCAGCCTTCTCTCAGAAGTGCGTGCAGCCTTTGCCACGGGACACTGAGACACGGGCCTCGTAGGGAGGGGCTGCCGGGAAACCAAGGCTGTCCACTCAGCCCTGAGATGCTGCCCCACCGAAGCTGAGCACAGAAGCTCTCCCAGCAGAGACACTGCTGATCCTCACAGCCAATTGGCCTGGAGGTCAACTTCCCCCAGTGATACCAACAACAATCAAGGCTTAACTACAACAAGACTGCACATACAGCCCACAAAGGGGTGCACCCCACCTCAGGTAACTGGGGAGGCAGAACCACTGGGACCTGCTGGGACATCTAGCACACAAAGCCACTCCATCAACCAAGGGAAGCAGCTAAAATGAGAAGACAAAGAGGCAGGCCACAAATGAAGGAAATGGATGAAAGCAAAAGACTGGATATAGAGTTCAAAACCACGGTTATAAGGTTTTTCAAGAATTTCCTAGAAAAGGCCGATAAACTTAACGAGAACCTCGAAGATATGAAAAAGGATCAACTAGAAATTAAGCATACACTGACTGAAATAAAAAATATTATACAGAGACCTAAAAGCAGACTAGAGGATTGCAAGAATCAAGTCAAAGATTTGGAATATAAAGAAGCAAAAAACACTCCTCGAGAAATGCAAAAAAAAAAAGAAAAAAGAATCCAAAAAGTTGAAGATAGTGTAAGAAGCCTCCAGGACAACTTCAAGCGTACCAACATCAGAATTATGGGGTGCCAGAAGAAGAGAGAGAGCAAGATACTGAAAACCTATTTGAAGAAATAATGCCTGAAAACTTCTCCCTGGTGGAAGAAATAGACTTACAAGTCCAGGAAGCACACAGAACTCCAAACAAAAGGAATCCAAAGAGGACCACACCAAGACACATCATAATTAAAATGCCAAGAGCAAAGGACAAAGAGAGAATATTAAAAGCAGCAAGAGAAAAACAGTTAGTTACCTACAAGGGAGCACCCATACGATTGTCAGCTGATTTCTCAACAGAAACTATACAGGCCAGACGGGAATGGCAAGAAATATTCAAAGAGATGAATAGTAAGAACCTACAACAAAGATTAATCTACCCAGCAAAGCTATCATTCAGAATTGAAGATCAGATAAAGATAAGAAAAAGCTAAAGGAATTCATCACCGCCAAACCAGAATTATATGAAATGCTGAAAGGTATTCTTTAAGAAGAGGAAGAAGAAAAAAAAGATAAAGATAAAAATTATGAACAATAAATACTTATTGATCAACAAGTGAATCTAAAAACCAGGGGAATAAAAAATCTGACGAACAGTATTAACGGGTGAATATAATAGAATCAGGGGCATAGAAAGGGAGTGGGAGTGTGGGGTGCGGGAAGAGACTGGACAAAAAGCATACACCTATGGGATGAGGACAGTGGGGGGGGCGGGTAAGGGCAGAGGGTGGGGTAGGAACCTGGTGTAGGGGAGCTATGGGGGGGGGGGGGAAGAGTAACAATTGTAATAATCTGAACAATAAAGATTTATTAAATTTAAAAAAAAGATTAATCTTATAAAAACACAGCTTTCGATAAGCCATTCTTCTGCTTATATAAATTTTAAACTCTGATACCTGGCTTTCAAGGTTTTGTGGTTTCCCCTCCCTCCCCCGCTTTAGACCTCAAAATCTGGTTGCCCAGAATAATCCTTCTAAAAATATCTCACTGCCACACTTTGTGTTCTGGGGCTCTCAACAAGCCTACCTTATCCTATAATCATAATAACCTACTTCCATTAGATGTGAATAACTGATAATGTCTTATTTTGTTACTTCCCCAGGGATATTTGCATCCTAAGAGTGGAAAGTGCTTTTACAAAGGAATTAAAACCTAACATTAGATTTTCAGGCCACATGGAAGGCCACAGCCAGGGAATGGACTGTGTGTGTCTGTGTGCCCATGTGTTTGTGTGTGTGTGAATAGTATCTGTTAAGTGTCAAATCACACGGAACAGTATCCTCTTATCTTTATCACTGCTGACATAAATTTCTATGAACTTTTCTTACTCCATGGAGAAACCAGAGAAATATTTCTCTGCCAGCCCAAAATGTAGAAGTCTTGAAAGGTTCCATGTCTGCTAACTTCAGCAAGTATCCAGTAACCTTTAAGCAAACACATCTACAATCACTTTTATTTCCCAACCACCCAGGAACCACTTTTACTAAAACTTTTGCTTTATCAAACCCTAAGTGTCTACCAACCATTCCCTCCTTTCAACATCAACCAGGAGAAGATCTGGGTGCCAGGACTTTGACAAGATGCCTTACTCTCACGGCAGCAAAGCCACCTGGTGCGAATGACAGCAGCTCACAGATTTTGTATCTGTGAAAGGAGGAATCAGCTGACTCCAGATCACTGAGCAGACAGAAAGGCACCAGAGCTTCCGAAACAGGTTCCCAATCAAACACCAAGGCATTGGATTGCATTCATGTCAACCCACCCAACACATTATCCTGCTTATTCTATCTCCTTGTAAACTTTGCGCAGGTTGCTCCTTTCCTGGTGGCTTTGATGCTGCCAGTCACATAGAACTGCCTGCTGCAGAAACACCCTTTTGCTGAGCTCCCTGTAAATCCAGATTTTCTCTCTCAGTCTATGTTGCATATTTCTTTTTTAAAATTGCTCCCCTGTAAGACTTGCTCCAGCATCTCATTGTTATTATGCTGCTGAGGCATCTCTGCTCATCAGACAAGTATCTATTGAGTAGATTTCATGAGCACAACCATGTGCCAGATAAGATGTAGAACATAAAAATATCTTAATAATCCCTGCTCTTAGAGCATCTGAAATCTGGCCGAGGAGACAAAACAAATATACATGAAAAGTCAAACAATATGAAACCATAGAAGAGATAATACAAGGTACAAGATCCTTTGTAATTGCTAGAGGTTAGAAGACATCACAGTTGGCTGGGGTGATCTATTCATTCCCTTCCCCAATCTTTCAGTGTTACTCCCCAGCCTATCTTCAAACAAAACAACCATTTCCTGAGTGCTTACAATGTGAAAGGCACTGTTTAGAATGCAAGGAACCCTCTGCCCTCTAGGAGAGATAAAATGCAAATACAAAGAGCTACTTTATAAAGCAAAAGATAGTAAGTGGTGAGAGAGGCAGAAAGCATACAAACATAATGCTATTGTGCTCCTCATGGCTTTCAAGGAAAAATACTTCTACAACTGGTAAAAATGATAGAGATGATGGAATCACAGAGACTTCAATGGGAGTGTGCTTTGGTTTGGCACTGCTGCATAAAAATTACCCTAAAACGTATTAGCTTAAATCATTCCACTTTGCTCACAATTTTGTGTTTCAGAAATCTTGCTGTTTTGTCTCTGATCATGTGATGTGTGAGAGAGAAAGAGAGATTGATTAATTTATGGATAATAGCTGCCAGCCACGTGCTGTCTTTTGCCCAGGAAGTTCTTTATGTATTTTATTTAACTCATTTAATTCTCACAACAACCTTCTGAGGTGGATATGATTATTATCATTCCTATTTTATAGCTGAGGAAGTTGAAACATGGAGAAGTGACATTTGAGCAAGGCCACAAATCTGAGAGGTAGAGGGGCAGGGTACATATGCAGGCAGATCTGGCTGTGGATGCCATGTTCATAACTACTATTCTATATTGCCATTTTGACTTTGTGCTGAGGGTGCTCTACTACCCGCCAGATTCCTCTTCCCCTTACAGTGTATTCTCTTCTCACCCTTTTCTGATATTTGGCCACAGTTTCTACCCCAGCTCATCAGAACTATTTTTAAGCTGGTTTTACAGTGGGAAGGAGATGATCAGAGTCCCTCACTCCTATGCAAATTTATTGGTCTATTCTATAGACTGTAGAAAGGGAGATGGCTACAGTTAAGCCCCAGATCAGCCAGGATGCAAGTATATTCAGAATTCAATGTGTCCTGGTACCTAAGTCTTCCTACCACGAACACAAGGGCCAGGGCTTCTACTGAACCAAATTTCCTGTTAGCAGAATATTGATCTGACCGAGGTATGTTGGATGAATTGGAGTCTCCCTCCTCACCCATGTAAGAGGATCACTACTGTGTCTGCTATTTTGCCTACTAATGGAGAACATTTTAGACCCATGGTAATCAGGTTATGTTTACTTTTTCTCTTTTTAGAGATATTTCAAGAACCAGGATCCATTCCTTGCCTAGCTATGGCTTAGAAAATCTTAAGAAGCTACGGGCCAGGTCGACGTACAACTTAAAAAAGCTTCCCAGTCTAGAAAAGCTTGTTGCACTTACGGAGGCCACCCTCACCTACCCCAGCCACTGCTGTGCCTTTGCAAACTGGAGACAGCAAATGTGAGTCTTCTCCTATCCACCCCTTGAGCCTTGCTTGGGAGTTCTCCAATGCAGAAGTTGGTCCACAACTTCTATGTACCTGTGGCATTAAGAGAATCCACTGGATGCGAGATCTTCCTGATGAAAGCCCTTAGACACATTCTAGATCAAAGCCTTGGTATTGTGGAGTGTTTCTAGTTTCTTTGAAAATGGGCTCATGGAAGAAGGCTACCCACATGGTAGACTAGCTACCAAATATTAAATGAGATAACATGAAAAACACCAAGTATAGTGCCTAACGCATGGCTGATGCTAAATTAATATTTCTTCCCTTTTGCCTCTAAATATGGATTTATCCTTCAAGTCCCAACTCTGTGCCCCATAAGTGTCCCAGAGACCACCAATGTCAACTTTGGAGGAAAGAAGCATAAACACCACACCAGAGACTGATGCACACACGTCCATGGCACATCCCAGCCACACCTTAGCCAACGCCTTAGCCACACATGTCCATGGCACATCCCAGCCACGCCTCTCTAATCCATCTTTGGATTTTAGCACCTCATAGGAAGGACAAAGTTTGGGACATCTGTTCATTTTGCTTTCAAGGTTCGTCCGATTAAAGATGGTGATCCCAATAGAGCCATATCCCAGAAGATAACTGGACCCAAAAAAATTGAGATAATCATTGCTAGGATCTGGAGAGAGTGAAGAGAGAATATTGTGGAGCTTGTACATGTTCCAGACATTCAAAGGATCCATTGGAGGTAGAATTATGGCATACCAGGAGTTCTCCAGGCACTCACCCACCCCTGAACTGATACAATCCACACTATGCAGTACACTCAATCATGTGATGCCTTGTCACCACTCCTATATGGTAGCCCAGTACTGATACAGCTTTCTGGTGCTGTTATTTCACTGTTTAATGCAGTCTCCTCTATTATGCAACTTTTAACATGCATTGACCTGTTCATGTAGACATACCTCCTGCTCAAAAGCAAAACAAAACAAAAAACTACAAACAAAACATCTTAAAGTGGTTTTGAAGTAACTAGAGGTTCACCCTCAGACCCATCTGAAAGATTTTCAAGAAAGGGATCACTTTTCAGAATTTGCATGCAAATTCACTGGGAAACAATCCAATACTGGGCACTCCTCACCGATTAGCTCAAGGACCAGAGAATTTCTTCCTAACAACTAAAATTCTTCAGGGCTTGGGCTGAGGCAGGAGGCTTGCCTCTTTTATATTCCACACAAGAGTTGTTCTAGCCAGGGCAAGAAATATACCAGCTCACTGCCAAAACCCTGGAACTGAATACCTCTCAGGAGAAATCTCAAAGGATATTAAGATCACTGCAAGCACAGCACATGGTATGCTGTTGGGCCCCGTGCCAACATGCCACAGGAATATATATTATCTTACTGTGTTGCTCCTACTCCTCTGGTCTTGCCACCTGCTATAGTGTAGATGTAGCCTCAGGGCTCTCCCAACC
Source organism: Cnephaeus nilssonii (assembly GCF_951640355.1). Lineage (NCBI taxonomy): Eukaryota > Metazoa > Chordata > Mammalia > Chiroptera > Vespertilionidae > Cnephaeus > Cnephaeus nilssonii. The sequence continues at coordinate 26,425,377 of NC_137086.1, read as the reverse complement.
AGAAATCTCCAGGGCGGCCTTGCACTGTCCCATGACTGAGAGCCTTCCATGTCCCTCCAGACCACCCAGCTCTCTCCTTCTCTAGGTCCCTGTAGTAACTTGCCATCAGGGCCCATGCCTCTTCTTTAAAAAAAAAAATGCCAAAACAAAGGAAAATAGCAGTAGGTGTTTAGTCTTTAATTGACACATTTACACACACAAACACAAAACAAAATAGTTATGCAATTCAGAAGATAAACACAGGATATTTTTAATGGTGTCATTTCATTGATTACCATATTAGGTGTAGTTTGGTAATGAGATTCGAGTTCAAAGTTGCAGGATGAAATTGTTCTTCCAGTCCTCATTTGGAAATGCCCAAAGTGTAAGTATTAGGCCCTCATGACTGTGAGGTTTTGGTCATTGGCCCTCCTGGCCTCTCACCGAAAGACTTTGTTAACCACACCCCTCATTTGTGACTGAACCAGTTAGTTCCTTGTCATAGTTATACTTAGCTTGCACTGTTGTTTTGTTCATTTTGTTATTTAATTTCTCTCGTATCTAGACCTTTTCTTCACAGCTAGCTTTTAAACTGATGCACAATGACATATGCCTCTAAATGCCCACACAGGGCCTTTACCACAACATGATAGTAGCCACCATCATCTGTCTTCTTACTGCTGCTACTTGCTGAGGGCTCTCCGCCAGGCACTGTAATGCTTTGTACCTTTATCTATTTAATTCTCACAAAGGTAACAGTGCTATTTCTATTCCCTTCCCACAGAGACAGAAACTGGGGCTCAGAGACAGTAAATAACTTGACCAGCACCAACCAAACTCAGATCCAAACCCTCTGGTCTGTGTGTCTCCAAATCTCAGGCTCTGGGCCACCCTACCATGCACTTCCCAAATATCTGTTCATTGATTTATCAGGGTCTGAGAGTACCACTTTCTTAACTGACCCTAAACTGAATTCCCAACTCTCTGATTCTTAGAATTTGCAAAGGGACTGCAGGGGCAAGATGTTGTTTTCCTTGTTTGCATCTTTGTTTGTATTGTTTACCTTTTCTGCACTCATGTTGTTGGGTCACTTCTATTTTGGGAAATGAAAGCATCAATATTTAAAATATATTGGTAGTGTTATCAACAGTAAGAATCTTCTCAGAATCCAACATCAGCCCTGGGAAGTGAAGGCTGTCTCTAGATGGTTAAGCCAGATTTGTTCCAATGAACAGATTAGAGTCTGCAGGCACCAGATTACTTACTGTTTGTAGATTGTGTTGTCACTGATCCAGTGACAGCTGTGACAGGGTTTGGGAGTCAGAAGTTAGAATAAAGACCACAGAGCATTCTCTTGTCCCCTCTATGCCTATCTCTGAGCTTGCCTCGCCTTTCTTGTAAGATCTCTGACTAAAACAAAAGATTTCTGTGCATTTTTCAATTACATGTAGGTTAACTGTGTAGCTCCCTTTGTGCAACCCATGATTGATGTGAGAAGCCCTATTACTCTCTAAAACAAAAGATGGCACAGTCTCTAACAACAACCAAAACAGAGAGAGTCCTTTGGGCCAAGAGAAAATGATTTCCTGGCAAACCAACTCACTTCTCAGAGGAAGAAAAGAGATGAAAGGATTCTCCCTAACAACCCTGCTCCTAGACATTAGGGGGGAGTTCAGTCTGCACAGGTTGGGACACTGGCTGCACTCACCCTTGACTGTCAAATGGTATCTCTACTTCCTCCACTCCCTCAGCCATTCTCTCCTGCTTATGAGGGTCTTTGAAGAGTTTTAACACTCACTTCCCACTCACATGTAACAATGTTAAGGTTTGAGAGAAATGCAGTCATTTACTTTGCTGTGAGCTTGTCCCTCAGGGAAGGAGGGAGTTAGGGAACCTCGTAGTGCTGGTGATTCTGATTACCAGACAATACAAACTCACAGTCCCCCAGTTCCATCCCAAAAGAGACTCAGTGTGAAACATACCATTCCTTTGAAGCCTTCACTTCAAAACAGAACTGTTGCCCTCTCTGTCTCTACCTGTGCAATTCACCTGTCTGGGTAGAATATTTATGATCTGGCTGTCATTCACATCCCTTCTGAAAGTGTCCCTTTTCTGTTGCCAAGGCCTCTTGTACATTTGGGTATAAAAGGAAAACTGAGACTGAAAAGTGAGCCCAAGAAGAGCCAGCTCCCAGGAGATGACTTACAATCTTGGGATAAATTAGGGCCCCTTGCAACCTGCATTTGCTCGTTGGGGCATTCACTAGGGAACAATTTAATATGAGAGAGCTGTGGACAAATGCATGTCTGAAGCCTACTTGACCCCTAGAGAGTGAGATAATAATAGGACCCTTAGTAATGTTTCAAGCAAATTAGCAGATCTCCCAATACCCTAAGTATCAAGGAGCCAGGGACAGGGGCTGGCTGGGAACTAACTACAGACATATCCTCCAATTTATGTAGATAAAAGAAGTATATTCTCATTTGAGTCAGAAAACTGTCCAGATCTCCCAGCGACCTGAGCACAGAGTACAGGAATGGGACTAGACACTACTCGGGCATATTAAAAGATAGCTGAATGGAGATGGGGGAGGGAAGGAGTTGATATGAGATCTGTAAATTATTTGCACTTAACAGCAAAGGTTTAGCTAGTCCCAGGCGCCTTCCTCCCCACATTCAGGTTGTGGCCAGATGGTTTCCCCAGTGGGTCATCTAACTCTAGGAATATATACATGAGTTGTTCTGCTCATTTACAGGAAGCAGCATTAACCCTTGATCTCAGCCTCAAGGGCAGACAGACTGGTAGAAAGGGGGGAAATCTCAGAAAGAAACCCCATCATTCCTATCCTATGCAAAGACAGTGATATATTTGCCATTCTGGATCCAGTATGTTGATTCTATTCCTTTGTGTATTTTTCTAGTTCTGAGCATCATCCAATTTGCAACAAATCTATTTTAAGGCAAGAAGTTGATGATATGACTCAGGCTAGGGGTCAGAGAATCTCTTTGGCAGAAGACGATGAGTCCAGTTACATCAAAGGATTTGACATGATGTACAGTGAATTTGACTATGGCTTATGCAGTGAAGTGGTTGATGTGACTTGCTCTCCTAAGCCAGATGCATTCAATCCATGTGAAGATATCATGGGGTATGATATTCTCAGAATCTTGATATGGTTTATTAGCATCCTGGCCATCACTGGGAACATTGTGGTGCTGGTGATTCTGATTACCAGCCAATACAAACTCACAGTCCCCCGGTTCCTAATGTGCAACCTGGCCTTTGCTGATCTCTGCATTGGAATCTACCTGCTGCTCATAGCATCTGTTGATATCCACACCAAAAGCCAGTACCACAACTATGCCATTGACTGGCAAACTGGAGCAGGCTGTGATGCTGCCGGCTTTTTCACTGTCTTTGCCAGTGAGCTCTCAGTCTACACACTAATAGCCATCACTCTGGAGAGATGGCATACCATCACCCATGCCATGCAGCTGGAATGTAGGGTGCAGCTCCGTCATGCTGCCAGTGTCATGCTTGGAGGCTGGATCTTTGCTTTTGCAGTCGCCCTCTTTCCCATCTTTGGCATTAGCAGCTACATGAAGGTGAGCATCTGCCTGCCCATGGATATTGACAGCCCCTTGTCACAGCTGTATGTTATGTCCCTCCTTGTGCTCAATGTCCTGGCCTTTGTGGTGATCTGTGTCTGCTACACTCACATCTACCTCACAGTGAGAAACCCCAACATCGTGTCCTCCTCTAGTGATACCAAAATTGCCAAGCGCATGGCCGTGCTCATCTTCACAGACTTCCTCTGCATGGCACCCATCTCCTTCTTTGCCATCTCTGCCTCCCTCAAAGTGCCCCTCATCACTGTATCCAAGTCAAAGATCCTCCTGGTCCTGTTCTACCCCATCAACTCCTGTGCAAACCCTTTCCTCTATGCCATCTTCACCAAGAACTTCCGCAGGGATTTCTTCATTCTGCTGAGCAAGTTCGGCTGCTATGAAATGCAAGCCCAGATTTACAGGACAGAAAACTCATCCAGTGCCCACAACTCCCATCCAAGGAATGGCCACTGCCCTACAGTTCCCAGGGTCACCAATGGCTCCAATTACACACTTGTCCCTCTAAGCCATTTAGCCCAGAAATAAAACAATGTGTAAATATATCCAAGTGTGGAATGATAATTGTCTTGCCTCAGAAAATTATGCCATGGAATAGCTGACAAAGTGTTTCAACATACTTCATCTAACTTTCTTTTCCTTGCTTACCTATCAGATAAATTAGTTGGGAACTGTTAACTCCATATGGTATATTAGGAAGCTGATGTATTAATCACAACATTAATAATTAAAAGAATACAATACTACAAAATCACATTTCTCTTGCACTTTATAATGTTCACAGTGCTTTTGTTCAGACCACCAGAACTGATCCCTATAAAAGTCCTATTAAATAGGCAGAACATGGGTTATTCTTGGAGTTTTTCAGATGAGGAAATCAAGGGGTTAAGTGACTCAAAGGGTTAAGTGACTTGTTCAAAATTGCTTGGCTTGTAAGAGGTAAAGCCAGGATTAGGTGTTCTGACAACCAGAAAACTTCCAAAAGCAGCAGCACAATATTCATTCATTCAACAAATATTTATTGAGAACCCACATGATGGCTTTGCAATGTGTCAAATTGGGTAGGCTGAACTACATTTCCCAGAATTCCCTGCCTAATGTTTCCTACCAGGGTGGGCCACAGGGAGGATTCCTGGAAAAACAGGAGAACAGCAAGGATGATGCAGCCATTTTGTCATTCATACAGTTTATTGCTGATCTGCTGATTCAGCTCATTGCTATGCAGCAGCAGCTGGGCCAGCAACTGCTCCACCTTACCCTGGATCCTGCTTCAAGTTCTCTGACTCCTGGACTAGGTTCTATATTCTACCAATTAGGGTTCAACTAAAGAAGCAGAGCCAGTCATGTATACACACAGGTGTATATATAAGATGTCCCAAAAATGTAAATACACTTTAAATAATTATAAAGGCAATGTTTATTAAAATACATTTCATTTTCAAGATTGATCTATGAGCTGTTAAAGTATATATACATTTTTCAGGGACACCCTGTATATGTTACAGGGAACTGGCTTATACTTGTGGGGATTGATTAAGCAGCCTTTATAAAGATGTCCTCTCTACATCTGATGCTGGAGAGTGAAGTCCACAGGGCAAGTAGTCAGAAAGGGAAGATCATGAGCATTCAGGAAATTATAAGCATGATATGAAACCCTACAAGGTCAAACTGAGCCACATTTTTGTTCTTATTGCCTCTAATCTTGATGATAAAAGTATTCTGCAAAATCTGAGGGATCTTCATCATGGAGCTAAACACTAGGGCTCCATGGGTTAAACATAGGGAAACCTTCAGACCTTGCTTCTGGAAGGAAGACATGAAGGGAGGAATAAAACAAGAGGGAAAGCCCTTCTTCACTTGTATCACCAAGCTGTGACAGATCTTACCAGAAGTGACACTCTGCCTTATTTAGACCAACATTACATAGCATTCGTTAGAAGAGCAAAAACAAATTGTTGAAACTGATTTTTTTTTTATTCTAGTATGATGGCCACAAGCTTTGGGCTCATAAAGTATTTTATTAGGAGAGTTTACAAAGACAGGTAAGGAATGAACTTTCAGCATTTGGATAATAAGAGGCATTGGAGAAAGAAGACACATATATAGGATGTTTTGTATGTTTAATATATTAAAGAAAGGAACTAAAAGCACACAATAAAGCCAACCATGAGATTGTGTTTGCTGCTTGTCATCAAATGCTTTCAGCTGCAAGAAGCAGACTCCAACTAAAAATGGCTGAAACAATGAGGCCAATGACATGAGATGCTCCAGACTTGTATGGGAAACTCAGTGGTCTCAAGGACCCAGAACCCATGGAGTCTTCAGCCGTGATTCCCTGGTGGTGGTAGCAAGGTTGCTATAGCAATTACAGATGCCACATATAGGCATGATTGGTCCAGTAACAAAGAAGGGAGGTCTTTCTTTCTATGCATCTGTCATTTCAAAGGGAAGAAAATTTCTTCCCAGAGACCCTCAGGAAACATTCCTTCTTACCCATTATCTAAGATTACTGCCATGGCTGCAAGAGAGATGGCAAAACGAATCTCTGTCACATTTTGCCTCTACAGGAGAAGGATGTCTCTGCCAGCCTGTAAGGTGGAAGGGGGAGCTGCAGTGGGAGGAATGTTGGGTCAGCAATCCCATCCTCCAACCTGAGTAAACCCAAATCCTCTCCCTTGGGAGGAAGCCCAGGGGGTTCAAGGTCACGGTGCACATGGCACCTTCACACCTCACATCTTATGTCCTTATCCCTCTCTCCTCTCCCTCTCTACCTATATACCCTGTAGTCCTCCCCAGGTTGATCTGTTCTAGTCCTCCCTAGAACAAACTCTGAAAGTTGCTCAGATCTGAAGGCAACCACTGAAATCAGACACTACCCAAGAAATGTCCTGTTTGAGACAAAATGTAAAAGGAGAAAGAAAAGAAAAAAGTCACAAATAAAAGAAATGCATTAGGACAGAAAGAGGGGAGATATGAGAAGAGAAAGAGAAGAGCAAGATCAATTAAAGAAAGGAGCAATGTGAAAGGGAGCCAGGCCCTGATTGTGTCTCTTTGGGCTACTACTTGCCCACCTTGGTCCTAAAACCCTTTCAATTTGTGGCAAAGGTTTCAACTCAGAACACCAAAAAGGCTCTGTCTTAGATACCAGAAGTAAGGTCCACTGCTTCTACCATGGTGTTCTAGACTTCCCAGGGCTCCACACACCATGGTCTGGTCCCTGGGATCTAGTTTAAAGAATGAGTAATGGAAAAATATTTCTGAAGGTCCTCAAAGCCTCCTCACTTCAGACATCAGATAATGTAAGGACAACTTGATCCTTTTCATGAAGACCTTCATAATATCATATTTTCTCCAATAGCATTATCCACAGTCCCTGAGCATTCTGTTCTAGGATAACAGGCCTCAAAATGCACTAAATTCCAAAGTTTGTAAGAGTGCTCTATCTGCATTCTCTTGCTTCATTTTCTTCTGTTTACAACACAGAATCTTGAGGCATTTCTTATTAAACAAACATAAAGGAAGAAAAATATCATAAAAAGCAACTGATTTTTAGTGATAGTTTCCATATGATAAGATACAAAAGCACTTTCAGCTCTGCATTTGGAGAATTTTCAGGCAATTCTCCCCCACGTATCATTAGCTAGGGTCATTTAAACTTCCAGGTATTAATGATCTGAATAAAGATGAGATTTGGGTACAGAAGGTTTTTAGTTGTCTCATAAATAGCAGAAGCTATAGTGCAGGGTTCCTGTTTTTGAAAAATAAATCTACCAAAGAGCTATATGTTCCTGATTTTCATAAAGTGGGTGAGAGGAGAGGAAGAAGAGGAAGGAAAAAACTTGAAAAATACCAATTAGGGTACACTGCCTATAAAGTGATGGGAACACTCTATAGGCCACATCACTGCAGAAATCCCAATAAAATTATCCCCTCCATCTTTTTCAAGTAGAGCATGAGCTTCTTCCGCCAAGGTTCCCCCATATCTAGTAAGTCAAGGTAGTTCTCCATCAGGAAATGGCCCAAGGAGACCTCCGTCCACATTGAGCTAACCAACCTTGGGCTGGGGTCAATCAGGCTGGCTTGCTAAGCCCTCCTTCCTAGGATGTCTGGAGTGCTTCAGGCAGCTTATTTGCTATGTATTTCAGTGGACAGCTTTTATATCAAAATTCAAGAGCCAACTTACCTGTGGAAGGGAGTCCATTCAAAAGACATACTGCTTAGCATTTGGAATTGTGATAAATTATATCTCTGGTGACCACTTACCAAAATCAAAAGCTGTAAAGAAACCCAGCTCTGTTTTCCATTCATTCACTCATTCAATAAATATTTATTGAGTGCCTACTCTAAGCCAAACATGATTCCAGTCACTGGAAATACAGTGGTAAATAATCAGACAAAATTCTTCCCACATGGAGTTTACATTCTAGTCGAGGTTATAGAGGACATATGAGCTCAATAAGTCAAATGTATTGAGTGCTAGGCAGTGACAAGTGCTAATGACAAAACACAAATCAGGGAAGCAAGATAAGATATGAAATGTCAGGAGGTCACCTGAAAAGGTGACCTTTGACTAAAGACAGGAAGGAAATGGAAGTGAGACATGTGGACACTGAGAAAAGGGTGTTCCGGACAGAAGGGACAGCAAGCACAAAAGCCTTCAGGCTAAGCTAAGCGTGTTATGTTGCAGAAAAATAAGGTCAATGTGGCTGGAGCAGAGAAAAGGGGATAAGAGAAAATAGTAAGAGACAAAGCCAAAAAATATTACAGGGAGCCAGATTATTTTTATTACCTCTAAAAAGTTGAAGGTGAAGTGGTAGAAAAATATCTGAAAGTTCATACTAAGTATGAATTGAGCCTATGTGTATAGATCTCCCAGCCTAGTACTGACTGAACACTAAGAGATCTTGAATTCTAGTCACTTTTCATTTCCTTTAACAGCTGTTGCACCTCCTCCTCCTCCTCCTCATCCTTCTGGATTCCCCAGCCCCTCTTTCATCCTCATCATCTCTCCACCCTCCCCATAGCAAAGCTGCTCTCCTGCAGAGCTGTCACTGTGCAAGGGATATGATAAATGATTCACACCACAGTGATAATAATCTCTTAAATTTCAATGGGCTTTACACATTCTAGAAGACTTGGACTTGCACTGGCTCATTAGATCCTTAAAATGTTCCTGTGAGGTAGAAGGATTCTCTTGTTATGAGAGAAGAAATCACATTTAGAGGTTTAGTGACCTATCCAGGGTCATGCAGCTAACAGAAGGCATAGCAAGATTAGAATTTAAGTTGCTTATTGTCCCCTTGCTGGAGGTACATAACAGTAGAGATACTGGAAACACCAGTCTTAGCATGAATGAAGGGCAGTGGCCGTGGCAGACACCTCTGGCAGCAGGACTGGCCCCGCTGCTGACGGCTACTGTGTTCTCACACAGCCAGTGAGAGAAGGGTCCCAGGGAAGCCACCATGGTGCGATGTTAATCAGATGAACAAGGAAAACGGAGCACAGTATGGCACTCAGGTGAGCAGGATTTTCATTAATTGCCTGCAACACTATTTCTCCTCCTCATCTAACAGGGCCACCCTGGCTGACCTGCAGCTGAGCTCAGCAGAAGCCAGGGGGAGAGTAAAAGTCCATGAAGTGCACTCTAACCCAGGAGAGCCCTAAGTCACGGGCGAAACTTGGCGGGGGGCCAAGGTCCATAAGAAGGAGTTTGAACACTCTAAGGTATTCCCTCAAGAAGGGCATAACCTTTAAGTGTATTTTTGCTCATCCCTATAAGAGCCCATTTGTATGAAAAGTGGCCAGAGCCCTTTTCTCTGCTATCATCAGTCATCTCACAAATGAAACACTACGAGGTCAGAAGCGCCCTTAGACCACTATGAGGCCTCACTTCGGCCATGCCTCACCCACAACTAGGGAGTGCAGCAGCCACAAGGCCCAGGGAACATGAACACCCAGCCTGCATTGAACATGCTGATACTTGTGGTCCCGAAATCTCCTGCCAAAATCATCAGGGTCTGCCTTGTCCTCCCTACAGTGAGCCACACCCCCAATGTGCACACCCCCAGGACCACTGTTTGCAGGGTGTTGATGGAGCCGAGAGGTGCAGCCTCCATGCATGCAGGATGGGATTAGAATGGGAAGAGAAGGGAGGAGCAGGGGGCCAGCATCTCCACTGGCACCCTGCCCTGAGTCCTGCAGGTGTTCATGGTGGTCTGCATGAGGAGTAGAAATGAATTGGTGCCCTCCCATCCCCACTACTGAGAAACCAGTCGAGGTTTCCCAGGCAGCTTTTCCGCCCTAGATGAAGCGCATTTTTAGAGCAACCATACAAAGTTAATATAATAATCCTTCAATATACAAATTGCAATCACAATAGCATCCACATAGCAGTGAGGGGTTGGAGTGCAGTGGGGAAATGGCAGGGGAGAAGAAGGTTTGCAGGATTCCAAATGCTTCTTTTGCCCACAGTCACTCTGTAGCCTGTGAGAGCATGAGGTCTCCCTCTCTGGGCCAATCAAGCCAGCCAGAGGCAGGGGAGCCTGATGCTGACATTGAGACAAACCAGGCACAGCAAGTCCCTCCAACATGCCATCTTCCCACTGTGGCAGCCTCCGGGTAAAGCCAGATCCAGTTAGGAGGTAACAGGAAGGTGGTTGTGACTCAAAGGAGACTCATCCTTCTCATCACACCTTTGGGAACAGTTTTCCAGGGGCTGTTGAATTGAAAAGACCTAAAAATCATCCTATTCCTTCTCAGTTCACAGGCCAGTATTGTCACTTTCATTTGGGATACATCCATGTTGACCCTGCTCTGCCCGCAGAGAATTCCACCACATTATAAACCCCAGGCAAAAGGGTGTTTATTAAAACCTCTGTCTCCACCTCCTTCCCCGGTTCTGCATTTTCCGGGTGACTTCAGCATCCACACGGATCCCCCAGCCTAGACCTCAGCTTCACAATTGTTTGACTTACTCATTTCCAGTGCCTTACACCTTCATGGACTTTGGTAACATGTGGCTACAATCCTGATCTTATAATTTCCAGAAATTGTCCTCTCCCTCAGAGGTTTTCCCCTTCAAAAATCTGCTCCCTGGTTCCCTCACTATTCTACCACCTTTCTCAATGCAACCTTTCTCCTGTAACCTGCCTGTCTTTCAGGCTGTCATGCCTTTGCACTTGCTATGCCACCTACCTGGAAGACCCTCCCTGTATCCGCCTGCCTAATAAGCCCACCTCATCTATAAAAACTCAAAAACTCAACTCAACCCAGCTGGCGTGGCTCAGTGGTTGAGCGTTGACCTATGATCCAGGAGGTCACGGTTCTATTCCCAGTCAGGTCAGGGCACATACCCAGATTGCAGCTTGATCTCCAGTAGGGGGCATGCGGGAGGCAGCCAAACAATGATTCTCTCCTATCATTGATGTTTCTATCTGCCTCTCCCTCTCCCTTCCTCTCTGAAATCAATAAAAAATATATTTTTTTAAAAAACTCAGCTCAAACAACAATTTTTCATTTAACATATGTTAATTAAGCGCCTACTCAGGAGCAAATACTGTGCTAGGCAGCAGGATTATAAAACTGAGTAAAATGTCTTCTTTTCCCTGTAGAGACTAGCTCAGGAAACAGACCAGGGAACATATAATTCCATCTGTGTGGGAATTCGTCACAACTAGACCTACCTTACAAGAAATGCCAAAGGCATTCTTCAAGAAGAAATAAAAAGATGCTAATTAACATCATAAAACATGGGTATGTGTGTGTGTAAAACTCACTGGTGATGGTAAATACATAGCCAAAGTCAGATTCTCTAGTATTGTTATGGTGGTGCATTGTTTACTTAAAATTAGTTTAAAAGTTAAAAAGAATATATTAAAAATAACTGCAAATATATGGTGACAGAAGATGATTTGACTTTGGAGGGTGAGCACACAATGCAATATGTAAGTCATATATCACAGAAACGTATACTTGAAACCTATATGATCTTATTAACCAATAAAAAATAAAAAATAATAACTACAATAATTTTTATTGGATACACAATATAAAAACATAAATTATAACATCAATAACCTAAAATGTGAGGGGGAGAGAAGTATAATGTTTCTATATGCTAAGGAAGTTAAGCTGTTTTCAACTTAAGATGTTACAAAAATAAGATATTTTATGTCAGCCTCATGGTAACCACAAAGGAAAAACCTGCAGTAGATACACAATGGATTATGATAAAGTAGTCAAAGCACAACACTACAAGTCAAGTTTAGGAGCAAGGAATAAAGGCTCTACAGAACAGTCAGAAAACAATAAACAAAATGGCAATAGTAAGTCCTTACTACCAATAATTACTTTAAACATAAATTAAATGCTCCAATCAAAAGACAGAATGACTAAATGGATTTTTTTTAAAAAAAGATCCAACAATATGCTGCTTACAAGAGATTCACGTTAGCTTTGAGGATACACACCAACTGAGAGTGAAGGGATGGGAAAAAGTGTTTTTCAAGTAAATAGCAACCCAAAGAAAGAAGTAACTATATTCACAAGAGACAAAATACACTAAGCTGAAAAGGGTCAAAAGAGATAACAAAGGGCATTTCAAAAGGGTCAATCCATCAAGAATATATAACAATCGTAAATATTTATGCATCCAACACCTTAGCACCTAAATATGTAAAGCCAATAATAACAGAATATTCTCAATACATATCTCTAACAAAGGATTTATATCCAGAATAAAGAACTCTTACAAATGAACAATAAAAATATAAACAATCCAATAAAAAAGAGGAAAACAGTAAAGGATATCAAAGAATTTTTAAAAAATACATCATAAAAAAATATGTACATAGTAGCCTTATTCATAAAAACCAAAAACATTTCTAAATGCAAATGTACATCAAAAGGTGAATGGATAAATAAATTTTGGTATATTTAAACAATGGAATATTACTCAGCTATAGAAATAGCATACCATACACTGATGAACCTCAAAAACATTACATGAAGTTAATGAAGCCAGACACAAAAGACCAAATTCCATATTATTCCATTTATATGAAGTTTAAGAATAAGTAAAATTAATGTGTGGTGACTGAAGTCCAAAAGTGGTTGTCCTGGGGTAAGGTTTTGAATTTGAATAGTGATGGAAGCAGTCTGTTTTGTGTGGTGGTTACACAGATGTAATTACTATGAGATGTTTTATGCCCCAAAATATCTGTATTTCAACCTCACATTTAAATAATAGTTTTGCTCATTGTAAAATTCTAATTTTCTTCAACATTTTGAAGATATTGATTCATTGCTTTCCCATATCAAGTACAGCTGTTGATTATACATATCCTATATAATAAAAGCCTAATATGCAAATTGTCCCCTCGACTAGGATTTCAACCGCTCACTATGACGTGCACTAACCACCAGGGAGCGGTGCGGAACATGGCGGCATTGCCAATGTGCTGCAACCTCTCACCGGCTACTTGGGGGCGGGGGTGATGGGGACGAAGGTGTGGTAAGAATGCGGGGTGTCCTCCAAGCTCGCTCCACTTCTCCTGCTACCCCCCCTCCGGGATGCCAGGGCTTGCATACCAAGGAAGCCCCTACACTCAGGTGCTGGGCACCCGCAAGGAGCCCGCCCCACACCCACGCAGCCTCTTTCGAGTGAGCCAGGCTGCAGCCACCGGGACCACAAGGTTCACACAGGAGCCAGTCTGTGAGGCTGGCCGGAGAGAGCACGCTGCCCACTCGGCTTCCATGCAGCACTGCTGGGCAACCCAGAGGCCCACGCTGTGCCCCAGCCCACGGCATCTGGCCACGCTCACCGCATCTCCATGTGGGGACTCAGGCGCCATGACTCAGGCAGAGGGGGGCACACAGAAGCCCAGGGGTCCATGTGCTGCCCAGGGCCCAGAGGTCAGCTGGGACCTGCCCTTCCACGCCAGATGCTCATGCTTTGATCACCAGCCAGACCTAGGGACCACACCCATGCATGAATTTCGTGCACCGGGCCTCTAGTAAGTATATAAAGTATGTAAGTATAGTCATATAAAGTATGATTATAATATGATTTTCTTATTCCTCTGGGTAATGTGCTTTTCATCTTTGAAATATTTCAGAATTTTCTCTTTTTCTTTGATATCTTTTACTGTCCCTAGCACATCTCTGCCTGAAGTCACCTCTTCTACGCAATACTCTCTGTGTCTTTCCAGTTAAAGGTATTTTCTTATATGATTCTGTTGAGGGAAATTTATACTTCTACTTCAGTTCTCCACATCTCTCAACTTGCCATCTTGTCATCCTTTTCCAATGCTCTCTGAGAAAATTCCTGTTTCAACATTTTAGTCTAATATGTTCTTTGGCTGGATCCATTCTCATATGTAGCCAATCCACTGAATTCTTTATGTCAACAATAATATTTAGGTGTGTAATATCTCCAATTGGTTTCTCTTCCTATTTGCTTCCCTCTGTTTTATTTTTTTAATATCCTCCTTTATCTTTAAAGATAATCACTATGTTTATTTGCTAAAGTATTGTTCATTCAGTTTCCTGTGGTTTAGCTTATTGTGTTAAATTTATTTCATAGAACATTTACTCCTCACATGTCTCACCAATTTTTTCTTTGTAAGCTCATCTTTCATTCCCTTAGGATTACCAACTGGTTTGCAAATAATGTCTACCCAGGAGAGATGTAAAAACTTAGGCTTTGCCCTAGCTAGTTTGGCTCAGTGGATAGAGCATTGGCCTGTGGACTGAAGGGTCCCAGGTTCTATTCTAGTCAAGGACATGTGCCCAGGTTGCGGGCTCGATCCCCAATGGGGGCATGCAGGAGGCAGCGATCAATGATTCTCTCTCATCATTGATGTTTCTATCTCTCTCTTCCTCTCCCTTCCTCTCTGAAATCAATAAAAATATTTTTTAAAAAACAACAACAAACTTAGGCTTTGCTTGTTCTCCAGGTGAGTTAAAAAAGGATGGTCTTCAAGGTAGAAAGTCTCAAAAGTTGCAATCTGAATTCCCTGATCATCACCATGCATTCTTCTGGCCATTCACCTCATCTCCAGGCATCTATATATATAAAAGCCTAAGCGACCTTTACAACTGGTCAACTGGTCACTATAACATTGCACTGACCACCAGGCAGAGGCGCTCAACGCAGGAGCTGCCCCCTGGTGGTCAGTGCACTCTGACAGCCAACCTCCTGCACACCCCTCACTGGGCAAGACAGCCCCAATTGGCCCCGATCGCAGGCCAAGCTGAGGCACCCCACTCATGCACAAATTCATGCACCAGGCCTCTAGTGTTCTCATAAGCACAGTCAGCCTCTGGTACAATGCCTAGCCCACTGGATGGAAGAAGAATACAGGATAAGGGAATGCTCATGGTGTATAGAGGAATTGTAGCTACAGGCTTCTCACTTTGGCTCTGGAGCTGCCCTCACACTACCTTGGTACTGCCACTTCTGCCTGGTACTGCTGCTTGCCTGCTCACATCACCAGAGGAGAAAGGACCCATTAGAAATCTCTCTGCCAGCCAATCCCTTGGATGTCCCTGGCCTTCTTCCTCTCCAGTCCATCATTTCTCCCACCTGGGCAGCCAAACACATTTATCTCCCTAGGGTCCTCACAGTTTTTGCCTTAGTTAATGAAAATGGTTGAAATCCAACAATCATTTTTTTCCTGTGACATCTCTGTTGTTAGGTTCAGAGAAGAAAGAAAACACCACTGAAAGACAGTGCCAAGGGACTCCAGGTATATTAAGGCTATACAATAAAAACTTTGGTAAGAGAAATTGTTAAAAACATACTGTAAGACAAGGGTATTTATGACTAAGTGTAGAGCTAGGTTACATGCCCACTTCCAGCTCAGGCTACAAAGCTTTTCTGACCATCCTCAGAACAAAGAGAGAATTTCAGAATCGATATAATTTAATCAAAGCTCACCAGGAGCACTAGAGAGAGAATATTTGACTACTTTCAACAATTGCTCAAAGGCAGTAACTCCTGAGAGGACTAAGTACACAATCACAGAAATATATCCTATAGGACACAGTGCCTGCCCTCATCTAATTCACCGTTTCTCTTAATGTATCTTTTCAAACTTTCATAGCTCTTTATCTGTTCCTTTCCCTCTCTGATAGCAAATCTTTGTCTAATTTATTTGTTCTGTTCCAATAAAAAGATATAGACAATGGCTAGGATAAAGAGTCTTCAGAGATTCTCATATGAGAAAGGCTACAATTCAATTCCTTCAATGAATTCTGGGTTAACACAAATTACTCTGAAAGAGAGCAAGACACTCTCCATGGCTCAATTATGGAAATCCTAAATCACAGAGGATAGAACCCAGTTCCTTTTCTCAGTTATATATTATCAGAATTCTCCATTATCTTATTTGTTTGTTTGTTTCTTAGAGAGGGAGGGAGAGGAAGGGAGAGGGAGAGGGAGAGGGAGAGGGAGAGGGAGAGGGAGAGGGAGAGGGAGAGGGAGAGGGAGAGGGAGGGGGAGAGGGAGAGAGAGTGAGAGAGGGAGAGGGAGGGAGAGAGAGAGAGAAGAGAGAAGAGAGAGAGAGAGAGAGAGAGAGAGAGAGAGTGAGAGAGAGAGAGAGAGAGAGAGAGAAGAGAAGAGAAGAGAAAAGCAGCCATGACTTTTTTTTTCTCCCGGAAATTTGCCTGGTAGAGGCATTATTTTCTTCTAATGAAACAGTATCAATTTAAAACTCAAACCACTTCTGGATAAATGTCTAAAGTGTTCCTCATACAAGGCTCTGTGAGTAAGCATGAAATAAAAATGTTGTCATTATTATATTGATGATGAGATTAAAAATAAATCTTTAAATATATTGAGTATCACAAGACTTTCCCCAAATCCCTCAACTGTAGAAACATAAGACCATCATCATCACAGGTTATGAGGATTCAAGATAACTGAGAATGGCCCTGACCAGTGTGGCACAGTTGGTTGAAGCATCATCCCATGTACCAGAGGGTCACAGGCTCACCTCCCAGTCAGAGCACATGCCTAGGTTGTGGGTTTGATCCATGGTCAGGATGTGTATGGGAAGCAACTTATCAATGCATATCCCCCACATTGATGTTGCTCTTTTTCTCCCTTCCTCCCTCTCTAAGAAACAAACAAACAAGATAACTGAAAATTCTTAACCAATCAATAATTCCCAGAAATAATAAGCATTTTCTCTTTCTATTTCTCCTCCTTTCTTGGTTCTGGACCTGAGCAGATCCATATGCAGATACATATGCACATATCACAATACCATTATAGAACTTTTTCCATTTCAGCCTCTACCTCTCTTCCCTTCCCTATGCCCAGCCTGTGGCAAAAACTCATACCCATGGCTCTCCCAATGAGAGAAGCATCAACAAAGCCTCCATCCACCTGACCAAATAACGAAGTTACAAAGTAGATAATGACCAACCAAGATTCTTTAATCCCTTCTTTAGTCTCCTTTCAGAGATTCTAAAGCTCAACCTCTTTTTTCCTTCACTGGTAAAACAGGAAAAGCTCTTGGGAGAAACTGGCCCAGTCATTGACAAGTTAGGTATTATAATTTCCCATTTTACAGGTGAAGCAACTGAGGCCCCTAGAAGTTAAGTGACTTGCCAAAAATATCACAAGCAAATGGCAACAACTGAACAAAAATGCAGCTTTTATGCTTCCTAAAACAATATTCCCATTTCCTACATTGTAGGTTTTTAGCCAGATGTTCAAGTATTCTCAATTCATCAAAGTCTGCAAAGAGTTGGGAGGACACTGGTATTCCTCAATTTTTATTACTTCAAATCTCAACAACCATTTGATTTCACAACATCAAAATGCTTATCTATTTCATTGTGGTGGGTTTCAACCACCTGTAATTGACTCTGCCACCCTTAGTTAATGGGCAATTCATCAGTGCAAGGTCACCATCTAGTGGTAAAAGCCACTCACTGCTGGCTACACAGCACATCTTGACATTCTTCTAAGCTCCCCTCTTTGCCCTATTCCCACACCAACCTCCTACCCAGCAGTAATTTCCAGAAGACTTCCAGAAACAATTTACAAAGGAAATAAAAAATGTCCAGGTATATAAAACATAAAGTGATTTTAAAATTATTTTGTGATTTAGGCATTTACTAAGTTGATACACTTAGACTCACATATAGATAATGATCTATCCTATCAGCTGATTGCTATTAGCAGCCTGGAGCTTGAGGAGACATCAAGGAAATACTACATATGAACCATGTGGCAGATAATTGTTGATTAACACAACTTGAGGTCAGTGCTGGATTCGACTTCACTAAAGAGCTCTATGGTCTCAGCAACTTCCTGAGAATCTAACAAGTACTGAGAATTGAGAAGAGCAAAAACGGCTACTTCATTAAAAAAAAAAAAGTAAATTCTGATTCTACTCTAAAACAAGTATTTATTGAATACCTACTATAGGCTTAAATAATAATATGAGGTGTGTTAGGTAAGTATTAATCCTCTAGCAATCTCGCTTTTGCCCACAACTCTCTATTCCATAGAATCTACTATCTTAGTCAATAATATTGTAATAACTATGTATGGTGTTAGATTAGTATGAGATTTATCAGGATGATCATTTAGTAAGTTATACAATGTCTAATCACTGGGGTATACACATGAAACTAATATTATATGTCAACTGTAATTTAAAAAATTTTTAAATGATTTAGTATGAATTAAACAAGCCTGTTTTAGATGTCAAATTCTTTTTTTCTGTCTTAAATATTATGAGCTTCTCTACAGCCATTAGCACCATTGACCAAGAGCTCTTCCTAAGACTCTTTCCTATCTTTAATTCCTTGACCTTCACTTTCTTGATTGTATATCCACCTCTCTGATCACACTTCCAATATTTAGTACCCCCCATGCCTCTCAAGGTATGTATTCCCCAGAGATCTAGCTTGGGGCTCCTTCTCTTTTCATTCATTTCACTTTATCTTGACAATCTATCATATTTGTGTCTTCAACTATTTTTATATATATATAAAACTTCAACTATTTTTATATATATATATATATCCCTGACTTTTTCTCTAAGCTCTAGATCCATATTTTCAACTGCCTACTGGGTATCTCTCACTAGAATTTCAAACTCAACATGCCTAAATCAGAGATCAGCAACTTCCCCTCCAAACTCAACTGCTCTGTGTTCACCATTTCAATCCATGGGGCTCCATACTTTGTTACTACTTTAACTCCTTCCTTTCCCAAGGTGCTCTCACCTAATCAGTTCCAGGGGCAGTCATTTCTGTATCTGCACTGATCTCTCACCATCCCTTCCTGCCTTTCCCCAAGGCCATTACTCTGATCCAGGTCCTCATTCTCTTCCACTCTGACCACATCATTCAAATATCATTTCAAATATTATTCACTCTGCGTATGTTTTTTGAAAACCTAATGTGTACCATTTATTAGGTTCTAGGACTATAGCAGGGACCAAATGAGACAGCAGCCTTGTTCTGATGGGGTTTATATCTTACTACAAGAAAAGAGAAAATAAGCAAATATGGGGAATGAGGAAAAGCATAAAGAGAAAACATTTTCATTCTGCCACCTTGCCAACAAAACAAGATCTCTATCATTATCTCAAATCTTTAGTTTTTTAGTTATTCTACTCTTCCCATCTTGAGTACCTGTAATAAAAAAACAAAAATTGAAGTTGTACATAGTTGATGGAAAAAAGTTGAAAAGCAAAAGTCTATATTGTTTCCCTAAACCTCAAACGCTTTCTTAACTTTAACATTATTTTCATAAATTAAGAAACAACTTCTAAACTTCTCAGAGTGGATAATTAGGCAAAAAAAAAAATTGTACATGTGCCTTGATAGGTCAAAGGCTGTGAAACAACCAGCTTCTGTTACCAGGAGGCAAATTAGAGGCCTTTAGTTGGAAACCTAAAAGTCTAAATTATGTTTATAGTCCTTACTAGAAAGTATCAGCCCATCAAACTGATACTCATTTAGCCTAAGAAGCAATCAACAAGATGTGTGTTTGCTCATATTTTCAGTATTAAATGCTGATACTTAAGTCTTTATATACTTGAGTGATTCATTCTTTCTTTCATTGAACAAGTATTTATAGCATGCCTACTATGTGCCACATGGGTCTGGTTTCCGGGGTAGAGCAATATGACATTGTAATTACCCTCAAGACATTTGCAGACTAGCATGACAAAGATCTGTGGAACAGTGAGAGAGATGAGAGTTATAATGAAAGTTCACATAAAGTTCTATGGGAAGAAATGGACAGGAGTCAAGCAAAGCTTCACCAGAGACTCTTGGGCTGATCTTGAGAGTTGTTCCTCAATAAAGATGAAGAAGATAATGCAGACAGAAGGAAAGATGCCCTCGGGGGCATGACATAACAGGACTGAGGCAGCTGCCAAGACAGGACTTAGAGTCCCCACATAGAGTCCCAACATTAGATAACAGAGGGAGGAATAAATCAATTATCAAACTGAAACAGAAATATCCATACAGGGTCATACTTGCACAAAATTGAGATATTGGCCAGTTTCCAATGTTAGCTTGTTTGACACATACTAAGATGACCAAGCGATATGAATAGACAAACACATGAATCTACTCCAAAAACAGAAATCGCTGGTAACTTTTCAGCCACTGACTCTGCCTTGAATAATTTCATAATTCCTCCAAGATCTTAAATTAACATACCATCAGTGTGCCCAGTTTTCCCAAGACAACGATGAATTTATTAAAAGAAACTTTAGCGCTACCCGCTGGTTTGTGTTATAAATTGTTTGGCTGTTTATGTTGTTACCACAGCAACAGGTAAACAGTTAAAATTGGCACAGAACATGGGGTACTGCTAACATATTGCTTTATGAAGTACTTTCTGGTAGTATTGCCATTGGAAGAGTTTAAGATAACATAATGAGTCACTGTCTCTGAGGAGAAATCAAAACAGAAGTAGAGGTAGTAAGACAAGGGGCTGGGACCTAGAGGGGTTTCATGGACCATATCCTGTGTCAAGGAACTAATAGCTCTTACTGGGAAAATCTCTGAGGCAAAGAGTGGGGTAAACAATGTTCAGAATGCCAGTGTGAACTTCACATCCCAAAGAAGGAGGGGGTACTCAGGCTTTCCAACCTAATTGACCAGGGATCACTTTTTCACCTAGAGGCTTGGGGACCATCCATGAAAAATCCATTGAGGAAATGCTGAGTCAGATAGTATTATAGTTTTAAAAGCTATATTAAGAACCTTAAATGAATATTATTAAGTGAAAGAAGCCAATTTGAAAAGATTTCGTATTGTTTGATTCCAACCATATGGCATTCCAGAAGAGGCAAAACTATGAGGATAGTTTTAAAAAAAAAATCAGTGGTTGCCATGGGCTAGAGAGCAATGAATAGGCAGAGCACAGAGGACTTTTAGAGCAGTGAAAATATTCTATAATGGCAGATACATGTCATTTTACATTTGTCCAAACGCATAGAATGTACACCACCAAGAGTGAACCTAATGTGAACTATGGACTCTGGGCGATGATGAAGTGTCAGTGCAGGCTCATCGGCAGTAACAAATGGCCCTCTCTGGTGGGGGGTGTTAATAGTATGGGAGGCTGTGCACGTGTGGAGTCATAGGCCATGTGGAAAATTCTCTGCACTTTCTGCTAAATTTTGCTGTGATGCAATTGCTCTAAAAAAAACTGCTCTGAAAAATAAAGTCATTTTATTTCAAATAGTTAAAACTCAGACAGTGGCAATCTGGTACAGGCCTCCCCTCCTCTGCATCTTTTCCTTCCCAATCTTAACTGGGCATCAGGAGGCCCAGCTGCAGACGCTGCTGTTGCTCTGGCTGAGTGACCTTGAGTAAGTCACTTCACTTCTCTGAGCCCTTAGCTTCATCACTTCGTCACTCTAGTGAGAATTGAACTACATGCTCATGGAGGTCCTTTTCATGCTAACTTTGATTCTTCACTAAAAGAAAGCCCGTCCTTGAAACCTCTCACAGCAGCAAAGGGGCATAGAGAGGGGCGGGGGAGGCAAAAGAGAGGGGACAAGGAAAGGTTCTGCATTTTTTCCCCAAAGTCAGTTCCCTTTATTAAATGACTTTTTTCACAGACCAGAAATACAAAATAAAAGTAGAAATAGACCCCACTTAGGAGCTATTTAAGGGAAATATGTCTAAAAACTTCTACATTCACTGTAGCAGGGCAAACCAAGTAAAATGGCGTTAAAGGCAAATATTCAATACACCATTTTAAACCAAAAAAAAAAAAATGAACATATGAAATGCCATGCACAGCACACACCATTCCTTTTTTCATTTTTACAGTTGTTGCGTTCACACCAGCCCTGCTGCCTGCCTGTGTCACTCCCTGGTGACAGGCACTGGGCTTGTTAAGGAACAGCCCAGGGGCTGTGAGAGTGCCCAGATGCAGAGGTATTCTGCTGCATGCTCCCTGCAGCCTGTTTAGTTTTTCATCCTCCAAGCAAGTCCGCGATGTGCAATCCTGCCTCACACTGCCAAGGTGGGGAGAGCACTGACATTTTAAAGTGTGAGTTTAGAATGCCTGCCTCCCAGGAGTCACTGATGATAATCAAATACTGTCAGATCAGATTGCTTTTGGAAATATCCAAAGTTTGGCTTTCATAGGTTAAAAAATATCCTATTTTATCAAAATATTTTTGAAATAGCTTTGCATTTTGACACAGTGTTCTCATACATTAAGAACGTACATGAGGGGAATATCAAGATAGATTTGCTTGATATTGACAGGTGGTGAAACTGGGTGATGGGTACATGGGGATTAAATATACTGTTCTTTTTAGTTTATGTCTGTTTGAAATTTTGCCCATTAAAGTTTTAAACATAGAGTGAATTTGGAAACTCTAAAATGTACCCAGGTCGAATTTTCCAAATATATCTGTAAGTTCCATGAATAAAACTAGATGGCTGAATAGATTGGGTATTGACAATCCTCAGCCTGTGGGCCACATATGGCCTATTTTTTGTTTTTTGTGAACAAAGTCTCCTTCCAACTTAGCCTCATCTTCTTTGAGGAACATCTGTGTCAAGCAAGATCCCTTTCCCTGGGAAATAGGACTGGGACTATTGGTACCCAAGAAAAGCAAGAACAATGTACCTACTTCTCAAATCTAGAATACTGGAAGATTCCAAAGAAGTTTAGTGTTCGCAATATAAATCATCCCAGCAGCAATCCTACTTCAAGCCTACTGCCATCACAAGGACCAGACAGAAGAGGGAAAGTGGCAGAGGTTAAGACTTACAAACCTGCAGTTCTGCTCAAAGTGATTCGCTGCCAACTCAAAACTGAGGCATAGGCCCAGGATGGCAAGGCCTGAACTCCCATTGCTCTTCCTCCGAAGTCATGGAGCTCAGAGACTTTTATTTTGGGGCTCAATTTTTCACAGAAGGAGTTACCCACTAGCCTCATATATTGTTTTAAACTGGGGGAAATGAGAAGAGAAAGTAAGCTGTTGGACACAGGACACTGAGAGCTAGGGATTAGAGAGGAGAAAGAAGAGGATGAGCTTGATGGGAGTGGAAAAGGCGAAGAGGAAAATCAGAGGATGTGGAATAGCAAAAATAAGAAGCCAAAATTAAACTAGATAGAGGCCATTCTTCTACAGTATTACTGCAGAAGATACTGAAGACCCAAGGTACCAGAAAGGGGTGAGAGGGAGGAAAATCAGGGTAGCATTCAATAAATAATGACTGAGCCATGATCACCGAGCTAGGTGCTGCGGAGACAAGGTAAATAGTGTCTGGCCCTGAGCCCCAGGTGCATACTCATGAGGGAGAGAGAGAGCTGTAAATGGGAAATTACAATATGGCATGATGGTTTCAATGGGGAAGGGAAGTTCTGAAAGCAAGGCATCTAATCTAGGGAAGTCTTCATGGAAGAAATGTCATTATCAACACCAATACCTGAAGAATGCGTGAATAGGAGCTAAGCAGGGGGAGGTAAGAGAAGGACATTCCTGACAGCCAGAATGACATAACAGGAGCCTAAGTATTCCTGGGTGCATTGGTGTGTGGCCATCCCTGTTCGTCTGGGCTGCCCTGGTTTGTTCTTGTTATC
Source organism: Cnephaeus nilssonii (assembly GCF_951640355.1). Classification (NCBI taxonomy): domain Eukaryota; kingdom Metazoa; phylum Chordata; class Mammalia; order Chiroptera; family Vespertilionidae; genus Cnephaeus; species Cnephaeus nilssonii. The sequence goes on along the minus strand of NC_137086.1, from coordinate 26,401,677 downwards.
AATAACTAATTATCAAGTCACATTCAAAAAGTGTCCCCATTTTAGATAAGTTATGCGGTTTCTCTGTCATCTGGCAGAACATGGACGAAAAACATGAAGAGGCACGTGGTCACCTCCTTCTACCCCACCCCTCTACTTTCTGCTGCAAAAGAAATCTATGCAATGGTGCAAGTGTGTTCTGGAAGGATAGTCTGGAAAAATAATGAGTGGCAACCAAATTAAGAGCAGGTCCTGCCAGTACTGGAAAGAAACAGGAAAAGTAAGACCGAAGGGGAAGGCAAGTGTTTCTGAAAGCCTGAACCTCATAGAGCAGCTAAACTTCGGTTCTCCCAGAAAGTGGTATAAAAGTGTCTCCAGGCAAAACCAGAGAGAAACTTGACTGTATTGATCCATTAGCACAGGATTTTTTATTCTTCATATAAATTATTGGAGCAAACTTTCAGGGGAATTTAATGCTAGAAAATGGGCAAAGAGAGTCAGACCTAGACTTTCTCCCCCAACAAACAGTACAGGTGGAGAAGCCAGAAGAGAGTGGATGTTCCTAAAATGTTCTGTCGCCATCACAACAGAAGAGGATATAACCTCTATTATTGGGCAGACAATCATGTGAGTGCTCTTGAAAACCTAAGGCCTTTCGTGAGTTGGAGATGATAGAACAATAACTAAAGAAAGACAATTCTTTTATCACCTGAAAATAAGTGTTAGTTCTTAAACAACATTTATACAGCTCAACGTCTGGGTGATATTTTTCAGTGACCACCATAGGGCTTAGGAATAGAAATTGTGTCACCCTGTTCAAGGTGACTGAGATCTTGCCTTTCCGTCGGGTTTCAGGTGGGTAGAGCCAACCTGCGAGACTGAGACAGGACATGTGAGGGACCCAGAATTGTCCTTGATTGTTGGTTCCAACTTATTCTGTCTTAAAGCAAGGGAATCTTGCCATTAGCACCTTTGTCTTCTTTCTGAACCCTCTCTTCTTCCATCCCAGGTTCCTGACGGCTACTTATTCTTTTCTTTTGGATCTATGGAGTTCCTAAGCTATCCCCAGAATCACTAGGAAATTGACCAGTGTTACCAATGGCTGGCTCCATCACTTGTCATCATTCCCCTTGACTCTGAAAATAAGTGGGTGCCTTCATGTGCACCCACATTTCCACTCAGGGCCCAGGGGAGATTTTGTCAGTCAAGAGGTGTCCTTTATAGAGAAACCTTAATTAGCCAAAATATTCAAGGAGGGAGCACTGCTCAATCCAGTTAATCTGATTCTCTAGTAAACAGATGATTCAAGACCAGGGCCAGAATTGCAGTGGGCTGTGGTAAAATGAAGACATGTGAGGAAGACCATCAGCACCTATTGTTTATGCCTAAAATCTATGGGCTCTTAGAATATGAAAAAGCTCACAAATAGCTTAGACATCACCTAGTCCAGCCCATCAATTTGCAGATATGAAACAGGTCTAGGGAGATTATTACCCAAATTCACATATTTCATCATAACAAAAGAATACTTGTTACAACAGAAATGCCATGTGTGCTAGGCAGGTACCACCCCCAGCTGCTTCTGATGACCAGCAGGGTCCCTCTTTGCCTTTGTTGCAGTTATTTGTCAAAAGTCTAACACGTGGTCCCCAGTGTTGTCAAGAAGGGAAGCACAGAGGCTAGCACTCAGATGGAAAGGGAACCTAAGGATAATATGTCATTCATTCCAGCATCTCTTAGACATTTTTCTGTTTGGGTCAATTTTTCTGGAGGGCTGGAAGACTTGCAAGAGAAAACCATTGGCCTGGCCACTTATTCTTGGTTAGTCCAAGAAAAGGATAAAATTGTTTTTGTTACCCATAGCAAGTTAGGTATGGCCAGAAAAATCAGCAGTCATATGGACTTCAAGCAACAGCCAACATTCAGAATTTGCTGGCACACTGCAATATTAACTAAGACCACTACTGAAAATGTGAGGTAAATGGGAAATTAGGAATAGAACAAAAGGAAAAACAATAGGGTTGTTTTCTAGATTGTACTGAGATTTCACACTATAACTTTCAAGTTGGAACCAGGTTCATTTTCTGGTTAAAAATACCTGTTTATACTAAGGTGCCCTGTGGACATGTCTTCCCAAGTATTACTATGGCCAATAGCAAGTTTGTTGGTGTAAAACCTACAAAACCATCGCTGACCCAGAGGACTACTCAGAGAGAGGTGACTCTTGAAGAGGTATAGTCCGGTAAACTGAAATGTATTTCCAAAATGACTGTGCTTGTGTTTCTCAAATACTATGAATGGGGATGGGGATGGGGATGGGGATGTATCCTGTGGAGTTTCTTTACTCCCCCATTCACTTTCCTCATACCTGTAGTTATAGAGTACCTGCCTTCCTAATCCCAACCTTTCAAAAATCTCTTCTCCCAGCTCCATCCAAAGCCTCTTGCTTCCCTCATCACTTTACCTTCCACTCAACCACATCACAAAAGTCTATAAAATCTACCCAGCGGCGGCAGAACACTGCTTCAAAAAGGGAAGAGAAAAAATTGAACAAGCAAAGCCAGGCCTGCTACTCCCCCTCCCCTTAGCAGAATTGATGCAGGAAAAGCTGCACTCTTGTTTGTGAATCCATTTGACCCATCATAAGTGAGATATGGGTATTTTTGCTCAACACTTAAAACAAGCTATTAAAGAATAATTTTTTAAAAGATAACAGCATGACTCTGGTACAAATATAAGATGGAACCTGTATTAAAAATATTATTTAACTTATTAATGAGAAAACTAATGGAGAATCAAGAGCAGACACATATAGGCAACCAGGACCACTGAAATTATGTAAATTCAGACCATGAAAGATGCACACCGCAAGAAGACTTAATAATCCAGAAGGGGGCACTATACAACACCTAGTAATCCATTGAAGGGACCCTGTAATATTTTTCCCCATTAAAAAGTTGTTCAATTTCTCCTGACAAGATCTAGCATTTCTGTATTGACAAGCACCCTTCCCAAGGCTTCTTTGTGCGAGCATCTGATTGATTTCTGTGCCAAAATAACCAATCCAGATGTGGAAAGAGCTGTTGCTCATCTTGGCAAAATTCATTGGCACCCTAAGTACTCTGCAGTCCCCCCACACTATCCAAAAAAGCAGGGAAGAATCCCACTCCCTGAACTTTATGTAATATTGATACATAAGTCCCCAAAAAAGGATGCCTTTTACCACTAACGATAAAGTTTGTGAATTTGGTGACATAACTCACCCAGTCTTCATTTTTAGATTTGTCTTCCTAGCATCCAGGTATCCCTCCCTGGGGACTGGACTGAGTGTTCATCGCTATCCACATTCAAAATCAGCACTCCATTTCAACTGGAAGACTGACCTCAACTAACAGGACCCAATTCATTTCCTCGATATCCCATAGAAATATATTATAGGCATACCTCGGGGATATTGTAAGTTCCAGACCACCACAATAAAGTAAGTATCACAATAAAGCAAGTTGTAATCCTTTTGCTCCTGGTGGAGGGTCTTGCCTTCAATTTATTTAAAAAAAAAAAAAGCAACATTTTTGAAGAGCAACAAAGCTAAGTACAATAAAGCGAGGTCTGCCTGTATTGGAAGTACAACTCACCATTCCTTGGGATTCATCTTAATCCTAAGGTTAGAACAGTTTCACCTCAAGCTAACAGCCCTTCTACTTAGAAATGTCTTCCTAGAGAGGCAGTGCCATGCTGCGGAGAGTTCTACCTTTGTCCTCAGAAAGACCAGGATTTAGTACCAGATGTTATTAAAATCAGAATAATAACATCAAACTTTCAGGGTTGTTATGAGGATAAAAATGAAATAGTATATATACCAAAGGTATATTTTAATGCTTCTTATCCTGTTGGTCACTCTAGGAACTGGCAGCTGCCCTGGCTTTGCTCCCATCAGTGTATTTGTCAGTTGCAGTCTGCATCTCATCTCCATAAAGGGCCTCTCACCTCCCCTCCCAGGTGGTTCATGTGTTTCCTATCTCGCCTTGCTCCAGGCTCAATGTCTCCCACTTCACTTGCTGATGAATGTGTCCACAGGCCTGATGGTCTGTCTGCTGTACTGCATACCTGCCCTGACACGAGCCCTCAGCAGTTATGCATCCATAAAAAGAAAAGATGCCTCTTTCCTTTCACCCAAGGCTCATAGCACCCAGTTCCTGAGCCACTGAGACTGCCTTGGTTTTGAATGGAAGTTTGTCAAAATCCTCATAAAGGGTTCGTATGCAATTCCGTTAGCAAGAGGCTTCTGTAGAGATGACAATGGTAATAAAATATATTGATTAGAGCAGCAAAGCTCAACTTTTTAGCAGTCAACATTATACCTTTTCATTAAATTGAGGCCCCATGGAGCAAAAGAATGATAATTAAACAGATTTATGATGAAAAAGTACAGGTAACATCTTCCTGTTCAAAGCAATCAGAAGCAGAGACATGCGGAGAAGGAAGCATGGTATGCAGAAATCTGGAAGAGCTGCCTCCATAGGACATTCAAATTGTGATCCCTTCTCCCAGCAGCCTCCTCACTGCCACTCCTCAGAGGCCACCTCTGAGTCAGCATCAGAGCAGCATGCAGCATCTGTGACTTCCACGAGAGATGCAGGGAGCTCAGTAGCAACAAGTAGAGCCCATGGAAGAAGCTCCCGAAGGCAACGTCCAGACTTACACATAAGATCACTCATTGCTCTGCTCAAGACTCACCAGGGGTTGGCTCTTACATACTGCATCAAGCCCTAACTGCTTAGCTGGACACCCAAGGTCCTCTCCAGGCCAGCATAGGCCTGCTTTCTCCATCTGTGTTGGTTAGAGCATCATCCCAATGTGCCAAGGTTGTGAGTTCGATTCTCAGTAAGGACACATACAAGAATCAATCAATAAATGAAATGCATAAATAATTGGAACAATAAATTTCTCTCTCAAAAAAATCAATAATTGAATTCCTTGCCTACAAAATTGTGCTACCCAATTTTACAGATTAAAAAAAATCCAGGGAGATAAAGCAACTCATCAAGGGTAGGACAATTTGTAAATGACAGATCAGAATTCAAACTCGGGTCAGTTTGACTCCAAAGCATGTGCTCTTTCCAAGGATTTTTATCACTGTCATCATTGTCACCATAACCATGCTCATCTGCATTGGCATTGAGCCATTTAGCTACAGAGAGGCCTTTAATTGACATTCTCTGTATCTTTGCAGGCAACAGGCTTTGGGTGAATAATGGAAGACATGAACTTATCCATAACAAGGCACAAACCTTCACATTTTCCTCAGCCCCTTTCCAGAAGGATCCATCAAAGAGGCAAAGAGCACCAGTTCCAACAGGCCCTTTGCCAAAATTTAATCATCTAACCTTTGACTGACTCACTGACTGACAATGGTGAAGACCTGGGTCATATAAATACACAAATAACTAAAAGGTAATATGAGGAAAGGATAATTCCTTGCTCTACTAGATCCTAGCTGTGTGTACCTGGGTAAGTTTCTTTACTTCCCTGAGCTTCATCAGTAACTTAAGATCCTTTAAGTCTCCGCAAAAGGGTGTGAGGGTAAGTGCTATATAAATGTTGAAAATGAAGATCCTAAATGCTCACATTAAAGAGTGGAATCAATCTTACCTCTTTTGGAGAAGATATTTAACCAAATAATGAAAGTGATTTTTGAAGAACAATACTTTTTAAAGGATAAAAATCATACCTTTTGCACAAATATAAACTAAATGTGCCAAATATTTTATTTAAATCATTGGGTAATGAGGGAACTAGTACAATGATGCAATCAATTCAAGGGAGAATTCAAAGAACACACACATGTAGACACAGGAAAACTGAAATTCATTTATAAATAGATGTGGTCAATATCCACATGGCAGTAATCATGCATGTTATGGGACACATTTTACTTGCATTTCTATAGACAGGGATCATTTGTATTATACTTACAGTTCTACAATTTGCAGGTTAAATAATACATCAAAGATAATAGGAGTAGACCGCTATAGAATCAGATAATCCAGGTGACAAGACCTAAAATTCCATAGGGTACCCAGTAATTTCTTATTGCCATTACAAAGTCTTTTACATGATTAACAGTATCCCATATTTCCAAGATCCTATTCCTATGGGAGAAGCAAGAAAAGAGTGTCAGAGTCAACAGTGAAGGAAAAAAATTCATCTGAAGAGTCAGAGCCTCATAAACCAGACCTTGCTTCACTGGCCTTACTGGACATCCTTGTTCAGTGAGCTCACCTCAGCATGCCATCTATGAGAGCCCACCTTGACTGAGTGCTCTTGAGCATCCTTCCATGCCTTAACCCATCATTCTCTCTGAAGGAGGTATTCAGGAATGGCTTAGGACCGTGGTCGGCAAACTGCAGCTCGCGAGCCACATGCGGCTCTTTGGCCCCTTGAGTGTGGCTCTTCCACAAAATACCATGGCCTGGGCGAGTCTATTTTGAAGAAGTGGCATTAGAAGTTTAAGTTTTAAAAATTTGGCTCTCAAAAGAAATTTCAATCGTTGTACTGTTGATATTTGGCTCTGTTGACTAATGAGTTTGCCAACCACTGGCTTAGGATTAGGTCCCAGCTACTTAATAAATCAGTGTTGCCCAAGAAACAGTACCATCAGTATCACCTGGAGCATGTAAGAATGCAGGTTCTCAAGAGGCTAACGGGGGGAAAAGGAGGACCTATCTAATACTTTCAACAATTAAGATTTTAAAATGCAGATTTTCAGGCCATGTCTCCAGCCCCCTGAATCTGAATCTACATTTTTAACATGATCTCCTAGTGACTTGTATGAAAATAAACATTTGAGTGGCTTGAGTAATCATATCATAGCTCCACCACTAATTAACTGTGTCACCTTGAGCAAGTCAACTCATTTCTCTAGGTCTCACTGTTTCCTTGTCTGTAAAATAAGGTCAGGTCCCTGGTCTTAGAGGTCCCCTCCTAGTCTCTGAACCCATCTTACAAAGGTTTATTTCTCTGATGTCAAGACCCAAAAGCTAATGTCAGGCCACCAACTTCTGGAGCTCTCAGCATGTAGAGATTTAGATAAACCTTGCTTACATTTTCCTCTTGTGTCCTTCTCCAGGGAAGATAAATTGACACAGAGACCTAAAGACATTATCCTGCTTTCTGAAGCACCAACAATGTGCCCAGATTTCCTGAGAGCCAAATGAGTAAGAAATCTCACCATCTGCTTTCAAGTCAGGATTTTCCACAGTTTTGCTCCCTGATTGAATGTATTGCTTTTTAAAGTCCCAAAATAATCAATTCTGACAAGAAAGATTCAGATATGCTTTTCAAATTATAAAAACACACACAACACACACAAATTTCCTGACAACCTGATAAGATGAGAAAGTGAATTACCAGCTTGTTATTTTTAAACGTATTCATTTTCTTCAAGCAAGCCTACTTGTTCTTCGGGGAACCTCCGACCCCAGTTACAGCATATAACACAGAACTTTACAAAACCCTGTCTTCACCATGGCAACATAGAGCCCCCTCTGTAGTGAATCAGAACTACACTTAGTCCATATTTGGGGGATGTGGAGGGGGGAAGAGGATGCTTCCAGGTAGATGCAAACAGTGCCACCACATGCAGATGAGGTGTTTTCCCGCCTTGACCTTCATTACATGCACATTGCAAAATGTCCTTCATCACATGCACATTGCTGCTATCCCAAAATGGGTTCCCAACTGAATTCAATGTCTACTCAAAAAGTATACAGAGCACAAAGATTTGGTACCAATGGGTTCCACAACAATGTTTAAGCCCTTACTGTAGCTATAAAGCCCATATTTGTCTATGCAGTTCTCTCTCTGCCCCTTGGATACCACAACCCACCTGCTGTCAGACTGATCTCCTGTCTCTTCAGATTATTCAACAGTTTAATGAGAATTTATAGAACACTTACTCTCTGCCAGGTCCTATGCTTAGAGCAAAACAGACATTATCCCAGATCTCTTGTGAAGCTGAGTTTGGTGAGACACATGAACCTCACAGTGACACAGACACAGTCACTTCAGCATGGAATTTCAGCCTGTACCAGTGGGGCCTGATCTGGTGCTGACATTGAAGAGGGCTTTTGTGGTGGATTAATTTCTTGAACAATCAAAGTACTTCCAACTCAATAAATTAATAAGATCAAATAAACCAAAGAAAACTAGAGAGAGAATAAATAAAGATGAAAGAAAAAATGGGGAATAAGAAAATAGAGGTAAATACAGTGGCACAGGCTGACTAAAAGCTCATGTCTAGATGATATAAGGAACACCTACAATTCAATAAATAGAAACACAACCCAATATAAAAATAAGTAAGGAACTTAAATAGTCACTTAACAAAAAAAATCCAAGTGGTTAATAAATATATGAAAAGTTGCTTACCCTCATAAACCTTTAGCAAAATTAAAGTTGAAAACATGAGATTTCATTCCCATGAAAACAGCTAAAATTAAACAGATTAACAATATCAAGGGTTGGTGAGAATGAGAATCAATAAAAACATTTATATCCTGATGGTAAAAGTATAAACTTGTACAACCACTTGAAAAACTGGTAGTATTTGTCAAATATAAAATTTTAAAAATACATATTTATAAATGTATAAAGCAATGTATAAAAATCTTCATAGCAGCATCATTCACAATAACCCAAATACAAAATATCCATAAACAAAGAATAGATATAGTTTGGTATATTTATATCATGAAGCAATCAAAATTCATGAACTATTACTACATGCATATGAATCTTACAACTGAATACCTCAGAGAAGCCACACACAAAAGTTTACATACTATATAATTCCATTTATATAAAATACTAAAATAAAAGCAAAATGATGGTACTAAAAGTCAAAATGGTAGTGTCTGTAACTGAGAGGGGGTCGTGAAGAGGGGGGCTATAAATGGTGTCCCTGAGTGCTGGTTACTTGGGTGTCCACTTTTTTTAATAACGTGAGCTACAAACTTTTGATGTGTGCATTTTTAACCTGGTTATGCTTCAGTTTTAAAAGTCTATTTTAAAAAAGAAAAAACTGCAGTCCTGCTTAGTGTGGTTCAGTGGTTGAGTGTCAACCCATGAACCAGGAGGTCATGGTTTCTAATCTCCGCCAAGACACATGCCCAGGTTGTGGGCTTGCTCTCCAGTGTGGGGTATGCAGGAAGCAGCCGATCAATGATTCTCTTTCATCATTGATGTTTCTATCTCTCTCTCCCTCTTTCTTCCTCTCTCTGAAATCAATAAAAACATATCTTTTAAAAAAATTTTTAAAGAAAAATCTTCAACTATCAAAAGTACTTTTATATTTTTAAGTATGTTTACTTCTTTGGACTAAGCCTCTGGAACTGTAGAGTTTGTTACAACAGCTAAAGCTATTCTAATACAGAACCTTAGCAGTTGTCAACATTCATTGTATAGATAAGGGAACTATGGTCTGGAAAATTAAGGCACTTACCGAGTGTCACAGAACTAGTTAGTGAAAAGCTCTGGTTTGTTAAGCTACAAATCCAGGTGGTCATTTTCTTTATCGCTCTCTCTGTCTCACTGTCCCAACTCACTTAACACTCTCATCCCTAGTGGCTCCCAGAAAATAAACCGTAATAGAAAGTGATATCCACTGACTCAGCAGACAATTTCATATCATAGTACCTACCCTGGAATTGCTCCTGAAATTACCAGATGTCTTTCTGTAAATCTTGGTCATCGAGTTTGGTGTAACACACTTTGAAAAATAATACTTTTTCCAAAATGAAAACTTCATTAGCTAATCCCAGGTCTTTGGTTATCCAAAAATCATATGTATATTCTGCAATTTTTTTACCTATTAGCATCAAGATGGACTGGACTATTGTGATTAAACCAAATTATGCCCTATAATGTCTTTTAAAAAGTGTTATCAAAGGAAAACTTATTTAAAATAAACATGTGAGGATAAAAAAAAAACAACTATGAAGAAAATCACGTTTCTTAGCCATTCAAAAAAGCAAACTACATAATCTTAAGCATTCTTAGAAGACCTGGTAGCATTTGGGGTATTTTCTTCCCAGTGAAAATCTCAACCACACCCAGGCAGCTGTCCTGGATGTTTAGTTTAACTCAGACACCCACGGGAGGCCGAGAGAGTGGACCAAATGGAACCCCACCCACCCACCATCTTTCCCAGGGCTGGGGTTCTGGGATATGGGAGTTAAACGCAGAGTCCTCCTGGTGAGAGCTGCCCTGGTCTTACCACAGGAAAACTCAGCAAAACAGGTTTGTGTCATAATGAAGCCAGACTTCCAGTCTCCTTTATTATTATTATTATTATTATTATTATTATTATTATTATCACCCTCTGTTTTCTTGAGCCTTGCTGTTATGGACTAGACTGTCTCCCTCTAAAATGTTGAAGCCCTACTTCCCAAAGTAACAGTATTTTGAGATATGACCTTTTTAACCTTCATTATTTCCCTAAAGGTCCCAAGGGCAAGGTCCTAACCCAATAGGACTAGTGACTTTATAAGAAGAGGAAGAGACTTCTCCCTCCCTCCTTACCCACAGAGGAAAAGTTAAGTGAGGACATAGAGAGAAGGTGGCTATCTACTGAATCAGCTGAATCAGGACCATGGACTTCAAGCCTCCAGAATGGTAAGAAAACAAACATCTGTGGCTTAGTCACCCAGCCTGTGGTATTTTGTTAAAGTAGCCTAAACAGACTAATACACTTGTCAACCTGAACAACTATGTTGCTGCCGGACCATCTCCAGGCAAAATCCTCCCTTAGTAGCATTTGCATTTTCAGAGAAAGTACTTAGAGACCCCCAAGTTTTCAGTATCCAAGAGTTCGGTCCAAGAATTCGTGTTAGGGTGAAATTCCAGACATCATGGAGGGCCTGGTAGGAAGTCATGGATAAGAAATTGACTGGCAAGTTGGATGAGCACATATCAGAGAAATTTAAATGCCCAGCTGAGTGGAGTTTATTTTAGAAACAATGATGAATCACTGAAAGTTTTTGAGAAGGAGTATCATGACCAAAACTTTACTTCAAGAAGCTAACTCTGCCAGCAGAGTAAACAATTTTTATTACTTCTATTAACTCCAGTGATTTTTATGATAACTAGCAGGTATTGAATATCTACTCTTTGTCGAGCACTCTATATGCACTATCTCTAATTAAGTGCGGGAAATTGTGAGAAAGACTTTGAAATGGACAAAAAAGGTTACTGGGTGTCTCTGATGAAAATCTAGATATAATCTGAGTTGTGATTTTTTTGAGCTATTCTATAACTCTGTAAGATGTAGAAAACTGGTAATAACTAATACAAATAACGTTGTCCATTGAAATGCAAATGAAATATGCCCAGTGGAATGCAATTTATTATTGCCTTGTGGAAAAATTCAGTTTGCACCTATTTTTAAATTCATTGTGGCATCATTGCCTATATCATATGTGGTTCTTTGAATTTCCCTTTAAGCCTATGGTATCATCTTACTGGTTCCCTTGTTAATTAATAAAATCTTTGTCACATATTCATTATATATTGGTATGTCATGATTTTACCTAATAATTCTCACAACTCTATGAAATTAATCCTATTATTATCTCCTGCTTCTTTAAAAAAAAAACAAACAGCTTCAGGAAGAAAAGTAACTTGTGAAGGTCACATTGACCTTGAAATTGGGATGGGATGGCAGACTACTTGTTTGCCATCTTGATACTTGATCCCTGAAGCCTGTCTCTGAAGTCCTCCCCATCACCTCTCAGCTGAGAAGTTCTCTGCTGCATCATATTATCACTGTCCACAATATTCCCACCATCATCTGAGCCATCTGACCAAGTAATCACTGTAAACCAGTAACGGAAAAGTAATAGCCAGAATTGATGTTTGTAACTGAGATTTGGACAAACAGAGTCTCCATCTTTTCTGAATATTCTGTCAGGCACCACCATTTGAGTGTATGTAAGTGGGGAATGGCTGTGGGACAGGGCGATGGACAACATAGGTGAGCATTTACTCTGTCTGATAATAAACAGGCTAACGCCATCCAGCACCACAAAGAGAGGCTCCACTTCTCTGCTTCTAATAACAGCACTGAAAGTATTAAATCTGTTGTTCATGATGGTGATTCTAATCACTCACTTTCACATAACCCCAGTGGTAGCCTTCCCAAGTGAAACCATAGAATGACAATGATAATTCCTTAAAAGTGTATAATACTGTATGCCCTTTCATATCTATTGTTATGAAATAGCTTTGGGAAACAAACCAAATTTATGTTAGCTCCATTCTACAGATGTAGAAATTAAGTTCTATACAGATGAGGTGACTTGCCTAAAGTCAGCCAATAAAATATTGCAAAAACTGGATTCTTCTTAATCCAAATCAGGTCTCTACTATCGAAACCTGTTTCCCCTCACCCCTCCCCATCCCATTGTTCTCCCCCCTTACATACATGTACACGTGCTCACACATATGCAATGTTAACCTTGGGCCATATCAGCAGGTCAGTACACATAGCCCCTCAGCTGTGCCCTCTGCATCCCACACTCCCACACTCACCCCCAGCCCCGCTGCTCTAGGCTAATTCCTTCTGCTCCACTGGGGCTTCATTTACATGCCCCATCTTTCACAGTCCTGGACTGGATTAGCTCCTACTTGCTCCCATGGTGCCCTATGCCTCCCCCATGAATGCATCCATCACACTACAATGCAATTGCCTCTTTACTTGACTGTGTCACCTAATAAATTGTGAGCTCTATAAATGCATAAATGTGGCACACTGAAGGTGATCGATAAATGCCTCGAGAACAGCTGCAACCTCGGGTCAGACCAAGTCTTCCCGGTAAATCTCAAATGTACACCAACAGCTAGGCTCAGGAGCGGCTTTTAGTGAAGCTGAGCAGGCAAGTCTTGTGAATTTCCAACAAGCCATGTTTTCTGTGAGAAACAAAAACGTCCCCCCTCAGGCCCAGCATTTCTCCAGGCCCACATATATTCCCAAAGAGCAAATTAAGCTCTTCAGGACACTGGTTTCCAGATCTCAGCCACCCAGGAAGCATCACTGTCTTCAGGTAAGTCAAGGGATAAATGTTTTGCCCTTGGCTGTGTCACTAGTGAAATGGAATGAATCAGGCCTCCAGCCTTGGCTGGGAGGGAGCATAAATTTGACCTGAATTCTTTCTCCTGCCTCTGAGATCTGGCTTCTCCTTTCCGCCTATCCAAATGCCCCCAGTCTTCAATAAAAATAGCTAATATTTATTCAACAACACTTACTAGATGCCAGGCACTGTTTTCAACATTTAAGATGTGCCAACTTAATCCTTAAAACCATCTTATGAGATATGTATTATTATTATCCCAATTTTACAAATGAGGAAACTGAGTCACAGAAAGACTAAGTAACCTACTAAGGTCACACAGCGTGACATGTATCCACCTTAAGGACAAGTTCAGGCTTCACCAGTTCACGGACCATGCCCTCCAAGAAGCCTACCAGAGTACCCCAACTAAAGGACAAATCCTGAAGTTCTCTAGCAATTGTTTTTAGTACTATTTACTTGGTAATTAATTTCTCCTCTGATGTTCTTATATGAAAGAGAATGGCGGGGTGAAAGATCAAGGGAAGATGGGCCTGGGACACGCAAAAGGAGAGTGAGATCATTAATTAGCTAAGACAGTGGTCGGCAAACTCATTAGTCAACAGAGCGGCAAACCGCTGCTCACGAGCCGCATGTAGCTCGCAAGCTGCGGTTTGCCGACCACTGAGCTAAGAGAACACTAGTCACTCCACAGGAGAGCCTGGGTGTAATCCTAAGGAAAATCTCCACAAGATCATTCAGCAAGTTATCTGAGCTCTGAGAGAACTTCTCTCTAGTGCTTCTCATAGACTAAAAAAAAATAAAACTCCCTTTGCTCTCTGTTGGATAGGACGAGAGCCCTGGAGCCACTAGGAAGCAGTAGAGTGTGGAGGTAAGGCTCTGGGCACCAGACCCTGTTCCATCTCCATTTCATAAATGCTTCATAATTAATAATGCAAAGATGACAATCTATCCTAGTTAGCCAATTATTTTGCAGAAATCAATAGTCTGTCAGAGGAAATTTTTTGGGGCAGAGGCTGTTTAATCATCTTCATTGCCATCATCATTATCACCATGATAGATAACACAGTGAATTCTTATGTGCAAGGCGCTATTTATGAATTATCACATCTCATCCTCTTTCTATCCTTGGGAAACCTTTTAGTAACTATCAGATGGCACAGGGCACTGATTCTTCACATTAAACCAAGCCAGTGCCTGTCCTCAGATGGTTTTAAGAAGCCTGACAGCAGACCCACAGAATAAAACAAAATTTCTGTCGTGTGCATTACTGAAAAACGAGTTTTCTATGTAAATGGTGCTGTGAGCTACATGGCCTAGGGCAGTGGTTGGCAAACTGTGGCTCACGAGCCACATGCGGCTCTTTGGCCCCTTGAGTGTGGCTCTTCCACAAAATATGACAGCCTGGGCGAGTCTATTTTGAAGAAGTGGTGTTAGAAGAAGTTTAAGTTTAAAAAAAAGAAATTTCAATCATTGTACTGTTGATATTTGTCTCTGTTGACTAATGAGTTTGCCGACCACTGACCTAGGAAGTAGGTTCGAATACCTTCCTCAGCTACTCACTAGCTATGTGACAATAAGCAAGTTACCTTTTATCTCTGTGCCTGTTTCCCTAGAGATAAAACTGAATTTGAACATTTCACCAAGCTCTGATGATCAAATGATGCAATAGCTGAGGGCTCTTAACACAAGGTGACCCCAGGAGAGGGAACTTGTTGACCAACTTTTAGAGAAAACTTTCTATAATTCTTCCCTGATTTATTAAACAGAAAAAAGGGTAGATTTTTAACCTTTTCTTAATATCCTGAATCTTGATATTGATTATTCTATCATATCATAATAGAGATGCAAGACTGTTTGCTTCCATACTGAGCGACCTCAGTTTTTGGCTCTGCCTTCTCCCTCCACTTTGCAGGGACTTCTCAGAGTGCCAGCTTCACACAGTGCTCCCTCCCACCATCTCTCTCCCTTTCTCTACTGGCTTTGCCACATCAGCAACCTCATTTTTCACAAAACAATTACTCAAAATTGATTCTGGCCAGGGGATGCCCCTGCTGTCCCTCCTACAGAGTGACCGTCACTGGATTCATGCCAGGCTCTCCGCTTTGCCCCTAGAGGTCTTTGGGTCTGACTTCTTCCATATGTGGGGATGTTTTTCAGATTGTTAAAGCACTCCCCCAAAATGTAGGGAACACCCGAAATTGTAGTTACTAAAGACATGTATAACTTACAACTTTTATTTTCCCTTAGACCTGTGTTAGTCATTAAGCCTTATGGGAGTGGGGGGAGATAGAGACTGCTTTCTGATTATTCCTTTTTTCCCCTTATATTCCAAAACTAGAGGCCCAGTGCACGAAAATTGTGCACTCAGGGACGAGGTGGGGGTGGGGGCCCCTCAGCCTGGATTGCAAGAGGGAACAGGCCAGGCTGAGGGATCCCACTGGTGCATGATCAGGGCTGAGGAGGGATACAGGAGGTTGGCCAGCTGGGGAGCAACCACGGGAGGGCTCAGGGAGTGTCTGGCCCATCTTGCTTAGTCCTGATCGGCCGGACCCCAACAGCAAGTTAACCTACCGGTCAGAGCATCTGTCCCCTGGTGGTCAGTGCATGTCATAGTGAGTGGTTGAGCGGCCTTAGCATGTCATTAGTATATTACACCTTGATTGGTTGAATGGTGGACCGGATGACCAGATACTTAGCATATTAGGCTTTTATTATATAGGGTACTTGGTGCAGGCATATGCAGCTAAAACTGAGCATAGCTCTGAAATCTATAGCTTTCCCTTTCAGTGGTAGACAAGTCATGGCTGAAATCCAAAGCAAAGAGAAGTCTTTCTAACAGTCCTCACATGAAAAGTTTCCCCTTCCTCTTTGCCTGTGCAAATGAAACCCATGCTTGCAGGCCAGTTAATATCCTGTCTCTACACGGAGCCTTCCCTGACTAGCCCAGTGCACCCTGAGCAGTCCTGTTCTGAACATGAGCTCTTACTTTTTTTTTAATTCTTTATTTTTAAAAGTAGTACATATAGTATTACATATGTCTCTTTTTTCCCTCATTGACCTCTCCCCGGCCACCCCCACACCCCCAGCACATGCCCTCACCCCCCTACTGTCTGTGTCCATTGGTTATGCTTATATGCATGCATACAAGTCCTTTGGTTGATCTCTTACCCCCCCTCCCCTGCCTTCCCTCTGAAGTTTGACAGACTGTTCAATGCTTCTCTGTCTCTAGATCTATTTTTGTCCATCAGTTTATGTTGTTCAATATATCCCACATATTAAGGAGATCATGTGATATTTATCTTGCTCTGACTGGCTTATTTTGCTTAGCATAATGCTCTCCAGGTCTATCCATGCTATTGCAAATGGTAAAAGTTCCTTCTTTTTTATAGCAGCATAGTATCCCATTGTGTAGATGTACCACAGCTTTTTAATCCACTCATCTGCTGATGTGCACTTAGGCTGTTTCCAAATCTTAGCATTGTAAATTGTGCTGCTATGAATATAGCAATGCATATGTTCTTCCTGATTGGTGTTTCTGATTTCTTGGGATATATTCCTAGAAGTGGGATCACTTTTAATTTTTTGAGGAAACTCCATACTGTTTTCCACAGTGGCTGCACCATTCTGCATTCCCACCAGCAGTGCATGAGGGTTCCTTTTTCTCCACATCCTCACCAGCACTTGTCCTTTGTTGATGTGTTGACAACAGCCATTCTGACAGGTGTGAGATGGTATCTCATTGTCGTTTTGATTTGCATATCTTGGATGATTAGTGACTTTGAGCATGTTTTCATATGTCTCTTGGCCTTCTATATGTCCACTTTCAAAAAGTCTCTTATGTCCTTTGCCCATTTTTTATTGGATTATCTTCCTTTTGTTAAGATGTATGAGTTCCCTATAAATTTTGGAGATTAGGCCCTTATCAGATATAACATTGGCAAATATGTCCTCCAATGTAGTGGACTTCCTTGTTGTTTTGTTAATTTCCTTTGCTGTGCAGAAACTTTTTATTTTGATGTAGTCCCATTTGTTTATTTTCTCCTTAGTTTCCATTGCCCTAGGAGCTGTATCTGTAAAGATATTGCTACAACATATGTCTGATATTTTGCTGCCTATGGATTCTTCTAAGATTTTTATGGTTTCCATTTTACCTTTAAGTCCTTTATCCATTTTATTTTTGTGTATGGTGTAAGTTGGGGGTCTAGTTCCATTTTTTTTTTGCATGTATCTCTCCAATTTTCCCAATAACATTTATTGAAGAGACTGTCTTAACTCCAATGTATGCTCTTGCCTCCTTTGTCAAATATTAATTAAGCATAATGGCTTGGGTCGATTTCTGGGTTCTCTGTTCTGTTCCATTGGTCTATATGTTTGTTCTTGTGCCAGTACCATGCAGTTTTGAGAACAGTGACTTTGTAATATAGCTTGATATCTGATATTGTGATCCCTCCAACTTTGTTCTTCTTTCTCAAGATTGCTGTGGCTATTCAGGGGTCTTTTTTTATTCCATATGAATTTTTGGAGAGTTTGTTCTAGGTCTGTGAAATATGCTGTTGGTATTTTAATGGGGATTGCATTAAATCTGTAGAGTACTTTGGGTGGTATGGACATTTTAATGATGTTGATTCTACTAATCCATGAACACGGTATATTCTTTATTATGTCTTCCTCTATTTCTTTTTTAAATGTCCTGTAGTTTTCTGAGTATAGGTCTTTTAACTTCCTTAGTTAGGTTTATTACTAAGTATCTTAATTTTTTTGGTACAATGGTAAATGGGATTGTTTTTTTGTTTGTTTGTTTCTCTTTCTGTGAGTTCATTATTGGTATATAAAAAAGCCATAGATTTCTGGGTGTTAATTTTGTATCCTGCTACATTGCTGAATTCCTTTATTAAATCTAGTAGTTTTTTAATGGAGTTTTCTATGTACAATATCGTGTCATCTGCGAATAATGACAGTTTTACTTCTTCTTTTCCAATTTGGATGTCTTTTATTTCTTCTTCTTGTCTGATCACTATGGCTAGCACTTCCAGTACTATGTCAAACAGGAGTAGTGAGAGTGGGCATCCCTGTCTTGTTCCTGTTCTTAGGGGAAATGGTTTTAGTTTTTGCCCATTGAGTATGATGTTGGCTGTAGGTTTGTCATATAAGACTTTTATTATGTTGCGGTATGATCCCTCTATTCCCACTTTGCTGACAGTTTTTATCCAGAAAGGGTATTGGGTTTTATAAAATGCTTTTTCTTCATCAATTGATATGATTATGTGATTTTTACATCTCAATTTGTTTATCACATTTATTGATTTGTGGATATTGTATCATCTTTGCATCCCCAGAATAAATCCCAGTTGGTCATGGTGTATGATCTTTCTAATGTAATGTTCAATCAGATTTGCTAGGATTTTGTTGAGGATTTTTACATCTATGTTCATCAGAGATATTGGCTTGTAATTCTCTTTCTTTGTAGTGTCTTTATCTGGTTATGGTATTAGGGTAATGCTGGCTTCATAGAAAAAGCTTGGAAGTGTTCCTTCCTCTTGAATTTTTTTGGAATAGTCTGAGGAGGATATGTTTTAGTTCTTCTTTGAATGTTTGGTAAAACTCCCCTGTAAAGTTGTCTGTCCAGGGCTTTCGTTTGCTGGAAGTTTTTTGATTATTGCTTCACTTTCCTCGCTAGTTATCAGCCTATTCAGATTTTTTATTCTTCCTGATTGAGTTTTGGAAGGTCATATCCAGCTCTTACTTTTTACCACACAGTTTTCTGGCTCCTTAAGATCACCTGGGGAAGGATGCCTCTGATTCGTATTTAATTCTTCAACTGGGACCTTTTCTCCTTATTCTAACCTCTGATCACATATAGAGTTTTGTAGGGAGCAGCTATAGGGTTAAGCCTCGACTGACCTGTTGGCAAAGCCACAAACAAGTCCCAGCTTAGAGGGCAACAGCCCTCTTAGCATAATTAAGCTTGACCTTATACCGCTCCCTAGATCTTATCTGGGTAGCTAATGGGCTGTGGGAGGTGCAGCAAGTGCTGCCAAAAAAAGTGAAACTCACAAGAACATTGTAACTATGGTGACCACTACCTTGTTTACCTCTGGCTATAAAATAAAGGCTCAGCTTGCCGTCTGGATCTCTCTCTGCGGTCTTAGCCAGGCACAGGAGATCCACCTAGACCCAGTTTATTATCTTTGTCTGTCTTTTCTTCAATCCTTTGCCGCCCCCCCTCAGGTTCACCGAACCCTTGGCTGTGCTGGCACGGCACAGAGTTTACACTACCTGAATATTTTACTTTAATCTTCTTGGACAAGGAATTTGTAGAAATGTCTGTCCTACCTCTACCTGACCGTCTGGCTCGGTCTGTAAGGAGGGGCATGCCTGGGGACAGGATTTCCCCCAGCTTTGCCACACACACACCACCACCACCACCACCCCTGCCATAGGCCAAAGGGGAAGCTTCTGGCAGATGAAAAGCTCTTGTTTCCAACTGGCCTGTTGTTTCCAGTGTGGAATTATTCAGCTGGTTTGGGTGCATAACTAACTCTGAGTCAGAATAAAACTCAGGCTTCCAGAGTGTGAAGAGCTAATAAATCCTTAGTGAATAAGCCTTTCTAAATTGAGTTTCCTTTCTGAGGCAATCCGTGAGCACGTCTGGCTTTTTCTATTGAAGCAGCAAACTGCAACTATAAATATTAACAAGATGGTAGATGAGAATGAGAGTGTGGGGACAGAGAAATTGGGAGTCAGACATAGTTCCTAAACAGGATTGCCAGTTTAGCAGGGTTCCTTCTCCCAGCCTCTTGTTCACTAACCCAGGCGGCTTTTAGGGAACTGCAATTCCAAAAAAGAAAAACCTGCACTCCAATAGAAAGGACAGCATCTCATTATGCTAAAACCATGGGAGCATGAATATTATTAATTCTGTGATTGACAAGTTAAGGTTCTGACCCAAAAACAGATTCTCCCATTACCTGAGTCACCTGTGGAGTGTTTTGTATGTGTGCTGTATGTATGTAAGTATGTTGTTTGTGTGTGTGTGTGTGTGTGTGTGTGTGTGTGTGGTTGTTGCTATTTTGTGTTTCTGTCAGTTTGTTTTGGTGAATAAACACAGGGCATC
Organism: Cnephaeus nilssonii; assembly: GCF_951640355.1. Lineage (NCBI taxonomy): Eukaryota > Metazoa > Chordata > Mammalia > Chiroptera > Vespertilionidae > Cnephaeus > Cnephaeus nilssonii. The sequence goes on along the minus strand of NC_137086.1, from coordinate 26,381,454 downwards.
TTTATTTTTCTTAAGCGTTCAAATAATTGCTCTGGCTGGTGTGGCTCAGTTGGTTGGACCAACGTCCCATAAACCAAAAGATCTTGGGTTCCATTCCCAGTCAGGGCACATACCTAGGATGTGGGTTCAATCCCCAGTTGGGATGCATACAGGTGGCAACTGATGGATATTTCATTATCACATCTCTATCTCTCTATCCATCTATCTATTTACCTATCTATCTATATCTCTCTTCCTTACTCTAAAATAAAAATAAAAAGTTCCCTACCAAAAAAGGAGTTAAAATAATTTAATATTTTCATTTCAAAGAACTCATTTGGTAATATGAGGCCAATAATAAAAGTAACAAGTTCAGAAACAAAAGTTGAGTATTTCTAAGTACCAAGTACTGTCTTGCTGTCTTTCTGGAAGTTTCCACATACTAATTTTATAAGAGTATTGGTTATAGCCTAGAAGGTGTTGCTCAGTGGTTGAGCATTGACCCATGAACCAGGAGGTCATGGTTCGATTCCCAGACACATGCCTTGGTTTTGGGTTCTGCCCCCAGTAGGGGGCGCGCAGAAGGCAGACAATCAATGATTCTCATCATTGATGTTTCTATCTCTCCCTCTCCCTTCTTCTCTCTGGAATTAGGAAAAAAATTAAAGAGTAATGGTTATAGAAAAATAGAATATGCTTCACATGGATTATGTTGCTATTATTCCCACATTAAAGATGGGAAAACTAAGGCCCAAAAAACAGTCATCTGCTCAAGGTTATACAATTTGTGATTTAAATGATAAAGATTCAAACTTAGGTCTCCTCACTCCAGGAATAAGGCTCCTAACCCCGCTGCTTTCCACTGCAATGAGCCAACAGACCTTGTAGTGAAAAGCAGTGGTTCCAAAGGAGTTCATGAGCCTCCCCAGAGCTATTCTGAGACCCTCACTCTATTGAGAGTGGATCTCTCCACTAGGTAGAACGACTGCAATGCAAGAGGCCTTTCTTGGCAATAGGAACATCCCCTGAGATTTGCTAGCCCAGGAGTCAGGCAACATGCATTCTTCCCTGAGCTTTGCCCTCGAGAGCTGTATATGCCTGGACAGTTCAGCCCATCTGTACACACAATTTCAACAGGACAATGATATAACTCACAAGAAACTGAGAAAAGGCCTAGTCAGGACCATGATCTAGGACATGGGTTCCACAGTGTGAGTCAAAGTGTTAGCATATCAGTAAGCCCCTCCTGCTCCATTGTGGGCACTATGCCCTTGTCAAGTGTCTGTGGGTTGGGGATTTGGGCTCACATGGATCAAAAGATTATCCCTAGACCAGTGATGGGCAACCTTTTGAGCTTGGTGTGTCAAACTTCGCCAAAAAACTGAGTATAATTCAGGTAGTGTGTCACTTTGAGGAAAAAACATTATTTCGCAAATGTTTCATCCTCAGGAGCAGCAAATGTTTCATCCTCGGCATGCGGCCGCGTGTCATCAGAAATGGCTACACGTGTCAGTGCTGACACGCGTGTCAGGTTCGCCATCACTGCCCTAGACTATAGTTGGCTTACATGGGTCAATTGAAACCCAAAGAGCCTACAAACAGTCCTCAATCGAGAAAGGCAATTTTAATCACTTTCCAAGCCCCCAGAAAGAACACTGTCACCCAATAAAAACTGTCCTATACCCTCACCTCTGCTCACACCAACCTCTGAGGGATCCAATTAGCAGCAAACAAAGGGGGTGAGGAGGCAGAGGAGAAGCAAAAGGCCCCCATTCCCACTTGGAAAACTTCCAGAGTGAGAGAGATCCAGTATTGGGGTGAGGCAAGAGGCAAGGGAATGTTTCATGCTGGTCAAGTTCAGGGCTTTAATACATATACATATATATATTGGACTGGGTATTCTGATTTCTGAATTGAGTCTGTGTAACTAACTGATTGAGTCCATTGGACTGTATTTCCTATGGAGCTTGCCAGAATTCTCCTCCAGAGGCAGAGAAAGAGCTCCCCACTGAATTAAATCTAAATGTAAGTAATGTGGTATTCTCTTTCTCACACAAGTCCTGCTTCTTGAACATACTGGTCATACATTTTTTAAAATACATACATATCTACAGTCTGGTCTCCAGAGCTCTTCATTACCACCAGCCCCTCCAGTCCCCACCACAAACACATGCCACCTGACAGCAGTTTTCTAAGGAGCGTTCAAGGAGAAAGAGTTACCAGCTGGAGGGTCAAGAAGGGGAACCGCCCAGCCAGTGTGGCTCAGTGGTTGGGCATCGACCCATGAACTAAGAGGTCACTAGTTCGATTCCCGGTCAGGGCACATGCCTGGGTTGCCAGTAGGAGGCACCCAATAGATATTTCTCTCTCATCGATGTTTCCATCTCTCTACCCCTTCCCTTCCTCTCTCTCTGAAATCAATAAAAACATTTTTTTTAAAGAGGGAAACCAATGAGTGTAATCTCCCCAATATTCTTTCAAACCGTTTGGGCTCTGTGGGGTATAATTTTGGGTACTTCTCAGAAATCCTCTGGCTCCCTCATCTTTCTCATTGACCTGCTCCACTGTAGAAATCTCATCATTCCTTTGTCATAGCCACATGTTAAAATTAAAGTATTCTGTAGAAGGTCAGACACTTTATGTTCATCATTCACACCTTATTATGAATTACTATATTTCTTAAAATTTTAATTTATGCTCCTTTCTTATAAACAGAGACATTTTATGCATGTTGGTAGTATTTAACATTATCACAATTTAAGTACCATGACTAAAACAAATAAAAGTAATTATGATATTGAATATGTTCTCCAGAAATCTCAATCCTTCCATCTCAGAGGGCTCTTCACAGCCACCACACCCCATCACACAGCTGAGAGCATAATTTAGAAAACACACAAGTGAAACTGTTTCGTATTTGTTGGTCAGAAGGTGGGGGAAAATGGGAGCAGACTTGCTGAAAATTGTAGCAAAATTATGGGTATCATCTAGGAACAGCCATCTCAGGCCAAGGAGAGACAGTAGGCATGTTGGGACCTTAGGGTTCACTTTTCTAATGACTGCTACAGAATATTTTTCCCCAAAGGATTTAGGATGATATGTTTAGAGTTGAGACCGTAAAATTCTGCCTCATAAAATAGCATCCCATTTCTTATAATAATTCACTGTTCATCTATAAAGGTGTTTCAGAAAACCTGCTGGGGATCAGAGCAGGGAGGAGGCAGCTTTGAAGCCACAGTCCAGCACCTCTTAACAAGCTGCATGACCCTGGGCTCTCCCATACCTCCTCCAGGCCTATTTTTTTCATCTGTAAAAATAGGATAAAAATAGAATCCCTGAACCGTCCCACTGTGAAGCTTGAACCATCGCTAGAAAAAGTGTCAAGCACAGTACATTGCACACACTAAGGGTTTGATGTCATTCTCAGCTATATATATAAGGGACCACAGAAGCTTCCCCTGCAGATTCTTGCATTCCGGGAGAAACAAAAAGATGAAGGTTTAAGGACCCCATAAGATAAACCATAAAGTGAGCAGGATTTCCCCCAGGGGTATGGATAATGATGCAGTCCTGCTGCTGTCTGCTTGGAATTGGCTGGCAGACAGCAGCCCTTCATCTTCACAATCATGGAATTCTAGGAGGTAATCACCCTGAAGATCTTGGGGTAACCTCAGCCCCACCTCATCCAGGTCAATCCCCGAGGGAAAGGGCTGTGGGGAAATCCAAAAGTGCTGGGTAGCTGAAGAGGAAAGTGCCATGGGGAGAGAAAATGGGAAAGCTCCCCCCTCCCCAAATTTTCTTTGTCCATTTCACAGTCCTGCCCCAGCCTTTCTCTCCTCCCATTGCCACTGCCTTGCCCTGGCCCACACACCAGACACAATTAATTTGAGTCACACAAAGCCAGTCTTGTCACACTCCAGGCTAGGAAATGACAGGCTGTGTTATCTGCACCCAGCTATTAGCAGGCACTAGAAGGCTTCCTGCTATCTCTGCCATCTTCCCTTATCAACAGCCAGGCAGCAGCTGCAGCAACCCCAGCGGGATGGCTCCAGCCAGGATGCAGATGAGCTGGAGCCTTGCTGGAACATTCCTGTTTCTTAAAGGGACCCTCTCACCCAAGCAGCTTAGGACCTCAGGAGTAGGGTGTCCTTACTGGAGGAAATTGGGACCAGGGAGATGCCGAGAAAAGAGGTGCCAGTTCATCACTTGATGCCCCTGGACTGAGAAGAGGAGCCTGATTCTCAACTTTCCAAGAGGTTAGAAACCTATTATTCAATCTGACCAAGGAAGTGTGTTCCCGAGGCTGTTTCTCAGCCCAGCAGTGAAACACAGCCTCTCTCCTCACTCCCTGGTTGCCAGCCATTTCAGAGAGCCCCTCCTCCCACCGGTGAGAAGATTCTATAGTGTTCCCACCCCTGCCCTATGGCTGTCGTTTTCACCATAACAGACATTATCTTATTTAAGGCAAGGTAAGCATTTTTTGTATTATTAAAAAACCTTTCAACACAGATGTAATTATATATATTTTACATTTCAGAAAAGTGAAGGTTATGGCTGATAATTAACCTGCCCCAAATCACAACTTAAGTAAGTAATAATTGAAGATTTTAAGCAAGTTTGCCTGCCTACAAAGTTGGCGCTCTTTATTACAACAATCAACTATCCACTAATTCCAGACTGGACACAAAAATTTGGGTGACCACGGCTCCCAAATCCAAGCAATTAGGTCTTTCCCATTTCCCTCCCAACCCACAGGAAAGGCTCTTGGAATTGACAACAACTCCAAGCTTCATGTCACAGGTCAAGTCTGGGGACATTATTCTGTCGGCCCCTGGAACACAGATAAATAACTGACCAAAATGCTCCCCTTCTATATGACAGCCATGGCTGGGAACAGCACCCGACCTGAGATGGTATCTCACAGCCTACCTTGCACTCAGGGTGGCCCCACATCTCTTGCCGATGGAATGTGAGCAGAAGCAATGTCCACCAAAAGTGAGCTGAGGTTTTTCAGACATAAATGCGCCCTCTTCTCTGTTTCTTTCCTCTTCTTATGGTCAAAAATAGAGGACGCCAAAATGTGCTGGTGGTTCATTAGCTACACATTAGAATCATCTGAGGCTTTAAAAATTCCAGCGTGAGGGTCACACCAGAAACCAATTTAATCAGAATCTCGGGATGGGAACCAAGTACAATTGTCAGTTTTTAAAGTTCCAAGGTGATTCTAGTGATCAGCCAAGGTAGAGAACCACTACCCTAAGGGGATGGTGAAGCCAGTAGGTAGAAGAAGCCTGGGTCTCTAAACAATGCAAGGAGAAAACCTACTCACAGACAGTAAACACAGTTAATGAGTGAGAAATAAACGTTTGGCATTTTAAGCTTCATTTCCCAAGACAGAAGACAGGAAACAATTTTAAGCTACTGATACTTTGGGATTTTATTTCTAACAGAAGCCAGTATCACTCTAATATGGACCATTCGGAATCCAGATTTAAGGAAAGATCATTATTTTTTATTCGAAAGGAAACTAAAGATGCGCTTCATGCTATGATCTACATTGCCATGGGATGGGGCTCAGATCTTTGTGTCAGGAAACTACACCTGTTTCTGTCCAGAGGCCCCTGGGATCAAGCCAAACTATGCTAAACAGCAAACATGAAACAATATTCACATTCCTACAGCACAAATAGTGTTTCAAATACCTTCTCATTCATTATCTAGTTTTATCATAGTAAGAGCTCTAAGAGGAGGACCTCCTCCTATGTTATGTGATGATACCATTTATAAATGGAGAAACTGTGACCCAGACAGGGAAATGGACTTGTCCAAAATGTACATAGCCAATGAGTGGCAGAGGCAAGTCTAGAGCTCAATTTTCTACCAGACCCAGAAATTCTGACCTTTACAGTCCCTAAGACAGAAGACAGGAAACAATTTGCCATGGAGAGGGCCAAACTTTGAGTTTACCTTAAAGCCCTGTATGGTGGCATTAGATCCTGGGAGGAGGGATCAGGTATGAATCTAATGAGAAGCTCCATGCCCAGAAACAGGACAAGTCTATAAGCTCTAATGTAAAGGGCACAGTCTGTCTAGTCAGCAAGACTGAAATCCCATTACTGGAATATCCTCCTCCCTTTGGGGGCAAGCATTGTTGTTTTCCAAAGTCTTCTGCTAAAGCCCCAGTGTCCTCCTGGTATTGAGCCCCTGCCAGCCCAGGGTACTGAGTTTTAGAAGCTTCCCCCAAACTCCAGTAGGAGAGATCTGCAAAATCATGAGAAACTTGTTAAGAAAATAAAACTTCTCATTTCAATTCCACAAGGTTGCCAAGGGCTAGATGTACAGCCTGCCCTGTTAGCCTACTAAGGTATTGAATGGAGGGTATGTGGCAAATAAAAGAGGCCCAAGGTAGTATAAAAAGAAACATGGAGGTCATAGTTATGTTTCTGGTGATGTCAAAGATGTCAGTAGCCCAGGCCTAACTAGGTTAAAATAGCAATGGGATCCCAATGAAGTTCATTTCCTTTAACAATGCAATTTGTTCACACTGCTTACTGGACTGTGTCCTGGCTCTCCATATAGGTCACTGGGACCAAGAAAAAATGCATTGGGAGGTAGCCTCAGAAGCTTAATCTGCATCATCGCCATCTCCCAAGCTCCTAGTGAAATGATTCAGAGATGACTTTAAAAGCAGCTGTCATAGGGCCACTACACTGCACGATATGATGGCACTATCTTCTTCAGTCTACACCATCCCCCCTAGAGTTGTGCAGTGCACAGCCTGCAGAGCAAAACACTCCAGCCCCTCCCCTGCGTGCTCCTCCTTTTACCTCATCCAGCTGAATATAAGTTTACTCGAATAGACAGGAATTTACTGACTTGGAGAGGTAACAGGTGGCAACACTAAATAAAAATTAGGCAGCATCCCAAATGAAAAGAGAGCTGTCCTCTTCATTCAACCAGGCACTTGGTAACACTTGTAGATACCTCATATTAAAACTGAGTTATTGGTTCACTTGCCCAGATTATGAGCTCCCTGAGGCCAGAGACTCTATCCTATCCCAGCATCTGGCACAGAGTCTGGCACATAGTAGGTGCTCAATACACCTTTGTCAACAGATGATGGATGAATGAATGGATGCACTTGTTTACAAATTTACTGAATGCATATTCTATATGAAGCACTGTCCTAGGAACTGGGGGTACAATAGTAAATAAAGCAGGCAAAAATCCCATCCATGCCCATGGAGCTTAGACATTCTAGAAACTGAGTAAGTGAATAAATGAGTAAAAGCACTGAATAAATTTAGGCCTTAGGGGCAATGTTTGTATGATAAGGGTTGACAGTTACTGAGTGCTAACCAGATTATGAGGCTGAATGAACCTTCATAATCTAGAAAGCAGTGTGGTGAACTGGTTAAGAGCATGACTACAAAATCATACTCTCAATCACACTCAATTCTGCCACTTGCTAACTGTGTGACCTTAGTCAAGTTACTTAGCCATCTCTGAGTGTCAGCTACCAAGTGAGATATTACAGTTGTTGTAAAGATTAAATGATGTAATTCCCATAGAGCTCACTTAAACTGGTTCATGGTACACACTAAGCATCCATAGGTCAATAACTACTATTACTTTTCCACTTACCCTCACATCAGCCCTATGAGTAGGTACCATCAGCATTTTGCTAGTGTGGAAACAGAGGCTTATACAAGTAAAAGAAAATATCTAAGGGCACAAAGATGGGAACTGACAGAGCCAGATAAAAATCCATCTTGTTCAATTCCAAAGACCATGTTGTTAACCACTTTGACTTGTGTAAAGACCAGCCTTGCCAGAGTGGGCATCACAGAGAGCCTGGAGGAGCTCTAGGAAGAGCTTCTACCCAAAATATCTCCCCATAAGCCAACCACAGTGCCTATTAGCCTTTCAAGGCAAAGCATCTCACTCCAAGTCCCTTCTATAAAGTAAAGACATCCCCCACCCCCACCCCCAACTAATCACAGGTGGTCAGCTGCAAAAGGATCATCAGATAATGAAATTATGGGGTTACTGATGTTATTCTAAGCTTTGTTTTGTTGGTGGGGGAGGTTGGACTAGAGACTAAGGTATCATCTGAGAAAATCAGGCTTGGGCAGGAGCTTCACTGAGATGGTATCATGAGGGTTTGAGAGGGAGAAGTGGTTACAGAAGGGAAAATTCCCACAAGAGCACCACAAGTTGTGGGTATTACACTTTGTATGATCTGGAGCAGAAGGAAAAGGGAATAGATGTGGTGAGAGGTTGATGCTACTGGGAAACACATGTGGGCAGACTTAGTGCAGAGATTATCCTTACAGAATTTTCCCTCATAAATGGTTTCTTAAAATTACTTATAAGGAGGGGAGAGGTGAGTTTTCTATCCTGCTATAGGTATTGAGCACCCTGACCTTCCCTTATTGGTGTGACAGGATAGGGACCAAGAGCACAGGTGAAATGGAGACTGAGTTGGCCAAACCCTCATCCCCACCAAAGAAAGGATATAGATCACTCTGAACTCCTAAGAAAGCTGATCTAGAGTAAGTCAGTGATTTAGGAGTAGAAGAGGAGAGGAGGGGGAAGGGGAAAGGAGTAAGAAGAAAAGGATAGAGAAGGACCTCCCACCATCCCAGACCAAAGTAATAGTTTTCTCCTCACATTCCTTTGATGACTCCATCCCTATACATTTTCCATATTACCCTTTCCAGGGTCTGGAATAAAAACTATCCACAAAACAACTTATCTTACCACCCCTACCCAAATTACACTCTCTTCTTGCAGATCACCGCCCCCCCCCCCACCCCTGATATTGAAGGTACCAATAACTATATTTCCTAATAACAAGAAGATGATCAAATTCTAGACCCAAGGGACAAAGTAAGAAGTATGGAATTGCTGAGGGACAGAAGAAAGAGGCGAGTGCCTGCAGCTCACTGCTAAGGCTGATGAAACATTTTCAGAGCTGACATCTAATCTCTGAAGGCTCTGATATCCTCCTTCAGCATTATTTCCCCATTGGTTACAGAAGTAAGGGGGGAAAGGTCCAAAAATCAATTTTAGGATTTAAGGATGCTTGTCAATTTTGCTCCAAATAAGATTTCACTTTAATAGCAACTGGGTGTTAAGATTTATTAGTGGTGCTGGAAAGTCTCTGTTGCTTAACTTATCCTAGAATAGCCATCCCATATGTATGTTGGAGAGATCCTGGGTCAGAGAATGGGTGGCTAAGTAGATGGAAGGATGCATGGATGGAGATAGAAATGGATGAGTGTGTGGGTGGGTGGATAAATGGGTGGATCTCTACATCACATATGAAGATTCATCCTTTGCTTGCAGAAAGAAGAATTTTTAAACAGTGGTCATTGGGAGTGGTATATAGCATCAGAAATGGTACCATTACTAATTTAGCTGTCTATATCATGGAAGCATATTTAGACTAACCCATCAGCCCCATCTAAGAACTCCATGGTTTCTCATGAAGTCACATTTTTTAGTCTTTTTTTAAAATCTTCTTTGCACTCCCTCAGATACCTAATTTTCTCCCACAGAAAATAGCACCTAGTAGAAGAGAACTTCAACATCCTCACCCCCAGACCTGATCTCTGTCCTGTTCTCCCATCCTTTCTCTAGCTGCCTGCTCTGTGTGTTCCTCTGGATGCCCCAGGAGCACTTCAGTCCCAGCATGCCTACACAACTGCTGACGTGTCCTCTCCCACCTCGTTCTAGCTCCCTTATCTAACTTCTCTATTTTTAAAGAGTTACTATTTCCATTCTTCAAAGTTTTAATAATAAACTTAAAATCAGTTTTTATTTCCTTCCATTCATCTGGGATCGATCCCCGTGTCATTTTATCACACTATTACAAAGGCCTTTTGAAAATGCTCCCAGGCTCTGATTTCTCCTCTCTACCATCGGTGCCATGCACATATTTATTCATTCATTCATTTATTCATTAACAATACTCAACGTGTTCATGCCTCCATAATGTTCAGTGCTGAGTTCTGTACTAGCAACACAGAGATGAATAAAACATAGTTGCAGACCTGAAGTATCTCAAAACCTCAGTAAATACTTCATAAAACAATACATTGACTATATCTGTCCCCTCCTCAAAATTTTGGGCCGCTCTTTATTGTCTGGGATCCATTACCATTGCCGAAAACCTGCCTTAGCCGTGGCCGGGGAGACTGGTTTTTAGTGCAAATTCAATTCTGTGCTTACAGAATAATTACTATGAGTCATAACCAGCTGTATTGGAGCCTGGGCCCATGCTCTATACCTTCTCCTCTTGGAATTATGAGGCCGAGACTTGGAATGCTGACTTGGGGCTCAAAGAAATAACAGAAATGGCTAAAATTAAAATATTGGTGATAAATCAGTTGGTCACCTGGAGCAAAGAATGCTGGTGCTGAGAGAGCAGGAAAAAAAGAATATGAATAATAATAGTAAAAATACTCTCCTGGAATTTAAGTAATCAAGAAGCTCCACCCCGGTTAGCAGGCCTGGCACTTCTTAGCCACGCTAGGCACAGGTCCTAAAAATATCAGAACGACTCCTAGAATCACACCAGACAACAGATTTTACATCTAGAAATGCTTTATAAGCACAAGACTATATAAAAGCGATTTTATTTGGATGGCTTGAGGAAAGAAATGAAAACAATTTGGGAAAAGGATATTGACTTCAAGAGAAGCCTGCCCTTATGAGCCAGAAGGAAGAAAGGAAGGATGGGCCGGGACAAATTCCACCCCATGTACTGACAAACTGCTCTGTTTTACATGCGCCTGGAAGAGTTGGGAGGATCAGAGGAAATGTGTCTATTTACAAGCTAAGCAAAGAGAAAAATGCCACCATAAAACTGAGGGGGTGGATAATACAATAAAACAATACAGAGTGTCCTATAACCACGGAAACAATAACAACGCTAAAACAGAAATAGCTTATTAAGTTAAAACAACAGTAAATCTGTCAGAACAGCCCATAGAAACTCTCATCTTGTGATAGTGAAAAGCCTCTGCCAGGCCTATCGTCTTATACTTTCATTAAACTACAATTTTATAAGCTAAATTATGGTCAATTCTTGTTCAATTCCCAGAATGAAATCGAGTTAAGCTCTTAATCTGGGAGATCTATCTTTTGCAAGTGACAAATCCTTAGTGGACAGTTTCCAACGCCTGACAACTTGGGAATGCAGGGAACCAAGACATAGAAGGGCTGCCCAACAGTCTGGATTTGGGACCCTTCCCAGATGTAGCCAATTGTGATTACACAAAGGGGGCTGTCCAGGCTAATCTGACCATTTCCCCGGGCACCTTCTGACCAAGGAAAAATGGGACAAGGAAACTGAGGCTTTCCTCCTCCAGCTAAAAGGGGAAGTTGAAGTTTGAACCAGCAGTTCTATTACCTCTATTTCCTCAAAAGCTAGGTCAACAGTCCCTGCAGGTCCCCCTGCCACCCAGCACCATATATACCAAGGAGATGTAACCAAGAAATTCCCTGTATGTCCCTGCTGTTTAAGCCTTCATTCTGAACAACTTACCTGACAGCCTGGATTTTCTTTTTTTTTTCTTTTTTTTTTTCTTTTTTAATATTTTTTATTGATTTCTTACAGAGAGGAAGGGAGAGGAATAGAGAGCTACAAACATCGATGAGAGAGAAACATCGACCAGCTGCCTCCTGCACACCCCCCACCTGGGGTGTGCCCGCAACCAATGTACATGCCCTTGACCGGAATCGAACCCGGGACCTTTCAGTCCACAGGCCGACGCTCTATCCACTGAGCCAAACCGGTTTCGGCTGGATTTTCTTTATCTGGGGGACAAACATTTTTGTAGCATTGTCTCAGGAAAGCATTCTTGTTTTCACCCACATATCCATAAGCTAAATTATTTCCACTACTTGAGAACCGCCAAGGATGAACTTAAGTGCTTAATATAGCCACATTACTTTTCACACAGCTTAGCACCCTACCTAACAGCCACCAACCCCTCTTTCACTTTCCAAACCCTAGCCCCACTTTTTCCTCCCCACCTTCCACCTCACACACACACAAACTAAATGTTCTCCCCCTGGTTCCACCCCGCTACTGCAGGCCTGGCTCAAGCTTTCCCCTTCACCTGCAATGACCTTGCCTTCAGAGCAAACCTCTCCATCCTCCACAGCTCTGGTCAAATCTCACCTCTTCCTTGGAGCCCTCCCAGGATCCCCCAGGTTCACAGTAATCTCTCTCACCCTTGATAGCCCAAGGCCCTTTGCTAATCCCATTAGAGCATATACCCTTGTCTACCTTGTGTATGAAATTATTGAGCAAGTTACTGGTGTGAATATTGTTTTCTTCTCATCCACCTCAGGACAAAGGAGCCAACACTGCTTTTCTTCCAAGATTCAAGTTGAAATTTATGCACACATACATGCGTACACATGCACACAGACACACACACAAACAGAATTTATATTTCAGACCCATTGAGGAAGACGAGGCTGGGTTGCTGAGGGGGAGGCATGGATATGAAGCTAAGAGGGGAGAGAAGCTAACAGTTTGAGGAATATTGTTTCCTTTGAGGCAGGGGTTAAGGTGAGATGCCAATGGCTCACTAAGAGCAGTGCCTTGGACAGGTGGGGAGATAGGAGGGTGGGGCTGTTGGATGAGGTCACTGGGGGAGGTACAAGAGGGGCATCTCTGTGACTTCCCCACGGCACCAGGACTGGGAGGCAGAGAGATAGGATCACTTTGTACAGGGCCACTGTGTAGGCAAAAAGCCAATGTGAAAATGGAGACACGTGGCCCAAGGGTCTAGCCCCTCCCGGTTGGGGTACCCTGTAAGCCCAGGATTCATCTATGATCTCATAGAGAAGGAACCCCAATAATGACTGAGAATCTCCCACCCAACAGGCAGATGGAGACTCAGAGTAGATAAAATTTGACCTAGAAGAGTAAAGGTTTATGACATAGTTTGTATTAAAAATTCACACCTGCTACATTTGTGTTAAATCACTCATGGGCACACCTGCCTTCTATGCTGGATTGAGAATCCCTGGACTCAGGGGTCATTTCCTCCCTCATCCCACCTTTCCTCCCCTGCAAGCTTTCCTAGTCTAAATTATTGAGAGCATTCCCTGAGGCGGCAAAATAAAAACTGAAGGAAATGATGCCATTTCACCCGCAGTTTGCAATCCACAACCGTAAAAGGCGAGTGGCTAGGTCATCTCTCCATAAATCCCCAATTCTGCTGGAAAAGCAGACAGAGTCAGCTGGGGAGCCAGGCTACTGCTTTGTTTTTGCAACTTTTCCATTGCAGTGCCCTTTATATATACAGCCTGGGTGGAATGCATCATAAAATGTGACATTTTATCACAGCAGTTTGTAAATTTTACAGAAGCAGCCTCCCTGTAAATCACCCAGCTTATTCCCTTGCTGACTTTATTACAGCAAATCCAGTCATGGATAAACTGTATGCCCGTTTACTTGAAATTTATCTTTTTTATTCAAGCCGAACTGAGTCCTTTTAATATTCTTCTCTCTTCTAATGATAAGGCATAATGATGACCTTATTTTCTATTCAGACAGTTTTAAGGACTCCCCTTTCTCTGGAAATGAAATTCCTATTTAGGGCCTCTTTTCTCCCAGAGCCATTTAGAATTTGTTTGTTGTGTCAGAAAATGTGGGGACCTGCCTGCACCAAGTCTTATAAGTCCCTGGAACCTGCACTTATTTTTATTCCTACAGCATGTCTGCTTCCTCAGGCCCAGGACTTTTCCAAGACCTCCCTCTGCCCACCTAGCCCATTCCCCAGGGCCCCGCCCTCTAGACCATACATGTAGGGCCAAAAGACTGGTGTGGCTCTCATGCCAATGGTGGCTTATGTAAGCAAACCAAAATCTAAGTGCAGAACAACCCATCAAAAACAGCCACCTAGGCTTTAAACTATGCCAATCAAATCATTTCCTTTCTTTGCTTCCACACTTTATATAAGTCTTTCCCATGGCCCCTGTCAGCACAGGGCTCTGAACCACTTCCAGTTTGGTGCTGCCTGATTCTATTTAAATTTTGCTCAAATGAACACTTAAAATGTTTAATAGGGCTCAGTTGGTCTTTTAACAATGGCTACATGGAATTGCTCATCCACCCACCTCCTATGCTGTCCAATCCTTGTGGCTACAAAGCATTTGAAATGTGGCTGGCCCAAGTGGGGCTGTGTAGGATATATAAAATACACACTGGACCTCAACATTAATATCAAAAGAGAATAAAATAGCTTATTCATAATTTTATATTGAGTTCATGTTGAAAGGATAATTCTTTGGATATATTGGGTTTAACAAGACATATTGAAATTAATTTCACTGGTTTCTTTTTACTTTTTAAATGTGGCTACCTCAAAACTTAAAATGGCATCTGTGGCTCTCATCAGATTACTACTAGACTGTGCTACTCCGGGCACATTCTAACCCTTTGCTAGATGAAGTCTCACCCGCTCCATCTGGCCTTTCTCATCGCAATGTTCTCTTCCTGCACTGGCTTCTATTTCACTTAGAGATCTCATAATTTAACAGAAAATTGTTAATTTTCTCATTCCAAGCCCACAGGTTTCTCCATATAGACTCTGAGGCTCATGAAATCAGGGAGAGTATTTTTTTAGTGACTTAAATTCCCCCTCGGTACCTTTAATAGGTTTTGTGCACAGTAAGGGACTCAGAGAATAGATAAATGAATAGATTCAGAACAGACCGACAATTCTTAAACCTGAATGGCACAGGGCCAGGATCCAGCAGCCAGGAACACAGCTCTTTACTAGATTACAATTTTCTTGAAATGAGGGTCCCTGTCCTGATTATTTACATATCCTCTACAGAGACTAACTACAGAGACTAATTGCAAACAAAGAAGTGTCTGAGTAAATGTGTATTGAGCTGAGTTCATATTGTACTATGGGAGCCCAACCCAAGGTAAAGGATTTTCATTAGGCCAAAGAACCAAGGGCATACCCAGAACTGGGCTCCCAGGATAGTGGCCAGAGCCACTGATGAACTCCTTGACTAATATTACAATTGCATTCTCTCTTAGACCATTTCCTACTCCTCTACCCAATATTATCTTCCCAGAAAAATGCTTCTTATCACATCTCTGCCTCATTCAAGAATCTACCATGGCTCCCTGTAATCACAAGACAGTAAACTCTTTAATGTGTCAATCTACCACCCCATCTTCATTTTACACTTCCCAATACATTCATTCCAGTGAGTGTCCTGCCTGTTCAGGATGTGTGTGCAGTAGGATCCCTCATCCCATACCAGCCTCTCCCTTAATTATCCCTGCCCATTTGATGTCTACCTGTGCCTAGAAACTCAGGAAAACTGCACCAGCTTCTCCAAGAAGCCTTCCCAACTCCTCCAGCCCATTCCCATCTCCTCATCCCCGAAGACCTATGCTCCTGTATGGAATCCTTACCCAGTTTCGTGCACTGACTTTGTGTTTCCCAGC
The DNA here is from genome assembly GCF_951640355.1 of Cnephaeus nilssonii. NCBI lineage: Eukaryota > Metazoa > Chordata > Mammalia > Chiroptera > Vespertilionidae > Cnephaeus > Cnephaeus nilssonii. Next base: position 26,365,979 of record NC_137086.1, on the reverse strand, counting down.
CAGATGGAAAGCCACTTATCTGCAGGGATCATAGCTCATAAACTCTTGCAGAGTGCTAGACACATTGTAACGCTGAGTGAATTTAGGCCAAATTAAATTGCTCCAGTTAAAATATTACTACTCTGAAAATGGCACTATCTAGTGTCTCCACAGGACTAGGGGGTGGGGGGAGGTAAGCCCTGGAAGTGACACAAAGAGCAGCAGTGGCTGTCCTACAGCATCCTCAAGGGGAAGAACTCTGCCTTGTGCCTGAAGAGGGAATACGCAAGGCTAACCAAGGAGCCATACCTCAGAGGACCTCCATAAAGGCAATTCTGATACTATTATGAGCCTTCTCTAGGGCCACAGCACCCCCAACAGAGTTTTAGGAACTTAAAACTATAAGGAGCCAAATAAATTACCGGACACAACCCCTCGTTATTTTTTAAATGTTTTTATTTATTTCAGAGAGAGGAAGGGAGATGGAGAGAGAGAGAGAGAAACATCAATGAGAGAGAAACATCAATTGGCTGCCTCCTGCACAACCCCTACTGGGGGTCAAGCCCACAACCCATTTAATTTCTTGACTGGGAATTAAACCTGTGACCTCCTGGTGCATGGCACAATGCTCAACCAACTGAGCCACAATGGCCAGGCACCATCCATCATTTTTATAGATTTGAAAACAGAGGCCTATGACAGAGAAATCAATCTGCCGAGGGCCCAGAAATTAGTGGTGACAGGGCTCATCCTTGATTGCCAGCCTGGTATGAGGGTTTTTCCCTTCCATACACAAGGTTCCTGAAGGCTGGTCAAAGAACCTGCTGTATCAGCATCACCTAGGAACCTTTCCCAAAAGACAGAGTTTGGGGTCCCCACCTACTGAGATTCTGAATCACTAGATCTAGGTGAGGCTGGAAATCAGTATTTTTCTCAAATTCCCCAAGTGACTCTGGCATGTTGCTAGGTCACTGAGCTTACTTGTTCTTGCTGGGGCTTTCATGGGATTGATGGCCCACGGAGCCCTGCACTTTTAGGGGGCCCCTGCTGTATGAAGGTTGTACCAGAAGATGGGTGTTGAAACAACCCCTGCCCATAACTCACTGGTTGGACTCTACCCCCAAGACCACACAGCAACCATAGGTGTGGTCAGAAGGTAGGGCTGGGGGAGGTTGGGGTAAAGGAGGAGGATATGGGAGGGGCAGTTGTAAGCCCAGTCCCAGGCTATTCCCTGAATTCACCACCCACCTATATATGCCATTTGGTTGAAAGCCAAACACCCCAATCAGGAGAGTAATGAATAAATATTGAGAAAAGGCTTTAAACGCTATTAGGTTCTGTAAATTACAGAGGATTACATGGTCTGGGTAATTCAGGGGAAATTGCAGAGCAGACAAAGAACACTGTGAGCTTTCCAACAGTGTTCCATTTATGAGGAGTCTTGTCTTCCAAGGGGCTCTCGTTAACTGGAGTCAAGCTGACCATATGCCCCCAGCTGCCCGCTCCACAGCGAACCTCAGTTGAAAATACTGCATGGTTATTCAGGGTCTGAGGCTGCTTAAGGTATTATATCCACTTCTTAGTCAACATACCTGAAATACCTCTACTTCAGTGTGGTGGACAGAATCAGGATTTGGGATGAAGAAAAATGAATATGAACTCCAGCTCTTTTGTTTATTATCAGAAAGATTTATCCTCTCTAATCTTAGTTTCCTCGGCTATAAAATGGAAAAGAGAAAAATCCTGCCTCTAATGTAATATGCTAAGAAAATATCAGTTCCTTTTCTGGACTCTTTTTCTAGGTAAACAGTATTTGTGGCCATTCACGTTTGTCCACACATAGCCTGCTCACTAGAAATCACCTGGACCCATGCTACTTAAAGTGTGGTCCATGGGCCAGCAGCATCAGTATTAGATTGTTAGAAGTACAGATTCTCATTTCCTTCTCTAGCAGGGTGATTGGAGCTGGAAGTGAGACATAGTTGAAGAGGTTGAGAGCATGTTTTAATCTGAATTTAGGGATTCAGAATAAAATGCACAACCTTGGCTTTCTTAGCAACTTGTTTTAGTCTATGGGGTCTTTGAGAGATCGAGGTACGAGGTTAACCAGGCCACACAGATCAGTGTAATCCACTCAATTTCCAGCTGCAACCTGAACTTAAAATAGGTCAGCCTTGGGCTTCAGTGAGGGGAGCAGCAGTGATTCCCTTGCAAGGAAATCAGGTCACACTCTTCCTTCTACATAGAATGGATATTGGGTTTTAGTATCAGCTCAGGTAGAAAGATATACTTTCACAAGATGGGCAGAGCTTCCTTATTGTGGGGTTCTTCTCCTGTAATGTACCCAACCTTATGTGCAGTTGCCACCTGGCCTTCACCATATCACCATATGGAAATTGGGGCTTGGAGAACTGATTCTAAGAAGTTGCAGTGTTTGCTATGCACAATGAAGTGTCTTTGTCTCCAACTCAGAGGTCATCTGTTTTGTTACACAACACACACACAAAAAAAACACCACTATGGCCTGATAACTTGTTAGCTTGCTTGTAGAATAAAATCTCAGAACCTTCACAGTTTCTGACTTAACAATATAGTAGACTTAAAATAATTAAATGGAAAACACAATGCTGTTGACCCAGGACAGATAAAATATATGATGTCACTGTTCAGAAAAATTACATGATAAAAGAATATAATTCTATGCTCTTCTACAGGCAGTGACTAGACTTCCTGGCCATTGCTCTTATCTGGATGATATTTTTTAGTGTGAATTAGAAGGTTTAGCATGACATGGAACAGTAGAAATAGGAATTAAGGCAGCTAGAGTTTCAGGAATGCAGTCTGAATTTAAATGACTGCAGGTGAAGACACTGAAAACTCTCCTTAATTGATATTAAAGTCTAGCCTTCAATAAAAAAATTCTAAGGCCATTTTTATGGGATGGAAACGGCAGTGAACATTGACAAGAAATTGAAAGCCAGAGTATTGAAAGAAGATAATCTGAATAAAAACTAGAAATGTCTAGAATTTTTTTCCATTTCTTAGTAAGGAGAATAAGGTAATAAAATAATCACACTATATCCTGATTGCAGTTCAGCCTATAAGTTATACTTAACTCCTCTGTAAATTATACATCCATTCCACAGAGTGGGTTCAGTCAACCCAAAATGAGTCACTTTATCCTATTTATCAAATCCTAATGGAAAAACACTTTCTACCAGTTGTAAGAAAAAGTTCATGAAGCACTTCGACAAACCAAACCATCTCAGTTAAGAGTTAACAAGAGGCACAAAACCTTTATAGGATAAAAAACGCGTGACCCCCATTGTCTCCCCTACCTCCCTAACAACTTCTCCCACTCTATTTCATGTCAAGTCCCCAGACTACCACACCCACACTGCATTATGCAGAGCCAATTCACACTATGCTTTTCATCTTCATCCCAAATTTTTATAATTTACCCAAGAAAGCTTTGTCTTCATTCACTCAAAGCAATATTCGCCTCCTCCCATCTTTCAGGAAAGGGAGCTACTGAGCAGCATCAACATCCAGGTCTCTTCTAGGGAAAATGTCAATGTGAGAAAGGGTCTGCCGTCCTCCCAGAGATTTATCAACAAGGAAAGATGGTTTTCCCAACTCCATCCAGTCCTCAAGAGCAACACTAATGTGACTGGAAAGGGCACTTCATTGGAAGTCAAAAGAATTGCTTCTAAAAATAACTTATTTTTAGAATGAAACTTAGGCAAACCACTTCACCTCTCTGGACCTCAGTTTCATCTGCAAAATGGGGGTGTTTTATCGAGGATATCTGCCAGCTTTAAAAAGCTACACCTGTATTAGTAAGAAGAGAATAGTGACCTAGATATAGAAAATGAAAACAAAAAAGATCTCCCAAACCCCCAAATAAACACAGAAAATCAAATGTAACACAAAGACCTGCTTTATAATTTTCTTTGCCCTTTTCCATACCCTTTGTCCATTTGGCCCCACACTAAATGAACTAAAAAGAACATTTTTTAGGTACATATCCCAGATGAGGAATCAGAAAAATCACAGTGCTGGTCAATGGCAGATCTGGCACCAAAATTAAGTGTGCTAACTCCCAGCCTAGGACATTTTATCTACCTCTTAGGGGTTGTCCTCAAGTTCTAATGAAAGGAGCATTTTAAGCCATATAATTTGTTTTTATTATTTTAATTGAATTTATTGGGGTGACATTGGTTAATAAAATTAGATAGATTTCACATGTATAATTCTATAATATATCATCTGAATATTGTACTGTGTTCCTCACCCCAAGTCATATCATTTGGCTTCAATTGGAGGGGTTTCAACTTCCCCAATACAGCAGCTATAACCAGGTCTTAGCTCATTGATACAGAATGAAAAAGGAGCAAAAGACTCCCTTTGATCCTTTCTGGGTACTCTCTGGAGGAGTATTCTTTCAAATTCATTTTAAAAAAACTGGGGATCTCACAAATATGAAACATCTCCATCAACTTGGAACTCCTATAATGAATTTGCCGAAGGATAAAAATATAATACATCCAAATATTTCGTTGCAAATAAAATGCATACAAAATACCGGGAAAATTAATCCAACTCTAATTCCAAGACTGAACATGTAACTCCAGCGTTATGCATGCAGTGCATTCTGAATTTCCTCTTCCAGAATTCAGTCACTGCCTCCATGTCTGTCACCTTCTATTTTGTGTGATCTGAAATGAAACTGGCATTTCCTTTCATTTTTTTCAAACCCCCTAATTGGTTTTTGAATCATAAGCTACTTTTCTAAAATAAAAGATATGAATAAAATTTAATTGTCATCCCTCCCCCCAAAAATAGATGTATGGTTTGAAAATAAAATACAAAGTTATTATTTACCTATCAGAGGAAAAGGGTGTTGTTAATAATTTAGAGGAATAGGATACACCCATTCAACTGTGGGGTAAAGTGAAAGTCTTAAGTGACCTGTGTGTAGATTTTGGGACAACTTTTGGACAAAGTAGAATAAAGACTCTAAAGTGGTGTTGCATTTTCAAGTCTCTGATTACAGGGTGTAGTTACTTAACTACATATTGTTACTACCTGATTACATAGATCTGCACTAATTTTGTAATTGTGCTTAATTACACTAATTAGGCCAATAAGCAACCCACAAAAAAACACAAAGAATTTTGTATGAAGAAAATCCTTAGTAACCTGGACTATACTTAGCAAAAAATAGCCTTTAAAAGAAAGCTGTGGAGTGGTGAGCACACAATACAATACACAGATGGTGTATTATAGAATTGTACACCTGAAACTTATATAATTTTATTAATCAATGTCACCCCAATAAATTAAAAATAAATAAATAAAACAAAATAGATAAATAAATAAAAGCAAAGCCGTGTCTCACACTTGTCCCAGTCACAACCTCTTAATCTATAACTACTGTCCCAAAGTAGTACTCTACACAGATCTACTCCCAGTGCAGATGCAACACAGGGTGAGAGAAACAGTGACTTAAAGCAATGGAAGGAAACTTTGAGATCTACTCCTACATCTCTGTCTTTACATTAGGGGAAAATAAGCCCCAGAGAGGCTATCCAACTTGTCCAAAATGACACAACTAGTGAATGGCAGAAATGGGCATAGAACCCAGTTTTCCATATTCCCAGTTCAATGTCCTTTCCCTTCACCAAGTCTTCATGTAGAAGTCAAGCATGCTTTAGGTCTTAGGTTCTGGAGTCTCTGAAACCAGGGCAATTGGAGATATTAATCTGAACACGTCAGCTCCAAGATCTTGCTTTTTCTGTTTAACTCAATGTTATCCATCTGGGATGGGGTTTGACAACCCAAAATCCAAATAGCGGTGCCTTAACTAGATATTTTTATTTCCTTCACATAACATAAATCCAGAGGAGATAGATGAGAGCTCCACAAAAGTTATCTAAGACCCAGGCCCTTCTGTTCTGCTAGTCTTAGAGTATGAATCTTGTCCTCATCCTCTCAGAATGGCTGTGTGATTTCCATCCATGATGTCTGCATCCCAGGCAATAGGAGGAAGTAAAAGGGAGAGCAAGATGTGGTGGTGCTTATATTAAGGAAGTAGAGCTTTCCCAGAAATTTCAGCTTGCTTATCATGATCTAGAACATTGTTACATGGATGCCACTAGCTGCAAGCTAGGCTGGGAAATGAGGTTCTTTAGCTGAGCACAAACTGAGGTTCTAGTAGTAAGAAAAAAAGGAGTATATGAATATTAGTAAGAAACCAGCAGTGACTGCCACATTCAGTCAGCGTGCCCTTAGGCATGTTCAACAAAGAGAGGAAACAAAGATAAGAGAGGTCAGCCTGCTATAATAGAAAGGGTACTATGTTTGGAATCAGGGAAGTTGGGCCTCAGTTTTCTCACCTGAAAAACAAGAGGGTGGGATAGGAATAGTGATGCCCAAACTTTTGTTATCAATAGAAGTCATCCTTAAAAGAGACTCTTGTATAGCTCCCTAACTATCAAACAGATCAAAGAAGAGCTGCTTCTCTCTCGGTGAAGTTGGGTGGGGAAGCAGGGAGGAAGACTATGGTAGGCACTGCCCAGACCCCCCTTAAGGAAGGTCTTGTTGCCACAGCTTCTGAGACTGAGGACAAGAGACAGCCTTTAGCTGACAGCCCTTCGGGGACTGCCTCCGTTCAGAAAGCCCCTTCAACCAAGATCATACTCCCTCCCCTGGGCAGCCCACTTTCAATGATGACCCAGCCATCTTGGCCCAACTCAGAACAACTATGAAAGACCATTCTAGCTCCAGACTCCTGCATAGTCAACTTGCACTCTGTTTTGTTTTGTTGTTTTGTTTGTTTTTTGGTTTGTTTTTGGTTAATCCTCATTCGAGGATATTTTCCATTGACTTTAGGAGAGAATGGAAGGGAGGGGGAGAGACAAAGAGAGAAACATTGATGTGAGAGACATACATCCATTGGTTGCCTCCTGCACATGCCCTGACCAGGCTGGGGATTGAGCCTGCAACCAAGGTACCTGGCCTTGACTGGAATTGAACCTGAGACCCTTCAGTCTGCAGGCCAACGCTCTATCCACTGAGCCAAACTAGCTAGGCTCAAATTGCATTCTTGCTGGGCTGCATCACAGCCCGACTTCTCCCTCTGCCCATTCCTGGTTTCCATACCCTCACCTAGGTATTGACCCCAGTGGTGTTCTGTAATAAACATCCTCCACTTTAAACTCTACCTCTGGGTTGACTTCCTGAGAAACCCAACCTGCTACAAAGAGGTCAACAGGCTGCCCTTCAATCTCCCCCAGGAACTACTGTGGAGGCTAAGCCCTAGTGCTCCATGGAACTCAGTATGATAACCATTTAGTCAATTCCTTCAAGTTTTCAAAGGCAACAATGCTACGAAACTAACCAGAAAAGATGAGTGTTAAAGTGCAGGGAGAACTGGACGCTGAGATACCCAGTCCAGGAGGACTTCTTGGGAAAAGTGATTAGAGCAAATAAATGGAGGAGCAAGAAATAACAAGATATACTTGGGGTTAAAAAAAAGTAAAGGTGGAACATCTTTTTGACTGTGGGTTCTGCTGTCAGGTTTAAACAACTTGTATCCAACTCTATTAAAAACTGATATTGTCAGGAATATATGTAATCTAAATTCTTTGCTAATTAGCAGTCTGTCTCCTCACAGATACTTATCAAGCCTCCAGGATGGCTTGTCCAGAAAGGCTTTTGCTGCATTTACATTTCACTGTGCTTATTCATGGCCTGGTTTTCTTCCTCGGAGAGGCCAATCAGAACAGTGCTAATGGACATCGCTCCTCTGGCCAGCCTGGAACTCCCAACCTGTGTTGCAGGTCATGTGTTAGGCATTGAAATTGGTTCTTCCAATAAATAGGCCCTCCTGTCCCATCCAAGAAGAAATGCCAGTGTACCACCTGAGGTTCAGGGAGTACCGAGGACCACCAGGGTTAGGGTTAGGGTTAGGGTTAGGGTTAGGGTTAGGGTTAGGGTTAGAGCAGAAAGGGCTTCTCTGAATCACAGAGTCTCAAATATGGGAAGGACTTTAACAAGCACCTGACAATCACACACTTACCAGACTTTACTCTGCCCCTGCTAACAGCTTTCCCAACTGGATCTGAGCAACACTGGGAATGCACCAAGGCAACCCTATCCCACCTTTGCAAAACTCCATCCATCAGAAAGTTCTTGCTTATACTGATCCCAAATTTGTCTTCCTATAGTTTCCATGCATTGGAGCCTGATTTGAGAGGTGTGTGCGTGGAGCCGGGTCCCGTTACAGGAATATAATATCAGTTTTAGTGCCTAGATGAATCCAGTCATAATACATAACCCAGTGCAACACCTTCTTGGTCAAGCACATAAGGAACAGAGACGTTTTAAAGAATTTAACATTTTAAGTAAATTTTAAAAAATTAATGAGTTCACATGCAACTTAAAATGTGTGCTGTTTATGGAATACATGTTATATCTCAATAAACATTTTTTTTTAAAGAAGGGCACACACCTGGGTTGCGGGCTTGATCCCCAGTAGGGGCCATGCAGGAAGCAGGTGATCCATGATTCTCTCTCATCATTAATGTTTCCATCTCTTTCTCCCTCTCCCTTCCTCTCTCTGAAATCAATAAAAACATATTTTAAAAATAAGAAAGAGAGAGATGCCTACAACTATTAGAAATATCAAAATAATACCTTATATTTGTCTCACATTTTAAAATTTTCTGGGCAATTTCACATTCAGTATGCTAACAGTTCTTTCTTTTTTTTTTTTTTTTACTTTCTTAAAATTGAATTTATTGGGCTAACATTGGTTAATAAAATTATATAGCTTTCAGGTGTAAAATTCTATATCATCTATTATTGTATTGTGTGTTCACCACCTCAAGTCAAATCTCCTTCCATCACCATCTACTCTCTTCTACCTCTCCCACCCACCTATCCCTTTGGTAATCACCATGCTGTTGTCTGTGTCTGAGTTTTTGTTTGTATGTTTGTTTGTTTTTTACTTTTTAACTTTTATTAGGCATTACATAATACACTGCATAACCTTCTAGCAGGAGTAGATGAGCAAAACTGAGTTATTTTTCATTAATCAGGAAGTGCTTCCTTAATCAATATTCTCCAAACCCTTTGACACATAGTAATGATTAACTCCAGAGACATGCTTATCTCTTTCCACCAAAGACCACTGACATGAATAATAGGCAACCCTTTTTTCCTTGCCCCCATTGCTGAACCTATGAATGTGAGCTGTGGCAATTCCGGGGATGAGCAAGCACACGCCCATGACAGCGAGCCCGGGGAGCATCTCGAACCACATCGTGGCAAGGTTACCAAGGCCAAAAAAATACCTCCAGGTCCTTAAAATGACCAACTTGGATTTGTGTCTGAGTTTTGTTGTGATTTATTTTTATTTTTTTACTTAACCCCTTCACCTTTCCTCCCAGCCCACAACCCCTCTCCCCTCTGAAAGGTGTCAGTCTGTTCTCTATCTATGAGTCTGTTTTTATTTTGGCTAACAATTCTTGACATTGGTTGAGTCACCAATGTGAGTCTTGATTTTAGAACAGAAAAATGGCAACTTGCTTGATGTGTTGGTGGCAGATTCTGCATTAGAACATTTGTCTCCATCAATTTCTAATCTGGCAGCAGCATTATAATTATTCTGCCCTGGATAATTCTGATATTAATGCAATTCAACAATGCAGAGAGTAACAAATACATTAAATCATCTATTCTTGTGACAGATATTTCCTAGTGATGGGACAGATGTCCTGACATTGAGCTTACTGATTCATGCTTAGTATATGCTGAATGGCAAACTTTTTTTTAACCTTTCTAAGGGGTATATGCAGAACCACCTCTCACCTAGCTAATCATGGCTTCATGTTTCCTGCTATAAATATCCCCTGGCAGTGGACACCTCAGATGACCAACAACAACTTTGGCAGCTCCACAGCAAGTTCCTAACTTCTTCTGTCCCCATTGGAACCACTGTTCTCACCAGAGCTATGATTCTGTAGTGTGCTTTAGATATAACTGACAGCCTGTGGTTCAGATAGATGGGGTCATGTGTACATTGAGTTCCCCAGAGAGATTCCTGGTCATCACATAATTTTGAAAAATAAGAAAGAAATCATTGTCAAGAAAAAAGGAAATTCTAGATACTACTGGGTTGTTGTTGTTTTTTCATTTTTAAATATATTTTTACTAGAGGCCCAGTGCATGATTGAATCATGCACGTGTAGGGTCCCCTACATGCTTTCGCTTTTGATCACGGGGGAGCTGGGTGCCTGTCCGCTGGTGCACCAGGCCTTTCAGAAGCCTCCGGCTCAGTGGAGGCTTCTGAAAGGCCTGGTGCCTGAGTGGATAGGCACCCAGCTCCCACGCTTTTACTTTCGATCGCTGGTGCACCAGGCCTTTCAGAAGCCTCCAGCGCAGCGGAGGCTTCTGAAAGGCCTGGTGCCTGAGTGGACAGGCACCCAGCTCCCACGCTTTTGCTTTCGATCGCGGGGGAGCTGGGTGCCTGTCCGCTGGTGCACCAGGCCTTTCAGAAGCCTCCGGCATGGCAAAGGCTTCTGAAAGGCCTGGTGCCTGAGTGGACAGGCACCCAGCTCCCACACTTTTGCTTTCGATCGCGGGGGAGCTGGGTGCCTGTCCGCTGGTGCACCAGGCCTTTCGGAAGCCTCCAGCGGGGCAGAGGCTTCTGAAAGGCCTGGTGCCTGAGCGGACTGGGACCCAGCTCCCCTGCTTTTGATGGTCCACGGTGGGACGTGAGCTCGCTGCCCCAGAGGCCCCTTCTGTGCCGCAGCACAGCCATGGTGCAGACGCTGAGCTCAAGCCGCTGCTGGCGACACGAGCTCAGCGTCCCGCCGGCCCAATCGGCCACCCCGGCCACCCCGAGTCCCGCCCTCCCGCGCCTCCTGGCCAATCGTGGGCATAGAGAAGGTATGGTCAATTTGCATATTTGTCTATTATTATGTAGGATTGTTGATAGTATTACAGATATCTCCCATTTCCCTCCCCTCTTCCCCTCCCCTCCCAGCCCTTACTCACCCTCCAGGTCTTCACTACCCTATGGCCCATGTCCATGGGCTATGCATATGCTACTGGTTTTATTTTGAAAACTTTATTTAAAAAATAGTGTTGAAGCATAGAACAGACTGCAGAATCTCAGAGGGAAGGTGGGGGAGGGTGGGTGGGTGGGAAGAGATCAACCAAAGAACTTGTATGCATATATGCATAACCCATAGACAAAGACAATAGGATGGTGAAAACCTTTGGGGGCGGGGGGTAAGAGATCAATGGGGGGAAAAGGGGACTTATGTAATACTTTCAACAATAATTATTTTTAAAAATTCTAATATATAAAAACTCTGGGTCCATCATGACCGGAGGCTCGACCAACCGGAAGTCAGTCCTGCTGTCAGCACTGGGTTGCCATGGCAACCCAGCACTGACTGCTGAGGGGGCTGCGAATCAGGCCCGGAGAGAGGCCTGAAGAGAGAAGCAGGGTCTGATCCATAGCCTCTGTGGCAGCTGTTGATCAGCACTTGCCTCTCTCTTTCTCCCCAGGCCTGGCCAGCAGCCGCGCCTCCATTTCTCTCCAGGCCTCCACTAGGACTGCTGATCAGCCCCACCTTTCTGATCAGGCCCCGTTGATAGGCCCAGAGACACTGACTGGCATAGAAACCGACCAATCAGAACCAAATCTGGGTAAAGTGTGAGGAGCCAATGGCTACCTAAGAGGCGGCGGCACTTTTGACATTGACTGGCATAGAAACTGACCAATCAGAACCAAATCTGGGTCAACTGTGAGGAGCCAATAGCTGTCTAGGAGGCAGAGCTTTTGATACAGACTGGCATAGAAACTGACCAATCAGAATTAAATTGGCCAGCAGAGGAGGGCAGTTGGGGGCAAGATCTGGCTGGAAGGGGAGGGCAGTTAGGGGTGATCTGGCTGGCAGGGGAGCAGTTAGGTGTTAATCAGGCCAGCAGGGGAGTGGTTTGGGGGTGATCAGGCTGGCAGGCAAAAGTGGTTAGGAGCAAGTGGTTATGAGAGGGATGTCCAACTGCTGGTTTAGGCCCATGTAAGATCGGGCCTAAACCGGCAGTTGGACATCTTCCGAGGGGTCCCAGATTGGAGAGGGTGCAGGTTGGGCTAAGGGACACCCCCTCCCCGCAGTGCACGAATTTTGTGCACCAGGCCTCTAGTAAATAAATAATAAAATTAAAATAAAAAATGTAAAAAACTGTGGGACATTTACACCATGGAATACTATACAGCTGTAAAAAAATAAAAATAGTGTTGATTTTTAACTGCTTTTCCAAAAGTTGGCCATCAATATAAAGACTGTGATGCATTTTCCACCATGGCTTTGTATAAAAACAAGGCCTAAAATGATAGTACTGTTTGAACTTAGATCAGGTGTATGTTTCCCACAAAGGTCCCACACCCAGCTTCATTTGACCCTTTTCAAAGACTTTGAAGATAAGACAAGTACCATCCCAGTTCAAAGATGAGAAAACCAGGACTAAGAGATTCAATGTCTTGTTCACTCACTCAGCTGGCTAGTGACTAACAGGAACAAGATCCCAGACATCAGGACTCACACTGAGTAAGAATGTAGTGTTGGTCTTCTTCAATCACATAATAAATCATCTCTAAAACTAATGACAGAGAGACCTTAAAAATAATAAAATGCAGAACTAAGCCTGAGGCCAACCTAGGATCAGCACACTCAGCCAGCAGCAACAACAAGGCCTTCTCTGAGAGATGCCTTGACCTTCAGAACCATCTTCAGCAAGTGGATGGAAATCAGATGCTGCCTACCATGTACTTGGAGAGAGTTGGCTGAGCCTCCTTAAACATTTCTTCTGCTCCACTCACGAGACAAAAATGGTTAAACTCAGAGGCCCTGCAGAGACATTAGCTTAGGTTCTTGGAAACTTGCTATTCACATCCTCGTTAGATAATAATATTGCAAAGGCTTATAGGGTTTGAGGAAAAACATTGCAGCAATAATGACACAGAAGAACATTAGCATTTCCAGTTGTTCATTCAGTCCACAGTCAGGAACAGCAGAAGCCGATATCAATTTATAGAAATGGGTTTTAATTTCTGAACAGCAATCCTGCTACTTAGAGTCAAGATAAATGAACTCTGTGTGCACAGAGATAAGCATAGAGCTGTGAACTATATGCATATACATGCATGCATCTGGGGAATTAAATTATGGCTTTTCCTTACATCTTCTGGCTAATGCTCATGATGTAGTCACAAAGACAACAACAAGTTCAAGTTTAGCCAACAGTTATCAATGCCACATGGACATTCTTCAGAACAGATTGTTTTAATAGCACTTTAGATAAAAGTAAATAAAATCCAGTTTTAGATTTTATGTAATGATCAAGGTCCATAGGCCTGTTTCAGAATCAGCTGGTGTGGCTATTAAAATGTCAGTTTATTGGGCCCCAGCCCAGAAATACTGAATCAGAATCACTGGGTGCTAGAGGCTAAGTCCAGCGGGTCATAATAAATGCGAGAAGTCCTCAAAAGTTTGAATGGACTCTTTTAGCAGAGCTGAAAATCTGCATGTTATTACCTGCTGCTGGAACAGCCGAAGGCAATAAATTGCCCCAACCTGATGGTCCTTTATTGTTTACTGACCTTACCTTTGATATGTATATCTGCTTTGCTAGAGGGCAAAATGTGTGAATAAAAAGCCCTGGGACCAGAGATTCGGGGAGCTTAGTCACTAGAACTAAGTTTCCGTCTGGCACCCCAAAATGCCTTCCAAATTCATATTTCTTCTCTAGCCTCTTCATTCATTTATGCACAGACTTTTTTCCAGATTCCTGAACCCTAGTAGATGTGGATAAGACCCCAGCAACTGAGGATTAGTCCCAGAGAAGTGCAACTTTAACAGGCATCTAAGAGACAGCTGGTAAAAGAAAGAGAAAGCTAGAACCAAGTGAGAGACAGGGAGATGCAGGGCTGAGAGCAAGACTAAGAGAGGTCCCAGTCATGACCACAGCATACCTTACCCAGCTGCCTCTAACCACCTCTGCCCCCTGCAGGTTCAAGGTCAGCCCTGCCACAGCCTGCACCCACAAGAACCCAGACTACCTGATTCTATAAAAGCCCCATTGTCACTATCAAGTGGGGCCCAGGCATGGTCTGGCTTGAACCACACCTGGCCTCTAAATTGGGAATAACAATTTTTAGCCCCTGCACACCTACAAAGAGCATCAGACTGAAAACAGCCCAACCTGTATTCTTGGGGGCGGCCCGACTGTCTATCACGCCAGCAGTCCAGGTTCCCTTCCACCTCAGCTTTCCCCAGGGAAGCTCTGACCATCTGCCCCAACCCCTGCCAGGCTCTCTTCTGACGGGACTCCACTTCTGGATTCCGCTGTATCATTCTTTGTCATCGGCTTGAGAGATCATGGGAGAGACATCAGTGGTTGTGTGGGGGTATTGTCATTATATGAATGCTATGACCATCATCTGGTCAGATCTTACAAAACAAGACCCCTCCCTGTGTGAAAGGGGTGAGAGCTTATCTCCAGGTAAAGTCCCTCTTAGCTTTAATTAGTTGGGAATGTGATGGACTGGCTCTTAAACTAGAAGTATGAGGTGGTTGTGATGTATCTTGGAGAAAGGTATTAGTTGTCACCTCCAAGTGAAGAGAAACAAAGATCTGAAAATGAGGCGCTCACCCTGCAAGGTTGTGCCAACCTCCCCTCCCTTTCTATTACCCAGCCTTCTGTCCAACACCCCCTGGGAATGCGCGCGTGCGCGCGCGCGCGCACACACACACACACACACACACAGCTAGAGTGTAGGTTATCAGGAAGGATCACAGTACAGGGCCTGAAAGCTTTAGGTACGCTAGAGGCAGAATCATAAATCTTAAGTATGGAAACCATTCCTATTTTCCCCCTAATATTTAGCAGTGCTTGAAAAGGCCAGCTGCTGCAGCTGTACTAAGAGAATCAGAGACAACATTTTTAATCTCTTGGGAAAGACACCTTCCCATAGAATGTCTGCTTGGGTCATGTATAAGCCAAACTTCAAAGGTGAGTTATGAGGACAGCCATGCTTGGGATGGGTAATTTAAAGTCAGGGGATAGAGAGGAGGAGGATATGCTCCTGAGGCTAGCAGGGCAGTGCCAGCAGTAACTGAGTTATAAGAACACAGAAGGAAAGGTGAAACACACCAGGCAGAATTTGAGCTTCTTGCTTCAACTGCCTCTCCATCACCTTAAGAAAGTTGGTTATTTTTTCCTGCTTAATAAAAGGGAATAAGGAATGAGGCAGCAGGTGGAGAGAAAATTGTGTGCCAAGGTAAGTTCAATGGTTTTGTTAACAGAGGAAAATTTTTTTTATTCTCATTAGAAATGAGAGAAGTTCATTGAGAGTTAATAAGGTGTCATGTAATTCTCCAAACTTTTGCATACATCATCTCTTGTAATAGACAAAAAAAAAAAAAAAAAACCTCTGGGAGGTTGGTATTATTATACTGATTCACAGATAAGAATATTGAGCCTCACTAAGATCTAAGAAGAAAAAAAACACTAAACTTGAGGTCAAATATCTAGTAAGTGGCAAAATAAAAATTCAATCCCAGGTCTGTCTGAACATGTCATAAATATGTTCACCTTCAAATATGTTGTATGGCTTCCACCAGGCACATATCTCTTCCACCAGAGAACCAACCAGAATCACTGCTTCTCAGCCACCCCTGGATCCATAAATCAGCCAGTTTGGACACTGACAGCAGCCAGGGTGGATGCCTTGGATCCCCTGGCCAGCTGTGCCAACTGCTGCTGCCTTGTCAGCTTTCCTGGTCCCACCCGATGTCTGTTGGCAGGTGATACTAATCCACTCACAACCCCCATTGAAGGTCCTATCATGCTCAGAAACTAGTGATAGGCAATTTATGATACATAAGATGGTTTCACCCATATGAATTCATATGAAGTTCTTCTATGAATTCAAACCCACATATTTGACCACATTCTCCAGCTTTTCTAAAACCATGACTAATAGAAGTTTGCTGTCACAAAGCTTGAGAGCTGAGTTGGTTGACTTTGTTTTTAAAAAGAGAGACCTTGGTGTGCAACTGGGTTTTCTCGGGCAGCATGCTTTCCTAGAGTCAGCAGAGAACAAATGGAAGTAAAAAAGTAAAGAAGCATTTGAGCCTCCGAAATCCCAACAGCACCCGCCCAAGTGAAGCACTCATCTCCAGAGAATCACATTTCACCTTTCTTTCCTCCAAACCTAGAAAGTGATTTCTTGCTTTGGTTGAAAAGGTGTGTTTGACTATGTCACAGTGCTGCACAATAGGCTAGATGCCCCACTAATCCATATGCTAAGTGATCAATACACTCACTGTGTGGGAGACAAGAGATGCATTTCTACACTGAGGCCATAATACACAGCCCTCCCAGGCTGACATCCTTTGCTTTTAGAAAATCACCAAGAGGCCAGGCCAGTGTGGCTCAGTGGTTTAGTATCAACCTATGAACCAGGAGGTCATGGTTCAATTCTCGGGCAGGGCACATGCCTAGGTTGTGGGCTCGGTCCCCAGTGAGGGGCGTGCAGGAGGCAACCAGTCAATGATTTTCTCTCATCATTGATGTTTATATCGCTGTCTTCCTCTCCTTCCCCCTCTCTGAAATCAATAAAAATATATCTTAGGGGGAAAAAAATCACCAAGAGACTGTGGACTTCATGATCACATGAGGCTCCATGACAACTGAGACCCTCCATGTGCTACTTGCCATGACTCATGGTTCTCACTATGTGGGTGAGTGTGCTTCACATTGTAGGCTTAATAATTAGGGCATCTTAGGTGAGGTATCTTTGGAAATGAATATAGAGGAAAGCAGAGGTATATGCATGGTGCTCAACAAGTGAACTACCCTAGATATGTCACTCATTAGACCGCCTGTCCCAGCTTCCCCTCCAGCCAAAGCTACCTGACCCCAGCTCTTGCTCCAGGGAAGTTATGCTGAGGTTGACTTTGCACAGAGACAACCAGTGATTTCATTAGACACCAAAGGGCAGCACATTCACATTCTTTTTAGTGGCCCTGGCATGAGGTGGCACAAGACTGCCCAACCAAGGACAGTAGTTAATAGCTGATTCAAATAGATAAACTTCTTCATGAATTTGAGTTGGGAATGCATAGAGTACTGGTCATTGTAGTAGCACAGGAGTATACTCCAGCAAGTATGTGAGTCTTATGTATGAGAAGATACCAGAGTCCATGAACTCTACTATACATGTGAGCAACTTGGAGCCTCACTGGAGCCTTCCAGTTCTTGAATCATCTCAATCTCCATAAGGCCCAGCAGTGTGACTGCCCTAATTTTTGGAGATTAATATTTTTCTTATTTTTCCATGTATCTTTACATTAAACACCCCCTTTACTAGAAGTAAATCAAGGGACTTTGGAAGAAAGCTGTGCACTATGTCTCCCTATTGGGAGATTCAAAAGTTTAATAGTATACTAAAGGCTCTGATAAGTCCTGCAAAACACACACACACACACACACACACACACACACACACACACACACACATTTTTACCTTTAACTCAACATTCCCAAAGGAATTTATTGATAAACTGTTCCCCTTTCTTTCTCAGAAAAACTATTAGTACATTGGGAAAATAATTGAAATCCCTCCTAAAATAATTGATGCTTTCAGAGATAACATCAATCTGTCAGTTGAAGGTAGAGACACAGGTTCTAAAGAAAGCTTCCAGGGGAAGGTGGGGATGAAAAGGACTCTTCTGACTAAAGAGCTCTGAGTGGGCCAAGCCTGGCAGGAAATGGGAAGAGCATGAACAGAGGCACAAATGCAGAGATGAGCACCACTAATGGATAGGAGCAGTGGGAGAGTGAGGGTCAACCTCAGGTGCAAGTCAAGTGAGAGAGGGTGTATCCAAACTTGGCCATTAGTGCTACCATTATGTCCCCATTTCATCAAGTAATAGTCTTTTAACCTTTTGCACTCGGATGTCGAGTGTGACTCGACACGGTTAGCATTAGAATAAAGGAATCGAGAAAAAAAGCAAGCAAGTGCAAAGGGTTAATACATCTATGACAGCCTTTGATTTCTTTTAAGCTATATTCTCATCCCTGTTACTGTTTTAAATTTGCTAGGGATAATTTTAAACTAATCTTCTAATCTTTTTCCAAGAGCCCTCATCAATAACAACTGAAAGAATGATTAAAATAACCCTCTGTGTAGAACAAGCTAAGTCAAAATTACTGTGGGGAGTAAATTACTCTAACAGAGATATAATGTCAATGCCATCACTTATACAAGAATTGTTGCCAAATGCTATTTCAATTCAAAAGTATGCTCGGAATGTAGCCCAGTCTGTGCCAAAGTACTAGTATCTAGGAAGAAAAAAGATACACAAGGGCTGGATTTTGGTCTTCACTAGCCCACTTGTGTTATAGGAAAGATGAAGGAACTGAGGTCATGTACAGGTGAGGGAAACCCTAACTTTCCTCCAAGCCCAGCTCTGTTTTGTACACTAGTAACCCTCCCAGCTTGACTCAGCCTCTGTCTCTGAAATGATCCTCCTTCAAGAGCATTTAGTCCTTGAAGAAGAGGACTAATGCTGAGAATGGCACAGGGAATACAGATATCCATGGCCCCCATCAGTGGACAGAGGTTGTACTCAGGCTAGGAATGGCTTCCCACAGGGGTGCTGCAGACATTATTCCCAATGTCTGGGCCCCAGATAGAGCAGTGGTGGTTAGCAGCCAGCAAGGCAACATTTGTCCGGCAAGTATAGTAGCAGAGCAGTGTAGAGAATAAATACCAGGAGAGACTTTAGAAATTATGTATTTCATTCCCCTAAATTTGAAGAATGGGAAACTGAGGCCCAGGGATGATCAGCAATTTGCCCAAGTCACACAAGCTAATGAAGGCCAGGGTCAGAGTTCTGCTTAGAGCTGAGATTGCTCACCCACATTTGCTCAAAATCCCAGTTTGACTGCCAGGTTTGGTTTTGCTTCCAATTTTGGTCCCAAGTTGTCATTTTAAATGAAAGCACCCTCCCTGTCCTAGCAAAGGCCCACTGGATAATCAGTTTGACATTTCTCAGTGAGACCAAGCTCCTCAAGCTGGTAGGACTTGACAGGCTGGCCACAGTGACCAGACTGTGGCAGCAGGTGACAGAGGCTGTTAATCTGAGCAGAGAGGGGTGGGTAACAAGTAGTTCCAACTAAGGCTCCTGCTGGGACTGAGCTCCTGCTGAGAATCTACATATTAATGAACAAGAGCTCTGAACTAGAGGGCAGTGAATCCTAGGAAGCCAGTCATCTGAGAGCCTCCAGCAAGAAGGGCAGGCATACATTCACTCACTCCTTTTTTCACTCCCTCATTCACTGTTGAGTACCAGAGACTGTGTTAGGGGCTGGTAAATCCAAGGAGGGAGCTGGGCAGGAGGGAAGCAGAGACGAAGAAGACTTTACTCCAGCTACAAAGCCAGAAACCAATTCAAATCAGGGAGTAGCCTAGAGGCAGGAAAACCAACACACAGACCACCAGCTCAGCCATCCTCTGTGCTTGAAAATCTCCACCAAGCAGGAGAGGATAATGGAGTAAATGATCACTAAGAGCTTCCTCCTCCCAGTCCTCCCTGCCTGGCTTGCCTGTCCCAAAGACCAAAGAGGTTACAGGCAAGACCCAGCAAAGACAGGAGTTGTTCCCTTAGCACTTGCCAAGCATTCGATCTTGGCTAGTGTTAAATAAGGCCCTAAAACAGGGGTCCTCAAACTTTTTAAACAGGGGGCCAGTTCACTGTCCCTCAGACCGTTGGAGGGCCGGACTATAGTTTTAAAAAAACTATGAACAAATTCCTATGCACACTGCACGTATCTTATTTTGAAGTAAAAAAACAAAACGGCAAAAACACTCGCATGTGGCCTGCGGGCTGTAGTTTGAGGACGCCTGCCCTAAAACAAGACATTTATTCCCATGAAGGAAACAGAAACACAAACTTGAAATGCAAACAGTTATGTCAGGACCCTGATTAGGAGAAAATATTATTTCATAATATAAGGTAGTCACTGTACTCAAAGACCTTACAGTCCACTGGGTTGATGGGTGGGTGGGTGGGAAGACTATAAGTCAGGGACCTGAACAAAGCCAGAGATGAAGGGCACTGGACAGTATAGGCCATGGGTTCAAGGGATTCGGGTAAGAAAAAAGCCCTTTGTGCTGCCTCAATTCCTCCCCATATCAGCTCTTCCCTACACTTGGAACACTTTCCCATCTCCACTGACATGCATGACAATTCACATTTCTATGGTGCTTTACAGTTTATCAGGTACTGTACAAACAGCATCTCATAGGACCCTCACACAAGCTCTGTCCTTGGACTAAGAGCTCATTGTACCCCATTTCACCTTGAGAAACAAGGCACAGAAAGATTAAAGGATGAGTCAGTGATGCACAAGTGGCTAGTGAATGGCAGAGCTGAGGTTCAAAAGAAGGCTTTACCTGAATCTCACTCATTCTTCCAGGCACATTCCAGTTTCTCCACTCTTGAAATAATGTCCCCAGTCCACCAAAGAACATTATTAACCCCACATCTTGCCATATTATTAGTCAACAAAAACAAAGCTTCAAGATTTCCAATAATCAAGATTTTTAAGATTGCTTAACATTTATTGAGTTCCTACTGTATGGGAGGCATTATACTAGCTGTATCTGTCTACATTTCTGAGACCTAGTTTTGCTGTTGATCTTCATGTTTAAATCACTTCTGTACATGTCAGACAGCTGAGTCTTGGGCAATGCCAGATGTATTATAGTCATGCAGCTGTACCAGAGCAAGAATGCTAACCCAGTGAACTGAGTTGTTCTGGTATTATGATGGGATGTATGGGTTGGTGGGGGGGGTGCGGTGCTTAATTTCTGCCCTCTGGCTGCTCATCATCTCAAGCATCACCACCACCTCCCCCACTCCCCTTCACAATGGACGTCAGAGCACATGAGTACATACACACACACACACACACACACACACCCCACATATATAAGCATGTGAGGAGAAAACAGGTACTAAAATCAAAACCTTCTTGGGTCCCTTTGGGACTCCCTGACTGCATCAGAATGAAGGAGAGAATCTTACAACATGTTTTTCATTGTGAAGAACTTATTTTCAAGCATACACACTCCACAATGTCTATGTACCATATGATCAAAGGCAGGACACCTTTGATCAAACACAAACTGAGAAAAAGAAAGACATAGTGGTTTATTAAACGAAGTTAGATTATTTTAAAATTATGAGCCTGTCACAAGAGAATCTTGAGTATGTAACTAATCTTTTTTTTTTTCTGGCCTTCTAGTTTACCAAAAACATAAGTAACAAACATTTCAAAAAAAACCCTGAGACTTCAGGCTTGCCTGTAAAGAATGAATTAACTCTAAAGGGATTTTTAAAAGACATCCAGGGGAGGAAGTATGTAGCCAAGGAGTCAGAAAGACATGGGTTCCGATCCCAGCTCTGCCAATTACCTGGATTGTGACCTTGGGGGTATTAACCTTTGTGTCTGTTTCTTCGTCTTCACTATGGGAATGGCAATGCCATGCGATTGTTGTGGGGATTAAAGGACATTGTAAGTTTTCAATGTTGGTCTCTCCCAATTGATGAGTCCCTAAATACTTTCACTCCCAAACTTAGAAAGACATTTTAATATCCTGACCAGTGGTTCATTCTGGCTGCAATTGGAATCATTTGGGAAACTCTGAAAAATCCATATGCTCAGACCCCACTCCAAATAAATTAAACCACAATCTTTATAGGTGGGACCCAGGCATAAGTATTTTTTGTAGCTCCAGAGATGATGATTCCAATGTTAAGCCTGGTGTAAAAATCACTACCTAGATTCCTACTCCTGACAGTAAAGCTTTTGCCAGAGAAGCTACATTATTATCCTTAAAAAGCCTAAAGTTAGCTTTCCTCAAAGATTTTACTTCTAGAGACATTCCTAGAGAAGCTACCTATCACCTCTTCATCCCCAGCCCTCCAACCACCTAGTAAGCAATCCTCTCCTCCAGATCCCCATCACAGCCCCACCCCCACCTCAGGAAAGTCAAGGCTGTAGGTCATTTGCATAGCAATGGGGATTAAAGCTGTATTGTTTCTTCAACCTAGTCAGAGGCCTGAGGTCTCATCAAGCAATCTATAAAAGGGCTTTTGAGATATCAAAATTGATGAATCCTTCATGCCTGAGCAGCCTTCCATTTTGCCTCAGAAATCACACCCAGAAAGTAACCACCTAGAATCCAATCCATTCTCTATTTCTGGAAGTTTCTATCCTGGCCAGCTAAGACAAGGGCTTTGAACTACCAGTTTCACACTACACTTGGCATTCCCAGGATGGGAGAGCCGGCAGTCCTTAGCTTAGAGCAGAAAGCTAAGGCAGGGAAACAGGCCTTGACCTTACAGCTGATACCCAAGAGCAACTCTGACCAAATTTACGTACTCAGTTAATACATGCATGAAAACCACTTTCCATGATCTTGTTTTTCTCACCACAAGCTTATTATCAAGCATACATTACAGATGAAGAAATGAGTACACCTAGAGGATATTTAAATTATCCATGTGCAAGTAAATCATAAGTAGAAATGAAACTTGAACCCAGGTCAGAGTGATGGCAGCACCTTTTAAGGCCCTGGTATGTATGTTCCTAACCTTTAAGTGAGCCTGCTGGGCAGTGCCAGCATGGATGGCCCACAGTCTCAATTGGTGTTCAAGCTGACTGATAGGAGCTGTGGGTCCTGACAGAACCCGAGGTGGACAAAGTGACCAGATCACTGTAACCATTCCCACTGCTGGGAAAACAACCCAGAGAATAATCTTGCTTATGTTATCAGTCAAGGTCCTAGCAAGAAACAATTCTACTCAGATATTTCAAATGAGAATTTCATGAAAGGACTCCCTCAGTGGATGGGTTAGCTCCTCAAAGGGTGTTGAGCTCCCAGATACTAACAGCAGGGGGAAGCCATTCCCACTCCGAGGCCTGAGGGGCAAAGGGAGAAGTAGTGTGATTGGAGCCTGGTGAAGGAGAGGCATCAGCAGCAGCTGTGATCACCCGGGGACGCAGCCTTATCCAGACCCTTGGTGCCTACCAGCAAGGGAGCTGGTAAGAAAGCCCCAACTTCTCTCTCCCACAGCAGGGAGGGGAGTAAATGGGTCTGGAGTCGGGGTAGGAGTGGAAAATAATTCAGATAAAGAGAAAAAAAATGGTTTTACTGGGTAGTAGGGATGGATCTCAGTTCAAACTCAAAGGTACAAAAAATATTGCACCTTTTTCTTTTCTATAAACTAATTTAATTTTGATTTTTTTTTTTTTTTATCCAACCAGTCACCTTTGGGCTTTGCCAACCAAGAGGCCAAAGTACTAGGTGCCAAGGTCCTGGGCCCTCTGGCCTGGGTCCCCTGTGCACACAGACTCCCTCAGGAACTTCACCGTCCCAGCTGGAATGGCCTTTCAGATGCAGTGGCTCACTCCATCTTGGAAGGTGTACACATGGGGCTCAGATTCCTCTACCAAGTCAGGGAACCCGGACTAGAGCCTCACATACCTACAGCCATATCCTCTGGGTCATACAAGGAAGTAGAAGCTGAGTTCTTGCTGCCCAGAGATATGCAGACCCTCTCAAGGAATTAGTCTGAGGAAAGCCACCCTTCTTCTTGCTTATTCTAACCACTTTGTTTCTGCCACATTCCCTCTTCCCTCTTCTACCTCCTCTGGGACCTCTATATTCTCTAATAGGCTTCTGTTTGTGAAAGTATCTGCGGACAGCTCCGCCTTCCTTTCCCACCACCTAGATCCTCTTGGACATTGCACTGTGCTCCAGTGGGTGGGGGCAGGGAGACAGAAGGAGAAATCTAGTCAGGAAAAGACATAAAGTAAAAGCTCAAAATATGATCAAGGTGCACATATATTTCTTTAAACTTCAAGATAACATATACTCCATTTTTACCAATCAGTTCAGAGCAGTTCAATTATCTGCCCAAGGCTACATAGCAGGCAAGGATGCTGTAAATCCTGACCCATCTGCCTCCAAAGCCTACCCTTCTAACCAGTCCAGAGATGGCAAACAGATTTTATCTCATAAGCCCACTCTGATTGTCTGGTAAGGCTACCCAGAAGCTGTGTTGAGAAGGATTCGCATGCCATAACTAGCTCATGGGAAACACTGCCATTGTTGAATGTCAATGCCCTCTGTGAGTACAGCTGGCCTATGTATCATATATGCATTTCTTATATACAATTGTATTAAGCCATTTCTGATATATAATAAATGGAAAAAGTGGTTTGAATTTGTAAAAATTCACTTTACACAAAATTAAAGGAGCACATCTATCCTTGTGCAATGTATCAACAGAAAATCCATCAGGAGAATCTCCCCCAATTCAAGAACCAAAACTCTTTTAATCTTTATTTTAATGTTATGCTTCTTTTATTCAAAAGGTGGAAGAAGGCAGCCCCTGTGGCCTGCCTGATGAATCTTCAATACAACATACGTTCCATTCCAACCCTAGAAATTAACTGTACAACCTGCTATCTCTCTTCCTCCTCAATTATCCTCCCCACCCCTCACCAATCACTTAGCCCAAGGAAAACAAGTCAGCAACGCATGGATTATTTTATTACATTTTTCTTATATTCCCCTTTCAGCAACCCTTAATGTCCTTCCTTTGAGCTGTAGGTTTATTGTTTTTTGTTGATTTATGTGGAACTGGGGATTTTTGTCAGTTTAATTAAGAAAAAATTATACTGCTGTATATGCTCGTCAACTTAATTTTTAAGATTTGTCTTGTTTTACATAGGAAACTTTGGGGACAATTTGTTCTGTCTTTAATCAATGCTTGAAGGTTTTATTTTCTTTTTTTCTTGTTTTCAAATTTGTTGCCCGTTTGCTTCTGAGTCAATGTGGACAAAAATGCTTCACACATTCTCTTGTGTCATAACCTGTACCATCATGTTTATATTCACTTTGCTTTGAAGAAAAAGACAAACAGCTTGTGTTTTTATTAGAGGAAGCAGAGCGTAATATAGACAAGTTCAAAGAGTACTGAACAAAGACTCAAATGATCTGGTTCTAGCGCTGGCTCCCCAATTTTTGGGTGGCCTTGGACGGATATGTGTCTTCCCTTTTCTGTAAAGTGAGCATAACTGAACTTTAGAGAAAAGGTGTGCCAATCACACTCACTTTTTAGTGCATCGATTCTGTGTTCTTTGGTTGCAAGCAACAGAAAATTACCCTGGCTAATGTAAATTTCAAAATTGAAAGGAGCCTGAGATTATTTACAAAATTTCAGAAAGAACTGAACTGCCAGGCCTAGGGAAGACACAAACCAAAGAAGTTCTAGAAATCCCAACCACAACACCGCCAGTCCTTCGCTCAGGGACATTGCCATGGAGTGATTCTGCTCTGACAGCCTTCCATCCTTTTGTATTTTGGCTCAAGTTTAGAAATTCCAGGAGAGAGACTACAATTGGCTTAACTTATTCCTGAAGCCAGGGCATGGGGTACTATCTGGAGGCCTACCCTGGAATAGTGTCAGGCGCATAGCAACTTAGTTACCAGAAGGGATGGAAAAGGGTCATGAAAGCCTAATAGGCAGCTAAAAAGAAGTTGCTACCTTGGTGCACTGCTTGGTAGCTGCCCAGGACACACACACACATATGCGCACACACACATGCACACACAGTTCTCTAGGTCCATCTCTTGGTCTGCACTTACAGATTAAATGATAAACAATCCCAAGTAACCTGAGAGGAATAGAGAAAATAAAAGAAAACCTTTTTTTATTATACAATAAGAAGATGTAAGTAGAGGATGTAATGTCATCTCCCCAGCTGCCCCTAAAACTACAGCTGGTGTTTATGACTCACCAGCACCTCTACTATCCACTCCATGTTTCTCTGACCTTTGACCGGACCTCTGACAGAGCTAGCTGAGGTGCTGTCATGACAGGAGGAGGGACTCTTCTAAGGGATCTGATCCCTTGATGATCTTTTCTACAGAAGGGATACAGCAATTACACATTAACCTCAACAGCTTGGCGTGGCACAATAAGGGCTTCCTAACATTACATCCTATTTCTTTATGTGGTAGCCACCTGGTTTGTCCTTGATTCACCCCAGTCAACTTCATCACCACCTTCATCATCATCTCCTATTTCCAAATGGTGTAAGGAGCATTACATGGCCTGGTGGCAATCTCAACTTCAATTAAATGGACCCATCCCTGCCCCTGATGAAAAAAAAATCTTCCATTTGGTTACCAAGACCTCTTAACCAGCAGAAGCCAAATTCCCAAGAATAGAGACCAAAACTCAGAAAGCAGGTTACTAGATAAAATCATTAGCTCCTTGACGCTTCACTGGGTGAACAAAAATGAAGGATGAGAACCAGGTAGCTAAGAGTAGCAAAACCTCTAATAATGATGTTTTCAATAAGATGGAGTATATTTCTCTCCTGTAAAAGTCCTAGTAGGTGGCCCAGGGCTAGTAGGGCAATCCATGGCTGTCATCATGATGCTCTGTCATGTCCAATAGGCTCCTGATGGTTCAATAGATTGATCTGGTCCAAGCAAACATCTGAATTCTAACCAGTAAGAAGAAGAAAGGAGAAGAAGAGAAAATCTCCTCCTGGAAATGGCACTAGTCATTCACTTCCCAATTGCCAGAATTTAGCCACATGGTCCCACTGAGCTACAGGAGAGCTTAAAAACAGAATCCTATTATGGGAAGCCATGGGCCCTGCAAAAAAAAATCACCCAAGGATGTTTTTCCCCAATGATTTTTAGAGAGAGTGGAAGGGATGGGGAGAGACAGAGAGAGAGAAACTTTAATGTGAGAGAGACACATCGATTGGTTGTGCCTCAACTGGAGGCCAGGAACAAGCCTGCAACAGAGGTATGTGAACTTGACCAGAATTGAACCTGTGACCCCTCAGTCTGTGGCCAATGCTCTAACCACTTAGCCACATGGCCAGGACAGGAGTTCTATTTCTTTTGAAGAAATGGAGAAAGGATATTAGGGACAACCAGTGTTCTCTGCCACTGAGAATGCATGCAAATTGCCAACTTTTTCCCATAGGAAAAGAGTGGTGGGGTATCTCCTAGAGTAGTTTGGAGAACCAGATTTTCCAAATGCCCCAGGTTCTCTTGGAGGTCCCCATGTCCATTGTCTAGATTCCACTCCTTCCCAAACAATGTTCTAACTAGCCAGGGCCCAGGTGAAGATGTAAATCCAACTGATATTGCAATCCAGCAACTGTAAATCTACTTCTGTTTCATTTTCAACATTCCCCAACCCTGTAGAGTTAACAAATAACAAAATATTCTTTCATCATCTAATCTAATAATAGACAAATATGCAAATTGACCGCACCTTCGCTACACCCAAGCCACGCCCACCAGCCGAGCCACGCCCACCAGCCAATCAGGATGAATATGCAAATTATCCCAACAAAGATGGCGGCTAATTTGCATATCGCGACAGAGTAGAAAGAAGCCAAGAGCTGCAGAAGGGAGCAAAGCTGCAGAGAAGCAAGCAAGCCGGGGGGAGGAGAAGGGAGGAGTGGAGGCAGGGCCGGGGGAGAAGGAAGTTGAGCAGGCGGGGCCGGGGGAGAAGGGGCGGGGCCGGGGGAGAAGGGAGGAGCGGAGGCAGGGCCAGGGGAGAAGGGAGGAGCGGAGGCAGGGCCAGGGGAGAAGGGAGGAGCAGAGGCGGGGCCGGGGGAAAAGGGAGGAGCGGAGGCGGGGCCAGGGGAGAAGGAAGGAGAGCGGGCTGGCGGAGAAGTTAGAAAAGCAGGGGGGCTGGCGGAGAAGGCGGGGCGGGGGAGAAGGGAGGAGCGGAGGCGGGGCCGGGGGAGAAGGGAAGAGCAGGCGGGCTGGCAAAGAAGGCGGGCCGGGGGAGAAGAGAGGAGCGGAGGCGGGGCCGGGGGAGAAGGGAAGAGCAGGCGGGCTGGCAAAGAAGGCGGGCCGGGGGAGAAGGGAGGAGCGGAGGCGGGGCCGGGGGAGAAGGGAAGAGCAGGCGGGCTGGCGGAGAAGTTAGAAAAGCAGGGGGGCTGGCGGAGATCGCGGGGCGGGGGACAAGGGAGGAGAGCAGGCAGGGTGGGGTAGAGTGCAGCAGGAAACCCTATTGCAGGATTTTTCCTGCAACGGGAACGCTAGTGATCACATAAAAGCTTCAGATTTCATTCCCTGCTTTTTGGTGAGAATTGTGAGATATGAGCTTATCAGAAGTTGTCAGAAGAATCCACCCTGGTTCCAGACCCAACATTCACCATTCCCCTTGGATGAGTCCATGACAGCAGCTATCCTACCCTTTCCCCTCAGCACTTCATCCTCAAAGAGTATGTGGTTCCAAGAGAACAATGTTGACAATCACCTTAATAGCATGAGTTATAGTTACCATCCTAAAATCAAAAGGAGGAAGAAGGCTCACTCCCTTTGGTCCCATCTTAACCGATAACCAATTGTAAGTGGCCCATATGTCTTTTGCTTGCAACCCTCTTGCTGGCACTAGACTTTGGCATCTTAGTTACTAGATAAAGTCATTAGCTCCTTGCCACCTCACTGGATGAACAACAATGAAGGATGAGAACCAGGCAGCTAAGAGTAAACTTAAGGTATTGTGAAGGAATGTTGGTAGGAAATACTCTTTAAGGCACATAATACTGCTAACTTCTATAACCTTATACTGTTATTTTCTTTTCTTTAATATGTTTTTATTAATTTCAGAGAGAGGAATGAAAGGGAGAAAGATAGAAAATCATTGATCAGCCACCTCCTGTATGCCCCACGCTGGGGATCAAGCCCACACAGCTACAAATAGGGCAGAGCCATACCTCCAAAGGCAGTCATACCATGAGTGAGGTGAGGGAAGATATTCTGGTCACACATAGAGAGAAATTTCCCTAAATAGTATCTTTTTTTCTAATCTGAAAGCCAGGGATCTTCTAGGAAGGCAACATATGGAAGTTAATATGAGGCTGGAAAGTCTAAAATATGTCTAGAATCCCACCCTTTTTCACCGTCTTCATTACTACCACCTTCATCTAAATCCCCTTCTCTCTCACCTGGATTATTGTATTGGCTTCCTAACTGTCTCCCTCTATGCAGCCTCTTTAAAAGTTTCAAGCTGTTGGACTGCTATTACATTACTCCAAATGATACTTATTTCAATTCAATTCAAAAAGCAATTATCGAACACAGCATTCTTATTTCTCACATCACTCAAGCTTGGAATACTCCCCCTCATCTTGATTTCTGCCTATCCCACTCCTGCAGCTCACCATCCAAAATATTCTCTCTGCTCCATGAAATAACTCCTGACAAAACTTAACTTACATTGCTCTCAAATCCTACCCTTACTATTTGTCATCCATTTATGTGCATCCATTTATTTGTGTACACCTTATCTCCTCCACTAAATTGTAAATTCCCTGAAGGAAGAGATCATAGATTAAACCACTTGCATTTGCACCATGCTAGCTAGGCACTTAATTAATTATTGAATGAATGAATGAATGAATGAATGGCTAATGACTGTGGAGAACTGTTAAAAGGTACAAGTGAGGCAGTCCTGTTGGAAACAGCAGTAAGCCTGGTTTCCACTTGGTAAGTGTGTTGCTTTCTGATTGTTTTTCTGAGAGTCTAATGTGGTTGCACTGAACAGTCTGTAGGAAGAACTGTAGGTGTGACTCTTCGGCCAAGATAATGATTGCACTGGGTCTGATTCAATTCAGCTGGGCCCAGGGGCAGTATTAGGAAGCAGTTAAATGAGAGATCATATTCTGTCAAATCCTGAAAAAAAGGCTGGGCATCTGCCAAATGAGAAAGTACAGCTGGTCAGTAATTTTTCTCTCTTTTAAATGTGAAGCCGCATGCTCTGAAACAAAACAGAGCAGGGAGATGAGAAGTTATTTGAAGAATTCAATCCATGTAGATAATTGTTCTGCTTAATTCAGACAAAATCAGCTGTTTCCCCCTCATAAAATTATCAGCTAGTTATATGAATCCATGTTTCAGCCTCCATCTCCCTTTAGCCTGTCTGAATCAGTATAAGTCGGACTGCGGCCTATAAGCTTAGTTGGGCAGAGCCTAGAGGTTACGTTGTGTCAGCAGTGAGGCAGGTGCTCCTGAGGGCCCATTAGCTACACTTCTTCCTTCATAGGCCCTGATCGTGCCTCCAACCACAGATATACAGCATGCCACGGGCACAAACAGATCTAGGTAAGGTGAAGGATCAGCACAAACCCATCCTCCTTACTAAAGAAGCAGCTAAGATTCAGATGCACATCCTACCAGCATCAGTCGCGCTGTTTTAGCAGCATCGGGCACAGTGACTTGTCCACAGTAGGGCTGCCATAAGTATCCATCCAATCGCATTCACCATAATCACTCTCAGAAAAATAACAAGAGTCAATTACTGAGCTTATCCCCTGGACCATGCACAGGGCTAGGTATTTCATACACATTCTTTCCCATCTACACACCAATCCTGGGAAGTAAAAATTAACCCATTTTGCTGATGGGGAAACTGAGGCTCCAGTGGTCCCGCACATGGTCCAAGGTCGCACAGCCAGTGTACGGTGGAGCCAAGATTCCGATTGATGTTCAAGTCCAGAGCCATAGGTTTCCTACTTGAGCAGGCTGCCCACTCTTTTGCCAACTTCACCCGTGCTATTCTTGAGTCATGGCATAAAGGGCATGCTGCCGACTGTAATACTCTCGTATACTTTATCTCATTCATTCCTTAGGGAAACCTGGTGAGGTAGATAAAGCAGATAAAAATCCCCACTTTACAGATGAGGAAAGTTAGAATTATGTGATGAATGAGAACTCAGTTCTAGCTCTTCTTTGGCCAGATTCTGAGCCTACCCACTGTTAGATGACGTGGAAACTGAGAAATAGGAGTAAAAAATATTTTATTTCAAGAGGAATATGTCACACTTCCCTATTTGAAAACTTCCTGTGGTCTTCTAAGACTATAGGATTAAATCTAACCCCATTATTGCATCATATAAGGCCCTTCTGAACTGGGATCCCCTGCCTCACCAGTCTCTTTTCGGCTCCCTGCCTACCTCTCCACTCACCCACTGCTATCTCAAGCCAAAGCAAACTGTGCTCCTTTCTCTGAAGATGTCGTGATGTCATACATACCAGACCTTGCTCATCTCGTCCCTCTGCTTGGAAAACTCACACTTCCAAACTCAGCTCCCCTGAGACACCCACCTGGCTATTGCCCATTAGCCTGGGCAGGGCCCCAATTTCATCACCACCAAGTGCGAGGGCCACATGCAGTGCACCGAGCGAGTATCCGCCTCCATGCATGAGATTGCTTCACTGGCAAGGAAAGCTGAAGTTTTCATGAAGGTCTGCAAAGCCCTGCACACTCCGGCCACACATTGCCTGCCTGAGCTCAAGGCTCCTCTTCCCCTCCCCTCCCATTACTCACACTACCCTTCCCACTCTTCTCCAACATCCAGTCCAGCTCTCACTCAGAGCTTTGTTTTTGCTCTTGCCTTTGTTTAGAGCATCTTCCTCCCAAGCAATCACTGGTGAGTAAGACCTTTTCTAAGTCCCCCATTCTAAATCACTACCCCTACTCCTACTTTAATACCCTCTATTCCCCTTACATAGGTTTTCTTTAAAGCACTTCTTAACACCTGACAGACTACACATTTTACATATGTTTAAACTTGTCTGTTTTTTTTAGTGAATAAACCTTTCTAGCCCTAACTCCTCCCACCCACAACCTGGTCCCTAACACAATGCCTGGCGTTATCTGGTCTCCTCCGCTGGCTAGAAAATCCTGAAGGCTCGGCCAAGCCCATTCTGTTTCCATAGCCACAAAAAAGCCAGACAATGAAAGGCAAATCACAGTCCTGGAAGAGCTGTGGGTTAGGGCAGGCCAACTGTGTCTAGGCAGTCTCTCAAAGCAAGTGGGTCCTGGAACCACCACTATCAGGAGCAACAGCACAGGACCAAGGGAGCAGAGAGCCAGGGGAGAGGAAAGCAAGCCAGGGACAACAAATCAAAACAAGCCAGGGAGAGGGCAGTGGGAGAAAATCACAGAAATGGTGGGCTTTGAGATGTGCCCGGTGATGAATTCCATGGGCAGACCAGAGTTGAAAAAGCTAACAAATGTTTGCTGAATAAATGAGTAATCAATGGAAAAGCCGGGGAACAGTCTCAAGCTTCTGGTGGCTGGTGCCTTTCTGGCTCCTCCCTGTGTGGGAGCGGTGATTCACATCCCAGAGGTGCAGGTGCCATGCCAGCACCAGCCTCTAATGAGCATGAGCCAATGCAGAGGCCTGCACATGCTTCAAAGCAAAGGATTCATCTTTTGTCCTGGGAACTGAGGCCACATCCCCAACAGGTTCCTTTGGTGGAACTGTTCCATTTGTTAAACGAAGTACAGCACAGGCTTTGAGTTCACGGTCTGCAGTCCTGGCTCCAGCATGAGGCCAGGTATCCTTTGTGGTTCCACTAAGCAAGTACAAAGCAGGGCCTAAGACAAACTGCTATTCCACCTGGAAAGAGCCAGCAAGCACACTGGGCAGTGCTGGGGACGCCAGTCAAGCCCAGGAAAACTAGACAATGGAAAAAAAAAAAACATTTCAAATTGGCATCACTTAGTTTAGAGAGTTATAATCTCAGGTGTATTTTGACTCTAGGAGTCAGGAAAAGGTTGGGGGAGCACACATAGGTGCAGCAGGATGCTCTCTACCTCTACATGGTGTATTGTAAGATAGGGAAGGAGGGAAGGAACCAGAGCCAAGGAGCACCCACCTGTTCCTTTCAAGCCTTTTCATGCCATCCCTTCCATTCCACCATGAATGATTATTTTCTTAGAGTGGAGCCAGAACTGGACTAGAGTGCCAAGGCTTTAAAAACGCTGCCTTTAGCCCAGCCCACATGGCTCAGTGGTTGAGCCAGGAGGTCATGGATTGATTCCAGTCAGGGTACATACCCAGGTTGTGGGTTTGATCCCCTGTAGGGGGTGTGAAGGAGGCAGTTGATCAACGATTCCCTCTTATCATTGATGCTTCTATCTCTCTCTCTCCCTCTCCCTTCCTCTCTGAAGTCAATAAAAATATATTTTCTAAAAAAGTAAAAATCATATACACATTTTGTGTCATGTGTACTACGCTCTAAGTTTCACTTGTCAGCCTGAACCTTTGTCCTATGATTATATGATAGTGACTTGGCTTGTTAGCATTATTATAAAAGCTTATATTCCTAATTACTATATTATTATGATTAGTAAGGCCATCAAAGGGTTCTGTTTCCTAGGAGATGAGAGGTTGAGTCTGTGCAATTACCTCTTCTCCTGCTGACATCTGGACAATTAAAAACCTTGCCCACACACTGTTCACCTCTTTCTCAACTTAGTTACTGTGGGTTATCATTGTGTCAATTAAATCTTGGACCCTCTTTCTATGTCACTTTTGTGTGAGACAATGAATACTGATCAGTTATTCCTAGTCTTAGTAGGTTTTACTATTTTTCCCCAGACTATTTGGGAATGTATTGTTAACATCTCTAAGATGCTGTAACAACAGATACACACTTAATAGAAAACAAAATACTCATATACATTAACATTCTTCTTATTTTTTTATTCTCAAACTGTTACATCTTGATTCTTTAGTCTGATTCCTTTGTCCTTTCAGTTCTGCCTGATGCCCTTGAAATTACTTTTTTTTTTCCAGCAACCACAGAATATTCTCAAATTTTCCTGTTCTGACACATGGAAGCATTTCCCCTCCAGGAAGTTTTGGCTCCTACAGGGGCCAATACATGGGGAACTAGGGGTGTATATGAGTGTCAGCAGTGGTCAATAGGGCTGTTTCTGCTGCTAGGCCATTATGGAGTCGTTAGAGCTAAAAAAGATATTCTGTTTTGAGGTTATGAGTTCAAAATGATTTTTCTACCTTAGCACATTATACTGATACACCTTACTTTTCTTAGAGATGACTTTCTACCACTTTGACAATACATGCCCCATCCAAAGAAAGCCTAGTAAGATATTTACACCACAAATGCTTGTTGAGCCATATCAAATTAAGAGATATTCTGCATACAGGTGTAGTTTTCCATTATCCCATTATCTCTAATGTAAGGCTGATGACTAATCTAAGCTCCCTTCATCACATTCCTCCTCACCCCTCACCTCACACCATCTATTCTTCACAGTTCACCAATAGAATAGAATAATTCCATCAAATAACTAACCTTCTGCTGGGATGTAGAAAAAGCATCAGAATCAGTTCTGATCTTTAGACAAGTTGTGGCACAACCCATGTTCATCTTCACTTGCCAGTAAGTGACCCTCCTTCTTCCTTTCTTTGCCCTCATACTAGGAAACCTCAATTCAGAGACATGATGGAGTTTCCCAGGACCCCATGGTCAGAAATGTCCCTTCCTTTCCTCTTCTCTCATCCAAATGTATCTATTTTTTGTCCCACTGCTTTAGGCAAGAGCATAATTGATGTAATTAATTTACCTTACCACGGAATAGTTATGGCTAACAAAGGAGTAAGCTATTATTCCTCCTGGGAATCTTAAGCACCCTGCTAGAAATTGGGGTGAGGGGATACTTTGCCCTTCAATCCCATTAGAGTACGGGTGGGGAACATCCAGCTCGTGGC
Source organism: Cnephaeus nilssonii (assembly GCF_951640355.1). Taxonomy (NCBI): domain Eukaryota; kingdom Metazoa; phylum Chordata; class Mammalia; order Chiroptera; family Vespertilionidae; genus Cnephaeus; species Cnephaeus nilssonii. Next base: position 26,331,266 of record NC_137086.1, on the reverse strand, counting down.
TCCTATAAGACTTGGGAAATCATTTGGTCTGGCCCTGCCAAGGCATTAGGGGTGAGTTCATTAAATGTTTGACCAAATATAGCAAGCTAATTTTTAATTTGATAATTTTATATGGCAAATGATGTTATAAATATCCAAATGGCCCTTGGCAGAAAAAAAGTTCCCCACCCCTGCTTTAGAGTGAGCTACCAACTTGACTTTTATGTAAAGCTAGCACTGGGAAGTTGACCCTTAAAAAGAAAGCCAAGGGAATGATCCAAAATAGTCAAATATTAAGATGGTAAGAGGAGAGTGGCAGGAGATTAGAGTGGTAGGTCATACTTTTCCTTACAACCTATGGTGACATTTTTATGCAATGCACCAAAGTTTTAACTATTCCCTCAGAATGGGGATTCTGTTGAAGGTTTTAATAGCTATTATAACCAGATTTGTTCTTCAGAAATATTCCTTTGGGAGCTGTGTGGAGAATGGGCTGGAGGTGGTGCTCTGTCTGACAGTAATCTAGCCTATAAATAGTGAGAGCTAAACTAGTGGTGGAGGTGGAAAAGAGTGCTGGAATTCACAATATACTAGTATATAGGAGGGAGAATCTATCGGATTTACAGATGAATTGGATGTGGAGGAACAGAAAAGGAAGACAAGTTTAGGATGTTTCCCAGTTCTCTGAGGATATCTTCAGGGATAGTGGCCCATTCACCACATCAGGGATACATGAGGAGACACAGATTTGAGGCAAAAATGCAGATTCATAGTTGGAGCTCTTGAGTGATATAACCCACAAGTATGTGGCAGAGAATTAAAATTTAGAGATGTGGATTTTAGAATCACCCACAGGACAGCACACAATGAGACAGCCCAGGGAAGAGACTGGTGATGGCCTCGTGTGGAGAGGAGGTGGCCTAAAGAGGAGAATGGACCAAATAAGCTTCAAAGCAGGTCAAGATCAGAGGCCTGAAGGTCACAGGCAGAAATGGACCAAAAATAACAAGGCAAGAATTTACAGTGTGGACAAATGGTAAGAATATTCTCCTCTGTGGAAGACGTATAACTCCATATTTACTGTTTTAATTAATTAGTTCCCTGATACTCTTATTCATACTTGAAGCAGCTTATAAAATATAAGATAACTTGTTAAAGAAAAAAAAAGCAGATAAAGGGATCAGAGCAAAGAATACAAGGGTAGAATAATATTTGAAACTGTAAGCAAATTGAAGATACCCAAAAAAATGTCATATACAAAGGTTAAATGTCCCAAGTTTACACCAAAATATCATGGCAGCCAAAGCTCAAAAGGAAGCATTATTGATTATAATAATCACAGTGAACATAACATTTTTCATATGCCGTTTGTTTAGGAGAAAGGTAGATTTTCTGAGTACTTAATTCTGAGAAAAATGTCTCCTATGGATCCTCATAAATGGGTATGGTGTGATATCACTAGCAACACCCTCAAGAAGTACAATAAGCAACTTTCACATGGCTTCTTCTTATGGCATCCTCAAGGCTTCACCCCGAAGTCCAGCTTAGTAAAAACAGTTTACAAGACACCAAAAAGTGTAGTCTAAGTACACAGTTGTAAGTATCCTGGCTTGATCTAATGATAAAGTTTGAGCTGCTAGGGGAATTTATAGCCTTCTAACAACCCTCTAATAGTTTTATTTCTCACAATTGAGCTTCTGGTAAGAACTAAACAACAGAGTAAAGGTCATGGTATCTGGCAGGAACCTGAAGTACAGATATCTTGGGGAAGCTCTGTATTTTTTAACAATCTACTGAGGGGAACATTGTCTTCACATGTCTCTTTCATAAGAGAATGTCTCTTATGAGAATTAAAGAGCCTGAGCAGAACTACACCCTTCTCGCCCCCACCAAGGGAGCACCAGCTATGCAGAACCAAGATCCCTCCTTGGCAAATGTTTCTGTAAATTGTCCTACTGCACAAAGTGAATGGCTGGTTAAGTCCTCAATATTCAGGCTGGCCATGTGTTATTGAAGTCAGGAATTCTAGTAACATTACATTTAGGGTAGATAGTTGTTTTTGTGCACGTGGGACTCTAAATACAGAGGGGCAGCAAGGAAGATGCAACTAATAGAAGTAGGAAGAAAACATCTAGGAAGTAAATTGGTCAATTTAATATCCCCAAAAAAAATGATGGAAAGGGGGAAAGGAATTATTTCTTTTGTCACTGAAAACTATAAAACAGAAAACCTACCATAATTCAGCTCAGAATCACAATGACTGCATTCCCCCTAATCTTTATAGGCTACAATACATTCTACTCTTCTCCAAGAATAATCATAGCACAGCAGGTATTGTCCCTTGTTGGCAGGATCCTACAGACAGACTGGGACCAGAAGCGACGTTCTGGAAAGCCTATTGGCTACTATGCGGTATCCTGCAGTATGGTTTTATCAATAAAGGAAGCATGAGAACTTCATTTCTCTGACTCAGACTGGGATGAGAATAGAAGGATGTTATTTACTAGCCCCTGAAAACCCCATTGTCAGAGGGGGTAACTAAGGTGAAGAATAAGCTGACGGCGTGCAAGTTTATTCCTAGTAGGCTCTGACAGACAACCTGAAATGGTTACAGCAGCAGAAGCCTTAGACCACGAGGAGAGTGGCTTAAATGAGCTAGCTAATGAGTTGCTGACTGTTCTGGAACAAGTTAGAGGAATGGACATATGCATATGCCATTCCCTATTTTTGTTACAATCTTGGTAATGAGGGCAAGGTGTCAGGTGTCTTCATTCTTTAAACTGTAATGCAAGGTGATGGAGCTGTCAGCTCAGCAATGGTCTTACTCTTCAGAATCTTCTCTGCCTGCTTTTAGCTACTGTTCCCAATTTTGGACAGGAAATTCTAGAGCCCCTCGGAAAACTCCATGCACTGATGGGTAGGATCAAATGCAACAAAGTGTAAATCCTTCCTGGCACTTCCAAGTATAATAGGTCCAAGAAGCCTCATTGGGTGCCTTGTTACTTGCTTCTGAAGCACAGGTTGCATCTGAGTCTTCACTTGACTATCAAGGAAAAGGACCTGATCACATTACTACACTTACCATTCTGCTAGAAAATAACCTAAATTCCTCACCAGCACCAATAACCTACACCCAACTCCATGTCTAAGACTTCAAAGCAATTGACCTTCCTTACGAAAAATATTCTGTGTCTTTTCCTTTTCTTATAGAAAACAGTGGTCAAACCTATCCATAAGCTGCTCAACTCTTGAATCCTACAATGCTCTAGGCCAGTGGTCGGCAAACTAATTAGTCAACAAGCCAAATATCAACAGTACAACGATTGAAATTTCTTTTGAGAGCCAAATTTTTTAAACTTAAACTTCTTCTAATGCCACTTCTTCAAAATAGACTCGCCCAGGCCGTCATATTTTGTGGAAGAGCCACACTCAAGGAGCCAAAGAACCGCATGTGGCTCTCGAGCCGCAGTTTGCCGACCACGGCTCTAGGCAATAGGAGATTAGAGAACTATATTAACCTCTGATTGCAAGCAACAGAAATGGACTTCAGATAACTTAAGTAAAAAAAATATTCTGGAAAAGTATGGGCTCCTCACAAGATTGAAGGGAAGACTAAAGAGCCAAGCTTGAGGAAGACAGGTGTGAGGAGGCTCCAGAAGGTTTTGCTGCCAGTTGAGTCCTGGCCTCCCAGGTGGAATAATGGATTTCAATAGTTCCTTTACCCTCGGTTCACTCTATTCAGGATTTGAAGACCTATGAGAGAGAAACCAGTATGCCAAGCATAGGTCCTACCTGCCTCTTATGTACCTGGTTTGTAAGACGAAGGTCATGGGAACTGAGCGAGGAGGATCTCTATCTGCTTCCATACCTGGACAGAGAATCCTGAGGCTTACCTAACTATCACAGCTGCGCACTAAGCAGCAAAGTAAATTCCTCAAAAGGAAATAAAGGGTTATCAGGAAGGCACTAAAAAATGTCCTTATCAGAAATGTTTAAGCCAATTTTCTTCCTTTGTAGCTAAGGAAGCTAAAATCTAGAAAGGTTAAATAACTTTTAAAGATCAAAGAGCAAGTTTGAGGTAGAGGTGAAGCAGAAATTAAGACAAACATTACCCAAAGTATGGTCTATAGATCCACAGCACCACATCACATGGGAAATGCAGATTCTAGGGTACCACCCCAGAACTACTGAGTCAGAATCTGCATTTTAACAGCTTCTTGGGGTGATTCACATGCACACTCAAGTTTGAGGAGTGCTGCTCTATCTTTATATATCTCAACCTGTGTGTCACCCAATGGGAGTTGAACCCAGGTATTCTTCACCTGAACTTGCTCTATGATTATCTTTTCTCAATTCATAGGAAAAAAAATACATAAATGTTTCTTAATCATTTTCTATCCACTGAGGCCTATTCCCATGTGCTAGTTATCACACCCAGACAGAGGGCAGCTTTTATGGTCACCAGAAGCTTAACAGTAGGGTGTGCACTTAAGCCAGATTCCAACACAGTGGTAGGAAAAATCCTTAAACTCAAGACTTTATAAAGCCATTGTTGAGAATGAGTTACAGTTCCATCTGTAATCCTATAATGATATGAATTGCTCCATGTCACTTGGGTGCAAAAAAATAAATATCTTTATTGTTCTAAATCAAATTAAATCTTATTCCGTCCCACCTGGTGAGCAGGAAATCCAGTTGCAGTTATTCAGGAGACTCCTTCCTTTGCTTGTTTGAATCAGAACCAGGAAGCTTGTGTAGTTTTACAATCCAGAAAGGGCCCTTTGTCTTCAGTTGGTCATGGCCAGTGACTTTACCATCAGCCCTTCTACTCAGGGCCACTGTTCTAGAGGGTTTCAGGCATGCCTGCTATCTGCAGACATCTCTGGGTCTGCAGGCCAGAGACGTCTTCCTCCCTCTCCTCCCCACTGAGGTATTGTGCTTCATTTTGTTTTTGGTGGAAGTGTGCTTTTGATGGTGAGATTTTATTGCTTACATATAATATAGGCTAGCAACATGCTACTTGTTTGCCTACTGAGGTAAAACATATCAACATTTTATGGTGTTCTGTAAAGAGCACCAGCTTGTCCAGACGCCCTCTTACCTAGGCTAGTTCTCATCTCCCTACAAGTATAATATATATATATATATAGCTTTTGCTGCTGTTGGCTTTATAACTAAAGCACTCTCACTGTGGTTACTCCCCTACAACTCTTAGTCTTGAGCCTATAATGTGTTACTCACCCAATTTCTTATCACCTCTTCCTTGCTGCATGTTCTTTCTCTACTGGAGAACATAATGAAAGTGTGGTAAAGCCTTTGTGACTCAGATTATTTGGGAAACATGGAAAATGAAGGTTTCCTCAATTCATAACTAGTGTTATTAAGACTGTATAGATTCATATACAGAAGCCAGTTCCAGTCAGGTGTGTGCACACCCGTGTGTGTATGTTGGGGTGTGTGTGAAAAGGATGGTATAGATGTATATTGCATGGTGTAATTTTAAGTATGAATCATTGGAATCCTGAAATAAAGAATAGAGAGGCTGCCATTCAGATTTAAAATGTCCCAAGTACAGATTCAGGTTAGGAAAGGAAATACCTGAGGCTTACAATGTCAGGGCAAAGGGAGCCCTGAGAGGAGAGGACAGTACACCAAGGAGGAACTCATTATCTTCACAGTTTTGCCAAGATCTTGTATGAAGTGCCAATCCCTTTACTACATCCCACAATGCCCGTAAATATTATTCATGGCCAGTTTTCTTTCTTTTCTTCTTCTTCTTTTTTAATCCTCACCAGAGGATATTTTTGCCATTGATTTTTAGTGAGAGTGGAAGGGAGGGGGGAGAGACAGAGAGAAACATCTTTGTGAGAGAGATACATTGACTGGTTGCCTCCCATAGTAAACCCCGATCAGGGCAGGGATCAAGCCTGCAACTGAGGAATGTGTCTTTGACTGGAATCAAACCCACCACCCATCGGTCTGTAGGCCAATGCTCTAACCACTGAGAAAACCTGCTAGGGCCAGTTTTCTTTATTCCTTCTAAATCAAAAATTCCAGCCAGGGGCCTCTCTGGTAACAACTGCAGTAAACTTACACTGAGATCAGGAGGTCTACCAGAGTCATCAGGTCTGACTATCACTGGGCATCAGAGGCCTTCCAAAAATATGTTCTACAGCAACTAACATGGGAGAGGAAAAAACTGCCCATTTGGACTCCTGTATATGCCTAATGATATTATTTGACCAATCAAAACAACATACACCAAGTTATATAAAATTCCAAGGGTTATATGGCACAGCTTTACCTTCAAGGAGCTTTTAGTTTGCTTGAGGAAATGAAGCATGTGCATAGACAGAAAACAAACAAAATACACACTGGTCTCCAGTAAGGACCAAATGAACGAAAGAGACAATTTCAGTAGAGTTCAGGTGAGAAAGGTAGGGGTGGGGTTGTTGTCATCATTAGCCACAGTTATTTAGGAGGGTTTTATGAAGGATTGGAAATTTCAACTTGACCTTGAGCAATGATTCTTAATTTATGTCAATGTTCTCTTAAGGAGTACATGAATGGATCTGTAGGAGTCAATGAATCCTTTGGATATGCATTTTCTGGGATAAAGTTTCATGGCCTTCACCAGATTCTCAAAGAGGTGACTGAAAAAGTTACAAGCCATTACCTTGCAAAAAATTTTATAAATAATGAGGAAGAAAAACAATATCCTAAATAGGGAAACAAGTAAACAGAAGAACTGTGAGGGAATGAAGAAACCAATTAAGAGGAAAAGGAGCAATACCAGTCTGGTAGCAGTAGTGGTGCCATGTTCATCTAAGGTAATGTCAAAAGATGAAGCTGGAAAAGCTGTTAGAACTGGGTAGTAAAGGTCCTTGATTATGGACCATCAGGATTATGCTGTGGGCAAAACTCAGGTGAATGACATGGTGACATGGGCTTTAGGATGATTTATCTGACCAGCTGAGGCAGGAGAAGGTGGAAGATGATAAGCCTGAACTGAGGGAGAGCTCTAGTCCAGTGATGAGGATCAAGAAAATGAGTTGAGCTGATTGCTGTGGCCATGGAATGAATGAGAAGGATTCTGGAGGTGTTGAGAGAAGAATTGATAAGATTTAGTAACTTTGAGATATGGAAGGAGATAGAAAAGAACCAAGGATGACTCAAAGCCTCAACCCTGGATGCCTGTAAGAATGACAACTCATTCACGGAAATAAGGAACAGTGTACCGAAAGCTGGTTTCCAAGAGAATGATAAAGACTTTACTTTCTAACATGTAGAGTTTGAGGTGCTGTCCCAGTTAACAGTTGAGAACCTCTTTATCAAAGGCACCGAATTTTTACACACCCAAATATAAGATGAGTGCTATCTCCCATCGTGTTCTTCCAGCCCACTGCCCTCTATCCTAGACACCTGATTTAGCCTGACTACTTGGGAGACTGCACTGTGAACTTGAGGCTGTATCAGTTTTGTTTTTTATTAGCAATCTTTCCTAAAGTATTTTCTCCAAATGACGTTATCACAGTGTGATTAGGAGACATGCAAGGACATAAACATTCCAATAAGATAAAAGCAGCCCTGCCTTCCCAGTACTCTCAGAGCACTTCAACTTCATTAGGCTCCATGTTGTTTCATTAGAGTCAATGCCATTTAAATTTTTATGTTCATTTCAAGGCTATTTGTTTTGACAAAGGATTTTAAGAAAATGCAGTATGAACTTTCTGGGTTTTATTTAACTTTATAACCATCTCATTTACTCCCCAATAAAGGAATAACTAAGCATTCCTGTTAAGTTGCTAAAAAAAAAAAAACCTCTTTGCATAATTACTGTGCGATGAGGAAATTCATGCCAGGAAAATGCTGACACAAGCTATCCAGTGTTTGGTTGCTGAGGTTTAAGGATGAGACATTTTCTCTCGTCCTTAAACCTCAGCACACATACAAGCCTCTATTTATATATTATTTTTTAAACAAAGGTGTCTCTGACCCTACCTTATAGAGCACGCATGAAGCTCAGCTGGGAGTTCCCCACAGCCTAGGAACGCAGACAGACAGAAGATAACAATGAGTAGCGAGGGATGGGGTGATGTACCTGAAAAGAAGCAGGCATGTATGGATTTTTCAAATTGTTCCTCATTTCTCTTCACGATCACACTAATTGATTCAGACAGATCTTCTCACTTGCCCAACTCATAAATCAAGCCGCTGCTCAAATCTTCATTTTGTAGGATGTTCCCCCCTGGTGGGCAGGATTTCTCTCTTATCTATCTAACTGTAACTGATTTTTCAATCAACCTAGCTTAAATTCCTGCCTCCTGCCTCAATCTTTTTCTGTTTATTTCAGACCCCTGGGTCATTGTCTTCTTTCAACCAACAAACACTTTTGAGCACCTGCTAATTGTAGGCATTAGTGTCCACTGTACTTAGTCCTTGTTTTCCCCATGATTGTGGGAGTATACTCATGTCTTCACTCTAAGACACATGATGGTTTCACTTCTTTTGTATTTCTCAGTGCCAAACCAATGAATGTCCATATGTTAAAATGTGCCTGGTGTGTTCTAAAGAAAAAAAACTAAAAAAAACAAAAATGCTTAGGCAAATCCAGAACCAGCTGTCATTTCAAGACATTGAGAAAGAAAACTTAGAAAACGAAAAAATATATGGAAATATATATTGGTGTTTTTTTTAAGTAGAAGAACCAAGAGAATGAGTCCAGTGGAAAGTGTTTCTATTACAATAAGCTGAGGAATGTGTTTGGTTGGCTTTGTGATGTGTGAGAAGAGTAGACCTAAGTTCCACTTGGATCTCACAAATAGTTACTAGCCCTGGGGGTGTTGTGTGGCTCATGCTGTCCTTGGACACAGGCAGCAACTTGTTCACCTCATCTATGATAACAGCTTCCAGCAATGGGCCTGGAATTCACAGACTCTAAAATTCATGTCCAGTAAACTTCCCCAGAGGTTATGCTCTAAACACGAAGTTTGAACTCCGTGGGAGAAAACAGCATTATAAGAAACAGAAAAAGATACTTTGAATAAGAAGATATTTTGAAACAGCAGAGCTGTGTGGTGGCATAGCCTCGTATTTAGTGTTTTCCTAATTATAAAGTCAGTGCCACTACCCTCTTTCCCCAGTACAGACAAGGGTCTCTTTCTTCTACTTCATGGCTCCCAAGCAGCTCCTATTACCCTATAGGCAGCAATGAATACTTATCCAGCCGAACTGCTGGCTTTTCACACAAATATCCAGAAAATGTTGTTGGGCCTCTTAACTATTACATTTCCATATCAAGCACATTTTCTGTAAATCTTTTCTTTACAGTCCTTTTGTGTACATCCAAACCAACAGGCTATACTCTGAGGTAGAGATTTTAGCAGATGAATAAAAGTTTTAGCATTTATAACTTTCAGAGCATGGCTAATTATAACTCGGGGGTGGGAGGGAAGCAGGGAACTTAAAAATATTGTCTATGGACTCAGAAGGAAGAAAGAAAGAAAAGCCTTTATTAAAGTGGCCACTGAAGAAACATCTCCTCAAACACATTATTTATCCTTCTCCCAAAACAGAGAGAAAAAGACATGAATGTGCTCTTTAAATTAGAGGAATCTCTGTGAAGTGATACAGAAAAGCTTACCTTTGGTTTCAGCTCTAAGAAACCACAGGAATTTCATTGATTAATCTTAGACAATGAGGAAAAGATTAACAACACATACTCCTGTAAGCTTGAAAATTATATAGTCCTGGAGTCAAATATCAACTTTTTCAGGTGCTACATAAGACAGACCCCACTTAGTGATAGCCAGATGGTCTGTGTTTCAAAGCCTCTCTGAGCTTCATCTGTACAATGAAGACAAAACTACCAGCCTCACAATATGGTTTTAAAGATTAGACAAGATCATATATAACCCTATATAGTAGCTGGCATCTCAATAAATAGAGGTTTTTCCTCCCTGTGTCTTCATACCCCTCCTCCCATCCTATGTGCCCAAATTGCACAGAAGTCAGGGGCTCCATTCATATCCATTCTAAAGCAGCATTTATTCAAGGCATTCTTGAACTTAACTCTTCACATTAGTTTCTCCATCTACAAAATCGAAATATCACCTACCCTACCTATCTCATAAGTGTGCTGTGACATCTTTGAAAAATACATAATACTGAAAAGAATGTCAGTGAGAAGGGGAAATTTCTGGGCTGACAGTCAGAGGACTGGATTCTAGTTATGTGACCATGGGCAAGCTGCTCAGCTTCAAGGTCCTCATTTTCCTTACATTAAACACATTGATAATGATGCTTGCATCACTTATGTCTCAAGGCTGTAGTAAATCCTCCTTTTCCATTACATATCTTGAGCCTTGCACCTGTGAAACCAGAAAAGGTTTGGCTCCTGGTCACACAGCAATTATTTAAACCTAGATTTTTACACCATGCCTAAAGTCCCGAAGTCTTACATTCTCCTATACCAGGACAATGACATTGAGAGGAGCATTATTTCAGAGGGTAAGTTCTTGAAGGCTAGGACTAGGCCTTTCTTCTTAAGAGCTGCACGTCTACCTCAAGTCTTTATCTTCTATAGTGTGAAATCAATAGAATGTCTAATGTGGAAAAATCAGCAAATCGGTATGCAACTTAGAAATATGGTAAAGGAACAAAAGCTGAAGAGTTTATATAAGTTGCCTTTGAAGAAGGGATCAAGGGTGGAGAGAAGTAGCAGAGGCAACTGCTAAAGAAGATATCAGAGCAGGCAACTGAAGCTCACCTGTACTGGGTGTGTTAAAGACAGTTTGTAAGTCCTGGCTAAGAGGCCACAGACTGGAATGGATGACTCCCTTCCATTCCTGGGAACCTTACAAAATTACACATGCCTTTAAAATCCCAACTCAGGAGCATTCACCAGTCACTTACCATTTATGCATTATCAACCAATCTGCTTGGTGAACAAGTTGGAGAAAAGAGTACTTTTATATAGACTACATGGTCAAAAATTGGTGATCTGCTTTAATTGCAAACATGACTGCATTTTTGTTGTTGTTTTTCTAAAGGGTGGCTATCAATACTTTCCTCATCTTCTAGGATGATCTCAAGAGCAAACGCTCTTATCATCACAAAAGAAGGACCAGATTTAACTGATTTAGACTCTGTGCTTCTGGAATCATTGGTGTCTATTGTGAATGAACAGCAGGAAAATACGTGTAGGGTTAAGGAGGTGAAATAAGAAAGGAGGGAGGAGTGTCTTTGAGAATAATAATAATAATAAAAGATATTATTTCCCCCAAACTAAATAAAGGTCAAAAATTTAGTGAATGTTGTTCACTCCTCACCATCACCTGTGCACCCATCCAGGATGGTACATAACCCACAAGAGAGGTGTGACCCTCAACACTGTATGAACAACGGAGAAAAAGCCTCCATGACTGTGTTTGGATTAGAGAGAGGAAAACTGAGCCCTCTGGAAACCTAGATCTGAGATAGAGATGAGTCCCCTGTTTATTTACCTACATTGAAATCCTGAGCCAAAATGAAGTAATCTCAGTAAAACTTGACGTGCTTTGTAAAATGTGATGCCATTGATTTGGGGAACCAAAAGTGACTTTGGCATCTATAAAACGGAACTTTTTTATTCTACTAAAATAGCAATTCACCAGGTTTGATATGAAAAAGCTGGCAAAAAATCCTTCAAATTGTGACCCCCTTCCCTAGAGACATGACCGTATCATTTTATAAATAAAGAATAGCAAGGAAAAGTTAGAAAAATACTGCAGCAATTCTTATTTTTCAACCCCTTAGACACAGCTACATTCATCTATTTACATTACAGCAAATGTAATTATGCATAGTGTAAAATAGAAGAAATATCTATTTAGTTGCCATTTTTCCAGCCTTTCTCTGTAGGCACTGGCCTATAGTTCAAATGATCTTATATCTCCTGGTTTCCTTTATCCAGAAATTCTAGGGATGGCCTTGTCCCGTGACCCAAGCAGGGTCTGATTCCCAGACTATTCTAGCAGGACTAGAGTTCTCAGAATCTGTGTGTTTCCATGACAACCAGTCACCATTATAGAATCTGCCTCTTTGGGAGGCATATTACAGCTTCCTTCTGGAGGGAAAAGCCAGGAAGGGAGGAGAAAGAGAAGCAAGTGGGGAAAATAAGGGAGAAGAAGTAAGAGAGGAGGAAGCAAGGTGCAAGGAAGGAGCTTAAAACCCATTAAATATGGAACCAACACACCAAACAGCCTGAAAAACATATAAACATTATTCACAATCAGAAAGAATTCAGGGAACCTTTCTCCTATGATTATTTTTTTATTTCTCTATTTATCTTCTTTTCGCCCTGAATTCCCAAGCACCCTGGCTTTTCTCAATATGTTTTTATCTACAGGAAAGTTCCCCTTAGAATTTCAATCAACCAGCACTGTCAAGTTTTCCCCCTTCCCTTTTTAACACTTAATATATAAAAATGAGCAGGGGATCGCCTACAGCCCTATGAAATCACTAGTCACTACAGTGCTCAAATTACCGCCCCCTGGTGCATGGAAAATTGCTTTTTACTCTGGCTGAATGTGGTCAGGGTACATCCAGAGCCTTACCGTGAAGGGGAGCACAGATATTCATCATACCACAATCTCACCAGCAATTTTAGAGCGCGCGCGCACGCGTGTACACACATATATACATATATATACATATATATATATATATATATATATACACACACACACACACACACACACACACACACACACACACACACAGTTTGTTCTCTGAGCACTTTCCCCTCTGCCTCTTAACAACACCCACTCTCCCTCCTTGTGACTTATTGAAAGACATAGCATTGCTCCAAAGTTCTTTTGTTCTTCTTTTCCACTTGCAAGCAATTATTTCAAAAACTGTATAAAAATTGCAATAAGATATTGTTCAATTCTTAAGACTCTGTTACATCTCTTCTGAGGCAAGGTAAGAGAATAGGAGAATGGGAAACCATACTGGCATGCTCTTCAGAAAAATCTGTGCTGATCAGTGTGAGGTGAAAAATAGGCACTTCACTTTTCATAACGGTTAATATTCTTTTCAATTGTGTCCCTTTAATATCCAAAGACACAGTGAGATACTTTCCAGCGTATTTTGTTTGGTTTTTATATAGAAATCCTAGGACATCTGATTTAATGATAAAAAGCAAACAATTTAGGACCAAATGAAGTGCTTATGTTCTGCTCTACCCCTCTGCTCCTCCCAGTCATGCAAAGTGCTGAAAGGAATGTAACTGGGGAAGACCAAGAGAGTGTTGTCTGAATCTCCCACACCTCGACCTGCACACAGCAGACTAAATCCTACAGGGAGAGTGTGCAGGGCAGGGGGAGCACCGGAAGAGGAGGAAGGAAAGTCCTCGGGGAGTCTGAGGAGGGTGGGAAATAAAAAGGTAGAGAGAGAATGTGGGAGTGAGCTAGTAAAGGCAGAGATGGGTAGAGAAAGAAAAGAAACAGGAATCTTTTTAAAGGGAGGAAGGAGGGAAGCAAAGAGGGAGAAAGGGAAGGAATAAAGGGCAAAAGAGCAAGGAAGCAAATAACAGTACATAGAAACAGGAAGAAATGACCCAAGGAGAAGCAGCAATACTGGACAGATGACATCGAAGCTCTGACACAGCCATGCATTTCAGGAGGGCCCTGCTCTCATCTCAAATGGCATGCCTTGGGTTCCTCTAAATACTTGAGCCCGTGCCCCTGAGCATGATCTGATTAATAAGTTGTGGCAAGACCTCATTGTGTCTTAAGGATTTAGAATCTCCCTTCCACTTCCCTCCGGTGGTTATGGATCTTTTATCTGCTTTATCTGTGGAGCCTAATGAATTCCTGTTAAGTCTTTACAGCAGTGGTCCCTTCCACTTAAATCTTCCCCCTGATCCTATTTACCAGAGTTTACAGTTCAGCGTGTTGTGTGCTAAATTGTTTGTGTTTCCACAAGCAACACTAAATGCTGACTCTGGAAAGTGGTTAAGTTGCCAGAAGGAGAATTTTCGGGTTGGTAGTAAATGGAGCCTGATGGGTGGGTAGTGCTTCCTTTCTTCTTACACCTGCTCCGTCCGCTGTCCTGGGTATAAAGACTCAGCATGCACAGAGGGGTTTTCTGAGGACCTGCACTTCCCTGAGTTTAAAGGAAACAGACTGGCAGTCAGGAGGCCTGAATGTGTCCCAGCCTTGCCATGACTAACTAGATGAGCTTGGGGTATGAGCTGCCGTTTTCTCATCTGTAAATGGGGGTCAGTATACCTCCTTCCTCTACACCAGAGTTGGGAGAGGAACCTGGTGTGACTGGGGAATGATAAAAAGGGTGATTTCTGCAGAAGATGATATTAAGGAACTAAAGATAAAGACAAACAGGTAAGCTGGAGCCGGAGATGCCTTGGATCTCTCCATGCTTCTCAGTTCCTCACCTGGAAAGTGGGTAGAAATTATGACAGTTCTCTTCAGAGGTAGGTTGAGGAGCGGATTTAGCTCTTTGGATTAAAAAGTCTTTAGTTACTCATACCCTCCCTGCAACCCCAACCCTTCAATGCCTTGTCCTGAATTCCCCTAGCTCTGCATAGGGTCCTATCTCTGTTATGGCTAAAGTTGTCCCAAGGAAATCTCTGGCTCCTCACAGCCTCTCACCACAGAATATTCTGAATCATTTTATCATGAGGTGCAGGATCCTTAGAGAATGATGCCAAAAGCACCTCTGTCAGATAGTTTTGCTACAAAAACAGGCCTGTTAAGACAAAACAGCAGCATTTGGGAAGACTGTGGTATTTGGCAGGCTGCCTTCCCCGAGCCTCTTTCTTTCTGTCCTTGCCCTCAGAGATGATAGTGGTGAGCGTTTTTAGACATTCCAGGGAGAGTGATAGTGGAATTTTCAAACAGAAAAGATACCCACATAATATGGGCTGTAACACACGACCAAAATAATGCAGGTATCTTACCAGATCTATGTGTTTAGGTCCAAATCCACTAGGTCAAATTTCAGGAACACAGGCCGCCCTTATATTTTGTTGCTTAATTTTTAACTGTTAAAGTTGACAGTTTCTGGAATACATAGATGTCCACAAAACATACAATGATATGGGATAAAGAAATGAATGACTGAGCTAATTACCTAGAATAAAATACAAATACCACAAATAATGGTAACTTGTTAAACATTCCTATTAGTATTTAATGCCTTATTGGGAAAGGAAGTTTTTAAAGGAGGAAAAATTGGAAGGAAATAAACAACAATTACTTTGTACACTATATGGTTAGTGCTGTGCTGACATGTTATACATGTATTTATGTAGGATTAATATGTTTGGCCCTCACAATTACCTAGGAGGTCATTAACATAATGCCCCTTTTAATTTTGAGATGAGGCTGAGAGAGTTTATATGACTTACCTTGGGTAACAGAATTGGTAGAAATGGGAAAAGTCAGAGGACACTAGAATAGCAAGGAAACACTGAAAAAGGGAAGTGGACTGATCCATCTTATACTACTCAAAAAAATTAACTCCAAATAAAGACTTAAATGTAAGACCTGAAACCATTAAACTCCTACCAGAAAACATAGGGGAAAGCTCCTGGATATTGAACTTGGCAATAATTTTTTTAATATGACACCAAAAGCATAAGCAACAACAGCAAAAATGAATAAGTGGGACTACATCAAACTAAGAAACTTCTGAAAGGCAAAAGAAATAATCAACGAAATAAAAAGGCAACCTACTGAATTGGAGAAGATATTTGCAAATCATATATCTGATGAAGGACAAATATCCAAAATATATAAGAAACTCTAGCAAAAAATAATAATAACCAAATGGGCAAAGGAACCAAGTAGACACTTTTCCAAGATATACAAATGACCAATGAATACATGCAAAGGTGCTCATCACTAATTATCAGGGAACTTCAAATCAAAACCACAATGAGATATCATCTCACACCTTGTTAGGCTGGCTATTATATAAAAAGTCAAGAGATAAGTACTGATGTGGATGTAAAAAAAAATGGGGAACCCTTTGCACTATAGGTAGGAATGTACAGCTAATATAGAAAAACAATATGAGGTTCCTCAAGAATTAAAAATAGAACTCCCATATGATCCAGCAATCCCACTTCTGGATATATGTGCAAAGGAAACAAAATAATTATCTCGAAGCAATATCTGCATCCCTGTGTTCACTGCAGCATCTACAATAATAAAAGAGAAACATGCAAATTGACCATACCTCCGCTATGCCCACAAGTCACACCCACCATCCAATCGGGAGTGAATATGCAAATTAACCCAACCAAGATGGCTGCAGCCATGGAGCAAGCAGGAGGCTTGGGTTTCCCCAGCAATGGAGGAAGCCAAGCTTCCCGCCCGCCCTGGCAGGCCCTGGCCTCCACTCAAGGCTACAAAGTTTCAATTATAGAAGATAAATAAATCCCAGATACCAGGGCCTCCGCTTGGGTCGCTGGGGGGCGTGGCTGGCATGCAAACCACCACAGACCCCTCGCCCAGGCCACCCCATGCCCCAAGGGAACCCCCACCCTGATCCAGGACACCCTTCAGGGCAAACCAGCCGGACCCCACCCGTGCACCAGGCCTCTATCTTATCTAATAAAAAGAGTAATATGCAAATTAACTGTCACTCCAACACAAGATGGCTGCCCCTATGTGGTCAAAGATGGTTGCCCCCATATGGACACAAAGATGGCTGCCACAAGATGGCCAGCAGGGGAGGGCAGTTGTGGGCAATCAGACCAGCAGGGGAGGGTAGTTGGGAGGGACCAGGCCTGCGAGGGAGGGCAGTTGGAGGCAATCAACCCTGCAGGGGAGGGCAGTTAGGGGTGACCAGGCAGGCAGAGGAAGGAAGTTGGGGGCGACCGGGCCTGCAGGGAAGGGCAGTTGGAGGGGGACCCAGGCCTGCAGGGAGAGCAGTTGGGAGGGACCAGGTCTGCAGGGGAGGGCAGTTAGGGGCAATCAGGCTGGCAGGGGAGTGGTTAGGGGATGATCAGGCTGGCAGGCAGAAGCGGTTAGGGGCAATCAGGAAGGCAGGCAGGCGAGCAGTTGGGAGCCAGTAGTCCTGGATTGTGAGAGGGATGTCCGACTGCCCGTTTAGGCCCAATCCTACCATCCCTCGAGGGGTCCCAGATTGGAGAGATTGTAGGCTGGGCTGAGGGACACACAGCTCTGTGCACGAATTTTGTGCACTGGGCCTGTAGTTATCTATAACAGCCAAGACATGGAAACAGCCTAAGTATCGACAAATAGAATAGGTAAAGAAAATCTATACACGTAGAATATTATTACTCAGCTATAAAAAAAAAGGGGGGGGGGGGAAATCCTGCCATTGCAACAGCATGGATGGACCTTGAGGGCTGTATA
The DNA here is from genome assembly GCF_951640355.1 of Cnephaeus nilssonii. Lineage (NCBI taxonomy): Eukaryota > Metazoa > Chordata > Mammalia > Chiroptera > Vespertilionidae > Cnephaeus > Cnephaeus nilssonii. The sequence goes on along the minus strand of NC_137086.1, from coordinate 26,313,897 downwards.
CTAAGTGAAATAAGTTAGACAGAGAAAAACAAATAGGAAAAGATCCCACTTATATATGGTATCTAAGAAAAACTGAACTCATAAAAACAGGAAATTGAACTGCAGTTGCCAGGAGCTAAGGAAAGGGATTTTAAGACACTGGAGTCACCTGAGCACTTTCACAGGCAGAAGAGGAGGCAGGAGAAAGGGGACTGAGGGCATAAAAAATAGATCCACCAGCTAATGAATCGAAAGGGAGAGCTCCCTTTCAACACTTAAAATAGGATTTAATTTGTAAACATTTCATTTTCTGGAGAACACATATTTCTTAAAGCAAAGTATACCAGCACTAAAAGGTTTGATGTCTTAGCAGATGACAAGGGCAGGATGGACAAAAATTAGGCAATATTCTTCTGTCAAGAGTCCTTGTGTCCAGGATCTGCTATATAATGTGCGAGTTGGTGCTGAGGGTTTAATCTCATGCAAAAGTGCAAGCCAAGAAAAAACGACTGGTGGTCACCCTGGCTGATGTGGCTCAGTTGGTTGAGCATCATTCTATGCACTAAACAGTTACTGGTTCGATTCCCAGTCAGGACACATGCCAGGGTTCAGTCCTCAAGAGGCAACCAATCGATGTTTCTCTCTTACATCAATTTTCCTTTCTCTTTCTCTCCCTCTCCCTTTGTCTCTCTCTGAAATCAATTTAAAAAAACAACACAACAACATATTTTCAAGAATGACTGATGGTGATCTGACCTTCACAGAGGCATTTTACTAGGTCCTGTCAGAATTCATAAAGTTCCACGTGCCTGATAGAGAGGGTACAAAAGTTACTGAATGAAAGTACTAAAAGCTGAGTGAGAAAAATGAGAAATTTTTACTGAAGAGTAAGACTTAGAAATCTCTACTCCTCATTCTCGATTAGAGAGGCAAAGACAAAATATACACATGTTCCTGTTCGAGTATTTACAATAACTTAATTGCTTTGATTTTATTGTGGTACCACAGATTACCATCTTAAATATTTGGGGCTCTAACTTTCATTAATTTAAAACCAGAGTTTTCATTTAGACATTTATTTTTAATCAGGCTCTACAAATGAGCCTGAATACTTGAATATTAATAATAATAATCAACTTGCTAGTGACTTATTTTTCCTCAAGTTGTGGAATTAAGCATAGCTTTTTAATCGTAGTCATTAGCATTTTTTCCACTGGAGAAACTAAATCAACTGCACATGTAAAAGCTCATTTTTTCCATGCACATCCACACAAACTTGTCTATAAATTTTCTATTCTTTTCCCACTTTATCTCCAGGCTAGAGTACTTACTGTACTCTCCAAAATGCACCCGATCTTATGTCAGATAATCATCAGAGGAGAGTGAAGAGCCAGAGAAATCATACCATTATAATCATCATTAATTATAGTAACTGCTGCTGTTGAACACTCATGGACCAGGTACTGTTTACAAACTCCCTACACATCATGGATAAAACTTAAGAAGTAGGTACTTGTAGTATTTCTATTTGGCAGATAAGGAAACTGAGACTTTGAGAAGTTAAGTAAGAAGCAAATGGCAGAGCTCTTGTCTCTCTGTCTCTTAGTCATTGCCTGCCCCACTCACTCATACTCATAAGTCCCTTACTTTTTCATGGGCTTAGTTAAAAGCAAATGGGACTTGCAAAGTTGGCTTAACATAAAAAAATCAAGCATTGTAATATGCCATATTAATAAAATAAAGTATAAAAACCACATGATTATCTCAATGACAGAAACAGTACTTGACAAAAATCCAACACTGCTTCATGATAAAATATCTCAAAAATTATTACAAAGTAATCAAGACAATGTGGGACTGGCATAAGAATAAACATATAGATCAATGGAATAGAACCAAGAGTCCAGAAATAAACTATCATATTTATGGTCAAATGATTTTTGATAAGGATGCCAAGACAATTCAATGGAGAAAGAATAGTTTTCAAGAAATAGTGCTGGGACAAATGGATATCCAAGTTGGAACTCTACTTCACACTATCCACAAAAATCTTTTCAAAATTGATCACAAACCTACATGTAGACTCTAAAATTGTAAACTTTCAGAATAAAATGTATGAGTAAATCTTCATGACCTTGAGTTATACAGTGGTTTCTTCTATGTGACACAAAAAAACAAAAGCAACAAAAGAAAATATAGAAAAATCGAACTGCATCAAATGATACTATCATGAAAGTGAAAAGACAACCCAGAGAATAGGAGAAAATATTTGCAAGTGACATAGCTGACAACATACTTGCACCCAGAACACTTACAACTCACCAATAAATAGACAAATAGCCCAATTTTTAAATGGGCAAAGAATTTGAATAGACATTTCTCCAAAGAAGATATACAAATGGCCATGAGCACATAAAAAGATGCTCGACATCATTAATCATTGATGAAATGCAAATCAAAATCACAATAAGATGCCACTTTGCATGCCCTAGGATGACTATTATAAAAAACAGAGACAATAACAGGGATTGGTGAGGATGTGGAGAAACTGGAACCTTCAGACACTACTGGTGGGAGTATGAAATGGGGCAAACATGATGGAAAACAGTTGATAATTCCCTAAAAGATATAACTGAGAAATTATACTCCTATTCATACTAGTATACCCAAGAGAAATAAAAACATGTACACAAGTGTTCATAGCAGCTTATTCATAACTAGAGGCCCGATGCACGAAGATTCATGCAAGAATGGGCCTTCCTTCCCCTGGCTGCTGGCACCGGCACCGCCTTCGCTCCAACCAGAGCCGCATTTCTGCCTTCACTATGGCCCAGAGCCACCTTTCCGCCTTCCCATGCTGCCCAGAGGCCTGGAGCTGCTGGGACGGTGTGGAACACCTGTGTCGTCCGGTACAGTCAATTTGCATCTTTCTCTTTTATTAGTGTAGATATTCAAAAAGTGAACAACCCAAATGTCCATTGAATGACAGATGGATAAATAAAGTGTGACATATCCATATAACTTAATATAATTTGGCAATAAAAAAGAATAAAGTGCTAATACATACTATGACATGGAGGAAACTTGAAAACATTATGCTAAGTGAAAGAAGCCTGATGTAATAAAACCACATATTGTATGATTCCATTTATATGCAATGTCCAGAATAAGCAAATCCATAGAAACAACATAGATTTGTGTTTTGGTATTATTCTGGACAGTGGGGGGGAGGGAGCGAGAATAAAGAGTGACTATTACTGTGCATGGTGTTTCTTCTGGGGGTTGTTGAAAAGGTTCTAAAATTATAAAGAATACAGTGGTTGGTGAGGATGGAAACCCAAGAAAAGTGATTGATGGCATGGTAAAGTTAAGGTTTCTCCACCAGATTGAAGCCTAGAAATCAGACAGCATATGCAAAAAGAAGTCCACTGTTTTACATGTAAGCCCCACATAATCTATATGGATCTAGCCTACATAGTCATATGCTTTCCAAAATTGATACGATAGCAAACAAACATGAGTACATCAGAAATCTAATCTCCTTCTCCATCAGTATTTTGGTGTGGGATTTATTCACATCAAAACCTATATGTCATTTCCTCATTAACAACTCGTCCCTATCCTCTGTGCCTGCACAAATGTCAAATAAGTTGATATGGGGGGTGGGGAGAGTGTTAAAAGCTCTCATGTTTTCTGAATATTCCAGGAAATACCCTTCTGAATGTGCCTGAGGAGCTGGTAAAGGAGCCACCAGTGTACTCGCCCTGAGAGCGATGGTGCGCTGGATCAGGTTCATGCCACCTGTCTAGAGCCAATCATGCTCCTCTCTTCCCTACTCAATGTTCACATTGGTAGTTTGCAATCAGCCACACTGGAGGTTTTAGAATGACATCCCTTTTCTTGGCTTGGACCATTTCCTTTTGAAGACCTTACAGTTGGGGATCTTGTGAACTAGTGTGAGTACTTTAAGAGTGAGTGGGGCAGTCTTGTGATTAAATGCACCTACATTTAGGACTCTAATTTTGGCTCTGCCATTTGATACTTAATTAACCTATTTTCAAGAGAGCTGGTTTGCCAGCACAGCACTGGCAGCTTCTAAGAAGGCCTCCCATTCTAATGGCATCCTGACTCACAACCTGACTTAAGGACCGTAGGTCAGCAGCCTAAGGGAGGGGTCAATTTGAAGATGAATGGTATCATCCTCCAGCAGACAGAGTCCTAGAAAAAGAGAGGCTATAGTAACAGCAGGTGATACCTGAATAATCCAGACATGGAGCAAGAGTCCAGGACAGCCCTGGGGCTCCTTCACTAACATGCGGCTACCAGAACTGAGGGGACTTGTGGAACACTGCAGAATGAAGTGGACCCCACCCAAGCTGCATTTGTACCAGCCCACATTTGAAATAAATGGAAATAAAAAGAAGACGGCATTTGCGGACTTGTGAATTGGTTTACACATATACACTATTTATTAGCATGAACAACCTGCTAATGGATTCATTTTTACTCTCTGGAACCCCTGCAGCCTCTCCTCCAAAGCCCAGGAGACTCTTAAACCCTTATGTCAGGCAATTAATTTTTTATTTTTTAATAATTATGTTTATTGAGACATAATTCATATACCATACAATTTGTCGCTTAAAGTATATAATTTGATGGGTTTCAGCATATTTACAGTTATACAACCATCATCACTATTTAATTTTAGAACATTTTCATCACCCCCTAAAAAAAACCCGTACGCATTGGCAATTACTCCCCATTCCTCCCTCCCTCAGCCCCTTGCAACCACTAATCTACTTTCTATTTTGAACATTTCATATAAATAGAATATTCAACATATGATCTTTTGTAACTTGCTTCTCTCACTTAACACAATGTTTTCAAGATTCATTCATGCTGTAGCTTGTTTCATTTTTTATTGCCAAATGGTATTTCATTTTCAACTGGTGTACCACAAGAATTTTTAAAACATGCAATACCTGACTATTTAGTCAGGGGCACTGACCTCTCTCCCCTTAAATTGTCAAATTTGAAAAATGAAAAAAAGAAGCCAACACAATAGCCATTTAATGTAAATGAATAAAAAGTATACCCTTTTTGTCAGAGCTGCAAAAAAATATATTTTTGGTGTGCTATAGAATTTTAGTAATTAGTTTATATGTGCCATGATGTGGAAAAGGTTGAAAATTGCTGCATTATATAGATATACCACATTCTGTTTATCCATTCATTAGTTGATAGAGATCTGAGTTGTTAGATTTTAGCTATTATGAAAAGTGCTGCTGTGAACATTTATGTCCAAGTTTATGCCCAACTCTTTAGGCATTTGAATCTCTCTCCTGGCTGTGCCCCTTGCCAGATGAACAAAGCTGCAGTAGCAGGTCTCTCTTAGGCACTGCTAGCAATGCTTTTTCAAGGAGGCTGGTTCACATTCCTTGCTGGTCTTCCTGCCACCAACTTCTTTCCAAACCTAGTTCTCCAAATACTTGGACACCAGATTTACCTTTCTGGGCATTGATCTTCATGGTATCGATTTCATCACTCATTCCTACCTTCATCCAATCTCTATCCAACAGGAGTCGCCTTGCACATCTCTTTCATCTTATGTCACCTCTTCATTCACCCAAAAGACATTACTAAAGTCTTGTTAAGTGCCTGGGCACAGTGATAGGCATTGAAAACATCAAGAAATGAATTTTAAAACATCCCTGGCCTTGAGGAGCTCATATTCCAGATCTGAGTGCAGCAGGGGGAGATAGGATTAGAGAGAGTAAATAGACATGTTTGCAGACAATAAAGAAGCAATGTAGTTATGCACAAATGGCATATTTGCCCAGTCCTACCAATGATTCAACCAGCCTTTGCAGAGCCTTTTTCTCACTCCAGATGAAGTTTTTGATAAAATATTTTGGGCCCAGGGTTTTCATGACTAAAATTATGAGAACATTTTTCCCCCGCACATAGATTACTAAAAAAGGGTAAGTGAGCCCCATTTGTCCCCAGCAGTGACTGAGGCTGGAGGGTGGGAGGCACTCTCAGATTGCCCTGGACAGCCACATCTGCACCCTGTCAGGATTATCAAAATTGCCATGACAATGACCCAAGGGCTCTTCCTTGGATAAATCCTGTAAACACTCAGCTGATTTCAGCCAGACCCAACTGCATGCCCTTGAGGTTTGCATATTGTTAAAAAAAAAAAAAAAAGGACAAAAAAGGTTGGGGGTGGGTAAGAAGTGGGTAAAGGCAGGAGAGAGGGAGAGAGAGCCAGAAGCAAGAGAGAAAAGGCAGTGAGGCTGCTCAACCTTGGAATAATTCTCAGCCGAAGATGAAAAGAATTCACCTGACATCCTGACTTTATCTTCCTTTATAAATGCAGAGGTAGAGCTGCTCATAGCTCCAGGTCAAATTGCGAGTATCCCAAGACCTCAGAACTTTTCCTCACTACTGACCACAGGAGGGTGGCTCTGTGCAGAGGGAGGGAATATATAGAGGTTGATTCCCCAAGGGGTCTTATTTAGACGATCTATCTAGAATTTAGCCTCTGCTAGATTGTGATATAATTACATTTAGACTTCTGAGTTCTGGCCCTCCCACTCCCACCCTGGGCCCTGATTCAAAATGAAGATCAATTCCCCTCATCATACAGATGGACATACTGAGGTCCAGAAAATATATCAGTCAGGGATATTGAAATCGCTCTCTCAAAAGGAGGTTGGATTAGATGACCCCTAACAACACAAAGGTTCTATGATTCTAAGACTTGTCCAAAGGAATCCAGCTATTTTGGAGCTTGGACCAGAACAAAGATTTGTCCACTGCAGTCCAGAAGCCACTGGAGGATAAACCCTAGTTTGTCTTTGCTGAGGAATCCACTACCAATTTGGATATTCAGCTCATATCTTAAACATCGGATAAGCACCATTATCTTGGGTAGAGGGATAAAGAAGGAACAGAGCAAGAAGACATGCAGAACTCCCTTTATGCAACTGATATTTTTCTTAAAAGCTGAAAATACAATCACATTTTGCAAACTAAATTCTACTTTTAAATGAAAGGCAACTGCCCTGTAAATGGGATTTTTGAATTCTTATAAAGGGGACAATCCTTTTAGTAAAGTGAATAACCACTTCTTAATGTGTTAATATAGAATATTTAGATGTTTGTGCTTGGTTTTCATTAAAGCCCTATCTATTTTCTTGTGGTCATTTTACAGACAGTAAAACCAAGCTCCAAAAGGGAGTTGTATGCCAAGATCACAGTAGGACAAACTCCACACTATCATGACTCTCAAATCCCTTCCCTATCCACCCAGCCTGGGTCTCTTGGGAACTTCATCTGGTCTCTTCTCCTCCCCTACATCAGAGCCCAGGGCTCCCAGTTGGCCATATCTTCAGATTTTTAAGCAAGACTCTCAAACAGCCTTGTGCTGGATACTGACATGGAAGAAGAGGACTGTGTAACGCCAACACACAAAGCCACTCTGAGTTCCCCTAATCCCCAAGCAATCCCCTCCCTGCCTTCTAGGTCTATGCATTTAGGAAGACAAAGAGAAAGGATAAGCAGAAAACATCTTTAAGAGCATTATCAGCCTGCTTGATTTCTGCAGGCTGCTCCAGTAGGCCTGACCCTCCATCTCTGGACAAGGGACCCTTGAGACCAGAGGCTGGAAAAGCATGAGCTCCCTGGGAAGCAGTGAACTGCTAGGACAAACTGTTCCTTTTCTCGGAACAAGCAACCCTTCATACTCACCGTTACTGGAACAAAAAGCATTAAATTATTTTTCTTCCTCCCATTGTCCTTTAATGTTACAGTCACTGAACTCTTACTGCTTATTGACTAAGCCACTCGTTTGCCAATTAAACACAAGTACAGCTCTTAAATTGTTGTCAGACATGGATGATTAGCTTTTGTAAGGGTACCTAACTTGCTCCTAGCTATTTGAGTCCTCTCTCTCCAATGAGGCTGTATGCTCTTGGAAGATTGAGGCAGAACCCTATATGTTTTTGCTTTACCCACAGAGAGGCTTGCTGATGTTTGGGATAGAACTGACATTCAATGCACTCATTAAGCTATGGATGAGAATTTTTAAGGGCTTATAACCATTATGAATCTTAGTCAACACACTGAGACATGCAAAACATCCATTTCTTTATTTTCGTTAAATTAAATTAACTTCCATTTTGAGTTCTCATCTTCCTAGACTTGCAAGAATTTCTGTCTCTGGTATTACTGAGGTATCCTTCCTCCTGAGGGTCTCCCCAGAATTCAGTTGGCTTCTACAGTACTCAAAAAAATCAGAGTCATGGTCACTGCTGACATCCTCATTGTCCCAGCCAATGATGAACCCTTACAGTCTGATATCTCTGCTTCCATGCCCAGCCTGAAGAAAGGGAATTTTTGCCATTGGGAGCAAAGGGGCCTAATGTCAGGCTCCCCGGGTTCATTATTGGCCCTCCCCTGAAACCTTGCCACTGCTTTGAGTAAGGGGCTCCCACGATACTGAGCCCAAGTCCTTGCCAGGCTTCATCCCTGCCTCTTCCCCAGGCCTGGTGTCTTGTTAAGAGTCTGAGGGAAATCGCTCTCCCACTCCTCTTGCTGCTCTCCACAGCATTCATCAGTCTCTTAAACAATGTCACCAAGACAAGTCAGGGCAGACGCTTACTCAGAACATACTTAGGAAGTCTGCTTGCTTAAAGAAGTAGGAAGCAGTCCTTTCCACTTTTGGCCAATAGAGCAAAGAACAGAAAAGACCATATGTGGAGCTCTGGCTGGTATGGCTCAGTTGGTTGGGGCGTCAGCCCTTATACCAAGGGGTGGCAGGTTCCATTCCCAGTCAGGGCATCGACTGATCAATGTTTCTCTCTCACATTGATGTTTCTCTCTCTCTCCCCCTCCTGCTCTCTAAAATTAATGTTTTTAAAAGGACCACATATGGAAATCAAAGTAGAGAGACTTGGTATATGATTAGGTTCTTTAGTTGTAAGCAATTGAAACTGATTCTAAAAAATATAGACAAAATAATAATAATAATAATTTATTAGAACAACAGGACATTGGGTAATGTCCTAGAACTTAAGAATTTAAGAAAGATATAAACAAGAAGTCCTCAAAAAGGACAGAAAAAAATCAGTTCCAAGAATTTCAGTCAGAGTCTCACAGATGAAAGAAGAATGACTCAGCTCTGGTCACCTCTGTCAACAAGTCATTCACTGAACACTGAACTCCCAGGAGAAAGTCTAACCCAGGTCCTGTGCTCACCACCTCTCAGGTAAGAGAGTTGAAGACCAAGGAGCACTTAGGTCAACAGGCTCACAAAACACCTTGAAGAGGGGACAGAGAGTTCCCTGAAAAGCAAAGCAGAGTGCAGCTACCAAAGGAAGAGTATACTAGGTAGGTGAAATGACTAGTGCCAGCCCACAGAAGAGAGTCCTTCCAGGTAACAAGCTGCCTGGGGCAGAGCATTGTGTGTGGAGGAAAGCAGAACATCCTCACCAATATCACTGATACCTGATACTTAAAATGAACTTGGAACCTTTGCAGATGGAAAAACCAAGAGCTGGCCAAAGAAAAATAATACAGGCATTAGTATAAGAAAACGATCTTCCCAGAGCAGACTGGGTGAGAATAGAAAAGAATAGGCCACCTCCTGTAGGATCAGGATATTTAGAAACACTGAGAGAATAAAACTACATATCAGACCAAAAAGAAGACTATTTTGCTCTAGCCAGTTTGGCACAGTGGATAGAGCGTCAGACTGCGGACCGAAGGGTCCCAGGTTTGACTCCAGTCAAGGGCATGTATGTACCTCAGTTGGGGTTCGATTCCGGTCAAGGGCATGTACCTCGGTTGCAGGCTCCTCCCTGGCTGGGCCCTGGTCGGGGCACATGCAGGAGGCAACAAAACGATGTGTCTCTCTCACATCGATGTTTCTCTCTGTCTTTCCCTCTCTCTTCCACTCCCTCTAAAATCAATGGAAAAATATCCTCTGGTGAGGATTAACAACAAAAAAAAGACTATTTTCTTGGGGGTAACGATTATATCTGTTTTCCTGGAAGGAGCAACTTGAGATTTATTTAAGAACTAGAGGCCCGGTGCACGAAATTCGTGCATGGAGGGGGGTTGTCCCTCAGCCCAGCCTGTACCCTCTCCAATATGGGACCCCTCAAGGGATGTCCGACTGCCCGTTTAGGCCCAATCCCGGATCAGGCCTAAACGGGCAGTTGGACATCCCTCTCACAATCCAGGACTGCTGGCTCCCAACTGCTTGCCTGCCTATCTTCCTGATTGCCCCTAACTGCTTCTGCCTGCCAGCCTGATCACCCCCTAACCACTCTGCTGCCAGCCTGTTTGCCCCCAACTTCCCTCCTCTGCCAGCCTGGTCACCCCTAACTGCCCTCTCCTGCACGGTTGATCACCTCCAACTGCCCTCCCTTGCAGGCTTGGTCTCTTTCAACTGCCCTCCATTGCAGGCCGGGTGCCTCCCAACTGCCCTCTCCTGCTGGCCATCTTGTGGTGGCCATCTTGTGTCCACATGGGGGCAGGATCTTTGACCACATATTGTGTGTTGCAGTGATGAACTATCTGCATATTACTCTTTTATTAGATAGGATAGAGGCCTGGTACAGGGGTGGGGGCCAGCTGGTTTGCCCTGAAGGGCATCCCGGATCAGGTGGAGGTTCCCTTGGGGTGTGGGGCGGCCTGAGCGAGGGGCCTGTGGTGGTTTGCAGACCGGCCACGCCACCTGGCAACCCAAGCGGAGGCCCTGGTATCTGGAATTTATTTTCCTTCTACAATTGAAACTTTGTAGCCTGGAGCAGAGCCAAGCCTGGGGCTCCCTCCGAGGCTGGCAGCCACTTGTGTTGGGGTTATAATTGAAACTTTGTAGCCTTAAGCGGAGGCCTGGGCCCGGCCAGGGTGTGCGGAAAGCTTTGCTTCCCCTGTTGCCGGCGGCAACCCTGGCCTGCTCTCTCAAGCTCCATTCTGCCGCCATTTGTTTGAATTTGTTTACCTTCTATAATTGAAACTTTGTAGCTTAAGTGGAGGCTTAGACCTGGCAAGGGCAGGCGGAAAGCTTGGCTTCCTCTGTTACCTAGGAAACCTTGCTCTCTGTGGCTGTAGCCATCTTGGTTTGGGTTAATTTGCATACTCGCTCTGATTGGATGGTGGGCGTGGCTTGTGGGCGTGTCGGAGGTATGGTCAATTTGCATATTTGTCTATTATTAGATAGGATTGTACTCCAAAAAACATATCTCATTGATGTATGAAAGTATATCTAGGCTAGCTACATGTTAAGTTACACATAATTCTCATAATTTTATGTGAGTTCAATTATTATAAACTAATTTTTTATGATTTTCAAAAGTCCCTAAAGAATCCGTCCTGTTATTATTAAATATTGATACCTTGACTGGATATTATTCTGGAGGAGAATTGCAGACCTGTGCAGAAAGTAGAGAAAGCTTTAGGGAAAAGACCTTCATGACCCATATAGGTGACACCAGCCCAAAGAAACCTAAGTTAGTCCTCTGCACAGGCTGACCGTTGCTGCCAGATTCACAGAGTCTTCAATCATGCCAACATTCTAATTGGAACCTAACTAGTATCAGAATGTAATGAAAGTCTATACAGAGATTAGGCCACCAGATCTTCCCCCAACCCTGCCCACCCTCCACCAGCTAAGCCATGCCCCAAATACTGACCCACAGAAACTGTGCAATAACAATTTTAGGCTGCCCAATTTGTGGTAATATTGTTATACAGCAATAGGTAATTAAAGCAGGTAGCAATAAAAGTATATTATTTAGAAATGAAGCAAATGCCATGGCTGTGGATGGGGGAGGAATATGAGAAAGTATATTTTTCAATATTCGGTGTTTCAAACCATCTGGATAATTTTAGCAGGGACATTACTTCGATGTAAAAAAAATTTTTTTAAGTAAAAACTTAGACATTATAGAACCCTTGAGGTGAGTGTTAGTACTTGAAAGTGTCTGAAACTGGGAGGGCCTGTCACCATGGAGTCTAAGGGGAAGGAAGGTGAAAGTTGGGAGTGAGAAAGGCCAGATGCTGATATAAAGTGCAGAGGGTCAGAAGTGGCATCTTAAGTGGATAAAGAGCAGGGAAGAGTTGGAAACCAAGCCAATGATGGAACTGGGGAGGAGAGGGGTTATGATGTTTACATCTGAGAACCAAGTAACTGCTCAGAAAACCAACTGGTGTCCGTGGCTTGCTTTATAGGTTACCAGGAATGTGGTACATGATACATTGAGCTGACTTGGAGTTGCAGGATTGGGACAGAAAATGAAATCTGGTTTTCTTCTCAAAGGAACATGTTGATTTGAACTTACAATGTAAAGATTACTTTGTACTCTAACTTTTTTTATTTAACATATCCAACTCTTCTATGTCTCTTAATCAGTCCAATTATTTTTAATTACTGCAATATTTCATCAATTAAGTGAATTTATTTAAAACACTGTAATATTGCTGAATATTTAGATTATTTCAAATTTGTTATATGGACACTACTACAATGAACATCTTCATTCTCATGGCGTTTTTTATTCTGTTTGAATATTTTCTTTGGAAAATTCTAAGTTCTAGAATCAATGGATTGATACACATATGCCTGGATCACGATATGAATTACCATATTGCTTTCCAAAAGGCTTAAATCATTTTAAATGCATGGATGTGTTTGTTTTACAATTATTTCTCTTCCATTTGGTGTTTGCTTTAAATGACTTTTCTTTTGGCTAAATTACTAGTAGAAGAAGTAAAATCATACATCTGGTTTTCTTTAATTTTCATATCTTTGTTTCAAGTTAGAATAAAGTTTCCTTTGTGTTTACCTATCATGGGTCTTGTTTCTTGTGTGGATAGTCTATTCCCTTGATTTCACTGCATTCCCAAATTCTGTTATGGCTCCTCCTGTTCCTCCTTCTCCCTAACACAGGTAACTCACCATGCTGTCCTGAGCCCACTTCTCTCCAGACATCCTCTCCCTGGTTTCATCTATCACTCTGGAGCAATGTTTCTCAGAGGGGGTGGACTGGGGTTCCTTTTCCAAATGCACATTTCCTGTCCTGAGCCAAAAGGACAGAAGCAGAATCTCCCAGTAAGTCCCCCGAAATCTGCCTCTTAAGTAACTTCTCAAAAGTGGTTCTAAGAGATGACAACCATTAGGGTAGGATCCCCGAATTCATCTCTCCCATTTCAGTGTTTCCCTTGCTCTGCACCAGTGCAGTCCAGCTGCCTCCTGGATCTCTCCAGCCAGCTGTCACACACCCACAGCAGCACTCCTCACCTTCCGGCGTGCCCAGTCTCCCCCAGGCACCCTCAGCACTGTTGCGAATCAGCTCCGGCTGCCTTCCCTTCTGCTGAAAATGGGAGCACCATTCTCTCAGTCTGTCGGGCCCCATATTGCACAATTCGGTAATGACTCCTATTCCTTGAAGAGGATTCCTCCTTTGAGAAAGGCCTTGCGGGCCCTAAGGTGATGACTGGCCTTTCTGTTTGTCTACATGTGACATGATGTCCAGAAAGCATAATTCAACGTGGCAGGTATTATCAGCACCATCAGGCTGATGTGGCACTCTGAGCATCCCTAATGGAGCCACATGCGAGCAAGAGGGTCTATCAAGGGGACTGAGAGCCCTACCCACGCCTGATCCAGGGACAGGATGAGAGCAGGAGGGTGAGAGAGCAGGCCACCTCCACACAAGGCAGCCAGGAGGGAAACAGGCTTTTTCACGCTCCAGACTCTAATCTCTGTGTACTGAATGCATCTGCAGGCAAGTCATGTCTGCTCCTGCACTGTTCTGAGGGGAGGAAGCTTCCTGCCCTCCCTCCCCTCAATCGAGGTGCATCCACCTCCTAAACTCCATGTACCCTGGGTCTTCACACCATCCCAGGACTCAGAAAAATTATTCTGAAAATAAATAAATCCAATGAAGATATAATCAAATCAGTGTGCTGGGTTTTCATTTTTAAAAGGAGACTGGTGAGGGCAATGCTCACCCTAAAAGGATATACTGATAACATTGGGGTTCTCTACCTGGACTGTCCACATCAAAGGCTAGAGGGAGAAGAAGATGGATCCAGCAACCTTCCCGATCACCAGCAAGTCCACGTATTAGTAGGCTATATCCATGCCAAGGTCGGCTCTGGCTTCCAGGTTAGTGAAGGGGTTCTTTGCCACAAAAGTCCATTTTCTCAATCTATATTCCCAAATCAGTATTCCCAATGTATGTCCCAAAGCAACACGTCCCCTGCATGTCCTATAGCCCTCTTGGAGAGTTAGAATGCATGTTACAAATTCTAAGAAAGTGTCTGGCAAAGAACTTTGTTTAATTTGACCCAAATTTCTTGAGCTTTGATACCTTTTCCCTAAATACTGCCAATTAGCATGGGAGGCAACAGTATCCTGTAATACACACTTTGATTAATTTTACATCAGTTTTTTAAAACTCAAATCCTGTTTCCTTTTTTATTTATTTCATCATGTGAGAAAGTTTTCTCTTTCCTTGTGTTGGCTCTACCTAATATTTTAGTTTGAAAATTTGATTTCTAAACCAAGGTTGCAGTTTACTAGGAGTCCTTCCCTAAAATAGAAAGAATGCTTGGAGAGTTATTTAGCAAAATGCAGGTTCTCTAAAAAGAAGAATAATGTGTTTCTATGACACTGCCTCTTTTTCACTCATTCACATTCACTCATTTGTTCATTCACTCACTGGGCCAGTTTATTCCCAGAAGCACAGTGATAAATGCTACCAATCAAAGGGGAAAAGTGAGTCCTATGACAGAGACAAGAATGGAAAAGCCCTATTTCTTTCCTAGCTGAGAAGGGAAGGAGGATGTAGGCAAGTCAAATAAAGGTCACAGCAAGGCTGGTAGGAGATATTAGGAAGAAGTGAGAGAGACTCAACTCCAATTAGCTTAAGGGAAAAAGAGGTGTATTGGCTCATTACTTGGGAAATCCAAGGAAGGTGCTGGCCTCAGACTCTGTTTGCCCACATCTGTCTCTCATCTCTGTTTTTCTCTCTGTAGTTTTAATCACTGCCAGAGCAGGTAAGCTTTTCCATGAGACAAGGAGAACAAGAGCCCCAATTCATTTATAACCTTCCAACAACAGGACCAAAATGGCAAGGCCCCTTCTCTAGCTCTCTCCAGCAGTCTTGGGAGAACTCTCATGCCCTAGGGCAGTGGTCAGCGAACTCATTAGTCAACAGAGCCAAATATCAACAGTACAACGACTGAAATTTCTTTTGAGAGCCGAATTTTTTAAACTTAAACTTCTTCTAACGCCACTTCTTCAAAATAGACTCGCCCAGGTCGTGGTATTTTGTGGAAGAGCCACACTCAAGGAGCCAAAGAGCCACATGTGGCTCGCGAGCCGCAGTTTGCCGACCATAGCCCCAGACCATCCTTAAGCCTCTATTCCCAGACTCATCCTAGGGCTGGTGCCCATCAGCCTTCAGCTTCGAGCTAGTTCCTGCGAAGGCTCTCGGGAATCCCAGGGCAGAGTTGGAGAGGGCACAGCTGATCACATCTCTGATTTCACACCATATAGACAGTAAAACAGAAGGTGAAATTTCCAAGCAAGCCACAGGGAGGTTGCATGAAATTTCACAGTATAACTTTCAGGGGTCATCTTTTTTGTTTGCTTTGTTTTATTTTGCTCCCGGTGGTAAAGTGAACAACTGACAGGCTAACTCTATTTTTCTTTCCTTACATATTTTTTCTTCCTCTGCCCTACTTTCCTTCTAAGGGAAAGGTAAAACCAGTGCTTTTAAGAGGGAAGAAATATCAGTTATGGTATTATACTAATATGGTATGTGTTCAAGAATCAGAAAATCTTACCTAACCTGCTTGAGGTTTTTTCATTACTTTGCCGACTTCCTCCAACTCCAGCATCTCAGTGTGACATCAAGTGCTATTGAGTTTTGATCTAGTGAGGCATAAGAAAAAATATGATCTATGATCTTGTGAAATTGCTCATTCTCCCCCCAAAACAATTTAAATGAGTAAACTGATTTCTACTTTAAAAAAAAAAGTAAAACAAAACCTCAGTATTATAATCAATTGAACAATTTTACAAATATATTATTTGTATGCATGTGCTAACACATACCAGATTTCTTTAACAATGGGTCAAAATTTTTAAACTTCATTCAGAGTCCATAGTAAAGATTCTTGAACTTTGTCTTCTCAAGGCAAATTTAATTCTAGAACTTCCATTTTAATGTTCCACAAACTGTGTTCTGGGAACCCCATGCATCAAAATTGCATGGGGCTCGTTAGAACAGACTCCTGGGCCCCACTTCATATCAACTGAATTCTCTTTGGAGAAAGGGTCCCAGGAATCTTTGTTTTCAAAGCTTCCAAAATGATATTTCTGTATCTTAAAATATAAGAAGCCCTATTCTAAAATTGCAAAAAAATTTTATTAAGATTTCTCAGTTGTAATGTCAGATACAGTACATTAATGGCAGGTGCACGTAATTGAGTAGAATCGAAACCCACAAGAATGTTGTAAACATCTTGACCACGCCCTTACTTTGCCTCGTGGCATCTGGCTATAAAATAAAGACACGGCTTGTAGTCCATGGTGCTGTTGCTAGCTCTCCATCAGAGAGGCTCTCCATCAGAGAGGCTCTCCATCAGAGAGGACAGCGTCCCACCGAGACCCAGCTTTCATTCTCTTGTCTGTCTTTTCTCAATCCTTCACCGCCCCCTCTCAGGGTCACTGAACCTGGCTGAGCTGGCGTGGCACATAAGGCATCCTGGGGCTGAGTATGCCATGGCCGTGCCGGCTCACCACATGTAACCCCGTTGAAAATAAATCAAGCAAGGTTGTTAAGATTCTCTCAGCTGATTTATTGAGCATCTGCTATAGGTCTTTGCATGGGTTTCATTTATTCATTCTGTTACTCAACAATATATACTGAGTACCTACTAGGAGCTAGAAGCTATGACATGCCCTAGCAATACTAAAATGAATGGACAGGAGGAAGCAAAATAAAGCCATAATTACAGTGTGTTATATTACTGGCTATAGAATCAGGTGCTATGACCCCAACTACTCAGGCTAGTGGAATCAGAGAAGGCTTTACAGTGGAAGTGACATTGGGTTGAGTCGTGAAGGACAACTAGGAGTTTACCTACATGAATACGAAAAAGGAAGAGAAAATCATTCCAGGTCAGGGGAACAGTAAATTTAGTCAGGTAAGCAGTTGGAGACAGGGATCCAGAACATAAAGATAATCATATAGACATGCAAAGCTTTTTCATGCTATCTAGCAAAGCCAAATTATTTTTTTAATATATTTTTTTAAATTCACCTTCCTTGGGCAAGAGACTCGAAGAGACTAGAGGCTGATGACTGAGCCAGTCTGTCCATGAGAGGTGGCATCAACACAGAAAAAAAAGGAATTTGTTTTCACTTCCTGTCTGTACAGTCTTGGGTACCTTCCCAGCTCTCAAAGTCCACCTCTTCCAGAAAGACTTCCAGGATTTCCAGAGTCCTTGGAAAGAAGGTAGAAAAGTGTTTTAATGATGGGATTAAATAGGGGAAATTATGGATCCCCAGGTTTACCATAACATTTTGTCTCCTTCCCAAGTCCTTGGTATGTAGATCATATAGTAATTTTTTTTGCATGGGTGATAAATATGAGTTCAAACAGGTTTCTGCTGCTTATGAGCTGTGTGACTTCGGGAAAATCATGTAACCTCTCAGGACATCATTTTTCTGATTATAACACTTGCTAGTTTACTGTGAAGCTTAAACATGATGTGAAGAAAAGCACCTGTCACAGATCCAGCCTATACTGGACCTCCCAGTGGAGTAACGGCTGTATATTATTAGAGCAGTTTCATTCACTCAACAAATCTTTACCAAGTAGAAGCCAGAAAGAATCCCTGGCACCTCACAATCTATAGTGGAGATTAGAACAGACTCAACTCGCTATTATATAAGGAGGAACGCAGTTACTACCAAGAGCAGCACTGGGGAAGTTGGGAGGACAGAGATAAGTTTAGTGTGGAGGGAGGTGGTGGGGAAGAAGGAGGAATGATTTAGGGCTGAGAATGAAAGAGAGAAGAAGCTTCTCAGCTGGGCACTTTCACCCCTGGGATGGGGTATGGTTTGTACCCGAGTATGGGGCTGTCCCCTCCCAGATGAAATAAAAGAAGTTAGGGGAAGTGACACAACTCACTCAACTTCACACTCCTGGTTCCAGTGGAGCCAGGACAGGCATTCTGAACTCCCCACCCCTTATCCAAGCATGCACCCTTCCCACCACAGCTACCCCCTAGAACTAGGGCTATTTGCAGATGTAGCGGACCGGACAGTCCAGGGAAAGCAGCAGTAAGGAAGTGATGGGGTACTGAACACTGTCCCACGTCGAGGCACAACACAATTTCAGCGGCTGGGACGCAGTAGTGGGGGTAAGAGCGGGCGGAGCCGAGGAGGTGGGAGGACAGGCCAAGGGGCGGGGAGAGGGGCGCGGGCCACTCCAGGGCGATCAAGGGCGCCCGTCCAGTCGCCAAAGCCTGCACTCGGGCTCTCCTGCCATGGGGCAGCCGTCCCCCGCGCTGTGGCCGCTGCTGGCGCTGCTGTTGCTGCTGCCGCCGGCGCTGCCTCGGGCGCTGAGCGGGGCGCACTGCCCGGAGCCCTGCAGCTGCCCGCCCGACGGCGCCCTGCGCTGCCCTGGCCCGCGGGCCGGCCTCACCCTACTGTGAGTACGCGCGGCGCCCCCGACCTACGACCCTCCCTCGCTCCCCACCACCTCGCCTCCCTACTCTTTGCCCGCCTTTACCTGGAACTTTGGAGGAAAACCTTTCGTCCTGTCAAACCCACCACCTTTTAGGGTGATGAGAAGCCAAAGATTGGGGTCTGTCCTTACCACCCTGTACCGCACCTTGGATTTGGGCCCCACCTGCTGTCGCACCTCCAGCCCCTGGGGGCCCCGTCCACTTTCTCCCGGTTGGGGCCGCAGCAGGGGGTGTGGAACTGCCCAGAAGCCACAGGGGAAGGCGTCGCTCCCTGTCGCTACTGGAAAGGGGCAGGGTGTGATGCTCCTCCATCAGCAGCTGACTCTGCCCTGAGAAATCTTGCGTGGTCTTTGAGCCTTGGGGCAGCCCGGTTGGTAGAACTTACGGTGACCTCTGGCTTCCTGTGGTCCTCTAGGAATGAGGTGTTCAGGCCCAATGGCCAGGGGTGACTTGGTCACTCAACCCGGACTGCTGGGAGCCGCCTCCCCCAGCCAGGGCCCACCTACACCTTAGTGAGCATGCAGCCACTGCTCCACCCCTGTGCCAGACAAACGCATTTCAATCCAGGCCTCATCAGTCAGAGGCGCTGTGTCCCACCTGGGCCTGCCACCAAGGCCTCCACACCCACAGGGCTGGTTAAGGGAATTGTATACATCAGCCAGCAGGTGGAGGAAGTCGTGTGCTGAAATAATGGGGTGAGGAAGAGAAGGGGGTTAGTGCTAGTGTATCAGAGGGTCACCAGGTCTCCTTTCTTCAATTTAGAAAAAGGCACCCACATAATATGATTCTATTTATTTGAAATATCCAGAGCTCTGCCGGCATGGCTCAGCGGTTGATCATCGACCAATGAGTCAGAAGGTCATGGTTCGATTGCCGGTCAGGGCACATGCTGGGGTGGCAGGTTCGATCTTCGATCGATGTGCAGGAGGCAGCCAACCAATGATTTCTCCCTCATCATTGATGTTTCTCTCTCTCTCTCTCTCTCTCTCTCTCTCTCTCTCTCTCTCTCTCTCTTCTCTCCCTCTTCCTTCCTCTCTAAAATCAATAAAAATATATTTTTTAAAAAAGGAAATATCCAGATACACAGAAAATAGATTAGAAACTGCCAGGTTGGAGTAAGGGCCAGGTGATTGCTAATGGGTGTGGCTTTAGGGGTGACAAAAACTCTCTAAAATTAGATTGTGGTGATGGTTGGACAACTCTATGAATATACTAAAAATTATTGCATTGTACACTATAAATAAGTGAGTTTGTGGTATATGAATTACATTTTGATAAACTTGTTACAAGAGAAAAGGGTTATTATAAAAGTATCCAAAAGGCACCAAAGTGGAGGTCTTGGTCATGTTCTAACAACTGGAGGTGATAGAATTTCATGCTGGGGGAGGAAAGAGACCCCCCTCCCCAATTCCTTGGGCTCCAGCAGTCTGTCAGAAGCCCATTTCACTGAGGGGAATCCTCTCCCTCCTGAGGGGCCAGACTTCTCCCCCAGAAGAGTGAGTGGCCTTCAGGGGATATTTGTGGTTGACAGATCCAGTTTAAAGGTTGAGGGGTTTACATTAATTAGTTCTCATTAATTATCTTGTCAGTTCAATCCCCTGAAAGTGAGGACCATGCTGATAGAATTTGTTTCAATCAATCAACAAATCTATGGAACCTGCCTTCAAAGTCCCAGGCCTTGTCCTTCTCTGACAAGCCTCTCATCCTGCTCTTATGAATGATTGTGCCACTAACAAACAGCCTCTCACTTGCCTGGTACTCATCATACAGATTATATATATATATATAACTTTTTCTCCAGCTTCTCCAAAGTTGGCACTGAGTAGAGGACCCCTGGTGGGAGGCAGGAATGGGTGGACCAAGTCCCAGCTCCTTTCAGATTCAGCTTTTCACTGAAATCTCTCAATTCCTGCCGCCACGCCCTTGGAGGCCTCAGGAGTGTACCCTTCCCTGGAGAAGACAGAAGGGGAAAGACCAAAAGAAAACAAAAATCCTCTTGTTGCCCCACAGCACGGTTTAAAGAAGCTGAGAACCCTTCTAAAAGATTTTAAGGGCTGACTAGATTTGGGGTTGAGTGTGAGACAAGGTAAGTCTGCTAGCACTTCTGCTTAGCTAAAGCTGCCTAGTCTCACTCCCAAAAAGGAGCTAGTTGTCCAGGCTCTGAAGTCCTTTGCCATCCCTGTGGGATTCTGGAGAACCCTTGACTTCTCTCTTCACACGCACTATTTTGGTATCACACCAGGAGCACCTTCTCCTAGAACTTTAAACCCCTTAGGTCAGGGTGGGAAACATCCAAACTCAGGCCATATAAGGCCCTTGAAATCATTTGGTCTGGCCCTGCAAGGCAACTAACTGCAGGTGGAACTCACAATTCAATAAATCTAGGAGCTTTTTCATAGCAACATAAATTTATATTAAGTGAATTATATTAAGCGAATAATGTTATAAATATTTAAATGGCCCTTGGCAAAAAAAAAAAAAAAGGTTCCCCACCCTGTTTTGGGTCAAAAGACATGCTGCCCCTCACAAGGTCAGACTTCCTGAGGATCAGACAATCGAAAGATGACCTCATCTTCAGGTGAGAACCCTGTGGAGGTGGAGCTGATAAAGGCCCCAACAGGATAACTTTTTCAGCAGGATATGGTGATTTCAACATCAATATGACAAAAGAGGTACATAAAAATGAATAGGAGGGTAGATACATTAAGGCAATATTCCTCAAACTGTGGTCCCAGACTAGCAGCATGAGCATCACCTGGGAAATGTTACAAATGCATACTCTCAGGCCCCAGCCCCAATCTACTGAGGGTGTGGTCCAGCAGTCTGTGCTTTAACAAACTCCCCACATGATTTTGATGCAAGATATTGCTCTCTACAGAGGATATAACCTTCTAGAAAGCAAGAAGCATGTTGTAAACTTCCTTGTGCCATATACTTCCCATCTCCACACCTCCACCATCCCCCACACACATACATCCATAATACCTATCGACTGCAAAAGGCAGCTGTGATCAAATTAAAACCCCAAACTCTGAGACATATGAAAAATAAACAGGATTGAGAAAAATGTTTTTTGTTTTTGTTTTGTTTTTTCTTTAAAGAGAAATAGGGGGAGGAATCCATGGAGAAGGACAGACACTGACAATGCAAGGGGTGGAGTGGGATCTCAGTGCGGGTGGGAGGAAAGTATTCGTCTCAGATCATAGGTTAATCTTAGAACAAACAGACAGACTTCTGAGTCCCAGGGCAAGAAGTCAGTTGGGTAAAGATATAATTCAACATTGAGGCAAAGGACAGGAGAAGTGTTTGAGTTCATGCTAAAATCCTCTTTTCTTAATGATGAATGAATGAAATGGTAAACAGTAATTATAAAATAGACAAATGCTATGAATAACAAGTTATCAGGGGTTTGTAAAAAGAAGAGAACTGAAATTATGGGATAAGGCTTCCAGAAGAAGAGAGAGGTGGTCCTGCACTAAGTTATCCACAGGACTTGCTCAGCCGAGAGAAGAGGAGCACTCTGGGTTCGGGGATTGGAGAAGGCGAGTACCTAGAGCACCTTAGAATTCAGCAGCCCCTCAGCAAGTGCTAGTTCACGTTTTCATCATTTCAGGCCTTGGCTGTCCTGACTTTTAAGACCTCCAACTGAAGTTCACTATTTGGTTTAAATGGGGGTGGGAGGTCTGTGGGTTTTAATTGCTTATCATTGACAAGCCCATGCTTACAAATCTTGAAAATGGCATTGTTCAATTGTTCATATCTGTCCATCCCTTCCATACTTTATTAAAACTTAGATATTTAAAATCTAAAATGTGATACAAAAAAATAGCCTCCCACGTTTTTACTAGTTTTAATTGAGGAATAAAAAATATAATAGAAAAAATATATTTAAAAATTTCCTTTCCTTATTAGTTCCAGACAAATGGAAGGGAGAGAAAAAAAAATCTCACCTTGCCTACGGTTATATAAAGATCTTTGTCTCTATGACAACAGAAAGGTTGATCTGCTTGATATAGACATAGCTTCTGAAAAATCTGTAAGAAAACACTAATAATAATTATGGCAATTTATTTTTTGCATGTTGTTCCAACTGAGCAGAGATTAAACTTTTAGACTTTATTATAAGACATGATCCAGAGACTTGGAAAGATAAAATGTGCTGTATCCAGAAGTCCAATGTCCCAGCAAAATGTTAGTATCCTGACATCTTCCCAAAATGTTAGTATCCTGAATGTCCTTCTCCTTCTTCCTCTTGCAGTGGAAATCAGGGTCCAGAACAGTGTTCAATGTTGTAGAGGGATCTACAGGAGGATCCTGTCCTTTAGTAGCCCACAGTCTATGTGTAAATACACCCAAGAGACTGATGTACATGGGGAAAGAGGTAACAAGGCTCTAAGGAAATTAGAGAATAGACCAATAACAGTAAACTGAAATCTCCAAAGGTTTCATGAGCCAAGGGTCATGAGGATGAACCTGAAGGAGAAAAGGGAAGAATTGTCCAGGTGGAAGAACTATAACCATAATAGGTTATAGTAGACTAGAGAAACATGAAATAAGGTTAAATGGATTTTTCTCTTATTATTCCTCTCCCCAGCTCTTTGGGGAAATTTTATTTTTAAGAGAAGATATGAAGTCATCAAAAACATTTGATTAAATTACCCAGAGGTTTGTGCAAAAAGAAAAAAAAAATCCAATATGTAGTTCCTGACTAATAAACTTTCAAAATTCATTCTTGGACAGTTAATTAAAAGACATTAAGTAAAAATCGTGATTTGGAGTCTTTTTCCCATGAAGCTTTCCCTAATGTCCCCTCCTACCCCCACTCTCCCAAACACAAACACATGTACTTGCTTCAATATCTTGTACTTACGTATATTTTTGCATGTATCTCACCACAATGTAACCATTTATTCAATGTGTGTCTCTTCTGCTACAGCAGGTTTCTCAACCTCAGCACAACTGACATTTGGAGTCAGATAATCACTTGTTGTGGGGGCTGTTCTGTACACTGTGGGATGCTTAGTAGCATCACTGGCCTCTACCCACTGGGTGCCAGTAGCACTGCCCTCCCAAATGTGACAACCAAAAATGACTCTAGACATTTGCCAAATGGCCCCTGGGGATAAAATCTGCCTGCACTCCCTTGGTTCTGAATCATTGAAGTGAGAATCAATTGAAGAGGTCTTATTCAACTCAAGATTCCCATAATTTCTCAGGTAGTATGATTCAAGTGTTTACTGAGCTATATATATGATGATCAAACTGAGCAGATAGTTGAATAAGAACAATGAACCAATGCCCAAAGGAAACACATGTTATTTAGAATGTACCATATCTAAATGCCATTTAAAAATTCTCCATCCTAGACAATGAGGAGGTAAGGGTGCTATGGGTATTGGAGGGAGTTCTGTCTGTTATGTCAACAACCAGGTCCCAGATTTTGCAGAGCCCTAGTCTGTCCTTTGAACGGGCCTTTGTAGACATAGCAGGCTCTGAGAAGCAAGACTGGAAGCTTACCTAAATTAATATACCCCATCCAGATTGTTTTATTGTCTATTTGTTTTAACTCACTCATTAGAAGAAGAAAAAATTAATCCCCAGCCCAGGATCCATTAAAACAAAACCACCACCAAGGCAGCCTGAATTGAGACTGATGGGTTTTCTGTCCAGAATACCAGGTAGGAGCCCAGAGAACAGAGAGAAGCTTACCTAACTCTTGCAGGTAAGACAGTTTGTCTTATCCCCGCCTTCCCTAACGCTAGCCAGACCAAAAAAAAAAAAAAAAAAAAACACTCAGAATTCAGGAAGCTCCTGTCCCACCTTCCTACCCCACAAAAAGCAAAGGCCCCCAGGTAGCAGTTGATCCTGGACCTCAGTTCTGACTCAGCTCCCCCAGCTATACCTTCAAGGAAATTCTTAAACATGCCTGTGCCCATAAACAGGCTCCTTGGGGGAAGCTTTGCAAGAACCGGATTTTATTAGTTTAAAAATCATCCTTTTGGGGAAAGTGAATGATGGCCCCTAGTGAGATACCAAAAAGCATGCAATAGAGTTCCCAAAATCTCAGTGGAAGTGTAGAGCCAAAAGGTTCACATACAGTCCTTTTTGGCATTGGACCCAGCTTCCCCCCTTGGAGAGCAATAATTCTGTGGGTTTTTCTTGCCTTATTCTTTTTTTATTTCAAAAGCAGTGTCAGATTAATTCAAGGCTCCTTTACCCACCTCTATCTTCTTTCCAAGCCCCTCAATTTGGCTTTCTTTCATGTCTTAAAATGAGGCCTGAAACCTTTCTTTCCAAAATATAATCTTCCAAAGTAGCTGACGGTGTCTTGGCCACATATAACTGATCTCACACATGGGAAGCTAAAACCAACTGAGCCCCTGCTGTGGGGCGAGGCCTTGCTGCTCACACCCAGACCCCAGAGGGCTGGCTCCAGGGGAGCATATGTGTTCTGTTCTGGCAGCTCCCCTGGGTGTGCGGAAAAATCACATTCAATGCAAATTTTAGCAAGTCTCCCACCAGCTATTTTTTTTAAGAAGAAAATTAAAATAATCCTTCCCACCAGGCAGGTGGGCTCTCTGACTTGGTGGGCAGCTTCTAGCAGCTTCTCTACATGGTCCTCATTTACTCCCAGCTTCTGCCTCAGTGGGAGATGAAACCCCCTCCCAGCCAGCAAACCATGCACAGCTGCTCTGTGTGGCCCTGAGCCAGAGCTCTGTAATGCCACCTGAGCCAAATTCAGAATCATCCTTGACTCTGAGGAAATGAGGTGACTCCTGGGTCCCTAATTCTACCTCATGAACAACAGCAGACAACATATCTGAGCCTCTCAGGGATGGGGATGCTCTGGTATGATAGGGTAGTATCCAGCATAGCCCCCAAGTGATCTGAATTGATTGACAGGACAAAGGCCAGGCAGACCTGAGTTCTAGCACCAGATCTCTTTTC
The DNA here is from genome assembly GCF_951640355.1 of Cnephaeus nilssonii. Classification (NCBI taxonomy): domain Eukaryota; kingdom Metazoa; phylum Chordata; class Mammalia; order Chiroptera; family Vespertilionidae; genus Cnephaeus; species Cnephaeus nilssonii. The sequence continues at coordinate 26,288,193 of NC_137086.1, read as the reverse complement.
CCTAACTTACACTGTAGATTCGGGCTACTGATAAAGCCTCTATGTTGTCCATAAAAGGATTTCGACGACTCCTACCCCTGAGTGGGTGTAACTATGGGGAAGATAAAGGGAACAGTAGAGCCAAAAGTACTGGGAAGTGAAGGTTTCCCTCAACTACAAAGTATTATTGTAGCAATCTGATGATGCAGAGAAGACTGCATTTACTGTTCATTCTCCTAGCCCATATAGGAGATGAACAGTAAACCTCTATCTTCCAAGGGCAAGCCTGATGGACTAGTTTTGTTCCTGGTGGGTGTTCATTAGAGAAAATGACCCACTAGGTCTCCTCAACCTTGAAGGTGAGTAAGTTAGAATCCCTAAATAGCAGAGCTCATTATTGCCTGGAGTCTGATATGCTGGTCTTTTCAGCCCAGGCTGAGCTGCTTCTCAAACATGCCACCTGACACCTCATTATAGGCTGGTTCCTATTGTTCAGTTGGGTCACTCCTATCTGCGCTCTCGAACCCATTCTTCGTCCTTCATTTCCCTATTCCCCATCCCTAAGCCTCAAGCTAGAAACAGAGAAAGCCCTCAGGTCAGACTTGTTGACCACTCAGGAACTACATGCTGAAATGGACAGGTCAATGTGCAGGATCCAATGACAGTCTTCAGACTGTAGGAAAGAGAGGACTACAGTTTTTAGATCACTCCCAGAACAATAGAAGGTAATAAAAACCACTATAAACAAAATCTGATAGGAGTTCAGAGGAGCCTTCCCTTCTAGCCACAGTAACAAAGAAACCTTGGTGGAGGTATCATCTGAGGTGTAGCTTTGTAAGCCTCATTCTCTATATGGGCAGCTGGGTTAGCGCCATTATCCCATAAGGTCAGTCCTGGACTTTGACACCAGCTTAGAAAAGCCACTGGGAAAGAAAAATCACTCTTGCCCTGGCCTGGTTTGCTCAGTGGATAGAGCATCAGAGTGCAGATTGAAGGGTTCCGGGTTCGATTCCGGTCAAGGGCACATGCCTGGTATGTGGGCTCAATCCCCAGTAGGGGGCATGCAGGAAGCAGTCGATCAATGATTCTCTCTCATCATTGATATTTCTATCTCTCTTTCCCTCTCCCTTCCACTCTTCAAAGTCTTCTGCTCTCTCACTGACCACCAGCACATGCCCTATCTGTGTTATGGAGCATCAAGGGCACAGTGGGCCACTTCCGCTGGAAACCCTGGGTAGGGCTCCGAATAAGGCTTTTCTCATTTGCAAGCACCAGAAGTCACCTCTGACAGACTTAAACATAAGAGATGAATTTATGAGAAGAATAAGGAGGTAGAAGGGTGCTGGCAAGATCTAGGGAGAATCTGCCATTTTAGCAGTAAGAGGTCAGGGAACTTCTTTCTAGATTCCACCTTCACATTGAATCAGCTGCAAAGACTCCTTCTGTCTGTCTGTTACAGTTTTAAATTCCCAAGAGAGAGAATCTGATTGCCTCCCCCTGCCCGGCCCCAAGGCAGAAGCATCAGAGCACAGTCAGTGAGGAGCTTCTACCCCGCTGCAATCAGCAATGACATGCTTCCAGAGAAGGGGCATTTTTGAGCCAGGCAACCAGAAGGCACACATGCCAGTAATTTCGGGCACTTCAAGCCCATCCTCAGACTAATTAAAATATGTGGTATATCAGTGCAACCGCCTTTTACAGGCTCACTAAAAATTAAAGTAAAATAAAATGAAGAGGGTTTAGGTGTCTGGAAACAGAAGCTTGTAATGAAAGAGCTTCCTGAAGCGTATCTGCAACGGCACTGCCCTGACAACATAATCCTCTCTGCTTCTAAAAAATATTTTTGAGAAATCATTTCAGATAATGCAGACATTCCCCCTGGAAGAATTCAACATGTAGTTTTATTTACCAGAGTTATTCTCGTCATGTTATATTATTGCTAGGAGAATTCTAGTTTAGGGGGTAAAGATTAGATCATTTTGCTTTGTGTCTTGAGAAACCTTGAAATGGGTTTTGAGTGAGAGCCTAGATTATACCATTTTCCTCCGAGGCTTTATATTTTTAATTTAGTTGTAGCACAAATGACTTGGAAAATCCATTATCTGGGAAGCTTCTTGAACATCGTGGTTCCCATTATAATTCATAGGCACCTAGCAGCTTGTCCGGTGCTCTGGAATGGCCGTCTTAGAGGAGGGTCACTCAAACTGCACTTTCAATGCCAGAGTTCCGACTGATCTTTTTTAAATCAGTGAGCAAATGTGGACTCTGCAGAATGGCTCCCTAGAGTTGAAATATTTAATGGAGAGTTGTTCTTTATCATTTATTTAAAAGCTATTAGGGGAGGCCTATAAGAGATAACCTGAATCCAAAAGAAAGGTGCCAATTGGGTGTGGTTAGCCTTCCTCTCAGTTGTCCTATGTATAATCAGCAGATAGTCAAATGTTTGGAACACAAGTCACAGTTTTATAAACTTAAGGATGACCTTAAGTAGAAGAGTGCATTCCAAAGTCCTGAACCCACCCTACCCCACCACCGACAAGGAAGTAGAGTTATCATTAGGCAGAAGTAGGGAAGCTTGAGTTTTTCACAGTAATCAGCTATGAATTAAAAGTACTTATTGAGCCTTATTTTGTGCTTGACGCTGTAGCAGTATTATATAGACACTAGAGGCCCGTTGCATGAATATTCGTGCAAGAATGGGCCTTCCTTCCCCTGGCTGCCGGCACCGCCTTCACTCTGGCCCGAGCCACCTTTCCGCCTTCCCATGCTGCCCAGAGGCCCGCAGCAGCTGGAGCAGTGGAGAATGCTTGCATTGTCGCCATGGCAAAAATGCAAGCTTCCCGCCCCACCCCTGGCCACTCGGCGCCTGCATATGCAAATTAACCTGCCATCTTTGCTGGGTTAATTTGCATATTCACTCCTGATTGGCTGGTGGGTGTCGTGAAGGTACAGTTAATTTGCATCTTACTCTTTTATTAGTGTAGATTTTCTTACTTAATCTCAAAAAATTTCTGGGTTAGTTAGCATCATCATCATTTATAGATATGGAATGAAGTGATGATATGAACCCAGACAGCCTGGCTGCAGAGACTATACTCTTCACTACCCCACTGTGCTACTTCCAAAGAGAAAGCACATGCAATTGGTGGGAAGACACATTCCTTAAAGTATGTAGCAAAGACAAACCTTTAACCAAGAGTAGAATTTGACCAGCAGAGAAGTGCAGATGTACCAGATGGTGGAGAAGGTATGAATAAAGACAGGAAAGTGAGGCAAGTTCACGAGGTACAATAGTCTGATTTGTCTAGATAGGCACTGTCCAGTAGAAATATAATGTGTCACAGATGTCATTTTTATTTTCTAATAGCCACATTTAAAAAGCTTTTAAAATGTGAAATTAGTTTTAATAAAATATTTTATTTAATCTAATATGTACAAAAGATTATTCAACATGTAATCAATATGAAATTATTAATGAGATACTTTCCATTCTTTTTCATACTAAGTCTTCAATATCTGGTGTGTATGTTACACTTACAGCGGATCTCAGCTTGGACTGGCCATAGTTTAAGTACTCAGTGGCCGCATGTGGCTAGTGGCTATGGAGCTGTACAGCAAAAGTTTAGTGTATTAGTTATATGAAAGGAATGATGAGTTATAGGACTGACAAATGAAGTTTGAGCCTTTATTTGGAGAGCCTTGAATGCAAGGCTGAGACATTCGTAGATATCTAAGAGTGACACAGTAGGAGTTATAAGGAAGATTAATCTAGGCTGGGCAGGGGAAACACAGGACAGGGTGAGAGGAAACCAATTTGGGGAGTATAGTTGAATCAAGGTGGAGGGGAAAAAAAGGCCAAGAAGAGTGGCAGTGAGAAAGGGATAAAGGGCTAGAAGCAAGATATGTATGAAGGTAGAATCCACCAGAGACTGGGTGTCCAATGGTGTAACAGAAGAAATGTTCATACAGGGCTCCTGGTAAATTTCAAATAACAGGGCAGTAAACAAACAAACAAAAACCTATGTAGTTATTAAATGCTGATGAGAACCAAGGAGAGAAAGAAAACCCATTCTGGTAGACTCTGAAGCTTCGTAGAAGAGAAATTTGAGCTGCATCTTTTTTTTTTTTTAATCTTTATTGTTGAAAGTATTACATATGTCCCCTTTTTTCCCCCCATTGACCTCTTCTAACCCACCCCCACCCTCCACCTCAGGCCTTCACCACCCTATTGTCAGTGACCATGGGTTATGTATATATGCATATAAGTTCTTTGGTTGATCTCTTCCCATCTTTAATGCTAAAGCTGTGAGCACATACCCTCAAGAAGCTGAAGGCTCCATCAGAAGTCTAGCTTTTTACAGGAGAACCAGAGGATCATGTAGCAGGATGTATGAAACCCCCCAACCCCCAAAGAAAAGTACTGATGTGATTTGATTAATGAAGGACACAGCACTGGACCAGGAATGAAATGACCTACGTTATAGTCCAGACCTGCCACTGAATTGCCATGTTGTTTCAGGGAAGTCATTTCACTTTTCCTAACTTAAGTTTCTTCAACTGCAAAGTGAGGGGTTGGACCAAACCACCTGCAAGTGGACCTTTCACTCTGATCCTTTGAGCCAAATTCAATACCTGTTTAAAGAAGTAGTCAAAGGATAGAACTACTTAGATGTGTTTGTTGTTTTTGAACCCTCACCCAAGGATATTTAACCACTGATTTTTAGAGAGAGCGGAAGAGAGAGGGAAAGACAGAGAGAAACATCGACGTGAGGAAACACATTGATGGGTTGCCTCCTGCATGAGTCCTGACCAGGGCCTGGGCCAGGGAGAAGCCTGCAATGGAGGTACGTGCCCTTGACAGGAATCGAACCCAAGACCCTTTGGTCCGCAGGCTGATGCTTTATCCACTGAGCCAAACTGACTAGGGCTACCTGAATGTATTTTTAATGCATGCTCCAAAATTTTCTGAAGTAAAACTTAACATTTTGGATGTCCATCTATACTGACTTCATATTTCAGTTAACATTGCAGTCTCAGCTCCCTCAAGGTAAATGCTAAAGACAAGAGGCCAACAAATGAAGACAAACTCAGTAATGAATTTACCAAATAGATCAATGCATTTGAAATCACAAAGATTTAAATCATTTGAAAAGAGAAAAGCCATTTTATTTCATTCCAAGATGAAAGCAAGTTTATTGTAATTACTGAGCAGCTTTGAAAAGAATAGAGAAATTCTTAAGTCTCTGTTAAATATAGAACAAGGTTTTATATTATAAATACAAAAACATTAACATTCTTGTGAATTTAAATAAGGTAATGTTCCTCCCTCCTATTTCAATGAGTTCATTAGGCAAAAAAGCTTTGACCATCTCTGATTTCTCTTTTTCCCTCCCTTTGATTTTATAGTGTTGTAAAATTCAGGGTGTGTAGCTCCATCAATAAACTAATCATCTGTAAAAGATGGATGGATGTTTGTAGCTTTCCTAAATCAATAATATAGATGGCTTTTCTAAACAATTAGAGGGGAGTGAATAAAAATATTTCACTTCTGTCATGCTGGGCAGAAGTGAGGCACGATAGTTAGAAGCTAGGAAAACTCCTTGGCAAGTGGATTGGGGAAACTGAGACAAATGACTGATTCAAACTGGCCTCATCCAGCATCCTTAGGTACCTGTCTCCTTCTCCCACATACCACTCCCTTAAGCATTAAGCCTTCAGAACAATCAGGTTCTTATCAGCACCAAATAATCTTCGGAACAAAGCCTTAGGTCTGTTAACAGAGTTTTAGTCAAACCAGAGATCACATTTAGGCCTCAGTTGTGTTTCAGCTCCAGGCCCAGAAAAAGCAGCAAAAGCAGACCATGCATTACCACGGCGGGCATCAGGACCAAATGCAGTAACCAATGACCCCCTACCCTAGGACTGACCAACCAGTAGAGATCATGACCCTAATCATATACTCTCATTTTGATGAATCAGCATATTAAGGGATACACCTGGAAAGTTGATGAATATCCTATTGAGATCCTCTCCTGAGACCTCCCCTAAAATTCCCACCTTTAGAAAATGGATAAAAACCCTTAAGACAAAGGACCCAGTGTGTGCTCTCTCTCTCTCTCCTCTCTCTCTCTCTCTCTCTCTCTCTCTCTCTCTCTCTCTCTCTCTCTGGAGCATGCCCATGTCTACTGTCTTCAGGCTTGTGTATTTGCTTTCTTTCTCTTCAGCTCTAAAGGTCCCCATGAGACTTGCAACCAGTAGCAGTGCGCAAGGCAGCTCATCCTGGGCTAACCCCCTTAACCTATCTCCAAGGGCCCTCCTTTTGCTTCTGTTACTTGTCGCCTGAGTCCACGAAGCCCAGCTAGCTCACTGCTTCTGCCTCTGTGACTTTCTAAAAGGCCAAGGCAGCTCTCTGAGCAGCGGGCTCAAGTCTCTTTTCTGGTGTACTTTTGCCTTGCTTGCTAATTAAACTTTCTCTGGCATTAGAGTTCTTAGCTCTGAATTCTTCCTTTGCCAAACTCAAGAACCGAGACCTGATTCATTGGTAACAGAAGGAAGGTAAAAGCTCCAGCAAAGTGACCAAAGATCCCACCCAGGCTTTGAAGGCTCCAGATTGGTGTTGCATCTCTTCCCTGGCTCTTGTCTCCCTCTTGCCCTGCTCAGACTATGGGGTTCAGAAGTGGGTCCTGCCCTGAACTATCTGTGTACTCCAAGCTCTTAAAAACCAAAGGGAGGTGGGGAACCTACAGTTGTTATTGGCTTTATGCATTGCCTGTCTTTAAAAGGAGAGAGTGTGCCCACTGAAGCATTTTTTCAATTCACACAGGAAGTATGCTATTTAAAGGAACTGGGCCTGGAATCCTTTTGTAGAAAAAAGAACCCTTTGATAAAGCAAATGTCTTCCAATTGATAGGTTTTTGTAAGGATTTCCAAATCTTAGGTTTCCTTGAAGAGGAACACAGAGTCCTCTTGGTTCTGAAGCTCCAACTAACATTATTTTGAGGGTCCATTAACAATCCATTGGGCTGGACAGATTGTCTCCTTTGAAGGTTATCAGTCAGGAGAGAAAAAGAAGAGGGGCTCAAGGCCCAACCTTGAGTATTCAAGAGACATTATGAACAATTAGAAAGGATCTACTAGTGGGGAATCAATCTCTTCAAGGTGATGGGGTTTATCTGAAAGCTATTTGCTTATCTGTAAGCTGAGCCTCTGGTGCTGGACTCTGACACATGGTGCTCTAGATGCTTGGCAACTGGGGTTGGCCATGAAGAGGACTGAGTTAGCAGACCAGGTGAAAGAGTTGATGGGAAGGAGTTCTGAAGGTGGGATAGCCCCTCTGAGTAGTCCAACCTTAGACAAAGGGGCCATGCCTTTATTCTTTGCATTGGATGTGGGCTGCCCAGATAAGAAGATGTGATCTTGGGTGAGTTGGTGATTTGGGGCTGAGGATAATTCCAGGAGAGCAACTCAACTGAGAGTTTTAGCTGCTCACTCTCCCATGTGCTGGGGGATCAAGTATTTCAGTCCTAAAGGGTGATTTTGGCAGCTCATCACAGCATATGCTATAGGAAACCCAACTGCACTTGGGTAGACCCTACTACACAGGGTCCCCATCTGTGCCGGGGGGCCCAATCTGAAAGACAGAATGCAGCAGTGAAATATATTAGGTTGATCCTAACCAGATAGCAACTAGGAACTGTTTTTGGTCATCAGTGTCCTCTAAGGGGCAAAGATACAAGGATCAGGATCTTTTTAAAAGAAGGCAAGGCAGGGGCTCCATTCCTAGATAAACTCTGGGGAGACCAGGCAAGTTACAGAATAAGGAATCAAGGCAAAAACCAGCACCAACATGGTGTGGGGGAATCAGGTATAATCCAAGGCTCTGCAGGCATACTCTTACCCTCCAAATATTGTTGGGCCAAGTGTAGATAATGCAGAGAAACACAGGGCTTCACCAGAGTCATAACTAATTACAAGATCTCAGAACTAGGGTGGGTGCTTTATTCCAATTCTAAGGAAGAGAAGCTGGCTGATTCTACTTCAACTTTATAACTGGAAGGGTGAGGAACTTGCAGGCAGGATTCTTGAGTAGATGGAGATTCCAGAAATGATGAAACTAAGGCCACCTTTGTCTTCCGATCTAAGTATTTGTTTCAACATCTGTGTGAAAGGCACTTGGGCAAGGTGGGTTTTGGCCATATTCCAGGTGTCATCTATGCTACATTATTCATTTAGAAATCAAAGTTTAAAACTGTACAAAGGACTGTGAAAATGTAATAAATGTAAGCAGCTACATGATTTCACAGCCATATTCTTCCTCAGTCATCTTACTTTTCAAGAGGCAGAGAGAACTCCCCACACTGCAAGTTCAAACTCACATTTGCCCACTAATCCTGGCTCTTTACCACCCATCTGAGACCCACAGTTTGGAAGGATAATTCTACTTGTCTGAGACAGAAAAGGCTGTCCTTCCTTTATTTTTCTTTGCTTTATGCATAGCTTTCATGCCTCTTTTGGCCCTGAACAGCAGAGTCGCTGAACTGTCCTTGCCTATGGCCTTTTGTCCCCAGTTCTCCTTGGTTTCTGCTTTATATCTAATGATATTGACTTAGACCTTCTCACAAGAGTCCCTGAAGTTCACGAAAGTCTTGGGATACATGTAGGCCTAACTGCAAAAAAGGAAGGAAGAAAAGGAGGAAGGAGGGAGGGGAGGGGAGGAGAAAACTCAATACATCAAAATAAAACTTTTTCTCTTTTCCATTTTTCTCATAGTACAGAGCGTTAAGTTGATTATATTTCTTCATTCAAGTAACATTATCATTGGTCCATTCAAAGTCCCTCTCTGCTTTCAGTTATTTATCTTATCCCCTTCTACTTCCTTTCGATTCACCATGGGCAACCATCCTAATGTATGTTTATATGTTTTCTTTTTAAATGTCTATGTTTGACGTGTATGTATTTTAATTCTTTAATATATATACACACACACACACACACACACACACACACACACCGAGTGGCCAGATTATTATGATCTCTGAACGCAGAGATCGGGCCTCTATATATATATATTAGATGCACCGGGCTTCTATATATATATTAGAGGCCCGGTGCATGAATTAGTGCATGGGTGGGGTCCAGCCAGCCTGGCCAGGGGGAGGGGACATGGGCGGTTGGCCTGCCTGCCTGCTGGTCGAACTCCTGGTCGAGGGGACAATTTGCATATTAGCCTTTTATTATATAGGATATACACTGAGTGGCCAGATTATTATGCCACTAATATGCCATTATTCTATGCCATTATTATATATCAGTATTTTCTTGCTTTTTTTCTCTCATCACCATGATTCTAAGATCCACACATGATGCTCTGTGTGGATCTTAGAATCATGCTTTAGACTCTTACTTCTCACTGCTGACCAATTAGTTAGGTGTATACTGTCCACATTTTACCATTCCCTCACTCAGCAGAGGATACTCAGGCTGCCTCCAACCCAACCGACATCAACAATGCTATAAAGGCAATCCTTGTACAGTTGCCCTTAAGTATCAGTGTGAGAATTTTTCTGGGATGTACGTGGGTGTAGAATAGCAGGGTAATTGAGACAACCACATTGCTATAAGTTTCTGGCTTTGTGGAAAGAATCATAGAAGCATCCATCAAAGAATAGAGCACCTTAATGGAAGTGCATTCAAATGGTCATGAATAAATCATATGCCACGTGAACAAACATATTTAAATACAGGAGACAGACACCTGAATGCTTAGGAACCGCTGCCAATTGAAGATGCAATGGAAATAAAGACATAACATCTCTAAAATAAAAATTTAAGTCAGTGGAGAAAAAAACAGTTTTGGATTCGCAGAAACACATTCTCCAAATGGGTTTAAGAGACTACATCTGTTGTGAAAAGCTCAGTGCCCCTACCTCACCCAACCTCTCTCCCCATTCTCTGGCCCCCAGGCCTGTATCTTGCCCCAGCCACAACTACAAAGCTACCTGCTGTTCGCTCTGTGGCTTTTATGGTGGGAACTCAATCACTCTGCCTTTCCTGCTCTGTGGCACCAACATCAACTTCAAAAATTTCATCTTGCACCAGGGATTTTCCGTAGTCTTTGGGGACAGCCAGTGCATGATCTACTGCTTCTTTCACTTCTGTCTGACCTTTGCTCCTCATCCCTCATTCCTATATCAATCAAAAGCTCAAACAACCTCCCTGGTCAAATCTGAGCCAAACTGCTCCTCTGAGAGCCACACCTTGTGCCCTTATGGAGGAGGAGGCTGCCTGGGGAGAGGCTTCAGCCTGGGGGCTTCGTTTGCATATAAATGGCTCTGAAGTGTTCAGTGGAAGCTTTTATGTAAACACTCTTCAAAATATGTTCTGCACTGCATTATCCCCAGCAATAAAGACTCTGGAATCAGAATTTGGCTGTCAGTTTTATTGATGTTGCATGGGGTACAGTAGAATACAGCTTTCTCTTCTGGAAATTTATTGACTTGGCAGTGCAGAGAGCAATAAAACTGTGTTTTTAATCAGTAAGCCAAGCGGACATGATTCCAGAAGAAATATAGGAAGCAAACATGCCATCGTAAGAAGATTTCTCCCCCACTGTCCCTGTTCCTCTCGGATGCCCTGTTAAATAAGTTTGGGTATTGAATGGTGTACTTGGGGAGACTGTCTTCAGGAATAGATTCAGAGGACCAAGTTTGGATTACTTCCTCAAGGTTGTACCATCTCTAAGAGAATCTTGAATGAAAGCATTTTTCTGCAATGAAATTTCTTTGCATTAGCTCCAGAGAGGAATTGTTGGTAAGATGCTTTGCAGGAGGAAATATATAGAGTGTGACATGCCTCCTCGCAAGGAAAGCAAGGTTTCGAGGCCTGTCCCACCACTGTGCTCACTGAGAGAGAGTGCATTACCTGGGTAGATGTCCAAAGGAAATGAAATCACTATCTCGAAGTGTTATCTGTACTCTCATGTTCACTGCATCATTTATAACAGCCAAGATAAGGAAACAACCTAAATGTCCTTTGACAGATGAATGGATAGAAAATATAACTATGTGATATATAGACACACACACACACACACACACACACAAATGGAATAGTTTTCAACCATAAAAAAAAGAAAGAAATGCTACCTTTGAGACAGTATGGAATGAACCTGGAGGGCATTATGCTAAGTGAAATAAGCTGGACAGAGAAAGACAAATACTGCATGACATCACTTATATGTAGACTCTAAAATAAATTGTTAAAGCTGATTCATAGAAACAGGGAATAGAATGATTGCCATGGCCTGAGAGAAGAAAATGTAGAGGCCAAAGGGTATAATATATTAGTTATAAGTTCTGAGGATCTAATGCACAGCATGGTGACTACAGTTAATAATACTGTATTGCATACTTGAAAGTTGCTGTGAGTAGATCTTAAGTGTTCTCACCACAACAAAAGTTAACTATCCACAATGTATGTGTATATCAAATCATCATGTTGAACACCTTAAATATATATAAGTATGTTTGTCAATTATTCCTCAATAAAGTTGGGGGGGGGGGGGACAAAAAGAGAGTAGATTGGGAATCACATACTTTGGCCCAGTATTGACAGTGGGAAGAACATTTGGACTCAATCTGCTTAGTCCTGTTACCTTGTTCAAATTACTTAATCTCTTTGTGATCCAGTTTCTTCTGCTATTAAAGAAGAATATCTACTAACTACATTGTTGAGTAGATATAACAAGGTTATAGGTTGGTGTGCATCATTCACACAGCACCTTATACCAGCAGAAAGTCTCTCTGAAACTGTAAGACATCTCACTGACTCAAATCTGCTCATGATGTAGTTGTTCTTTCCCAGCAGCTAAGGCAGTCTCTGATGCATAGATGTTGAAAAGCAAGGCAGCATCTCCCACCTCTGTTCTCATTGTCATGATATTCCTGTCCCACCTGAAATGTCCTGCTCCATTCCCCTTCTCTCTGCCAGTCCTTGTGCTAAAACTTTGAATCACTATAGATGCTTGATAAATGTTGGTTGAACATTCATCCCTGCCTGGCAGATGCTTTCTTCTGAGTTATCTTAACTCCAAGTTCCTTTGTCACTTGTACATCATCCTGTTCTAGTTTTTGCTGTTGCTGAGTAATCATTCTATTCTCAACTCTTATGTAATGCATAATTTTTATCTCAATTCAAGAACACTTAGATTGTTCCTCTGGATATAAGTGAGTGCCTAAAGGAAATGTGCTATATAGATGTTTCCCAAAAATGGCATGCGATGCCCATATGATTTAACCATATTAGCAAGTGCTCTTGGGGTAATAGGCTGCCTGGAGAAGATGGGACATGTTCTTAATAATCTTCCCTTCTCCTGTCTGCCTGATTTTCAGTTGTATTTTTACCATTTGTTTCTCCACTCTACCCAAGAAAGCTTCTTTTCCACCCTCCCAACCAAACCTATAGGACCACTTTAGAACTATGTATTAATTATTTACTTGGTGCAAAGCCCTGCCCTTCACATGGGTTATCTTGATTAAACATCATAATAACCCTGTGACATTGGAATTTTAGTTTATAGATGAAGAAACTGAAACAGAGGGCTTAAATAACATGATCAGGGTCACATAGCCAGGTAGTGAGAGAGTGAGGATTTGAACCTGGTGTGTATGATCCCAAAGTTCAGATCTTAACCAAAAAATTACACACTGTTTGACATAGACCAGCAATAATTCATGACACATCTCTTTGTGGATATGTTAGAATTCTCAACCTAAATTCAGTTGTTGAGAGCTCTGTAGTCACACACATAAACACACACACACACACACACACACACACACACACACACACACACACACATTTTATTCATGAACTTAAAAGGCACCCAATCTTAAAGTTTAAACTCTTGGCTTTCCTTTTTCTTTTCTAGATCACTCACCTATCTCCGTATCAAAGTAATTCCATCTCAAGCTTTCAGAGGACTTAATGAGGTCATAAAAATGTAAGTAAAATACTGCATATCAAAAGACATTCATAATTGGAATAATAAATTTTTCCAAGAGAAAGCATAGTTGAAAGGGGATCATTTTTCTAGGAGAGAAACTATATTTTGGGAAAACTAGTACTTTTATCTTATTAATACAAATAATATCTAGGAACCTTTGAGGAGAGATATGATTTTCAAGAGTCATTAAAATCTAGATAATTAACCTTGCTTCAATGAACTGAATGTATTTTGATAAGTGATAATAAACTTCTCAAGTAGAAAAGATGATAGATTCCAATCATAAAAATTCTCCTGCTACAGCAGTTATTTCCCCGTGTCACATTTTTAGATAACACCACATAGAAGAATATGTGTTGGAAGTTTACTGTGCATGAGAAGATAATCTTTGTATCTAAAATATAATAAGCAATGACGAAAACACAATACTTATAGCCTTATTGATCAGAGGTATTTATCAAAGTGTAGAGCAGCCTGAAAAGGCAGTGTGATCTCACATTTGTGTCAGATGTAACTTTAATCCTTTGCCCTGGGTCTCAGCTTCTATGACCCAAGAATCCATATATGGAGAGAGAACTTTCTCAGTATTCCAGGATTCCAGGATCCTCCTTAATGTTAGTCTGAGTCAAAAGACCTAAGGGGCCTTTTAGTTCCCAGAGAACATCTCTGATTTTTAACAATTCACTGGGCTTCAGAGCAATTCCAGCTCCTTGAGGAACTTCTGACTCTCTTTAGGATATTAGCAAGCAATGAGTATAGTAAAAGTAATTCCTTAAGAATTAGTGTGTATTATGAGAAATTCACTGCAGGTTACAGAAATCTCACTTTGCTTGAACCGAATTTTTCTTTTCTGCTCTCAAGTTTACATGGTGAGTTTTGAGAATTTTTAATGCATTGAGACCTCCTGGTAAAAAAGGCAGCCACAGTTAAATAAGCAAACCATTAGGTAGGAATGAGATGAATCAGCCCAGGAATGATCCATTACTGTGTTGTTCATAAAAGACATTAACTGCCTTAGGCTCAGCCTTTCTGTGGGCTAAAGCTCTCATCAAATCTGAAGCCTTCAATGAATGTTAACCTTAAAAAACACACAAATGTACAATTTGTGAATTTGAGACATTTTTCTTAGCTGGCAGTAAATGGTAGCTTATGTTGGGATTTTAGAATAACATTGACATTACCTTCATGCTTAGAGGTGGTATATGGCAAAACTGTTTCCTTTACTTGTGTGTCTTTTTAAAAAAATCAACTCATTCATTAATCTATCCATTCATTCATTCACCAGGATTCAGATGTGAATGGGACATACTCTCTGTCCTCAATTTGCTAACAGAGAAAAACAGTCAAAGAAATAGACAGTCACAACCAGAAAGATACTATGTGCAGGAGGTGACCACCTTGCATTTACCTCAGAACAGGACTTGGGGAAAAGGGAAAGAGTTATGAAACAATGAATTCAACCCAAATGAAAACCTCACTAAAATGATGGAGTTGGGAACCCAGATAGCCTGATCCTGATCCTGAAACCTTCCTATAAACAGTAGGTGCCTCTGGTGTAGCCACTCTGGAAAACAGCATGGAGAATACTCAAAAAATTCAAAATGGAACTTCCTTATGACACAGTGATTCCACTTTTGGGTATATATCCTAAAAAACCCATAACACTAATTAGGAGGAATATATGCACCCCTATGTTCATTGCAGCATTATTTACAATGGTGAAGATATGGAAGTAACCCAAGTGCCCACCAATAGATGAGCAGATAAAAAAGCTATGGTACATTTATACAATGGAATGTTACTTAGTCATAAAAAAGAATGAAATCTTACCATTTGCAAAAGCATGGATGGACCTAGATGGTATTGTGCTACATAAAATAAATCAGCCAGAGAAAAACAAATACCATATGATTTCACTTATATGTGGAATCTAAGAACAAAATAAATGAACAAACAACATTGAAACAAACTCATAGATACAGAAAATAGACTTATAGTTGCCAAAGAAGAGGGAGTTCAGGGACTGGGTGAAAAAAGTGAAGGGATTAAGAAATACAAATTGGTAATTACAAAACAGTCATGGGAATGTAAACTACAGCAAAGGGAAGATAATCAATAATATTGTAATAACTATGTATGGTGCCAGGTCGGGCTGAAAACTTTGTAAAGTATATGATTACTATGCTGTATACCTGAAACTAATACAAAATAATATTGAGTGTGAGTTAATTGAAAAATATTTAAAATAAATGATACAAGCATAAATAAATAAATGGGGGAAAAACAATAGGCGCCTCTCCTCTCAGAAACTCAATTTGCTGTAAAACAAGGGAATCTGATGAGATTTTCTTAAAAGGCCTGTCGACTTCTAATAATCTGTGATGCCATCCTATATAATAAAAGGCTAATATGCAAATAGACTGAACAACCAATCACTATGACATGCGCTGACCACCAGGAGGTGTGCACGGGACATGATGGGCATGGGAAGCAGGCGGCAGAGCGCAGAACATGGCGGGCATCGGCCACGGTGGGATGGTGGAGCAAGAGAGCGGGGGCGCCAGACCAAGGAGGGGTGCCAGCCGCTGTCATTGGGGCAAGCCTCTGGTGGTTACTCAAAATTCTTTGCTCCTGCATGCTGCGGTCCCACCCTGCACTCACACCTGCTGGCCCCAATTGCCCGGGGACTTCTCTACATCCCCCTGCTCCTGAGGGGCAATCAGGGCAGCAGCCGCTGCTCACACCCGCTGAAGGCACTGGCCCCAATCGCTCTGCGCCATCAGTATCAGTGGGTGTGAGCGGGGCTGGCTTGGAGGCAGAGGGAGTGGGGCTGCTGGCAGACAGGGGACTGGAGCCCACAGCAGGAGGGTATGGGAGGGGGTGCGGAGGATGGGCCAAGACCTGCCCCTATGCCCACTGCAGCCTCACAGCCCACAGTTCCTTTCAAGGTGCACAAATTCGTGCACTGGGCTTATAGTGTCATAATAAACAAGAAAAAAAAATCCTGTTGTAAATAAACAGGGGTTACTGAAACTTGCATTTCAACAGCACCTGGGTTGTAGATGCCCATCAGGGCTCCTAAAGGGAGGTGTTAGCACTTTATGATATGAGGACAGCTAAAGGTGCCACTGTTCTTTTTTAAAAGGACACCCCAGTTGTTGGGCCACATGCACAGCTGCTTATGATGCAGACAGTCATTTATTTCATGTTTCTTCTTTTTTTTCCCTCTCTCCCTAGTGAAATTTCTCAGAGTGATTCCCTGGAAAAGATAGAAGCTAAGGCCTTTGACAACCTCCTCAATTTGTCTGAAATGTAAGCATCAGCTAACAGATCATTTACTGCTGTACACTATTACTCTCACTGGCTGGAGCCCACTCGGTTTTTGTATTCAAGCATCCACTGCTAGGAAGCCAAGAGGAAAAGACTACAGCAATTACTAGGTCTGGGCAGGCACTAATTTCGCTCACTGCAGTGGCCTGAAGGTTGCCATGGTGACAACTGCTTCTCCCTGAGAGCTGAATAAACTCTGAAACATCACAACAAAAAGTTAGAAATTAAAATTGCCATTGTAGAGTCCTGCCAAGTAGCACTTACCTTATGGAAGGGAGAGTATGGCGTACTTGGGGTGGTGGGAAAATTTGGAAAGGAGCTTAGAGCTCATGGATTAGTTCATGGGGAGCTGTTTGGGCATACTCACTCCTTCAGTAAATGGTTCTTGAATACCCTATCATGTAAAATCCTGTGTTGGGTATGTGTATGTTGGGTTTGTTGTTATTGTGATGTCTTAAAATTGATTCTTCAAAATTATCCTTTCCAAATTATTTTCCTCCAATTAATGAAAAGGATGGGAGAAGACTGGCTTAATTCAGTTTTCAGCTCATGAACTTTGTGTCTCAAAGCTTAACTGACTTGCCTGATGTCACACAGCAAGTTAACTAAGACTATAAATCATGTCATGTGACTCTGAAACTGGGTCTCTTACTGCTGTCTTATTTGGCCCAAACCTGAACGTCTATAAAATTCACCTGCATAGGAATTTCTAAAGTTAAGAAAAGGGGAAATATGTTGGCAACAGTTTTTAAGTACTTATGCTTGGCACTTATTTCTCCTAGGTTGTGTATTTAATCCTCACAACCACCCTGTAAAATGGAGTAACTACCCCTTGTGTTCAGGGGAAGGAATGGAACCTCAGGGAGATCAGTGACTTGACCAATGTAGTACCTCAGACAATGGCAGGTTTGGGATTCAACCCCAGCCTGTCTTTCTTCAAAGCTTGTGCATGTGTCAGTATACCAGAAGACCTCCCTATGAATGGTCAAATTAGCAATTATCTAAAGAGAATAATTAGTTAATAAGTATGATAAGTACCTGCCCCATGTCCAACCAAGGACCAAATGATGCTGGAGTAAAGGAGGTAAAAATACAAATCTCCCCCAGGAGATGAGTGTGGCTAGGGGAGTGAGAATAACTCACCAAACAATTAGGGGAAATCCACAGAAATGAGTATTTAAGTACTAAAGGTATATCTGGACTTGTCTGTGAGGTAGAATTTCTTGGGGGGCTCATTACAATTATATATGACAGTCTATAGACCCAGAAATCCGCAGTTCTAACAGACTTCCCGAGGGGTGCTGATTCAGCACAGTTTACATTGAGAACCACAAGAGCAGCTTCAGGTGAATAAAGCTTCTCATGATGCAAAGCAACACTTATCAACAGAAAGAAAAATGAAATGCTCTAAGGGAAAGCTTATGGACTTTTCCTAAGGAAGGCCCTGAGATTAGGATGCTAGCTCCACACAGGTTCTCTTTGCTTTGTATCCCCAGCACCTAAACAATACCTGGCACATGTAGGAGCCCAACGTTGGATGGATGGATGGATGGATGGATGGATGGATGGATGGATGGATGGATGGATAGGTGGTCTAAGGTCAAACCACAAAACATCCTTAAGAGATAAAATTCCCTTCCATCTCACCCACATAATGCTTTATATGGCCCATGTTTGTTTGATTCAGTTGTAAAAAACAATTACAGCAAAATGTCACTCACCTTTAAATTATCAAAAGGACATAAAAAATGGAAATAGGCACCAATGGTGGGTAAATAAGGTAAGGTGGAGTGGGCACTAGACCTGGAGTCAGAAAAAAACTGAGTTCATCTCCAAGTTCTGCTACTTCTCAGACAAATCATTCAATTTCCTGAGTTCATCAACTATGGTAATATTTGTTAATATTGGTTGAAGCCTTACTATGAACCAAACTTACACATTTATTTCTTTAAAACTGCCCTATGAAGAGACAGAGCTGTAAGTGATATATCCAAGTCATACAATTAATAAAACCAAGATGTAAAACCAAGCTGACCCCAGAGTCTGCCCACCTAACTAGTGCTCTATATTTTTTTTTATACAAGAGTAATTATTCTTTCATCGAGTGGTTGTTGAATGGGTTAAGAAAGCCAAAGGCATTTACTGGCCTTTTACTGGGACCCGGCAACTGAGGCTTCTTCTCAAAGGGTCCAATTCACTGGTGGGACTAGGGAGAAGGACGATTACACCACTATGATGTATGGCTGTACTTTTACACTTTGCAAAGCCCTACCTTGTACATTGTCTCTGCATATTCTATTACTACCTCTCAACCTGTGAAGTAGGAAAAGTGTGTGTTATTATTTCAATATTACAGAAGGGAACACTAGCTCAGGGAAATTAGGAGACTGGGCATCATCACGCAACAAATTATCTACAGAATAAGCATAAAATCCCCAAAATCCAAGCCCCTGGACTCTGCCCTGCTGTTCCACGGACTGGGTGACCATCTGGATAATTGGTCAGTGTGCCTGCCAGCCCAGTATGAAGAGAACCAATTTACCTACAAGGGAGAGAATCTAATTTGCTCCTCTCTCCTGAGAGCAGATTCTCCTATCTCCCCCAGTGTGCAGGCTCCATGGTAGGGCAGGAACTACTTGGCCAGGATCCCTGGACATCAGTGCTGCCTGGGGAAAAGGGGTAGAAGGAGATGGAACAGGGGTAGGGTGTAGAACAGATTCCCAGTTATGATGCACCTGCCTTGGCAGGATGTTGAGAGCAGAGCTTCCTGGAAATAGCCACTGGCTCTCACCATGCTGCTTTCATCCCAGGGTCTCAGGAGTTCCTCTCAAGCACTTGATTCTGTTGATGTTGTTTTAAGCCAGCATCCTCTGGTGACCATGGTCTCATGCATTCCAAACAATGCACATCTAGTAAACTGCTGCCTGTTTTCCCTTCTCTCTTTACAGACTGATCCAGAACACCAAAAATCTGGTATACATCGAGCCTGGAGCATTTCTAAATCTCCCCCGGTTAAAATACCTGTGAGGAATTTTCCTTTTTAAGCAACTGGGGAGGGGAAGATGGACATCTGGTAAAAAAGCAAAACAATTCCAAGGTTGAGAAGAATTTTTTTAACCCCGTGGTGGGCAAACTGCAGCTCGCGAGCCACATGCGGCTCTTTGGCCCCTTGACTGTGGCTCTTCCACAAAATACCATGGCCTGGGCGAGTCTATTTTGAAGAAGTGGTGTTAGAAGGTTTAAGTTTAAAAAATTTGGCTCTCAAAAGAAATTTCGATCGTACTGTTGATATTTGGCTCTGTTGACTAATGAGTTTGCCGACCACTGTTTTAACCGTGTCCGTCTTCAGCCTTCTGATTTAATCAGCATTTCTTGTCAGCCACTATGCTGGCACTTTCAAATACCTATAAGTGGTTCTCAACACTATCTCTGACCCAAACACCAGAGAAGACCATCACCTCTTTGCAGTGATTTTCAAAGCTGGTGGTAGGAATGGGGGCAGGGGAGTCATGACACTTTAAAAGGTCATAAATCAGAATCTCTAAGGTGAGGTGGTGATGTGGAGAGAGGACAGGTGAATGTGGGAAAGGCAATTCTGATTTGACCCCTATCCCTGGTTGAGAATCACTGATATCCTTTATCTCATTTGTTCCTTCATTCATTAAGTGAAAACATTTTAAGTATTGCCTTCAGGTGGGCACTGTGCCATATAAACTAAACCATTATTTTGTATGTCCCATTAAGTCTGATTGGTCCACTAGCTAGAATTATCAGCTGAGATCCCTACCAGCCCTACAGATTTTATTGCCTTGCCAGCAAACCCAAATTTGATATAATCTATAAATTTGTCACTGTGGATCTTCTCACATATCAATTACTTATTCACACAGAAAAATTAAATCACTTAACACAGATGTCCTCTCTCTTTTCTTCCTGAAAAATTAAATTTCATAAAATCTCCAGAGGATGCAAAGTCTACAACGCCTACCACTTTTTAAAAAATGGAGTAGAGGAGGGACATCCTCTCTCTGGTGTTCAATGTCATCTGTGCAGTCTTGCTCTGGGGCCCTGACAGGAGCTGCTGCTGGCATTAGGGTAGCTCCTTTGGAAGCTCCAACGCTGGAGGATACCTAACTCGGGTGTTCTGCTTTTCCAAACCTTGAAGGGGTCTACAGGACACATAAGCATCTCAGCATTAACCACTTTGGAAAAACATAATAAAAATCCCAGAACCAAGTGTGATGACTGCAGCCCCTTGTCATCTAAGAATCACTGTCTTTATTAAATAGCATTTTCACCACCCCTTAAAAAAAGGGATATTCCCTCAACCCCCCATACACATTGCAGTCTAAGCCCACACTGCTATCACCAGCCACAGACAGCACAGGATTCAGTGTGATCTGGGGTAGCAGGTAAGGAAGAGAACCAGAGAGAGCCAAAACAAACCTTTTATTGTCACCAGGGTGCCAAGCAGTTCATGTCAGCTGTCTAGAGTCCACGACTGGGAACTTGAAACTTGGTTGAGTGAAATCCAGATGACTTGACTCCTCTAAAGGAATCCCTTTCTTGTGTAATAAAATATCCTTCAGTTTAACCCACCACTGAAGCCTCTCTCTTCTTTGAAGTTTAAGTAAAAGGGAGAGGAGGAGCCTTTAGTAGCTCAAATAACCACGAGAATGTTGAATGATTTCAGTGAGATATAAGGAAGACTTTCCTGAATCCCAGATAGCTAAATAAAGGAAATTTTGCAGTGATAAGAGATATGGATTACTCACAGAGAGATTAATCTTTCTGAAGAGTTTGAGTTAAAACCCATTCTACAATAGAGGACTATGAAGAGCATGGTATAAACTAATTAGCAAGAGGAAACTGGAATGCAATGAAAAATAAACATAAATGAAAAAGACCTGAAAGTTTGGTCCCAACCCCTAGATCCCTAATAGGAATCATTAGAGCAACTTCTCCCATAGGGTTAGGGGCTTTTAAATTCTCACAGTCTTTGACATCTGAAAGTGTGACTGGTAAAGCCAAACTCAATATTTTTAAATTTAAGGTGAAAATAGTATTTTCAAAATGCCTTTCTACTGTTTTTTTATCTTTATGCCTTAATGACAGTCCCTTTTGCTCACTCTCTGCCCACATCCCCACCTTGCCCCAAATCACAGGAGCATCTGTAACACTGGCATTCAAAAGCTTCCAGATGTTACGAAGATCTTCTCCTCCGAATTTAATTTCATTCTGTAAGTACCAGGCTGATTGCTATGCATAACAGTTTCCTATTTGCAGCTAAAATTTGGAAAGTAAATATTTCTCATTTCATTCTTCAAGGGAAATTTGTGATAATTTACACATAACCACCATACCAGGAAATGCTTTTCAAGGGATGAATAATGAATCCATAACACTGTGAGTAACTCCCAGGTTCATGTTCTTCCATACAGCCTCCTGCTGTTCTCATCTTTAGCTTAAGGTGATCTCTTTCTTGTCTTATACCTTGCCCCTCACTTGCTGGTGACATTATTTTGGATCTAAAATGCCAAAAAGATGCCACACAACTCCTCTGTTACGTGAGAGGAGTTGTGTGGCATCAAATCTGGGTCATATGTTCACATCACAACCAACCAACCCCTTCAGTTTAAAATTAACCAAATGGACCCTGAGGATTTACAGTGAACAAATTTCCAACTGATGAAATTATTCATTCATCAGTGGAATGCTTTGCAGCTACAAGGAGACAGCCTAGAGGGGTTAAAAGAGAGCACAGAAATTTCGAGTTTCATCTGAGAAGAGTTTGGAAGGATACTCTCTGAGTAGGTAGAGTACTTGTCTTTCTTTTCTCTTTTCTTCTTCTTCTTCTTCTTCTTCTTCTTCTTCTTCTTCTTCTTCTTCTTCTTCTTCTTCTTCTCTCTCTCTCTCTCTCTCTCTCTCTCTCTCTCTCTCTCTCTCTCTAGTTTTTCACTGTCCCCTTGGGTGACTTTTGTTTCTGAAGCAACACCATCAATGCCCATTCCCTAAATCCCTTAATATTAAATTTGCAAATAATGTCTTCTTATTTGATCATCACTCATCAGGTTACCAGGCTCAAAGGCTCTATCCCTTTCAGGCTCTTTCCTAAGGTCTTGCTACTCAAAGTATAGTCCATGGGCCAGCATCTACAGTATCTTCCAAAAACTGGTTAGAAATGCAAACTTTCAGGGCCATCCCAAACCTACTGACTCAGAATCTACATTTTCACAAGATCCCAAGTGATTCACATACATATTAAAGTTCAAGTAGGCATTGTACTAAAATAACACAAGTCACTCTCTTCACTGTACACCTGCCAGACTTCCTTTGCTCTGGATCCCTGCCATCGTCACATGGGGCACCTTCCTCTGACCTACCATTCAGAAGCAGTATCCTGGACAACATGTCTAATTTGTATCCAATGCCAGTGACTCATATTTAATTATGCTCCACACATCCATATTCCTCTCTCTCTGTCTGCTTTGGTTATAGCCCATGGCAGGATCATAATGAAGCAATAAGTGAGCTCACCCTCAAAGAAAGAGAAAGAGAAAGCATGGAGTGGATGACCCTGAAATGAAGTAGTTGTGAAGCAAGAGGAGAGATATCTCAGGGGATTCTTTTATATCAGTGGATTCTAAAAATTGGCATCAATGGTACACTGCATTTGTATAGTATTTTTTACTTTGTGTAGGCATAATCCATAAACCAACACATATAATTATTACGTGATGAAATTTTGGCCAATGTAGTCCCAGCTCAGTGGTGCAATCAAAAGAATACAGAGCAACAACAACAAAAAGGTCTCAAGATAAGTAAAATTCTTTACTTGTAACTCTTGAACACCAGGAAGGAGTCTGTATATAGTGAAAAAAACCTCTCTATAATCTTTTTACTCCTCCTCTTCTTTCAAACACCACAGCTCTTCCAGCTATTTATAAAGTGTTTCTGACTCTCTGTTACATGTAGATCTGGAACTACTCATCCATCATACTCCTGTCAGAAACAGGGTATTTCAGAACAAACACTGAGTGGAGGGGTACTGCATGATTAGAATTTAGGGTTTTCCCGTGTCTTTATTGAGAACACAAAATATATATAAGATCCATGTACTCAAGTAGCTCATAATCTCAATGGGGAAACAGCATGAAATAATAAAAAGAATACAAGCCAGTAGATATGCACTGTGAGAGTGTGTGGTTCACAGAAATTTGAAGTCTTGGAGAAGTCCTCTCGAGCTGGAGAAATCAGATGAGGCTGCAGGACAGAGCTGCCACTTGAGTTAGACCTCATAGAAGCAACATTTGTAATATTTATATAGCACTTATTAAAAGCCTGCACCATTTTTGAGTACTTATTTTTTAAAACCCATTTAAGTCTCACAGCAACCCTTTGAGGTAGGGACTATCACTCTCATTTTTAGATTAGGAAACTAAGGCATTGAGAGATTAAGTAATTTACCCAAGGCAAGATATACAACCAGTCTGTCTCAGATTCATGGGCTTCATCGTTATGTTGTACCAATACTGAGAATAGGGGAGCAAGGAATCCAAGTGAGGGGCAGCATGAGCAAATGCATGGCTGTGGGAGGAGGAAAACAGGATGAGGGATACTCACTGGGAGTGAACATCCTGCTTAAGGGATGGGAAATAGGTTTAGATCAACATGTTTACATAAAAAGGAATGAAGGGACATTGGATTGCAGAGGGTCTTGAATGCTGGGATAAGGTGTTAGATGCTTAGAAGTAACTAAATAAAAGTAGTAAGAAGAAACCACTCAAATAAGTAGCCTTTATTCAAAGATCATGAATAGCCAAGACGCCCTTTGATTTTGTCCTAAATCTAAAAATAATCAGGAACCAAGAGATACTCCTCTCAGGTAAATGTACACTGATGGGAATGGAGCGGAATAGGAATGAAAGAGCAGAAGAAAATAATAATCCATGGGATACTACAAGCTCACAAGACCAGACCTCCCCACCAAAGTCACAAAAAAATCAAAGATTCCTTTTCACACATCATATTTCAGCATGTGTACACAACAGCTACATGGTATTTTTATTTGCGGACTATTAATTTATGTTAGTAATGATTTTAAGATGAATAGTGCCTACCAGCAGGGCGTATCTGCCCCACTTCTGAAGTTAATGAGGACTGTGGATCCATCTCTCCCAGAGAGCCTGTGGGGGCACTGTGCTTCATCCCCCTCCTCACTCTCAACCCTGTGTCTGCACGGGGAAAGATTAGTCATTTGTTTGGCACTTGTCCTCAGCTGAATGGGCCCTGCTGTAAGTGGAGGGTCCTGTGGAGCACCCCCTTGGAAAAGGGTACTGCTTAAAAAGGAAAGCCTGATTTTCTCAGCTATAGAGTTCAGCTCCCTAATTAGAAAATAATGAAAGTAAGCCCTCTCTCTTCATGAGTAGTTTTTGAGAATTTGCTTTTCATGGAAACCTTCCTGCCTCCCTCACCTAAATCTGTACCAACTGTGAGCTCATTTAATAAAAACAAAACATTTCACTTGATGCTGGAGAAGCTCAGTGGGGCTAATGCTAAAGCCATGCATTATACTCTTATGTTCCTTTATGGTCCTTTGGCTTTTCATTAAATCTCCTCCAGACGCCACTTTGAAATGTCCCCCCTAGATAAGCAGGATTTGGCTTCACCACCTCTAAAATATTCTAGATCACTGGTCATGCAAGTCTCAAAAATGTGACAACCTTAATTCATATCGGAACTCCACAAAGAGAAGGAAAGGTCATAGCAACTAATTCTCTAAGACTAATTCAGAGAAAAGATGCCTGGCAAAGAATGACAAGATTTCAGGTTGCACCTGTGACAAGCCACAGTAGAGAGACTGCTTGGCACTGAAATAGAAAGCCTGGGTTCTAGTCCTGGCTCTGTATGTAACCAGCCTTAGTCAAGTCACACCACCTCGACGTAACTCCGTCTCTGTCTTTCCAGTGGGATTATTAATACCTCCTTGTATAAAGTCAGTCACACTGTATTGTCTGCACTGCACTGTCACAAATAAAAGCTAACATTCAGCAAGCCAGTTGTTTAGACCACCCTTAAAACACTGTCACATCATCTCATTTTAAATATTTTTATTTTGAAATTTTAAACTGGTAATTGGAGTCACTCTCTCTGTCTTCCCACTGACAAATGGAAAAGACAGTACCGTATTTTCCAGCGTATAAGACGAATGGGCGTATAGAAGATTTTCCTGGGTTAAAAAGTCGTCTTATACGCCAGAAAATACGGTACTATGAACTCCCTATATACCTTACCTAGATTCACCTACTATTTCCAGCTCACCATGCCTACTCCATTTCTATATATGTAACTATATACAATACATTTCCCTTTGGCCAAACCATCCAAAAAATTTATAGACATAATGACACCTCATATCTAAATACTTCAGCACATATCTCCCCAAAATAGAGAAATTCCACATAACTACAACTAAGAAAATCAACATGAATTTAATGGCATTATCCAACCTATAATCCATATTCAAATGAAAATATGTTTATAGATTTTTTTTAACTTGGAATCTAATCAAAGTTTATGCATTGAGTTTTTGCTATTATGTCCCTAGTCCTCCCAACATCACCTTCCACCCCATTCTGCAAAAAACTGCCCCTCTGCCTTCCTCTGTTCTGGATGACACTGTCTGGATTCATTTGTCTATACTGTCATAACTAGATTCAGGTCAATGTTTCTGCAAGAACACAATAAAGGAGATGTTATCTCTCTCCCACTGCATCAAACCAGGAGGAACAGCATGTCCCAATGCCCCACTCCTTGGCCATTCGGTTAAGGTAGTAACTGGCCTCTCCATTGTAAGGGTGCATATTTCCCTTTGTCATTAATAACTAAATCATGGTGGGATAATTTGAGTTTGTGTGACTATCCTGTAGCCAACAACCTTTTGTCCAATGGTTTCAGCATCTGTTGATTATTCAGTTAATACATAGGAAAATCTACCATTCCTCTACATTTGTTACTCTTCTGTTAAAAAAAAAAAAGTTTCCTTTTCTTTCCCTTTCCCTCTCTCTCTCCTCTCTCTCTCTCTCTCTCTCTCTAAGTATCACTGTGGAGTGTGGATTTTTAAAACATTTTATTCAATATATTATAATCCATTGTTGTCATCATTGTTTGGATGTCTGTCACCTTTTTTTTATTACATATGATAAAGTCATATAAGTTGACATGAACTTGGTGAGATGGGAGGAAACATAAGAACTCTAGTGGTTCAGTGATTGAGTATAGACCCATGAACCAGAGGTCATGGTTTGATTCCCAGTCAGGGTACATGCTCAGGTTGTGGGCTCAATCCCCAGTAGGGGGCATGCAGGAGGCAGCCAATCAATGATTTTCTCTCATCATTGATGTTTCTATCTCTCTCTCCTTCTCCCTTCTCTCTGAAATCAATAAAAACATATATATGAACTCCAGGCCTGCTGAAAGGCAGGAGGCATGACCAAATCAGAGAGAGGAACCCCAGGCCATAGAGGCTGCGAGCCCCACAGGAATGGGAGAGTTCTGATGAACATTCAAAACTAGGGTCCTGGCAGCAGATAGTAGAAACCAGTGATAATTATCCCTACAACCACTGCCAGGGGATCCAGCAGACAAGTGTCTTAATGCATGAGGAATTATTCCAATATAAAAGGACTTCAGCAAAGTAGCACATGGAGAAGACAGTAGCAAACTTAGGATCCCTATTCTTTGAGATGGTGTTTGTACAGTTGTTTGATAAAATTTTGTTTATAGGTATACCATCACAGGACATATATTCTAAAATAGTATTCAGCAATTGGGTCTTTTGAGTCCCCGAGGGTCTGTAAACATAAGTTAAGCTTTCTTCTTTGAAATCATCCAAAACTAGGTGAGTACATGATCCAAGAGGGAACTGTGGTAGAACATTAATATAACCTAAGAAATGCTTTTGTAGTCCAAGGAATATCTGGAGTTTGCTATAAGGCAGCATTCAGAATTAAAGTGTCATCTGTGGTTAAGTTCTAAAGCCTGAGTCTTATTTTAAATAAAAAGATACTATTCTCTCTGCTTGATCACAAGTACTGACATTTGAATAGAGAACCTAGACAATGCTTTAAAGTAAGGTGCAGCTATCATAATAGAGGAGAGGGGCAGGAAAATTCATTTCCAAGCCTGTGACAGCATCCTCAAGGCAAAGGAAGCCCTTCTCATTTAATTCTGACACCATGATGTTTTGGAAAAAAGTTATCTGAAGTGACTCTCCAGATGTTTGAACGGGCACAAAGCATTGTGCAGGCCTGACAACATGAGGTCTCCCACTCGCATTTGTAATTTCTCCAGAGTAAGGAAGCCAGTCCTTTAATCAAAACAATGCAGTGCATTCTATTGTGTGAGTCTGGTAAGAACAGAGACAAAGAGCAGCAGTTGAAAAGGAAACAATGAGCCCTGTTCTTTGCAATATTGGCATAAGCAGGACCCAGGCTATTCAAAAAAAGACATGAAAAATGCCCAATCGCAAAAATGTCAATGGTGCCAACACAGACGAAAAGTGGTTGAGGGCTTTCAGAGAGTGAGGACATTTGGGGCAGCCCAGGCCACTGAACTGACCTGCTCCACCCAGGAACAGAAAGGCCTCTACCCCAGTAGAGTTCATTTAAACAGGTGGCTGCATTTCATGAAAATTCTGTCCAGCACATGGAAAGGAAGACCATTTCCCTCAGTTCTGGTAAGAGAGCTGGAGTCCACTATTGAATATATGAATGATAGGAGCAACACATTAAGTATTTACCATGTTCCAATAAGCACTCATTTCTAAGTGTTTAACATGTTTACTCTTTTAATCCTCAAAATAGCCTTTGAGATCATTCTATTATTATCACCTCTATTTTCAGATTAGGAAATTGAGACACAGAGAGGTTAAGTAACTTGCCCAAAGTAATTCAGCTCATAAGTAGTAGATTTGGATTCAAACCCAGGCAGTTGGGCTCAAGGCTTGCAGACTTAACTTTGAGGTGGCACTTAGAGCATTATAAACCCCCCACACACAAAAAAAGTACAAAATCCCAATATGTATCAAAACTAGATCATCAGGCCAGCACCTAGAAGTGGGAATGGCATCCAGACAGCTGCTGGCAACTTTGCTTTGCCAAAATCAAAGTAAGGGCTACTTCTTCTTGATCGTCTACACATGTAGCTTCATTGCTTACAAGGCAGAGAAAGCAATAAGGGGACTAGACTCTGGACTCAGTTCTGACCAATAGACCATCTGGTGTGCACTATGGAAATGATGAGAACTGTATGATCCTAGGACATGCCCTAGGGCAAGGGGTTCCAAAGTGGCATGCCCAGGCTCACTGGGAGAGCTTGCTATAAAAGCACATGCTCCTGGGTGCCACTACCAGAGTCTGATTCAGTAGGTGATTCTGATTCAGTGGATGGAGGAGAATGCTTTGATAAAGACTGACCTAGCCAAAACCGGTTTGGCTCAGTGGATAGAGCGTCGGCCTGCGGACTGAAAGGTCCCAGGTTCGATTCCGGTCAAGGGCATGTACCTTGGTTGCGGGCACATCCCCAGTAGGGGGTGTGCAAGAGGCAGCTGATCGATGATTCTCTCTCATCGATGTTTCTAACTCTCTATCCCTCTCTCTTCCTCTCTGTAAAAAATCAATAAAATATATTTAAAAAAAAAAAAAAAAGACTGACCTAGCCTCTAAGAAAATCCATTTCAAATAAGTTCAGAGAAAAGACATGTAGGATTCATTCTTCTAATAGAAATTGCTATAAATAACAAGATACTGCCAAATGACAAGATACTGCTAGAGAATAATATTCTTAGTGTAAAACTTAAAAAAAAAATCCAGTGGACTAAGTGCTAAGGAGGCAAGAAGGTTGTTTTTGATTTTACAAGACAACAGATATAAACCAAGTTCCTATTCCCTCAGATTCTACAAATCAAGTGGAGAAGGAAAATTACTGGAAAAAATGGCATCCAATAATTGATTATAGAATATGGTTAAAAGCTAGCACATGCAGCTTTAAACTCAGAAGACTCCCAGAAGGAAGCACAGGAGAGCAGGGGAAGCCAGGAAGGCTGCAGTAGGACAGGTCCTCTGCTCTACCCAGCCTGATGATCAAGCCCCTGCTAGGTAACAGGCAGCATGAGAGGCCTGAGGGTTTTGTGGAATGAATTAATATCCTCCCCTGTTCTCTTTGAACTCAATCTAATAAGAAAACTTTACGAATAATTTCACAACCACTGTATTTTCTGAATTTCAGTGTTCAAATATCATGCTTCAACATGAGTCCCACTTCTATTTGTTTATATGCTGATTTGTTTCAGGTGTGTTGGGGGCTGATGGAAACCACACAAAAAAAATACATAAAATACATACATATTACACACATAAACACTACATACATATACATATACATATACATATACATATACATATACATATACAAATATGTCTAAACCCTTTCTCACATCACATCCCGCAGCCTGTTCCTGACATGGCTGTGCAGCTGCAGCAGCCCTGTAGAGGGAAGACAGGACCCTGCCAGACACAGGAGTTTAATTTTATGTTTTACCACAGCCCTTTCTCACCTGAGTCTTCCATCATTGCTCATGAAGACCTTATACTAATATTTCTACTTAAGCTCGTCGGACTATGATTTGTAGTAAGAAATTCATCTTCCATAGACCCACTTGTTCATCCAATTCACTTAACATATATTTACTGTACTCATCCCAGGTGCCAGCCACTGTTCTAGATGCAGAGGATTCTGCAGAGAGCAGAACAGTTTATATTCTGCTGGGGCGGGGGGTAGACAATGAAAAAGTATAACATAATTGTGGGTCAGACGGTGGTAAAGCAACAGAGGAAAAACAAATCAGAGAAGGGGGATAGGGATGCTGAGATGCTGGGGGACGGGAGGATGGTAGTTTAAATAGGGCAGCCAGGAAAGGTGACCCTGCAAATCAAACACAGCCTGCAGGAAGAGGGAGAGGGGATCGTCTCGGGGAAGAAAAGTAAAACAACCAGCAAAACTGATGTGCTGGAAGGAGCCACAAAGTGTTTTCTGGTCCCATTTTTGCCTCCTGTGGGCTTTAGACAAGTCACTTTCCTCTCTGATCCTATTTCCTTCTTAGCTAAATGAAAGGGTGTCACTTGATTCTTTTCAAGTTCCCTTCTGACTCCAGCATTCCCCAGCATTGATCTGTGTTCTAAAAAGCCTCCGGTGTCTTATTCTGGACAGATGTGTGTGTGTGTGTGTGTGTGTGTGTGTGTGTGTGTGTGTGTGTGTGTGTGTATTTATCAGTATATAACATACAAAAATTATGGAACAAAATTTCACAAACAACACTACCCTAATTGCATCCAAAATACACTAATATTTTCCATTCTGTTCTAATCACTTCTATTTTCTTTTTTAAATGCTGATTGCACCCAACTATATTGATTTCATTATCCACTAATGGTTCTTAAAGAACTGTTTACAGACATTGAAATCTTCTTGGTTGTGGAACCAGATATGGTATCAAAACCTACTCTCATCCAAGAAAAAGGATAGCTCACTCAGCACAGGAGGCTTCCTCTGCCCTTAGCTTTCAGCAACCCAGAAAGCCCAGGTGCACACACAGGCCTGCACAACCGCAGGCAAGATTTGAGTGTTAGTCAGACAGGTTTGGCCTCAAATCCCAGTTCTGCCACTGCTTTCTTTGATCTTCTGCAAGCTGCACAACACTGAGGCTTAGGTTTCGTATCAGGATGATGGAAATGACAATGCAGGTTAAATCATATAATATACATTCAATGGCTGGCTAAGTATCTGATACTTAATAAACATTTAAACCTGGTGGTGGTGAAGATTGTAATGGTGGAGGTAGAGGCAAACTGGAGCAAAAAAAATAAAACTTCATTTTACCAGACCTTAGAATCTAAAATGTTAGTGAAACACAGCTAGACATGTGAATGCCAATAATTATCTTAGCAATAAACACCACAGGAGGAAGGATGTGTGATTCCAAACCGTTTCTTTCGATCCTAAACCCTCTCTCTTCCCTCTTCAGCAAACTGTATGGAAATGGGTTTGAAGAAATACAAAGTCATGCATTCAATGGGACGACGCTGATTTCCCTGTAAGTACGCTCATTTCCCCAGCTCATGAATAAAAATGATATATTACTCTGGCTACCAGACCACATTCAATCTTTAGCAACTAACTCAGGACAAAAATAAACTTTCAAGTGGCTAGTCCTCAGTGTTTCATGCATGTTACTAGGCAACTGGCTGGCTGGAAACCCCAGAGCACCCTGATTTCAAAGATAGATGCAGCCGGAATACATTGAAGTTGACAGCTTGCTGAAATATTCAACACCCTACTTTAGGTGCCGCCATCTCACAGCCTCCCTCTTAGCCCCCGTGCTCAGGTTGAGGGTGTGTTAGAGGCAGCATGATTTCAGCAAAGAAATTCTTCCCACTGGCCCCACTGCAGAGAAATCGGGTAACGCCATTTACCAGCTAATCAGCCACAGCAGACTCACTCAGAGTCCCATCTCCCTACTGCTGGGGGTGGGAGGTGGGCAAGGGGAGGGAATAGGCTGCTCATTTGCCACCATGTGAGGGAGCCAAGAATATTCACCACACCCTACTTGAGTCCCAAGTGTTAACAGCTTTTACTTTATTTTTTAAATTTTATTCATTTTTATTGATTTCATAGAGGTATGGAGAGGGAGAGAGAGATAGAAACACCAATGATGAGAGAGAATCATTGACTAGCTGCCTCCTGCTCCCAGTAGGGATCGAGCCCACAACTCAGGCATATGCCCTGACCAGGAATCGAAACGGTGACCTCTTGGTTCCTAGGTTGATGCTCAACCGCTGAGCCACACCAGGCCTGGCCCCAGTGTTAACAGCTTTTAAATCAAGGGGAGCATCCCAACCAATTGGTTCCTTCATTGTTCTCAACCTTTCTTTGTAAGGCTCCTTTTCTATTAGATTGGTTCATGCACAAAGTTTGAACCCTAACAGGGACAAGGTGACTGATGATCACACTACAGCTGTGTATAATAAAAACTAAGAGCACAAGAAAACCTCAACTATAGTCAAAATTAAGGAAAATAGACAAAAAGACTTTTTAAATAAGTAGATCATATAAAGTACGGTCTACACCAGTGCTTCTCAAACTTTAACACACATAAGAATAATGTGAAACTTGTTAAAACACAGATTCCTGAGCCTGATTCCCAGAGACTTTCATTCAATGGGTCTAGGATAGAGATTAAGAATTTGCAATTTTAACAAACTCTCAGTAGATGCTGATGCTGCTGATCTGAAGTTGAGGAGCATAAGTCTACATAATATATTTACTTTAATTATAGATATTAATCAAAGACCCTCTTATATAGATACCATAACTTGGTGGCTAAAAGAACAGACCTAAGCGTCACTGACTGGACTCTCTATCCAATCCCACTATTTATCAGCTACCTTGGAGAAGTTACTCAACCTGTTTAAGACACAGTGTTCTCATCCATAAAATGGAGCCACTAATAGGCTTGTTTTGAGGATACCCACCCCTGAAAATAAAAAGGTCTATTTTGTACCCTCAGTACTTAAAACAGTGCCTAGCACATAGTAGGTGCTCAATTATTAATTATTACATCACATAATGAATTATCAATGAGTATATGATAATTAAATAAGATTAAATTTTTATGCTTTTAGCATAGGTCTGGCACATACTAAGTGCTCAAGAAACAGTAGCTTTTTAAAAGTTGTCCTTACTATCATGGAGTAAATTTCCCATCATTTTCTTCTTGACTTGAATTTAATGAAGGGTCCACTCTAGCCAATTGAATCTGTTTCTGCCAAATTTAAATCAGAGGCCTATCCTCTCTTGGCACAGTGCTCTTACATGCCTCATTCAATTATTCACTCAACAAGTGTGTGCCACGCATCAGCTGTGTTGAAGGGTACATGTTATATTTTCAGAGGAAATGAGCATGAATAAATCTGGTGTTTGCCCCGAAGAAGCCTAAAGCCTAGGAAGAGGCATCTCCAAATGGTATGCAAACTGTACACTAAGTAGTAACTGAAACAGAAGACAAGGAGAAGGAAACCAGAGAAAGCCTCGCGAGAGAGGTAGACTTTGAGCTGGGCCCAAGAGAGGCAAAGACAGAAGGAAAATGCATTCCAGGCCGAGGACAACAAAAAGAATGGCCCAGGAGAGGAAGCAAGAGATGTGTTCATAGACCAGCAAATAGTAGCTTTTAGAACGTTCTGGTTGTGGGTGGGCACAGCAGGAAGTGCCTTAGATGCCAGAGAAAAGAATTTGGACTCTGTTCTGTAGGAAATGAGAACCTGTTAAAAGTTCTGGGATGTGAGTGTGAGAGGGGAACTCCGAGAGGGTCATCTGTTAGCGGGGAGGACAGAGGGTTGGAAAGGGTAGCTCAGAGCTAGAGACACAGACATCAGGGTTATCTGAAGAGATGGGGCAGCTAAAGTCCTTTGTGGCTGAGGTCACCTGCACAAGGGGGGAAATAAGAGGACTGAATACAAAACTGGAGGAACAAGACATAAGGAAGAGAAGCCAAAGCAAAAGCAACCAGGGGGGAGGAAACCAGCGGAGTACACCTTGGGAGGTCAGGGAAAATAGGACTTCAGGAGGGAGGGCCTCGGTCAGCAGTCTCCGCTGCTTCAGAGATGCCAGAATGGGTGTGGACTTTGAATAATACAACCAGTGAAGGTTCTGAGTCCCCCTCACTACCTCATCATTGTGAGAAAGAGGAAAGCAAGAACAAAAATAAATTTCATTCATTTATTCATTCAAAGAGCATTTATTAAACATCACCAATATAGTAGGCACTTAGTTAAGTGCTGGATCGCTTGGTAGAGTAGAAACACTTCCTGTCCTCCTGAAGTTTCTGTTCTAGCATAAGGAACAGACAAAAAGGGAGTAATTTAATTTCTTGCAGGTAGTGATTTATACTATGAAGAAAATAACCTATTGCTGAGATCTGCGGGAGTACAGAGGGGCGACTGACTTTAGGCTGGGGAATAGCCTCACGGAGAATATGATATTTAGGCTGAGCCTAAAAGATGGCAAGGAGTCCACCATGGCAATAGCAAGGGAAGTGTGTTACAGAAAGAAGCAGCATATGCAAAGGTCCTGAGTTGGGAAAGAAACGAAATTTCTAAGCTCCAGGAATTTCAAGGAGGCTGGTGGGGCTTGAGGGTCATCTGCAAGGGGAAGACTGGTGTGTGATAAACCTGGAGGTGAAGCAGGAGCAAATCATGCAGAGCTGAGGGGCTATGGAAAGAAGTCTGAATTCTCTCCTAAGAACAAGAAGACCCATTGAAAGATTTAATCACAGAAGGAGGAGGAGTTTTCAAAACTGTTAAGAAAAAGTTTCAAACTCTACATTCAACCCAAGGTCTGACACCTTCCCCATTAATAGGCCTGTCCAAAGGTGTTCAGAATGACACCAAAGCTCTGTCAAGTTCTCAAGCACACTACTTACTAAGGCAGGACAGGGTAGAGAGGAGCAGTATTTGAAGGTTGTCCTCAGACACCTCCAGGGGTCTGAGAGTCAGGCCACATCATTCCCAGAGCACCATGTTAGGAAAGCTTTGGGTAGAGTTTGGGGGTTCCCCACTCTGCTTCAAAAGGTCATGCTGACTGTGCTTCTCACAACAGGAGGACCAGGTCACCTGGGAGAGTTCCCAAAAGTGACCTCCAGAAAAACGTGGTCGATGAATTTGATTTACTTTTGACCAAGTTCCACAATGCAGTTATTCAGTATACAGAAAGATGTGAATTTTAGTGAAACATGCAAGATGCTTTCATGAAATTTGAAAAATTAATTGGACCTGGCTGACATGAGGATTATTTGCTCACAGAGCTCAGTTTCAACAATTTGTGACCAGAACTGAACATAATTAAAGCAAACCAAATCAGGAAGAACCATGGAGGCTCAGGAAGGAAAGCATCTTTTGATTTAGATTTTAAACAGCAACTGACTCTGACAACCTCATCTTTTGAAAGTGGAAATATACCCAGGGAAGGGGATGATGTGGGACCGACAGGTGCCTTCTGATGAAAGGGCTGAGGGATTCCAAGGAGACCCCTTAGTAGAAGCACTTAGAAAACAGCTACCCAGGGAGGGAGATGCAAGGGCTCTTGCATGGAGACATGTGTAGACGCTGGAGAAGATGGAACGCTATGAGATGCGCCAGGTAATTGCCTAGCCATCCTGCAGGGGAGAGGCTGGGTGTTCGTGCATCTGTTCTGCCATGTAACACTGTAACACGATGCAGAAGAATCCTGTTCCCATGCTCGAAACCACCACACCAACAGTGGATGTCTACTGTGCCCACTGCCCAGGGATTCCAGAATGCTCTTTGAGTCCCCACCCTTCTCTTTAGGAAGGAAGTGCTGAAAAGAAGGCTGCCAAGACTGAGCCCAGGGACTCCTCTCCCAGCTCCCTTGTCCACCTAGAGAAGGGCCTGTGCTTGGAGCCCAGCCTCAGGGCCCAGGCAGGAGGCTACTCTGCAGGGCCAGCCTGGAGTATTCCTGAGAGTTCACACTGAGCTGCTTTGAATTAAAGGGAACAGAAGCCCTCAGGTAGCCTCTGCCTTAGCAGCTCTGGGCTTCTGCCACAGGCAAGAGCAGTGGCCCTGAATCCTTCTGTTTCCATATGCACACCTGGTTATGATCACATAGTCACACAGACCAGCAGGGTTCCCAAGTAATTTTCTCCACAGCCTGTACTTCCATCCTTTCTCACCCACTTAGAAATACATTATTTGAAAAAAAGTACAATTAACATGATAAAAGGGGTGACATTGAATGAACCCTACTTTTTCTTTTTAAGGAAAGTATTTGCAAACCTCAGGATATCACTAGTAAATTTTGAGACCTCCAAGGTCAGGACAACTGAGAGCCTTGATCCAGGGCAGGCTGCACTTCACCCTCCAGCCCTGAACACTGGAGCAGCACTCTCCTCCTCCCAGCTGTGACAGTAATCGCCCATAACCCCAGGGCAGGAGGGGCGAGCTCTTTAAGTTGTAGGACAAAAGGTTCCAGGCAGTAGGAGAGATCACAGAGGAAAGGTGGGGCCAAACACACAATTTCATAATTTTGCCAAGACTAGCATATTTGTCTCCCACTTCACCTACAGTGCCCCCTGAACCCTTGAACCCTGAGCACCAGGCACAGGCCGGCCCAAGCATGAGTGTACACAGCTGTGACAGGTTACACAGGAGGTGCAGACTCCACTAAGGACACTGTCCTTCCCCACAGGGAGCTGAAGGGAAACGCAAACCTGAAGAAGATGCACCACGGAGCCTTCCAGGGGGCCACAGGGCCCAATATCTTGTGAGTACAGTGGTGCTGCCTCCCCATCCCACCCAGTGCACCCCAACAGGCCTGCTTAGGGTGTCTAGCCACGTCATCCCCGACCTGGTTTGTGGGGCATCAGCCTCTACATGTGAAAGGGCTGCTGTAACAAAGTACCACCAATTGCATGGCTTAAACATTAGAAATGTATTGTCTCCCAGCTCTGGAGGCTGGAAGTCTAAAATCAAGGTGGCAGCAGGGCTGGTTCCTTCTGAGGGCAGCAGGGAGGGACTGTTCCAGGCCTGTCTCCTCACTGCTGGTACTTCCTTCTGTCTGTGGCAGTGTAATTCCAATCTCTACATGGCACTCTGCGTGTGCCTGTCTGGCTCCAGTGTTCCCTCATTTTATAAGGTTACCAGAGGTAACCTTACTAGTAAGGTTAACTTTACTAGTAAGGTTACCATACTAGATTAGGGCCCATCCTAATGAACTTACTTTAACTTGCTTACCTCTATAACGTAACAGTGACCTTATTTCCAAATAAGGTACTGAGGGTCAGGACTTCAATGTATGAAGCTGGGAGAACATAATTCAACACATAACACTATATATGCAGGCCTCCTCGTGAGCCGGCAAAGGGTGGCTCCCCACCTGGCATCCACTCCTTGCGATCTTAGGCTAGAGGTCTGACTTGCCCTGACACCTGCTAGACAAGGCTGACTTTCTGTGTGTCAGGCTCTGAGGGTGCAGGGAGTGGAGCCAAGTTCCCTTAGTTACAGGGGTTTTAGTGTAAGGACACGTGGGAAAATTAAGAGGAACAGGAAATGGGATCAGCTGTCTCCTGACAAAGCCTTGGGAAGCCTGAAATATCCTGCAGCAAACAACCTCTACTGCAGTCAGGTTTCAGGGAGAAATGCAACAGGTCCAGACACTGAAGCTCTAATGCAGGGTGTCATCACCCCTCCAGAGGTGTCAGTCCATTACTCGCTACTCTAGTACACTGTTACCATGCATCCAACAAGCATGGGCTGACATTCCTGTCTGCCAGGCACCATGCTGGAGAAGCTGGTGAGCAAACCAGCTCTGGTCCTTGCCCTTAAAGGGATTGCAGTCACATAAGGCAAATAGAAACTAACAAGCAAAGCAATAAACAAGAGAAAATGAGAACAGCTCTAGAAAGATAGTGAGCAGAAGCATGGGGGAAAATAGACAGGATCAAATAAGTAAATAAAATACATAGTGTGCAAGATGGTGATGGTTGTGGAGAAGATACAGTTGGGGGAGGGAAGGTTGGGAAGGGGGGTTGCCATTTTAAAGAGGATGGTCAGGAAAGAATATCCTAAAATGTTGTCATTTAAGCAAATACCTGAAAGAAGTAAGAGCTAGTTATGTGGATTTCAGCAAGAAGAGCATTCCGGGCAGAAGAAACAGCAAAAGCAAAGGCCCTGAGGCAGGAATTCGCCTTGTGTATTTGAAGAAGAGAAAGAAGGCTGGTGTGGCAGAGTGAGCAAAGCGAACAGTCCTTAAACATAAGGACAGACAAGTGGCAGGGAGCCACATCATGGAGGGCCTTGTGACAATTAGAAGGATTTGCCTATTCTCTGTGTGAGATGAAGAGGCTTTTGGGTTTTAAGCAGGGGAAGAAATGAACTTACCCAATTAATCTTTTTATCCTAGCTCCTGCCAGTATCAACCCATGATTCTGTCTACTTTCTATCTCCCACCATTATAAACTCCAAACGTCTTAGCTCTGCCACTAACTCCTGACCATCTGCTCCCTAACTCTCCTATTGACTATCAATTCTTGCCTCTGTCTACTTCCTACCCCTACCACTATTAACCCCTGCCTGTACTAGTGCCTACCTCTCACCGCCATCCACTCCTGACTTCATCTACTTCCCAGCCTCTGCCACCATCCATTCTGATTCTCTTTTCTTCCTCACTCCTGCCCCTTTCAATCCTAACTCCCTCTACTCTCCACTCGGCCTCATGCTTACTGATGACTTATGCTTCCTATGGCTCCCACTACCTCATGGCTCCTGCCTACTTCCTTCTCTGCGGTCTCTCAGCTTCTGCCATCCTATCCTAGGTGTCCCCCTTCAATATACCTTATATTTAACATACACCAGACTCAGACTCTGACAGGTTGGTTGACGACTCCCCAGTCTAGCACATCCTGTGGGCAGAGCTTGTACAGCAGGCTGGCCACTGAACAGCTGAAGGGAATTGCCTCTGGGTCAGGCACAGGGCACCCTGCATGACAGTGTTTGCTTGAAGAGCTGCTTGGTCGGCCTACTTAGAAAGGACTGCAGGCACCTGGTCTTCTTCAGAACAGTGGGAACAGACACATCTCTTACTTCCCAAGCAGCTGTTCTCATTACACATGTGGATTTAAGAGGTGTCTATAAGAATTCCTTCCACCCACGCCCCCAAAATATTTTCCCTTCAAGTCTGTCACTGAGACTGAAAATCTATTATCAAAGATTCACTCCTTTGAGATCTTGTCATTTCTAGAATCCCAATTTAAAATATATTCCCCCAACACACACACACACACACACACACACACACACACACCACCACCACCACCACCACCACCACCACCACCACCAGGCCTGCAGAGTCATGTGATCAATCCCTAACACATCTGAGATAATAACTCTATAAAGCAGAATAAGAACACTGGTACCTAAACTGGTAAGGACACAAAAGCAGCAAAAGTCTGCAGTCCTTGGGGCAGGTCTCCTGCCTTGATTGTTCCACCAAGGCCAACACTAGACATCATTCCCTGTTGTCAAGTTCTTCTGTCTATCCATCACCTATTGATCCCCTCCCATGTATTGGGGAAGTTTTCTAGGTGGGTTGCGGGGGGGCAGGCTGTGCTGCTGGAAGAGTTCATGGGGCATCAGCAGCAGCCTCTTAGAAGATGGGCAGAGTTTTTAAATTTCCACTGACTGCTCTTCCTCCTCACATTTAACTTGATCAGAGTTTCCTTGGACATTGCCTCATCTAGAAAAACCAAGGAGTTCAGGACCTTGTTTGCAAAGCCTGAGCTCTCCGCACAGCTCTGCCTGCAGGGCCGCTTGCTTTGGACTGATGAAGCCAGGTTGCCTTTAGAGGACGTGCATTCTGCTTCCCAGGTAGATAATGGCTCATGCCACACAGCAGCTCTGAATAGCGTAGCCAGCCTGTGCTTCATGAAAACCTACCCTGCAGAGCTTGATCAATCAGACACCAAGGCATCTGAAGCCCTATTTCCCCTGGGGTAGAGCACAAAAGCTGATGTCACCGCACGTGCCTGCTGTCTCATAAAGCAGGTAGTTGTTTCACTTTTGCTAAGTGGAAAGAGGTGGGGGGGGGGGGAGAGAGAGACGGAGAAATGCTAATGAATGTATGACAGGTACAAGGAGTTATATTCAACCTTGACAAGAATAATGGGGTGCGTAAGAAAAAAACACAGCATAGCTTTTTTGAATTTAGATCTTAATGAGAGTAACTGAAATGGAAAATTAGGGGAAGGCGAGACGAAGAAAACATTCCTCTCATCTAGAATGAGGCTATTGTTCAGAGGAGGTTTCAATGAATCAAATGTATAATATAAATAAATAAAAAGCCTTTCTCCCTTTTATTGTTCAGGGATATTTCTTCCACCAAACTGCAGGCCCTGCCTAGCTATGGGCTGGAGTCCATTCAGACGCTAATTGCCACCTCATCCTATTCTCTAAAAAAATTGCCATCAAGAGAAAAATTTACCAATCTCCTGGATGCTGTATTGACTTACCCCAGCCACTGCTGTGCTTTTAGAAACTTGCCAACAAAAGAGTAAGTAAAAAACAATAAGTAAAGCCTGCCAAGCTGTGGCAGCAGCTTAGACATCAAAACACAACTGGTGAAGGGCTCCCTGCCCTTTCACTCCCTGCCTTCTAGGCCATTTTCAGATAGACAAGAAGAAAATGAACCATCCTGCTTCCTCCTGAAAACCAATTCCAAAGAGTCACTTCACCCTGTAGCTAGAGACCTCTGAACTCTATTCTGAGTTAATTGAATTATAGTCTTAAATTATTAGGCTATCATAGCAGCTGCAAAATGGATCCATAACTGGCATTTCAAAGATCAATTAGCTCTAATCCTTATCAGAGCTAATAGTTCCTTAAGAGGGGGGGAAGTAGCCTCAAGAGGATAAATTTTACCTAATGTCTTCATCTTTAATAAAAGACAAAATCCCCACAGAAAGTTTTTAAGCTATTTCTCTCGCAGCAGCAGACCACATTCTGTTTCCGAACAGAATCCTAGCTCCCTAAGGACCAGCTTAGGGAACAAAACGGGCCCAAACTCCTGGCTGCTTTGTGTCCAGTGCGGGGCATCTTACTACTTCAGCTGACTCACTTCAGTGCAGAATGGAATGGCAGGGTGTGCAGAATTTCATTCTTTCCTTAAAGCACTGTTTTCCAAACCTTTTTTTTTTTATACTGAGATGCATAGTAAATACCTTCTTTACATTGTAACCCAGTGCACATCGCATATGTAACTGAAGTAAAGCAAAGCAAAGCTTAACTTTTCACATGTGACACGCTCTGATGTTTTCTTGCCTATTTTTTAGTCTGCTTTGTTCCGTTGGTTGTGTGTTTGAGAGTGCTCTGGTTGCACAAAGACAGCAGGGCTCTCACAAGGCTTCCTGAGGAAGTGACTTCCGCTGAGCCTTGAAGAACAGGTAGGAGTTGGCTAGACAGGTGTGGGGGAAAGCATGCCAAAGAGACAAAACAGTTCCTGTGAAGGCACAAAGGCAATAGACAATAGGATGAAAGTCATTCAGAAAAACTGGGACAGGAAGACTTCTGGGTACACAGAGGAAGGTGAGTAGGAAATGGGGGAGAGGTGGGCCATGACAAGGCTCTGAGTGCCAGGTCAAGTTGTTTAGAGGATGGGGAACCACTGAAAAATTTAAAGCAAAATTACTCAGACTTCCTTTTATCAAATATCACTCTGGCAGCAGGATGGAGGATGGGTTGGAAGTGAGCAAAGCTGGTGAGAGGCCAACTAGAAGAACAGTACAGACAGTGGTTTACGATAAAGCTGACTCTGAACACCACTTTTGTGGCAGAGGTCACAACCTTTCTGAAATTACTGGCAAAACTTTAGTTCAGGTGTTTTTTTTCCCAGTAGATGAAAGAGACTACTTCTAGGTATAAAAAGGGGGAGTGGATTATGCAATTGTGGACCAGTATCAAAGTACAATGGGAATGTAGTCACACAGGGGTTGACTTGAGTGGAATTAACTTGACTCCTTCCGTGACCCTAAAGCTTGAAACCTTGTATGCTAGTGAGGATGCAGAGCCTGAAGCTGGGCCAGTGAATGTTTGTGCAATCTCTGAGTCACCCTCTGCCCTGCAGCTGCTAAGTCTGGATAATGCTCACAGCTGCCTGGGCAAAGGGCCCCAAAAACTTCCTTGGTATCTATGATTAAAATTTCAAAAAAGATAGACGGAACCCACTGCTATTATCTGAAGGACAAGAACAACCACATTTCATGTTAACTGAAGACTAGTACACACAGAACCTCTTAGTGTCAGATTAGAGCCAGCACACACACCACACACACACACACACACACACACACACACACACACACGATTTTATTCAAATTTCAGGATGTATAATCCTCACCCCAAATAACAAGCTGATTATTTAAAATTAGTCCAGTGGGTCAAATAGTTCAGATATACTCTCCATTTTCCTGCTTCTACACAGTCATTCCTAAAAGAAAGTGTCCTGTTAATATTGGGAAGGATAGTGTATAGAAATGCCCAGTTCGGATTGCCTCATATCTCCTTCCTCCTTAGGGAAGATTGAGGTTCTCACAGCCTGCTGTCCTTTCTTCTATTTCTTCCTCAACCTTTCCTTTGTTCCTCCTTTTGGTTTCATTTCAAGAATATAAGCATATATGCCTTCTTTAATTCTTTGCCTCCACCCTCTCCCCCTTCTATTAACCAAACTGCTAAAAGGGAAAGATGAAGGAAAAAGAAGCACCCACATATACTCCTGGGGGAGGGGGGGAGGGCATGGGAGAAAGCAGAAAATTCACATAATGTCAGGTCCAGTATCTTCAAATCCTTAAAAACGAGATTCCCAGTTATAGTTCAAAGCCATGAACTCTGAAGGGTTATTTGTTCATTGAGGCAAATGCAGTTAGGAGAGTGGTGAGAAGCAAACCTTAATATACCATAAAGGCAGCTTTTAATGAGCATTGAAAAAACTGTGATTCAATCTGACAAATTTTTAAGTTTTTTCCTCTTTAGAGCCCACACGAAACACTTAGCATTCAAGCATTTTATCAAAGCTGGAGGCATTCTAATGACAATTCAGAAGCCTCTGCTCTCTCCCCAGGAAATGATTCAGCTAGGACAATAGTGCAGAACATGAAGCTGGTATAATGGGCAAGGAATTTAGATGAACAAAGCATAAATAGACATGATCAGATTTAGTTTGAAGACCAAAAGCTCAACTGGTATTTTTTTCCACCTCTTCTCTTTCAGGCAGAATTTTTCATTTTCCATTTTTGAAAACGTTTCTAAACAATGTGAAAGCACAGCAAGGAAACCAAATAATGAAACCCTGTAAGTATTTGCATGCGAAGAAACTCAGGAAGCCCTATCTCATTCTGTGTGTCCCTTATTAGTATTATCAGTGTAACAATTTTCTTTTGATAAAAGTCCTGGTTGGGGGATGTTTACAAAGCATTTTAAAATAACTTTAAAATGAGAACTTTTATTTGTAAGTGGCATCCAGTTGATCAGGTATCTCATTCAACTGGTTAAAAGAAAAACCTCTCTAAATAAGTACCTACATGTTCATTCTACAATTAAATTCTCAGAAATCCAAATTTTATTTGCATGTATTTTAATGTCATTAAGGGCTTGTTTAAATGAAAATTTAGTTCACTAGGAATTTTCACTAGTCATATGGTCAGTATCCCAGCAAGATCAACCAATGGCAGATACGGCTTCTAGAAGTAGCCACTTTCTTCCAAGACACCTAGGCCACCTTGACCACTCCACTCTGGAGCTTAATATTATTCAGCCTAAATGCTATCACTAGCATACACTGGATGGGAGCTAAATTACCATTCTATTGACTGATTTTTTTTTAACATTTTCCTGGCTGCCTTGGCATTTCACATACCTTCTAATGTAAAAAAGCATGCTTCAGAAGATAACCCCAGTGTCCCCAGGCCACACCTACTGTGATTTAGAAGTTTGATCATTCCCCCATGTCCTTCAGGCTCCAAAACCAGATGCCCTTCTAAGATATCTTGCCAATCTCCTGTTCCTCTTCTACATCTTTTTCCCCCTTTCTTTTTCACTATCAATCTACAAGTTATAGGCAGCAGGGTAGTATGATGGAAGAACCCTGCACCTCGTTGCTCCTCAGAGTTGGATGTGAATCCTTGGCAGTAATGTTCCTGTAACGCTGGGTATTCCTGGACAAGACTTATGTTTTGTGGGCCTTTCTTCATCTGTAAGGGACAGCAGAAACACCATTTGGCTTTGAGAACTATGAGAGTGAAGGGAGTTGAAGAATGTGACAGCATCAAGGGTATATTATAAATATTATACACTGAATCCTTTTCTTGTTCTTTTAACTAGGTCTGTCACCATCTGGCCTCCAGTGTTTCTTTTGCTCACCCTTCCCACTCTTCCCTCTTGATAGTCTCCCTATCTGTCACCTTCCACATTATGCTTTTGCGATTGTATGGCTTTTTTCTCATCAACAGGAAACCGCTTCTGGGTACAGCCAATAGTAGCACCAAGGGATGGTTTGGGGGAGGGGAAACTTTAGCTCATTCTCAACAGTCCTCATTGGCCCCCACTGCAAGCCTTCCCAAATGAG
Source organism: Cnephaeus nilssonii (assembly GCF_951640355.1). Taxonomy (NCBI): domain Eukaryota; kingdom Metazoa; phylum Chordata; class Mammalia; order Chiroptera; family Vespertilionidae; genus Cnephaeus; species Cnephaeus nilssonii. The sequence continues at coordinate 26,243,642 of NC_137086.1, read as the reverse complement.
CCTTCCCAAATCTCATTTGCTAGCACTGCTTTAAAACAAGTCCCCTAATCTCCAGCATCCCCAAAACTACCTGAAATTAATGTCCTTTAAAATATGTGCTTCTTGCAAAAACATTTTTATGATAAATCCCCGTTCTCCCTTTCCCACCAGATTGCTGTTATTCCTAAGACCCTGGAGTTTAGAAATTCTAGAGCCAGCCACTAAGCCTTACCTGCTCTCCCCAAGATATAAAGGTGTGCTTATTGTTATGGCCGGCCCTCTTCTCCAGCTCCCATCTCTGCTCCTTTCTTCCTTCATTGTGGCTGGAGCAGTGGTGCTACTGCTCCTCCTTCCTCTGACTCAATATCGCTAAGCCTGTACAAGTCCATTCACATTCCCTCCATAAGCTCCAGTACTTAACACAGCTCCGTGCTGAGCTTTGTCAATAAGCACGATGCTGCCCTCAGGAGCCATCCCAGGACACAAATGTAAGTAGCAGCAGAGGCGTATTTGGTCTGAAGATAATTCACCAAGGAGAATATTGCTAGACATATGCCCAGTAGTGAAAAAAAAAAAAAGATTGGGCAAAGGACCAGGGGAGTAGGAGAGTTAATGTGCCTGGCCTCTTATTGATATTAAATATATTCAGAATTTTTAGAAGTTTTCTAAAAGCTGAAGCAGTTTTGCTAAGGGGAAAGGGATAAGGAAATTAAGGCAGCAATCGTTTGAAAGTTTACACTTGATTTAATACAGACTTTTATTTTGTAGGAATCATCCAGGGAACTTGCTTAAAATGCAGATTCCTGGGCTCTGTCCCTAGAATGTTTTATTATGGATTTGAAGTAAAGCCAGGAATCTGTATTTTACAAACACCCTGGCGATTCTGATGGAAGTGGTTCAAGGAACACACTTTGAAAAAGGCTGACTGGGAGCTGGTGAAGTAGAGGAAAGGCCCCTGAACTATGGGTATGCAGACCTAGTGTTGCCACAGATGCCAAGTGCTGGGGATCTTAGGCAAGCCACTAACCTGCTTTAATCCTGGTTTCCTTAACAATAAAATGAGGGGGTCAATGAGGTGGTCTTAAGGATCTTCCTAATGCTAAGAAATAACCTATTTTCTTTAACCATGCTTTATAACCACCCTCTTTAAAGATTAAAAAAATAGGTAATTATATTCATGTGCATGAATTGAGGATTTACATTTAATAATGAAACATATGAGGTTCCTTTGCAGTCTTGTGTGCATAGCAGCAGTCCTTCTCCAGTTACAAATTGCTATCTATGAATTCTAGCACCTTCTTAGTTCCGGGTCATAGATTTTTCTTTTTTTAAAATCTGTGTTCTTTCATTTAAGTAATTGTGTTGCTCAAACATATCACTCCATCCACTCACTGAATTAGGTACACACTTCCTTATATGGGACATGAGAAGCTACATTTTGAAAGTATAGAAAAATGCTTGTTTAATGTGTGAGGAACCCTCAGATGAGATACATAATTGTAATGGCCCTGACAGAAAAAAAAATTATGACTAATTCTCCAGCTCCCAAGATTATAGTAGCAGACTGTGAGCAAAGAGAAAATTTGTTGAGCCTACATGCATCATACTGTATACAGTGATTGTCCCTGCTTCCTCTCAGAGCAAGGATCACTCTGGTTTATTCATTGCACACACATTTACTGAATGGATACTCAGAGCCAAAATAGTGTGAGGCAATGAGATTTCAGAAATAAATAAAACCTAGTCCCCTGCCATCAAGCAGCTAATAAACTATTAAACGCATCATTACATAATGGCAATGTGGTTTGATAATTACAATAGTATCTAAGTGCAGCCACAGGGGAGAGAAGGGGTAATAAACTCCTTGGAGGTGTAGAATCAAGAAAATCATAGAGCTTAACTTTAAGGATGAGGAGGAATTCACCAGAGAAATGAGAGGGAAGGGAAGAAGAAGAAACAGCACATATGTACAAAGACAGAGAATGAAACAGAACTTATTCTGAAAGCCACTAGTCACTTCATAAGACCAAAAGGACAACTGCACAGGAATTTGTGAGTTAATTATAAGAATCTCTAATATTCACTGAACACTTAATACATGTCAGGATTTATTCTAGACATTCCACATGTGTCCATGCATTTAATCCTTAGCATGATCCTACCAAGGAAGGTATGATTATTGCCCCTATTTGGCAAATGAAGAATTTGAGGCACAGAGGTATTAAGTAACTCTCCTGGTTTTCCAGGTAGTCTTGCTTCAGAGCTCATGTTCTGAATTTTTGCGGCACGACTGCTTCCTGGAGAAGGAATTGGAGGAGGGGGCAGATCAAGGAGGGACCTGGAGGTCATAACGAGGAGTCTGGATTTTATCCCATAGCCAGCGAGATCCTAGGGAACGTTTGAAATGACAGATTTGTGCATAAGAAAGGCCACTCCAGGAGGAATGTACAGATGGACTGGGTGATGGCTAAAATTGGAGGAAGGATGCCAGGAAGAAAACAAACGTAATTGTCCCTTAAAGAAGATGAAAACTCAACTCAAACAGTAGCAATGGGGATGGGAGGAAGGGAGTGGCAGAGGTGGGACTGTTTCTTCCTTAGGGACAGAGTCCCTCTTCAAGCCACTCTCTGAATTGAATACATACCCCTAAGGAGTATCTATTTTCACAATTTCTTCCTATTGTCCATAACTGTATTCTTCCTCTGCTTCTAGGGTTCTAGTGATCCATCTTTGGTTTCTATTTCTCTCTGGGCTATTTAGTTAGCAGGGACTAAGGTGCAAGCAAGTCCACCACTAGCTGACTACATCAACAATGTGAGCCTTCCAATTCCATTTGTGTTCTACCACAAACAGCTTCAGAGCAGTTTGGGTGACAACTATGAAATAAATAGCTACAAAAATGCCAAGAAATAATTCCTTTTGATTTAGTAAGCATATATTGTATCTCTAAATTTGTTTTCCAAAGAAAATCGTCCTCTGTAAACAACTTCATTAAGTCTTTGCATCAATGTACTAGGTGTACCGGTTAATAATGCAGATTTTGTAATCAAAGAAAACACGATAATTTCAAGAGAAACATCAAAAGTGCTTTATTCAAAGTAATGTCCATCGCTAGCTACACATTTCCCTATCTTTCATGTAATTTGTGGACACCGTCCCAATAGAACTTTTCTTGTTTTAAGGCAAACCATTCAGAAACCCAATTTTCCACTTCTTCCTACATTTTGAAGTGCTGCTCAGAAAGTGTGTGTGCCATTGATCAGAACAAGTGGTAATCTGAAGGAGCAAGGTCTGGTGAAAACAGCGGGTGGGTTAATACTTCCCAGGCAAGATCTTTTAATGTGTCTTTAACTGGTTTTGAAGTGTGATGGTGCATTATCATGAAGCAAAATTACTTTGCCATGCCTTCTGGCCCGTTCTGGTCGTTGCATGATCAAAGCATGGTTCAAATTGATTATCTGTTGTCGGAAGCAATCAGTATTAATGGTTTCACCTGGTTTTAGAAGCGCATAATACACCACACCTTCCTGATCCCACCAAACCCAGAGCATTATCTTCTTTCAGAAGCGATTTGGCCTTGAAGTCGATGTTGATGGTTGACCTGGATCAACCCATGATTTTTTGCATTTGGAATTCTCAAAATAAATCCACTTTTCATCGCCAGTCACATTTCAATGCATAAAAGACTTGCTTTTGTGCCACTGAAACAACATTTTACTGATGGCTTTTCGGTTTTCCATTTGTCTTTCGTTCAGCTGATGTGGCACCCATTTTCCTTCCTTTAAAATCTTTCCCATTGCTTGTAAACGATCGGAAATTGTTTGCTGAGCAATGTTTAATCTTTCTGCAAGTTGTTTTTGAATTTGACATGCATCTTCATCCAGTAATGCTTGTAATTGTTGGTCTTCAAATTTTTCAGTTGACCTAGATGTTCTTTGGCTTTCACATCAAAATCATCACTTTTAAAGCATTTAAACCAGCATTCACAAGTATCTTGAGATGGAGCATATTCACCATAAGCTTCCCAAAGTATATGATAACTTTCAGCAGCACTTTTCTTCAAAATAAAGTAATGAATTAAAACTTCCCACAAATGCTCTTTAGCATGAAATTGGACATTTTTAAGCATAAAAGTATCTATGATGCTATCACCTTCAGAAAATCTGATATATGAAGTTTTGAAGCTTATTGTCAATACAACAAAATAGCATACATATCAAATCACATATATATCAACATATGTGTAACTCCATCTATTGAAAAAAATCTGCATTATTAACCGGTATACCTAGTATAACATATATATATATATATATATATATATGAAGTCTAAATGGTTTATTTCCTTCTTAAGGAACACCTACATCAATTCAGAGTTCTCAGATAATTTAACAAATAAATGTAAGACTGATATTGTTGTAGCTTTGTTTCCTTTTATTTCTTAGGCTTTAAAAAACAGTAAGAATTATTGTTGAATTTTTTTTTTTTAATAATCAGAATCATAGAAAATCCCTTAAGTTTACATTGAGCCTAAATATTCTTCTTACAGTTATTCTGCCATCTTTGCTGAGAGTGATCTGAGTGGCTGGGATTATGACTATGGTTTCTGCTCACCCAAGACAGTCCGATGTGCTCCTGAACCAGATGCTTTTAATCCCTGTGAAGATATTATGGGCTATGTCTTCCTTAGGGTCCTGATTTGGCTGATTAATATCCTAGCCATCATGGGAAACATGACTGTCCTCTTTGTTCTCCTAACCAGTCGTTATAAACTGACAGTGCCCCGTTTTCTCATGTGCAATCTCTCCTTTGCAGACTTTTGCATGGGGCTCTATCTGCTGCTCATTGCTTCAGTTGATTCCCAGACCAAAGGCCAGTATTATAACTATGCCATAGACTGGCAGACAGGAAGTGGGTGTGGAGCTGCTGGCTTTTTCACTGTATTTGCAAGTGAACTTTCTGTCTACACCCTCACAGTCATCACACTAGAAAGATGGCACACCATCACCTATGCTGTTCAGCTGGACCAAAGGCTACGATTAAGACACGCCATTCCGATTATGCTTGGAGGATGGTTCTTTTCTACTCTAATTGCCATGTTGCCCCTTGTAGGTGTCAGCAATTACATGAAGGTCAGCATTTGCCTCCCTATGGATGTGGAAACCACTCTCTCACAAGTCTACATATTAACCATTTTGATACTCAATGTGGTGGCCTTCATCATCATTTGTGCTTGCTACATTAAAATTTATTTTACTGTTCAAAATCCAGAGCTGATGGCTACCAACAAAGATACAAAGGTTGCTAAGAAAATGGCAGTCCTCATCTTCACGGACTTCACCTGCATGGCACCTATCTCTTTTTTTGCCATCTCAGCTGCTTTCAAAATGCCCCTTATCACAGTAACCAACTCTAAAGTTTTACTGGTTCTTTTTTATCCAGTCAATTCTTGTGCCAATCCATTTCTGTATGCAATTTTCACAAAGGCATTCCGAAGGGATTTCTTTCTATTGCTGAGCAAATTTGGCTGCTGTAAACATCGGGCTGAACTTTATAGAAGGAAGGATTTTTCAGCTTATACCTCCAACTGCAAAAATGGCTTCACTGGATCAAATAAGCCTATCCAGTCTACACTGAAGCTGACCACATTGCACTGTCGATATACAGTTGACGAGACTTGTAAAGAGTGTTAACTGTTCCATCAGTAACCACATTATTGAACTATACTTAAATATGTAGAAATTATCTGTACCAGTAATTTTACCAAAGAGTTGGTTTTAGGAGGTTATTTATTCTTGGGCACATTAGGCAAAGAGAGATCTATACCTAGCTCAAAGTATGGTCCATGACCATCACCAGTCTAATTACTATTTGTCTTTGTTACATGATGACGAAGAATACAGAAGTTGAAAGTGTTTAGAAACTTTTAAAGCAATTCTGACAGAGTAATTTTATGTCTGTTGAATCTACTATTAAAAAGTTAGGTGGCATTTTACATCTTTGATTTTTTTTTTCTTATTTCATCTTTGTAGTAATTTTTATTGCATTTTACAAAATTATTAGTCCATAACAGATTAGAAATTTAAAATAACTTGTCCTTTTTCTTCATATAGTTTGAGAAACACACTCTAGAGATGAACTGTCCAATCTGACAGCCACTAGCCACATGTAGCTAAATTTAAATTAAATCAAATTAACCCTTTGCACTCGCTTTTTTTCTCGATTCCTTTATTCTACGCGGGATTTAATTTTTTAAATACCCCAGATTTTACAAAGCGCGGCAGTAGAATAAAAAACTGGAATTTCTTTTCATACAAACTTATTTATTTGGATTTTTTTATATTTCAAATTATTGATACATTCAAAGAGTATAAAAAGAGCTGCTACCGACGCTAACCATGTCAAGTCACACTCGACATCTGAGTGCAAAAGGTTAAAAATGCATTTCCTCAGTTGCACTAGCCACATTTCAAATGCTCAGAAGCCACATGTGTCTAGTGGTTACCATATTGGACAACAAAGACACCGAACATTTTCATCGTCATAGAAAGTTCTATTGGATAGTGCTGTTTTAGAGACTTCATCCCCTATTATATTCTATCGTCTAAAATTTAATGTAAGGTAAGCATCTAAAGACACTTTTCAGCCTACTTTCTTGGTTTAGTGTTTAGTCTCTAAAGACCAATGAAACATTAAATAGCAGAATGTAAACTCCTTGTGGGTAGCAGTTTTCCTGTCTTTTAGCTCAAGATCTTGGCAATGGTATGCAATAAGTGTGCTGAATTACACTGAAGTTAAAAAAATCTATAAGGATTTTCTTTTAAGAGCCCCATCTTTTTATTTAAGTAAAATAAAGTATTTAAATATTTAAAAATATTTACCTTTATGCCCTGGACAGTGTGGCTCAGTTGCTTGGAGTATCGTCATGTGCACTGAAACGTTGTGGGGTTGATTCTCCATTGGCACATACCTGGGTTGAGGAGTTGATCCCTGGTCAGGACATATATGGAAGGCAACCAATCAATGTTCTCTCTGCATCACTATTTCCTACCCTTCTCTCTCTCTCCCCTTCCCCTTTCTCTTAAAATCAATAGGCATATCCTTGGGTGAGGATTAAAAATAAAATAAAAATGAAAAATACATAACTTTTATCCTTTTTATCTTTTGAAGGATGGTATAGAAATATATATCCAATATTTGCTAGAAAATATTTTAATTCATCAGAATTGATTCTCATAGGACAATGAAATTATTCTATACTGCTGGGTATTATCTTTATAAGTACTGTATATTTTATTTCACCTTTTATAGATTTCTTTAGTGATACACTCATTTCTTTTATTTCTTTGTTTCTCCTACTATATATACCCTAGAGCAGTGGTTCTCAACCTTTCTAATGCCACGACCCTTTAATACAGTTCATGTTGTGGTGACCCCCAACCATAAAATTATTTTCGTTGCTACTTCATAACTGTAATTTTGCTACTGTTAATGAATCGTAATGTAAATATCTGTGTTTTCCGATGGTCTTAGGCTCTACAGCAGTGGTTCTCACAACCCATAGGTTGAGAACCGCTAGCAGGGTCGCCTAAGACCATCGGATGGTCTTAGGCTCTACAGCAGTGGTTCTCACAACCCACAGGTTGAGAACCGCTAGCAGGGTCGCCTAAGACCATCGGAAAACACAGATATTTACATTACGATTCATAACAGTAGCAAAATTACAGTTATGAAGTAGCAATGAAAATAATTTTATGGTTGGGGATCACCACAACATGAGGAACGTATTAAAGGGTCCCGGCATTAGAAAGGTTGAGAACCACTGCCCTAGAGCCTTACACATTGTAGGTGGTTAATATTTTTAGGTGATTCACTTTTGTAACAGAAATGTAAAACAATCATAAGAAAAGCTTTTCCCTTATGAGATGGTCTCATAGAAAGTGTGTGCATTTTTAAGCTGTATAATCTCTCATACATAAATCATAAAAACATCAAATGCTCAAGAAATTCATATTTATAGCTTTTATTTTTTTCACAATGTTTGATACTATCGTAAGTCCCAAAATGACTAAAAAGGGTTAATCAACCTGTAATAACTCAACTTACAAAACATTTTCAAAAGGTATTTTGTCCTACATTCATAATATCTGGTTTTAGTTTCCTCAAAACTGAATTACGTCCATGCGTAAATTAAGAATCTTTATGTCAAAAAGATTTATATAAATGTGTTCATAAATGGAAATAATCTTTTTTTTAATGTGCAATATTTTTATTGAGTTTTTTCTCTATGAATTATTACCATGGGCTTACTATTTATAATTTAGGCTTCTAATTATAAATCACAAAGTCCCCACCTGGCTTAGAGTATATTTATGTGAATATCAGCATAATGTTAACCTACTAACATGAGTCAAAAGAAAAATCCCCCAGTAAATTCCCTTGCTCACCACTCCAATTAACTGTTGCTATTCAATCTAAGGTTATTTGTTTTCCTGCACAACTTAAATTAATGAAACTAAGAGCCTCAACCAGAACTGGTGTCTCACTGACCTATGAAGTCTGAACTATACATATGATTATTTATACATATTATTGCACATTGAATAAAATAAGTAAAGAAGGTATTCTAGGCAAGGCCGGTTGGTCAATCCCTAAGACACTAACTATGCAAACTCAGCATGATCTTCATAGCCTACAGGGAGATGTGGAAAGTATGTAAGAAAACACTGTAGGATATAAGCATGAGAAAAAGTTTTAGTTGGGAATTATGATACATGATACTTACACAAATTTCATTTAACCAGCAAACTGTAATCTTTGTAATTGTAACCTCTACCTATAAAAGGGTATAGAATGACACCTGCCAAGGTATTGTATTTCTATGAACTTAGAACCTACTTTTGACATTTTGTTATAATATGCAACAAGAAATGTTTAGCTTGGACATGGGGAAGAGGTTTCTAAAAGTAAAAGTAATATATCAAAGCCAAGTTTTGGATAAACTCCACCAACTCATAGAGCTTAAAGAATAATTTTTTCTTTTGGAATAAGATTTGTCACACTCTATCTTTAGCACATGTGTTAAAAATACTCATTAACTATGAATCATGACCCATCAGTAGGTAGTGAAATCAATTTATTGGGTCAATACCATCATTTTTGAAGTGTATTAGAACAAAAGCAAATATCCTATCTAATAAAAGAGTAATATGCAAATTGACCATACCTCCGCTATACCCACAAGCCACACCCACCAGCCAATCAGGAGCGAGTACGCAAATTAACCCAACCAACATGGCTACAACCGTGAAGAGAGGAGGCTTGGGTTTCCCTGGCAATGGCTTCCCGCCTGCCCTGGTGGGCCCAGGCCTCTGATGAAGGCTACAAAGTTTCAATTATAGAAGATAAATAAATCCCAACAAAAATGGCGGCAGCCATGGAGCTGGAGAGAGCAGGAGGCTTGGGTTGCCCCCAGCAATGGAGGAAGCCAAGCTCCCGAAGCCCTGGCCTGCCTTGGCCTCCACTACAAAGTTTCAATTATAGAAGATAAATAAATCCCAACAAAAATGGCTGCGGCCACAGAGCGAGCATGAGGCTTGGCTCCGCTAAAGGCTACAAAGTTTCAATTATAGAAGATAAATAAATCCCAGATACCAGGGCCTCCGCTTGGGTCACAGGGGGTGTGGCCAGCCTGCAAACCACCACAGGCCCCTCACCCAGGCCACCCCACACCCCAAGGGAACCCCCACCCTGATCCGGGACACCCTTCAGGGCAAACCAGCCGGACCCCACCTGTGCACCAGGCCTCTATCTTATATAATCCTATCTAATAAAAGAATAATATTCAAATTGACCGTCACTCCAACACACAATATGGCTGCCCCCATGTGGACACAAGATGGCCGCCACAAGATGGCCAGCTGGGGAGGACAGTTAGGGGTGACCAGGCCTGCAGGGGAGGGTAGTTAGGGGCAAACAGGCTGGCAGGGGAGCAGTTAGGCATCAATCAGGCTGGCAGGCAGAAGCGGTTAGGGGCAATCAGGAAGGCAGGCAGGCGAGCAGTTGGGAGCCAGCAGTCCTGAATTGTGAGAGGGATGTCCGACTGCCCGTTTAGGCCCGATTCTACCAGGATCGGGCCTAAACGGGCAGTTGGACATTCCTTGAGGGGTCCCAGATTGGAAAGGGTGCAGGCTGGGCTGAGGGACACACACCCCTGTGCACGAATTTCGTGCACCAGGCCTCTAGTATATATATAAAAGCCTAAGCGACCAAATGACTGAACGACCAGTCAACCAGTTGCTATGATGTGCACTGACCACCAGGGGGAAGACGCTCAATGCAGGAGCTGCTCCCTGGTGGTCAGTGTGCTCCCACAGCCAACCTCCCATGGCCGGCCAACCTCCCACAGTCCCTTCCCAGCCAGCCGGCCCCCTCAACCGACCCTGATCACCAGCCAGGCTGAGGGACCCCACCCATGCATGAATTTGTGCACCGGGCCTCTAGTAGAAAATATAAGAAGCTATCATGTGCTAAAGACAAACGTCATTTTCTGAAATTTTGGTTTCATTTGGTTTGTGTATCTATGTATATGCAAACATATATTTGTTATTAAAGTATAATATATAAAAATTATGAAACTCATTCATTTAGACAACTTATCAAGAACCAGAATTTTTTCTAGCATTATTTAAAACTAATAAAAGGGCACACGGTCCAAAATAATTGAGCAATATTTTAACTCTCTCTGTAATCACCACCAAAACTATCATCATTTATATTAGCATGCAAGGATAATTATTATTGGACTTTATTTTGTGGTAAGCCAACTTTTAAATTAATTTTTTCTGCATTTTTAAAAGATCAGGGGCATGAAAGCATGCAGAAACTCAAATGGGACAACTGTGACTTTTTTCTCTAATGATAAAATGTACCACATAAGTAAAGATGACCTATGTAATAATAGTATTTGTAATGTGCCACTAAAAATAATCACTGAAGCAAAGTGACAATTTAAAATTCACAGTGGAAAGGAGGAAAGGAATTTTAGAAACAACTATTAATGCCTCGCCCCAACACATTAAACCCCCATTCCCAAGTGAATTCACCCTGTCAATAAATTCAGCCCTTATAATTTGCAATAAGGTTTGCCTACAGCACAGAGAGTCTGGATGATCCTGGGAGGAAGAAACAGGAAGAAGACTAGAAAGTGTACTCAGCAATGGAGGGGGTACTTTTCAAGGACAGACACAAAGAATAAGTGCCCTCTTTTTGTTCTCCATGTGGAAAAGATGGTCATTTCATGGTAGGCAACATCCATGAAGAGAACCCACAGCACCCCGAAGTTCTCAATAGGCAGAGGACCTGGAATAGTGGTAGTATGGTAAAGGACAATCACTCTGAGGACAAAGCGGACATAGCTAGAGGATCTGGTTAGGAGATCAGCCCACTTACTAGTACAAACTGAATCCTCATGCAGCTGCCAACTTTAGACCAAAGATAATACCCCACATATGTTGTCCAAAGCCCAGAAGAGATTTATCCAGATTTTGAAATGATCGACTAATAGCAGCTGGGCAAAACAAGACAAGTGTTGGAATAAATTAAACTCGCTAATTGGGGTTATTTCCATACAAGAAATGGGGAATTCACCCTGTGACCTGTTAGATCAAGGTATCTCATCCCAACACTGCTGTCTGAGTGAGAGTACTGTTCTGGAGAACACTGCTCAGAGCTGAGATTAGGGATCCTAAATTTAGAGAACATGTATACTCTACCCCTTAAGAGAAGCAGAAATAAGAGGAAAATGTTCCTTTAATGGGTTTGAATCTACTAAGAAAGAGAATATTACAGAATAATTTGGAGGAGGATTTTCTTTGTTTTTATTGGTGCAGAAAAATGAGAGATATCTGTATTTTACATTTTGTTTTTTCTCCCTGATTTTAAGACATTTATCCTGGTCTTCTTGCCACAAATAAGAGCAAGCAATCTCATCTGGCCTGAGCAGAGGTTCCTGAAGAGAGTATCTTTTCCTGACTTTTATTTTAGAAAGCCTACACTCAATGAGGGGATTCCCTGTTGGGGAAAATGAAGAGCGATAGTATCTTTGAGAGATAAAAGAATCTGGAAAGGGGTCTTCCACTGTAAAAAAAATATTAAAAACAAAGTAAGGAGAGAACGGTAACCCAGTATGACTAGGAAGAGGACAGAAGTCTAAAGTTTCAACAAGTATAATGGGAACCTAACCTAATTCTCCCTCACAATTCTCCAGAGATAGGAGGATACAAGAATGACCTGGCCACAGGATAAGCCCAGAGAGGCTGATTCTTAGCTCAGGAATCCTGGCCTCAGGAAAGATTTCCTTGTTCATGTATAGCACGGGCTTAGCAGAGGCAGCTGCCTCCAAGGAACAATATGGGTTGATCGCTAGTAAGGAGTGTAGACTAAAAGACCCAGAGAGGCCCTCTTATATATCCTGCTACTACTTACTTGGTGAGAGATGGGAGGAGCACCGGCTCCAATCTATTAACGGATCCTGATTTCACTATGCAGGGGAACTGTAGTCTGATTTAAATTTTACTTCAAGATGAATAAATGTGACATTTCTTCATACTCCATCGCACCTATGCATCTATGGTTTGTCATGGTATAGATAATGAGGGTTTAACAAAAAGAAACCCTTTTAAATTAGTAAATGAAATAAATATAAAATTGTATATTTATATCTGCATCTGAATTATAATTTTATTAAATTCCAGTGAACCAAACTTTGAGCAGCTTTGTGGACTATATTTAAACAAAAACAAGTTTCACAATGCATGATATAGTCCCACTGGTGTTTATGATGTATTGAGCTCCTAAGTTTTACCACTCTGCATCACCAATAGCTTTTGCAAATACATAGTCTCTCCCTCCAAAACACATAACACCATCTTTCAAATAGAATTTCCATTTGTTCTTGCTTCGATGAATCTGTAGGAAGAAAAATAGTCTAAATTAATTAATTTAAAGTCAAAGTATTATTTACATTTCTTTGCATATCACATGTGATTATTCTGACCCTAAATGGGAGTTCTTAAAAAATAAAACTTCCTGCCCGGCCAGCATGACTCAGTGGTTGAGCATCGACCTATGAACCAGGAGGCCAGGGTTCGATTCCCAGTCAGGTACATGCCTGGGTTGTGGGCTCAATCCCCACATGCAGGAGGCAGCCAATCAATGATTCTCTCTCATCATTGATGTTTCTATCTCTCTCCTCTCCTTTCCTCTCTAAAATAAAAAAATATTTTTAAATAATAAAATAAAAATAAATAAATAAATAAAACTTCCTCAAGATAGTTCACTCATCATTCAGAAAATATTTGAAGTTTCAGGTTTTAGGCACTGGATATATCAGTTTTTAAAAAGAAATATATACATAAATGTTAAACAAAAAAACAATGCTATCTTTGAAGAGTTTACATTTTAGGAAGGATTGTGGAAACAAAATACATAAATTATATGGAATATTAAAAGGTGATAATTGCTATGAAAAATAGAGCAAGAAATGGAAGATCACAAATACAGAGGTGGAATTATAATTTTAAATAGGAGAGTCAGGGTGGGCCTGGCTTAAGAAGTAACACTTGAACAAATACTTGAAGAAATTGAGGGATAAAGCCAGGAAGATATTGACTGGAGAGCATTCCAGGCAAAGTGAAGAGATTGCAAAAGTCCTGAGGAGGGGCATGCCTGGATTGTTCAAGAACAGCAAAAAGTTCAGGATGTCTGCAAAGGAATAAAGGATGTAGCAAATAAAATCAGAAATTTTTAAAAGTGGTGTTTCATTTTGAAGAAAAAAGTCACAATAAAGCACTGAGCAAAATCAGAAGATATATCTTATAATCTATTAGATTGTATCCACTGTTCTTTGAATTCAGTAAGTCAGCCTAGATACTGACAAAATAAAAACTAGGAAATTCTACTACCTCAATAAGAAAGAAATTATAAAATCACTGTTACCTCTGGGTAAACTACAAATCACTATATATATATTTTTAAAACCTTAGAAGTGAATAATCTAAAATCAAGGATTAAAAATTAAACCTAGTTGACTGGAAATAGTCAAATAAAGAAAGAAAAGTCTATGACAACTATTCAGATGGATTTTGTGGAAGCATAAGAAAACACAAAAAAGAAACCCCTTATTATGTGAAAAAAGTCCTAATAACGGAACTTTCTTTTCAGAATTTGACTCCCAAATTTCCCCATGCATATATCTTAAAAAGTCTCAACACAACAATGACAACAGAATCCTGAACTCAGCAATGGTGATAAAATCTGACCGGAATTAGGGTAATAATAGCAGTAATAACTCATTCAAGTAGCTTTATCAAGTAACTACATTTATTCTAGAAATGCAGCAAAGGTTCAATATTTGGAATTTATTAATATAAAAACAATATTGCTAGGCCTAATGGGACAAATCATATAATCATTTCCAATGATACTGAAAAAGCACTTGATAAAACTAATGCATTTTTAAATTTTATAACTCAAAATAAGAATCAAAGATTATGCCCTACACACACACACACACACACACACACACACACACACACACACACAGCCTAAAAGTAGTTAATGGCTACGTATGATGTTAATACCTTCAGAAAATTTGACATATGAAGTTTTGAAGCTTGTTGTTAATACAACAAAAGAGCATACATATCAAATCACATATATATCAACACATGTGTAACCCCATCTATTGAAAACAATCTGCATTATTAATCAGTACACCTGGTATGACAACACCTTCAGAAAATTTGATATATGAAGTTTTGAAGCTTGTTGTCAATACAACAAAAGAGCATACATATCAAATCTCATACATATCAACATATGTGTAACTCCATCTATTAAAAAAAATCCACATTATTAACCAGTACACCTAGTATTGGGGGGAGGATCTAAAAGTATTCCCACTAAAGTCAGGTTATAAACAAGGATACCCACTATTACCCAACTTTTCACTCTAGAGATACTAGCCAATACAATTAGACAAGAGGAAAGTATAATTGGTACTAGCCAATACAATTTGACCGTATGTATGTATGGAAAACCTACTAAACGACTAAATAAGAATTCAGTATTGATACCAAATTAATATACAGAAATTCATAACCTTTATGTATACACATAACAAAAGATATAAAGAAAAAGCCCATTTACTACAGCAACAAAAGATATGGTAGCTAGGATTAAATTTTAAAAATACTTGATCTACTAGCACCATTCAGCACACTCTCCTCTTTGAAATATTTTTCTCACTTTGCTTCTAGAACACTGCTGGTTTTCCACCTAACTCTCTGGCCACTTCTTAGTTTTCTTTACTGATTCCTCTTCTCCTCTCTTACCTCTCAATTTTAGAGTGGACCAGGACTCTTCTTTCTGTTTATAGTCTCTCTCTTGGTGATCATAACTATTATCATGGCTTTAAACACCATCTATGTGCTAATGACTCCCAAAATTTGTATCTCCAGTTCACACCGCTCCCCTAACTCAATTCTCATTCAACTGCTTCAGCATCTCTTCCTGAATGTCCAATAGACATCACAAACAAGTTTAAAACTAGGACACTTATAACCTCATCCCCAAATCTCATAGTCTTCCCCATCTCAGTTGGGAATGGTCACATTCTTCTAGGTGCTCAGGCCAAACATCTTAGACATTCTCTATGCCTCCTATTCATACTCCACATCCAGATCCATCAGTAAAAGTTAGTTCTACCTACAAGGCATATTCATATTCTAACCACTTCTACTACTATTACTCTAGTCTGAGCCACCATGGTTTACCAGTATGTATGCCATAACTAGTTTCCCTGCTTTCAGCCTTGTTCCCCTTCAATCTACTATAAACACGGTAGCCAGTGGTGGCCCTGTTACAAATATAAACCAGATTTCATTTCTCTGTTTAAAACTCTCCAATGACTTCCTATCCAAAAATTAAAGTACTTAAAATGGACTACTAGATCCTGTTCTTCACCTCACTTACTGCTCTGACCTCCTCACTGTTCCCTAAACACACAGGTATTTGTCTACCTCAGGACTTATGTACTAGTATTTACTATTCCATCTGCCTGAAATACTTACATCCAAATGTCATCAGGGTTCATTCTCTTACCACCTTTTGATCTTTACCCTATCACATTCTTCTGGATATGCCATCTAAAGTTGTGACCTACTCCTCTTTAACATCATTAAAATGCCAAATTCTATTAATTTAAGAAAAATAACAACAGGATTTGTTGTGAATCAGAAAAGCTGATTCTGAAGTCAGTAGAAATAAATAATAATGTCCAAGTTAATTCTGGAAAAGAACATTATGAAAGAGTACCGCCCTACTAGATATTAAAAATCTCAACAAGCCCTAGCTGGTTTGGCTCAGTGGATAGAGCATCAGCCTGCAGACTGAAGGGCACATGACCAGGTTGCAGGCTCGATCCCCAGTAGGGGGCATGCAGGAGGCAGCCAATCAAAGATTCTCTCTCATCATTGATATTTCTATCTCTCTCCCCCTCTCCCTTCCTCTCTAAAATCAATAAAAATATTTTTTTAAAAACCTCAATAAATCAATGTAGTATACACAGGCCAATGAACAGACAATAAAACATAAAATCAAAAAGATGCCAATGCATTCTGATCACATGTCTGAAAAACCTAAAATAATCAATTTTTATAGTACATATAAAAATTTAGTAGATGATAAAAAATAATCCCTTATTAGTGCAGAAAAGATAGACTTCCCAATAAATAAGGTTAGGGAAATTGGGTAGCTACCTAGAAAATAATGTTGGAACCATATGTCACATTATACATGAAAATAAACACCAAATCGATCAAGACTTGCATTTTTAAAAATGTATCTTTACTGTTAAAAATAAATTTATTTGTTGTTTTTATTTTTCCCCATTGACTCCCTCCACCCCACATTCACCCCTCCCAAGCCTTCACCACACTGTTGTCTGTCCATGGGCTATACATATCTATGTATATAAAACCCTAATATGCAAATATTCCGAACGGCCAAATAACCGAACGAGTGGTCACTATAATGTGCACTGACCACCAGAAGGCCCACCATGGCAGGCATAGGCAGCAGGTGGCAGAGCACAGAACATAGTGGGCATTGGCTGCAGCGGGATGGTAGAACAGGTGAGCAGGGGCGCCAGACCAAGTAAGGGCACCAGTCGCTGTCATCAGGCGAGCCTCTGATGATTACTGAAAATTCTTTGCTCCCGCGTGCTGTGGTCCCACTGGGCACTCATACGGGCTGCCAGTGCCAGCCCTGTTTGCACCCATTGCTGGTGCTAGAGCCACCACTTGCACCCGCGGCTGGCACCCTGTGCCAGCCCTGATTGCTCGGTGCCGTCAGCAGGTGCGAGCAATAGCTGCCGGCCCCAATCACCTCTCAGGGCTGCTCCACCTCCCACTTCTCCTGAGGGGCAATCAGGGAAGCAGCCACCTCTTGAACCCACTGCTAGCAACGGCCCTGCTTGTACCCATGGCTGGCGCCACCCCCAACCACTCCATGCCATCAGTGGGTGCAAATGGGGCTGGTGCCATCAGTGTGTGGGAACAGTGGTGGCAGGAGCAGGGCTGCTGGCAGACAGGGGACCAGAGACCGCAGCAGGAGGGTCTAGGCAGGGGTGCAGAGGATGGACCGAGATCCGCCCCTGTGCCCACCACAGCCTCACGGACCACAGTTCCTTTCAAGGTGCATAAATTCATGCACTGGGCCCCTAGTATGCATATAAATTCCCCAGTTAATCTCTCCCCACCCCCAAAAAAGAAACCAAAGAAATATTAGAAGAAAACATGGTGATCCCTTGAAACACTTGAGGCAAGAAAGAACTTCCTATTCATGACTCAAAATTTAGAAGCCATAAAAATAAAGGTTGCCAAATTAAACATCTGCATGAAAGAAAGAGAAAGCATTGAAAACAAACTCAGGAAAAACTATTTATGCATATTACAAGGCTAATACCCCTCCCCCAAATAACAGAGCTCTCAGAAATAGACAAAGATTATGAACAAGCAATTCACATAAAATATAAATAGCCCTTAAACAAGCAAAAAGTTAAAAATTTCACCAAGATATCATTTTCCACCATTCATAATAACCAGTTATATTAGTTTCTGAATATATTGGCAAAGCTTTAGGAAAAGAAAAGCACTTTCAACCATTGTAATGGGAGTATATACTGGAATATCATGCAGGAAAGCATTTTGGCAATATCTTCTATACTAATAAAAGAGAAATATGCAAATTAACCATACCTCTGTGACGCCCACCAGCCAATCAGGAGTGAATATGCAAATTAACCCAACAAAGATGTCACATTAATTTGCATATGCAGGCATGGAGCGGCCAGGGGGCAGGGCACCTGCTATGAGGGGGAGGGTGGGGGCAGAGGGAGCTACAGGAGTGGCGCCCCAGCTGGAGCAGAGAGACTGAAGGCTCCAGCCAGA
This sequence comes from Cnephaeus nilssonii, assembly GCF_951640355.1. Classification (NCBI taxonomy): domain Eukaryota; kingdom Metazoa; phylum Chordata; class Mammalia; order Chiroptera; family Vespertilionidae; genus Cnephaeus; species Cnephaeus nilssonii. The sequence goes on along the minus strand of NC_137086.1, from coordinate 26,225,151 downwards.
GCAAAGGCTCTGGCCAGAGCGAAGACAGAAGGCGGTAGCCAGAGCAAAGGCCTGGGTCCCAGGTGCCAGAGGAAAACTGGTGCTGGCAGCCAGGGGAAGGAAGGCCTATTGCACAAATCTTTGTGCAACAGGCCTCCAGTCTTATATAATAAAGAGGTAATAAGGTAATATGCAAATTGACCATCACTCAAACATACAAGATGGCCGCCCCCATGTGGACACAATATGGCCACCACAAGATGGCCAGCAGGGGAGGGCAGTTGTGGGTGATCAGGCCACCAGGGGAGGGCAGTTGGGGGGGACCCAGTCCTGCATGGGAGGGCAGTTGGGTGGGACCAGGCCTGCAGGGGAGGGCAGTTAGGGGAGACCAGGCCTGCAGGGGAGGGCAGTAGGGGGCAATCAGGCTGGCAGGGGAGCAGTTAGGTATCGATCAGACTGGCAGGGGAGTGGTTAGGGGGTGATCAGGTAGGCAGGCAGGTGAGCGGTTAGGAGCCAGTAGTCCTGGATTGTGAGAGGGATGTCCGACTGCCCATTTAAACAGGCAGTCGGACATCCCTCAAGGGGTCCCAGATTGGAGAGGGTGCAGGTTGGGCTGAGGGACATACACACACACACACACACACACACACACACACACACACACACCGTGCACAATTTTGTGCACTGGGCCTCTAGTCTAACCATATACATTTGCCCTCTGACCCAGTAATCTCACTTCTAGGGTTTATTTAGTAGAAGTACCTGGCCATTCAATAGCAAGCAACTGAAAAATAACTCAAGTATTCATCAATATGGGATCAGTTAAATAAATCTTAATAATTCTACAATGGAATATTATACAGCTATACAATACTAGCACAAATTTCTCCAAGATATACTCTCTTTAAAAAACAAGGTGCAGAATACAAGATTGTTGTGCTACCTTTTAGGCTTGTACTTGAATAAAGAGACTCTGTAAATATATTCAGAAACTTTATTAACTGGTTACTTATTTGTACTCAAGGCAGGGACAGGGAGCAAATGGTAGGAAGCACAAATGATAAAAGAGTGGGAACCAGACTTTTCATGGTAAATGTTTTATAGTGTTTTGTTGTTTTTAATGATGTGTGTACTGGATTTAAATATATATATATATATAAATATATATATATATATATATATATATATATATATATATATATGAAAGCATAATATGCTGATTAAACTGGACGTCATCTGGACTACCTTCCAGATGAAGCTGGGGATGCTGCCTGGGTCCCGGGTGCCTGCCAGTGGCCAGAGGGAAGTCCAGGTCCTGGGTACCAGAGGGAAGCTGGTGCCGGCAGCCGGAGGGAGGAAGGCCTACTCTTGCATGAATTTCGTGCATTGGGCTTCTAAAATATATATATATATATATGACAGAGAATGAAAAAGGGAGATACTATGCTACACAATTAGCAATTACTCATTGTACTAGCTTCTAAGGGACAAAGCCATCTATAAGCAAAAGTTTGATACTGTTAAATTAAGATGCAACATATTCAAATAGTTTCACATTTATCTATAGACTAAAGGCCCAATGCACGAAGATTCATGCAAGAATGGGCCTTCCTTCCCCTGGCTGCCGGCACTGCCTTCACTCTGGCTGGAGCCGCCTTTTCACTCCAGCCCTGAGCCGCCTTTCTGCCTTCCCATGCTGCCCAAAGGCCCAGAGCAGCTGGGGCGGTGCAGAACACCCCTGGCCGCTCAGCGCCTGCATATGCAAATTAACATGCCATCTTTGTTGGGTTAATTTGCATACTAACTCCTGACTGGCTGGTGGGCATTGCGAAGGTACAATCAATTTGAATCTTACTCTTTTATTAGTGTAGATAGTATACTATTTATAGCACAGAACATGCTCATACAGTAAAAAGTTTCATTTCACCATTAATCTTCCCTATGATATCCTTATTATTTTACCCTTTATATTAATCTTAGACTTTCCCTAGGCTTCTGAAATAACATGGCTATACTCTTCAAGGAATTCTCACACAGCATCTTGACCAGTAATCTTCATTTGACCTTTTCTCATTGCACATCTTAATATTTGCGAAGTATTCCCCCAATTGTTAACTTATAAAGTTTAAAGGTGAATTCCAATTCCATATGCTAATCAAAACCAAAAATATACTTTTTAAAAGTGCTTTTCAAAGTTTAATGAGCATGCAAATGACCTGGCGAAGTCTTGTTTAAATGCGCATTCTGATCCAGTAGTCTGAGGTAAGACTCAAAATCCTGCATGGGTAATTCTCCCAAGGGGAACTGATGCTACTGGCCTTCAAAACACATTGACTAGTAAAACTCTTTTTAAAAAAAAAACACTGAAAAGTCAATTCACTGGAGTCATTCAATACTACTTGAAACAAGACAACTAATGGCCAGAACTGGGAAATTACTCTTACAAAAATTCACTGCCACATGGTCTTTCCCACTCTACTCCGACCTTAGAGATACATTCTCTTTGCAAGTTATCTTTTGAGTTCAGCACTCTTCTTTAAAAAAACTTTTCAATGGTTCCCCAATGCCCTGGTTTCCATTAAAATTTTTAGTACTTAAAATATTAACTAATTAGAGAGTAGCCTCAGACAACTATATTTGTTAACGCTATAAATCTAATATCACTCCTTCTATCTACCCACAAGGTTATTATAAGAAACAAAAGGAAATGTCTGAGAAAATACTTTGAAAAATACAAAGCACTATGTAATTAATTACAAGCTATTTCCCACAATGAAATATAACAAAGGTTACTCTACCCATAATGGTCTAGAAATTCTTTGTGCCTCTATAGAATGCACATACAATTTGGTGCCTTATAATATTTGCTTCATAGAAGGCAGTATACTATTTATAAAAAGGTAAACTAAGTTTGGTCCCTTTTCTGTTACCTATTCCTTCTTATGCTTTGCTGGAAGCCAATTCCAGCATGTCAGCAGGGCTGAATCATCTGGGATGGCTAAAAAGCACTTCCCCCAAACCTGAATAGGATTTTTTGCTGCCAGACAGCTCAAGGCATCTTAAATCTCCATATTATTGCCTCCTATTGCTATTCCCCAACCTGACAATGTTTCTGTAAACCCTACCCTTTGAAGTGTATGTCTCCACCTTGCCTTTGAACAAATTGTGTTAATAAATAGCATGGGGTCCTTAGACAAGGGGTAGTCTTTTAGCTCCTTTAGCTGAAGTTCCTCTGACTACCAATGCCTTTCAAAACTATCTTTCATCTTTGGACTCCTTACTGAATCTACGCATCAGCTCCTTTCTCCAGATTGCTGCACCCCTTTGTAATGCTGGGACAAGAACCCCAGCAATGCTTATGTTTACCAGCATCTAAACTGCCATTTTCCATCTGTATGAAATGTTATAGGGGTGAAAACAAACTTATTTTTAGAAAAAAATGATTTATTTTTACAACATTCTAAATACCATCCTCTATTTCACCCAAGTATATTGAAATTGTTAACAAAAAAAGTCAAAGATGTAAACATGCATTAGTCATCATGGAAATACAAATAAAAATCTCAATGAGTTACCACTTCATCCCCACTAAGATGGATAGGATCAAAATGTCAAATAACAAGTGTTAGTATGAATATGGAGCAATCTAACCCATCATACACTGTGGTGGAAATAAAAACTGGTACAGCCACTTTGGAAAACAATATGGTAGTTCCTCAAACTATTATCACATGACCCAGGAATTATATATTCACACAAAAACTTGTACACAAATGTTTATAGCAGCATTCTTCTTGCATCAGCTGAAAATGCAAAGTGTGGTATAGCCATACAGTAGACTAGTATTAAGGAATAAAATGGAATGAAGAACTGTTACATTCTACACCATGAATGAAACTTTGAACACTGTGTGAAATAAAAAAGCCAGTCACAATAGACCACATATTACATGATTCCTTTCATATGAAACTCCAAAATAGAGAAATCTTAAGAGACAGAAAGTAGACTAATGGTTCCTCAGGCATGGTAGTGGGGCTGAGAAGAAATAAGGAGATATATACAGTGTCCCACAAAAAATATATACACATCTTGAATACAATTCATTTTCAAAATATAATAAAATCTATAGACATTGTGTGCATACATTTTTAATAGCCTGTAGAAATGAGAACTAATGGGCATGAGGTTTCTTTTCAAAGTGATGAAATGTTCTAAATTGATTGTTTTAAGGATTGCACATATCCATGAATGTACTAAATACCTGTACACTTTAGGTAAACTGTGTAGTTTGTGAATTATATCTCAAAGCTTCTAAAAAATAAATGTAAATATGCATAAGTTAAGGACAAAAACTGATCATTCTACTACATAATTACAATTATAGTGTTTTTTTAAAAAAGAAAAAAGAGCATTATATTTAGTTACTAAAGTTAAATTACTACTAACTTAATTTCTAGGCTTAAAATTTGAGAGACGCCTTCAACTCTCCCTGTCGATCATTCTCTAATATGCAGCTAATCACCAATGCCCATTGATTCTTTCATCATAATCATTGACTCTTCCATGTTCTACTGCCACCCTTAGTCTGGTTCTGATTACTTCATGTATGCACTATCTCTGTTCTTACTATTTTCCTCTTTCAAATCATCAAACACTGCCAGTTTTTAAACCCAATTACAATTTTTTCAATAACATTCTCAGAAGACCAATGCCCATCAAATCAAATCTGGATTTCTCCTACCAGGATTTTGGATTTTCCAATCTGCTCACAACTTTGTTTCCACTCAGCCTCATTTCCTAACACATCCAAAAGGAGAACACTTTAGTCAAGGCAGAGCTATCCTTCACTGTCCCTTGTACATTCTACATGCATTCATGTCTCTGCCTTTTTATCAGGCTATTCTACTCTAAATGCCTACCACACTTACCTATCCTATATAATAAAAGCCTAATATGCTAAGTGTCCAGTCGTCCATTCAACCAATCAAAGCGTAATATGCTAATGATATGCTAAGGCTGCTCAACCACTCGCTATGACATGTGCTGACCACCAGGGGACAGTCGACTGGTCGACTGGTCGCTATGACGTGCACTGACCACCAGGGGGCAGATGCTCCAACTGGTAGGTTAGCTTGCTACTGGGTCTGGCCGATCAGGACTGAGCAAGACAGGCCGGACATGCTCTGGAGCCCTCCTGCGGTCCCTCCCCGGCTGGCCAACCTCCCACATCCCTCCCTGGCCCTGATCATGCACAGGTGGGGTCCCTCAGCCTGGCCTGCACCCTCTTGCAATCTGGGATCCCTCGAGGGATGTCTGAGAGCCTGTTTCAGCCCAAGCCTGGCCAGGCCAAGGAACCCCACTGTGCACGAATTCATGCACCGGGCCTCTAGTATCCTATAAATCATTCAAGACCTATTTCAAAGCCTCAAATCACTCATGAAGGATTTGTAGAGAACTCCAACTACAAATGATTTCTTGTATCTCCTAGCCACTTTTAGGGCTTATTGTATGTACAATATCTTAGCAATATGTATGTACATAACTTGGCAAATGTTTTACGTGCCACTCATCTTAGCATATGATTTACCTGTCACATATTTTAGCTTTTGATTTATCTACCATCCTATTTTATGCCATTCTATTATTCCATAGAGAAACATCTTTTTTCAATAAGATTCTTGCCTTCTTTAGACAAGGACTACCACTTTTCTGTATCACTCTGACCCCCCCCCCCCAAAAAAAAGTATACAATTAATGAGCTATTTCAAGATTAATTTAACTGTGAACTATAATTCACCATCATATTCCCCATCATTTACATACCTTTCTACTATTAATGCAATTAATAAACCCAAAGTCTAAAAAATGAATACATACCTTGTCATACTGACAGACAATTACATTATCCGTGTCAAACAGGTCTGGCACATCCTGCTCACTAACATCATCTCCAGAATTTAAGGGGTCCTGAAGAGGAAAGATGAAAGATGGTCACATTAAGGAATTTAATGATGCTTTGAATTTTTTAAAGGTAGGCATATGTACATATTATCTTGGAGAGTCAGAACAGTAGTGTACATAAAAGTCAAATAGCCTGAGATTGACTACTGATCTTCAGCAAATTATTAAAACTCCTCATAGCTCAGTTTTCTCATCTGAAAAAATGAGGTTAATAATAAGATTCATAAGGCAGTGGAAATGTTAAATAATGTAAGGCAGATAAGATTTAATATGATACCTGGAACATATGTAAGAACACCATAAATGACAGTTATTACTACTTACATGCTTAATTACCATGTTCCATAAAAATTTTGGTACATTTATTAGGATTAGAGTAGATACCATATGCCTCTGTTCTGGCTGCCTTCTTTACCTACACTTCCATCCCCTAAATTTCCCACAATCTCTAGTTAGCACCTTGTTGACAGGCTATTTTGAGCTAGAACTTGCCCATGCAGCTGGCTACTTTTCTTTTAGTAGTTTTGGCAACCCACAGTTCCCCTTATTGTTCCACAGACCAGTGTTTTGTTCTTCAATAGTAGTTCAGCTGTAGACATGCTGTTGTAGTAATTATGTTGGTAAATATGATGCCAAGAAAAGGCTGTAAGACGGATAATATAGTCTGTTGTAACTTTTTGCCTTCTCCTGTATATATCTCGAAATTGCAAACACAGCCACTCTCACTTTCACAAAGCATTCTTACTAAAATTCTGTATTTTATTACTGGATTGTATGTCTTGAATCTGATGGTGTCCTCTCCATGGAATCATTACTTCATCAAGTGATAACTGCTGTTTTGGTATATATAAAGATTTAAATTTTAAGGTAGTGATCCAAAAGAGGTCTGACTTTGTAAGGACAGTCTGTGTTATATGTTGCTTGTGAATTATCATTAAGAATGTAAGTATCTGCTTGAATCTCTTTCTAGTCATAGTTTTTGGAAATATGGGTGATTCAAGTAAAGGATTGGTTGACTGGTAATCCTTCCATTCTAGCTTGTTAGTCTCATCAATGTAATTAAATGAAGAAATTTCTTTATATCCATATAAGTAATTCAGTCCATGTTGAAGTTTTAGCAGAGGTTTTGTGGTATTTTTCTACTTAGTACTGGTATAAATTGATTTGAAAAGTAATGAGATCAAAAAAATCCTTATCAAGACATAAATTGGTTACTTCACTTATACTCTGTGGGTCCTCAAGCTGAACAGTTATGCTTGAAATATTTTTATAACCCTCCAAGGCTGGTAAAATATCTTTTTTTGCCCATTCTTCTTTGGAATCACTTTCACTATCAGATACTATCACATTTCTCTTTTGCCTTCGTGATGGTCTAATGTCAGACTCATTACTATCTTCTGATAAAGTACTATCTTTCAACTGACTACCAAAGTCACTCGGACAATCAGACAAAGTGGCTGTACATAATTTGCTCAAACATTCCTCTCTGCTGTGACATGTCTTTTTTTAATTTTTGGCATAATAAAAAATGGATGGAAAGAATTAGATGTATTGCTTGTCATGTCTCTTGAAATACTGGCTGACGAGCTGAGAAAAAGATACAAGTTAACTGTCAGCAGCATTCGGACATGGAAACACGATCAGCAATATGTTAAGATCAACAACTATAATAGCTGATTTCTAAATACTTACTACTGGTGTAAATTATAAGTTTCAGATTAAAAGTTTAAATACTAGCATACAAATAAGTCTCATTTTAACACTAAAGACAGAGTTAATCTTAATTGTTATTCCTCTTGGTCCTAAAGTATATGCAAGTACAAATGTTACATATTGAATAAAGAAAGTTTCAGTTCAAAAGTAATCCTCACCTCTTCCACAATGTCTATTTGAGGGTCTTCGTTATCACTGCTGTTATCAGTTGAATCTCCATTTGATGTATTATCAGCTTCTCCTTCAAGTGCCTTCAGGTCTCCTGCATCAATAATCTCCAGAACTTCATGCTCACCTACATCTCTTGTACTTCCTATGTCATCATTGGAAGATGTATCACCAGTTCCATCTATTTGAATTATTTCATAAATATCTTCATCAGTTACCTGAATGCTTAAACCCATCTGAGAATTATAATCCTAAAAAGAGAAAGAAATGCAACAAAGTTTTTAAAGTCAAACAATTTGTCTAAAACACTGAATTATACAAAATATAAAATTACTTAAAACATCTCACAAGTGGTCACTTAAAATGTTTCTTTACTGTAAGATAATATTCCCTAATTTTGAATAAAACATAGGAATAATTTTAAAATTATAAACCTACTTACAGTCACATATAGAGAGCAAATGAGTTCTCTGCTTTAAGATAACATGTGCCCGTGTTTATATACCTTACTTATATTTATACTAGAGACCCGATGCACAAAGATTCGTGCAAGAATGGGCCTTCCTTCCCCTATAATCCAAAATTATAGTTAGCAAATTCAATACTCCTCTCTCAGTAATCAACAGAAAAAGTAGACTGAAATTCAATAAGGATGTAGAAAACCTGAACAACACAATTAACTAAGTTAACCAAATGACCTTTATAGAAAACTGCACCCCAAGATGCAGTTTACAGAATATTCACCAAGATGGACCATATTCTGGGCCATACATCAAATCTTGACAAATTTAACACTCACAAAATATGTTCTCTGAGCACAAAGGAATTATTAAACCAGATACCAGTAACAAAAGGACCCCAAAGATTTAAAAATTAAATAACACATTTCTCAATATCCATGAATCAAAGAGTAAGTCACAAGAGAAATTAGAACAATTTAAATTAAATGCAAACAAAACATAACATTTCAAAACTTGTGAGAAGTAGCTAAAGCAGTGCATAGAGGGAAATTTATAGCATTTAATTACATATTAGAAAAGAAGCAAGTTTCAAAGCAATGGCCTAAAATCCACCTTAAGAAAGTAGAAAGAAAAGACCAAATTAAGCTCACAGCAAACAAGGAACTAATGAGATAAAAAAAAGAAATAAATGAAATAGAAAGCAGAAAAAAAAGTCAATTAGACTAAATGTTCATTCTTTGAAAGGATTAATAAAATCGGTAAGCTTCTAGCCAGAATGACAAAGAAAAAAAGAGAGAGGCCAGATAAACAATATTAGGAATTTAAAAAGGGGTGATGCCATAGATCCTGAAGACATTGAAAGATAGGAAGTTATCTGTTATTTGGCTGCTATAACAACATATCATAGACTAGGTAGCTTATAAACAATAAAAATTTACTTCTTATGGAGGCTGGAAAGTCCAAGACTAAGGTACTAGAAGATTTGGTATCTGATGACAGTCCACTTTCCAGTTCATAAGGCAGTGCCTTCTCATGATGTCCTCACATGGCAGAGAGGCTAAGGAGCTCTGTGTGGTCTCTTTATCCTATCTAATAAAAGAATAATATGCAAATTGACTATCACTCCAACACACAAGATGGCTGCCCCCATGTGGACACAAGATGGCCACCACAAGATGGCCAGCAGGGGAGGACAGTTGGGAGGGACCAGGCCTGCAAGGGATGGCAGTTGGGGGCAATCAAGCCTGCAGGGGAGGGCAGTTAGGGGTGACCAGGCCGGCAGAGGAGGGAAGTTGGGAGCAACTGGGCCTGCAGGGAAGGGCAGTTGGGGGGGACCCAGGCCTGCAGGGGAGGGCAGTTAGGGGCAAACAGGCTGGCAGGGGAGCAGTTAGGCATCAATCAGGCTGGCAGGGGAGTGGTTAGGGGGTGATCAGGCTGGCAGACAGAAGCAGTTAGGGGCAATCAGGAAGGCAGGCGAGCAGTTGGGAGCCAGCAGTCCTAGATTGTGAGAGGGATCTCCGACTGCCCATATAGGCCCGATCCCAGTCGGACATCCCTTGAGGGGTCCCAGGTTGGAGAGGGTGCAGGCTGGGCTTAGGGACACACCACCACCTCCTGTGCACGAATGTCATGCACCAGGCCTCTAGTATATATATAATTTCAGAGAGGAAGGGAGGAGAGAGAGATAGAAATATGAATGATGAGAGAGGATCATTGATTGGCTGCCTCCTGCATGCCCCCTACTGGGGATATGGCCCACAACCTGGGCATGTGCTCCTGACCGGAATCAAACCTGGGACCCTTCAGTCTGCAAGCCGACACTCTATCCACTGAGCCAAACCGCCAGGGCTGTATGGTCTCTTTAAAAAGCAACTAATCCCATTCATGAGGACTCCATGCTCATAACCTCCCAAAGGTCTCACCTTTTACTTACTAATACCTTTGGGAGTTAGGATTTCAACATGTGAATGGAGAGGGACATAAACATTCAGACTGATATAAGTCAATTTACAAAACTTAATTTTATGTCTGTATAGTAGCAATAACAATTGGAAATTAAAAGTTTAAAGATGGGAGGAGGGACAGGAAGAGATTAACTATAGACTCATATGCACATATGCATAACCCATGGACACAGACAATAAGGCAGTGAAGGCCTGGGGAGGGTGGAGAGAGACAATGGGGAAAAAAGGGGGTCATCTGTAATATTTCAACAATAAAGATAAACTACTTTAAAGGTATATAAATAAATAAATAAAATAAGAAGAAAAATAATAATAAAACAGTACTATTTTAAGCAGCAAGAGAAAAGCAACTCATCACATACAAGAGATTCTCAATAAAATAACACTCAGATTCATCAGATGAAACTTTCAATGCCAGAAGGCAATGGATGATAGATATATTTAAAGTGCTGAAAGAAAAGACTGTCAACTGGGAATTCTATATCTGGCAAAACTGTCCTGCAAAAATAATTGAGAAATTAAGGCATTCCCAGATAATGAAGGGAGAGGAGTAGATATTAAAGTAAGATTTCTGAAGAAAGTAATAAATGGGTCAGTAGGAATTAACCAGAGGAGAGGATGGTGGGAAGAAAATACAAGCACCAAGCAGAGGATAACAAAAGCAAAAAGAGGAGCAGGAAACAACAAGGTCAACACAGAGATTCGCTTATAGTTAGCTTGGATTCCTATTAAAGTAGTAGGCATGAAATAAAGGAAGAGTAAATAACAAATTCTAGCTGAGAAAGAACATGGAGGTCCATTCATGCCACATTAAGGAGCTTAAACTTTATTCTGTAGGTGATGAGCAGTCAGTGATTTGATAAGAGGCTGCACTTTGGATAAATCTCTGGTAGCCATAAGGAATAGAAATTAATAGCTAATAGTCATTGAGCACTTACCATGTGCTAAGCAGCGTGCTGCTGAGCACTTCGCATTGATTATATCTCATGTAATCCTTCCACCACTACAACTCTATGGTAGATACTATTATCTTTATTTTACATATGAGGAAACAGTAACTTGTCCAAGTCACATAGCTATTAAGGGACAGAAGATGGATTCAAAGTAATTCTGATCTCTGAAGCCTAATCCTTTAACCTCTAGGATGGATGGACTGGGAAGAGTAGAGTGAGAAACAGCAAAGACTATAGGCTAATAAATTATGAAACTACTATGTTAACCCAAATAAGAATCAATTAAGGCAATAGTAGTAGGTATGAAAAGGGAACAGATTCCAGAAATATTAAGTTTTTAAAGTTATCAAAATTACATGATTACACCTTAAAAATGAATGAAATTCTGACATAGGTTGCAACATGGAATAACCTTAAAATATTATGATAAGTAGCCCAGCCAGCATTGAGCATCAGTAATTGAGCATCAACCTCTGAACCAGGAGGTAACAGTTTGATTCCTGGTCGGGCACATGCCTTGGTTGCGGCTTGATCCCCAGAGGGGGCATGCAGAAGGCAGCCCATCAATGATTCTCTCTCATTGTTGATGTTTCTATCTCTCTCTCTCTCTTTTCTCTCTCTCTCTCTCTCTCTCTCTCTCTCTCTCTCTCTCTCTCTCTCTCTCTCTTCCTCTCTGAAATCAATAAAAAAAATTTTTAATATTATGTTAAGTAAAATAAGCCAGTCTGCTTTCACTTAGGAGTTACATAGAATAGTCAAATTCATAGATAGAAAGCAGGACAGAAGTTACCAGAGACTGAGTGGATGGGGTAATTAGGAGTTACTTGTTTAGTGGGTACAGAATTTCAGTTGAAATGATGAAAAGTTCTGGAGATGGGTAGTGGTGATGGGTGTACAACAATGTGAATGTCCTTAATGCTATACTCTTAAAAAAGAATGGAACTATGCACTTGAAATGGTTAAAATGATAAATTTTATGTTATATAGATTTTCCCACATTCACAAAATAGTTTTTTAAAGTACATAATAAAAGAAGAAAAAAGAGCCAAAAGGTCATTTTAGTCCTTAGCTTGTGACTCCAGGTGGGCAGTGGTACCATGCAATATTTCTGATGAAGAACAATGAATTATTGTGACCTTCCGGTAAAGCTATCTACAAGGCAGATACAAGAATGAAGCTCAGAGGAGTAATAGGGTTGAAAGTATAGTCATCAACAAATAGGTGGTAGTTAAAACTATGATAATACATGATATTGCCTAGGGAAAACATGAAGAAAAGGAATAAACTGAGGCTAGATCCTTAGGAGACATGAAGGGCAGATAAAAAGGAGGAGCTCATGAAGGAACTATAAGCATAGTCAGAAAGGCAAGTAATTACAATATAAGGTAGCAGAAATGACAGTATTTGAACTTGGGGCAATGAGAATGGTTTGCGAAGGGAAGGCAAGAGATAAAAAAGGAATTAAAGAAGATACACTACCATTTCTCTCCTAATCCTACTTTTTGGAGTTCTAATAAAGACCTGAGTTTCATGGCATTATAGCTCCAAAGTTTTCCATGGCATTATGAGATTAGAAAACAAAAGTCCTACGCTGAGGAAAAACTTAGCATAGTAATAGCATAGATTTTAAAATAGGAGCTCATCAAAAATTGTTGGGAATATATGTATGAAACAGTACGATTGTTAAATTTACATAGAAACTTAAGATCTCTGGCAGTCTACACAAGAAAGTAAACAATTATAGCTAATTTTATCTTCCAATAAGAATTTCTGAAAAGCTACTTATCAAGAAAAAGCTATTTATAAATTTTTTGAAAATTATATTAGCATAAACTTCACCAGATTAAAAACTATTTTAAAGATAGCCTACAGTAAATTTAAAAAATTAATAAAGTAAATATTTTGAATGTTTGGCTGTATTTTAAATACAGATCTATTTTAATACTAACCAACAAGTTATATGAAAAGTTACCCAATATACCACATGCCCATCCTATCTAATAAAAGAGTAATATGCAAATTGACCGTACATCCGCTACACCCACAAGCCACGCCCACCAGCCAATCAGGAGCGAGTGTGCAAATTAACCCAACCAAGATGGCTGCAGCCACGGAGAGAGCAGGAGTCTTGGGTTTCCCCAGCAATGGAGGAAGCCAAGCTTTCCGCCTGCCCTGGCTTGCCTTGGCCTCCACTTAAGGATACAAAGTTTCAATTATAGAAGATAAATAAATCCCCAAAAAATGGAGGCAGCCATCGAGCTGGAGAGAGCAGGAGGCTTGAGTTGTCCCCGGCGATGGAGGAAGCCAAGTTTCCGCAGCCCTGGCCTGCCTTGGCCTCCGCTAAAGGCTACAAAGTTTCAATTATAGAAGATAAATAAATCCCAACAAAAATGGCTGTGGCCACAGAGCGAGCAGGAGGCTTGGCTCCGTTCAAGGCTACAAAGTTTCAATTATAGAAGATAAATAAATCCCAGATACCAGGGCCTCTGCTTGGATCACCGGGGGGTGTGGCCAGCCTGCAAACCACCACAGGCCCCTCACCCAGGCCACCCCATACCCCAAGGGAACCCCCACCCTGATCTGGGACACCCTTCAGGGCAAACCAGCCAGTCCCACCCATGCACCAGGCCTCTATCCTATCTTATCATCCTATCTAATAAAAGAATAATATGTAAATTGACCGTCACTCCAACACACAATATGGCTGCCCCATGTGGTCAAAAATGGCTGCCCCCATGTGGACACAAGATGGCCAGCAGGGGAGGGCAGTTGGGAGGGAACAGGCCTACAAGGGAGGGCAGTTGTGGGCAAACAAGCCTGCAGGGGAGGGTAGTTAGGGGTGACCAGGCCAGCAGAGGAGGGAAGTTGGGGGCGACCAGGCCGGCAGGGAAGGGCAATTGGGGGGGACCCAGGCCTGCAGGGGAGGGCATATAGGGGTGGCCAGGCCTGCAGGGGAGGGCAGTTAGGGGCAAACAGGCTAGCAGGGGAGCAGTTAGGCATCAATCAGGCTGGCAGGGGAGTGGTTAGGGGGTGATCAGGCTGGGAGGCAGAAGTGGTTAGGGGAAATCAGGAAGGCAGGCAGCCAAGCAGTTGGGAGCCAGCAGTCCTGGATTGTGAGAGGGATCCCAGATTGGAGAGGGTAAGGAACACACCCCCCATGCACAAATTTCGTGCATCGGGCCTCTAGTCCTATATAATAAAAGGCTAATATGTAAATCAACCAAATGCTGGAAGGACCAGTCACTATGTCATGCACTGACCACCAGGAGGTAGACACTCAATGTGTTGAGCATCTGCCCCCTATTGGTCAGTGCACTCCCACAGGGGGAGCACTGCTCAGCCAGAAGCCAGGCTCATGACTGGCGAGTGCAGGAGCAGTGGTGGGAGCCTCTCCCACATCTGTGGCAGCACTAAAGATGTCCGACTGCCGGCTTAGGCCCGCTCTCGGGAGCGGGCCTAAGCCGGCAGTCGGACATCCCTTGAGGGCTCCCAGACTGCGAGAGGGTGCAGGTCAGCTGAAGGACACCCCCCTCGAGTGCACAAACTTTGTGCACCGGGCCTCTAGTAAAGCATAATAGCACTACTATAAAGCTTATTATGGCACCAGAAGCTATTAAAAACTCTACATACATCATCTCTGATAATTCTAAAAGTGTGAGGGTGGTTTTATACCCAGTTCAAAAAGATAAAAGTGGTGAATCTGGAATTTAAACCTACTTTGACTCCAAAGCTTAAGTTCTCAACCACTATCCCCTAAACAATCCTTGATTAAGCTCCCTTAACTAATCTATTTCCCCATATCAGAACCAAGTACAAGGTGATATTTAATAAGTAACAGTAGACTACGTCCTTGAATCATCACACCAGAAAACTACAAAGTTCATACAGAGTCCAGGAGAAAAATGCCTCTAAAAATTGTAAGTGATGAAAACAAACACTGCTTCATAATTATGAGTTTAGCCTACATTTCTTAACTTTTGTATAGTATTTGGAAAATATAATAAAAAATACTTGAAAAACACTTTAATCTTAATACTTTGTGCCAAAACTAAACTAGAAACAGACTTGCTAAATAAATTTGAACAGGCTTTATCAAACATCTGAAACATTCTAAAACAGGTCAAATAGTTTCTTATAGTCTTTTTCTTTGTTGGTTATCCTTTACTATATGCTATAGCCTTCTCCTTCTACCTATGAAAATGTTAAGGTGGCACTTAACTTGTACAGACTTGTACAGCAGTTCCAGAGGACCACCAAACCAATAGCTAGAAACACAAACCTTTAACTATTTGTCGTATGTCACTAAAAATTGGAAAGTGGAGTTATCTATGACATATTTCACATTTGTAAAAAGATGAGATCTTTTATTTTACCATCCAAAATTCCCCATGAATCATTCTGTCATCACTATGAATTCCTTTAAAATAATCAAAACCTATTTTCAATATGGAAAATAAATTAGAAACTATTTTTCAGTGGTTTGAATTCAAAAAGAAATTATGTTAACTAGTATTTTAGCAAGCAGAGAGGAACAAAGTATCTACTAAAAGATAATTCCTCATGTGGAGAAAATTTTCATACAGGAGTTTAAGAAAATTAGGTAGAGCAAGAAAAAAATACTTTGGACCTCTTTTTTATATTAAGTATGTCAATGAATTTCCCCAAAATATTTAATTACTAGGATGGATTTCTTGGTCCTTTACATTTTATCTGCAGACAAAAACAATTCTCACCATGTTAAGAGAGAGGTAAAATTGATTATCTTAAAACAATGCATTTTCTTTAAAGAAATATTCTAATTTATTAATTGAAATTAAAAGTTTAGAAATTCTGAGCATGAGCATGAATACTTTAAAAACTAATAGTTACAGTAAAAATTTTTTTAAAAACAATTTTCTAAAGAAAAAAACAAAACATACATACTTCTGAGGAACCTTATATCTTAAAAAACTCAAAATGTCTAATTACTGGCCATTGCTTATCCCCTAATACCTTCTCTGAGACAGGTAGGCTGCTGGGCTCCTCTATATTTCTTGGCTGCTTCACAGAATCACATCCCAACATCCTATTTTTAAGAAAATGAAGCTGACCATCAGATGAGTGCTGGTGCTGAGCCCCCTGAGGGCCTGTAGCGATGGGCCCACCATGCAGATTTTGAGTCCCACTAGCTGAAACACTGTGCAAAGGCTCCACATTGGCATCTCTTTGAGAGACCAGTGGAGGAACTCCAACACCAGGAAGACTAACATACTGAGAGCTTGCTGGCTGACTCAACAAAGCTTCAGACATGATTTTATGCTCATTTCCAGGAAGTACAAGTATATCACCGGTGGCATTTTCTAAATGCTTCCTATCCACTGTCCCATAATGAAGAATTGTGGGTTGCTGGAGCACAGTTTCCATTTTCTGTGATTTTTCAATAGATGCTTGAAGAGAACATGGATTCAATTGTGGAACACTGGTCTGTATTATTGAAGGCTGCCCAAGCTGCTGAAATACTTGCTGAATTGGATGCTGAAGAATGCTTGCTCTTCCAGAAGTCTGTGTCACCGTAATTGGTACATTGACTTTATAAAGGTAACCTTAAAAAGGAGATATCAAAACTATAAGAACAATAGAATCCTAATTTCCTTCAAAATACAACATGTACAACAGGCTGGGAAGAAATATATCAATATGTTAACAGTGGTTATCTCTAGGAGCTTTTCTTTTTTTGTATTTTCTAGAATAAATATGTATTGCTCATTTTTAAAAATTAAATATGTCTTGCTTAACTCTAGCCTTTCCCACTATTGCTTATATGGCACATTTTGAAATATTTATAGAACACCAATATTTACTCCATAAACCTCTCCATTGTTTGATAAATTACAGTGTTACCAACCCAAATTTGGGATTTTAACAAACATAATCATGGAGAATATGTTTCATATATTTAAGATATAGATGCCATATAACAATTATAAGAGAAGGCTATCCAAAAAAGAGTTTATTAATTTCAAAAGTTATCAAATTTCTCCTCTTTCCTTTAAAATAAAACTAAAAAGACGAAATTTATTTTTTGAGCATTGTGTTAGGTATTTTACTTAAACTTTACAACCCAAAGAATAGATATAATTCTCTTTCAAGTTAAGAATTATTTGAACATTTTGGATATTCTATTATGCCATACAATCTCCAATAAGAAGGAGACAAAGGTTGCTCAATATAATCTTTAGTTTTTCTTGATTAGACCTAACAGAGACACAGATATGTGTGTTTTTTTATTTTAATCCTCACCTGAGAATATGTTTATTTATTTTAGAGAGAGAAGAAGGGAGGGAGAGGGGGGAGGAAGGGAGGGGGGAGGGGGAGGAACATCAGTCAGTTGCCTCCAGGCCTGATCTGGGATCAAACCCACAACCTATCCACAACCTATATATATATATGCCCTGACAGGGAATTGAACCTGCAACCTTTTTGGTGTACAGGATGATACTCCAACCAACTGAGCCATCCAGCTGGGGCCAGATATATTATTTTGTATTCATCAAAATTTAGATAACTGACTTGAATTAGGGAAAACATATATAAAGTATCTTATACAATGTTGGGAAAGAGAATTGAGAATGAAATACAGGACAGGCCTAGTACAATGTCTTTCATAGTAGATTGCCTCCATAACAATAATAACCATCATTAATCATTACACTTAAAGCAAGTTTTATTAAAATTTCTTATAATTTCTGGTATGAAGCTTAATCATCAATATTACCATCCAGAAAGCAAAACAAATGCTAAAAATAAAACATTTTAGACTATACTCTTACCAGATGCAGTCTGTAGCGTCACACCTGCTGGTACATGAATAGGATAACCAGGAAAAGCAAAGTTTGCACTGGAGTTTGCGGTGCTCTAGGTATGAGAAATTTATATTAGAAAGTTACAAAAGAGCTTTACTTGTATCTTTTTTTCCTGATCTCATAGATGGTCAAAAAATCTGATTCAGGACAACAGTTTGACTACACTTAACATTACATCTCAGCTCTTTTTTTAAAAAACAGCTTTTTATATTTAATTCAAATAATCTCATTATAAAGAAAAAGAATTCTGTTCTATGGCTATTAGCAATAAATCCATTAAGTTTTAACAGTATGAGCACTGATATAAAACTTGCCCACTACATAGCCTTATCTGGGCCACTGACCTTCAATGTCAAATATAAGAACCATAGTTGTTTATAGTCCTCTAGTCTATAAGTTGATCACTAATGGTATTTTAAAGTAGATGATACGATAGTGTATGATTTTTGTTTTGAAATAAACTTATGGTTTAACATTTTTTAATACTAAATCAAAAGACAAACATTTTTGCCTATCAGACCTGCAATAATTTAAAAGACCTATTAGTAACACTCAATGTTAGAAAGGATGCAATAATAAACAAACAAACAAAAGATAAATAAATAAATTCTCTCAGATCACTGCTTGTATGAGTGTATATGATATAATTCTTTTGGAGAACAATTTTGCAATATATACCAAAATTGCAATTTTCCAATATATACTGTGCATGATCTTTGACCTAGAAATTCTATCTCCAGGAATTTATCCTGATTACCTGATTATCACACAAATACACAAAGATATATCTACAGGTATAACAATGGGATGTTATGTTAAAACAAAACTAAACATAATTTAAATGTCCATCAACAAGACTAGTTAATTAAACTGCGATGTACCCACTAAGACTAATCAATATTTAACTGGCATTGAAAAAAAATACCTCTATATTACTAAATTTAAAAAAAGAAATTACAGAAATGATACAGAGAATGATCCTACTTTTACCCTGAAAACTAATATAACTTTCATGAAAGAAGTCTAGATGGGTATATATCAATCAATTAAAACAGTTATCTTTGGGGTATAACACTGCATGGTTATTTCACTTTTTACTTTATAAATTTGCTTTTATTTTTAAGAATAATTTTTCTTTAAACAGGAGAAAAATTATGTCCATTAATTTCAAAGGCAGAGACATTTCTTTATTAGTCTCCTATCAAAAGCAACACCATTCTTCTTAAATATCCTGGAAGCAGTATAGTTAGTTTGTTTTTTATGAGGAAATGTAAATAAATAGCCCACTAAACCATTTACCCTAGAAAAGCAGCTGAGGGGCTGAAAGAAAATGAAAATAGTTACTAGATTACATACCCATCAGTACCATGGAAAAAAGGTAAAAGACAAAGCATGCTATTTTTCCCCACTGAAAACTACTCAATTTTCTATACATGTTTAATTTTATTTTCTTCTTCAAATCATATGTGTAGGGAATCTATATTTTATCTTCTACTGTACAAAAGCAAAAAAATGACCAAAATCTCCACTTAAATCAAGAGACTAACTATGATGTGGCTCAACTCTGAGGAGAAAAAAATCAGAAAAAGTACCATATCAAAATTATCTATTTACAATCCACCAAGTATATAACATTATACAGCAGTGGTTCTCAACCTTTCTAATGCCACGATCCTTTAATACAGTTCCTCATGTTGTGGTGACCCCTAACCATAAAATTATTTTCGTCACTACTTCATAACTGTAATTTTGCTACTGTTAATGAATCGTAATGTAAATATCTGTGTTTTCCGATGGTCTTAGGCTCTATAGCAGGAACCCACAGGTTGAGAACCGCTAGTAGGGTCGCCTACTACAGTTATGAAGTAGCGACGAAAATAATTTTATGGTTAGGGGTCACCACAACATGAGGAACTGTATTAAAGGATCGTGGCATTAGAAAGGTTGAGAACCACTGTTGTACAGTGTATTAAAACTCCATACAATGTAACTTCAGAAATATTATAATCTTGAAGGTGTAGTCTTGGTAGATGCTAATAACTTCTCTGGAAGATAGAAAAAGTTGATAAGAAAATGTCAATTCTGGAACTCCTGAGTTTTCACAACATCTTTGTTATAGAAATTTTTCCTGTCTCCCCATCCTTTACCACATCCTTTCCTAGTCACGTGGAGAATTAGGAATTACATCTATGCCCAGTCTTCTGCTACCATTCACTAAATGTGGAGCATATCTTTTAAAATATATCTTAAATAAGCTACATACCAGTTCTGCTGTGGTAAGACCGGGAAGAGTTCTACCAGCAGGAATAACTAATGAAGCTGCATAGAAAACGAAATAATTATACAATTCATTAGAATTTACCAAATGAATAAAATTCCTAAGTATAGCTTATTTTTTAAAACTGGTTTCCATTACTAACGTGTTTGACCATGGTGAATTCTAAACTTCCTGACCCCTAAAGAGGTAAAAGTATTTAACTATATTTTTCCCAACAACTTTAAGGATTTTACAACTAACCTACTTTAAATACCAAAAGAAAATTTTCATTTTAATAAAGTATACTGTATTATAGAAAGCCACAATAAATACCCAGATTATCTTTAGTAAGTCAATGTAGCACTAAATCTCCATTACAACATTTCACAGGGGAGAAAAGGTAATATTTGTTAAAGTGTATTATCTCCAAAGATTATACTATTTAGCAAAAATATATAACCCAACACCAATTACCCTAAATTCTATAGGTTCAAAAGAGCTTTCAATTCATTCATTTTATAAAAAAATATTTACAGTACTTTAGCCAAGTAAGACAAGCACAGCTACATAGGTGTAGAAATAAATGAATACCATGTCTCCTGAAATCTTTGCATAAAACAGGTATGACTGCTTAAAAAATATATAAGAATAAATTCTTGGGGAAATACCAACTCAACCTGTATTAAAGCTGCAATCTCATATCTTTATTTTCTACCAATTTTCTATGCTAACTATCCCTTTTTTATAATATATCTAAAAGGTTGGCCAAATGGCTGTAAATGTAATCATTTTAAAAATCAGTCTAAAAATCTAGTAATTCCAGTAGAAGGATCTCAGTTGATCAATGTAACCTTAAACCTTACCTCAAGGTTCATTTTACCTACATGAATATGACTGTTAAGACTATCATTTTGCCTTTTCTTTAACAAAAATCAGAATGTTCATGTAGCACAAAGGTATTAAATGTATATGGCCTTTCTCACATACTACATTAAGGAAAATTGTCCCAAGATCTATTTCTGACACTAAAATATACAACAAAAAGCTCAGAAGAGCAAATATCTTTTAAACCATTCTTCCCACATTAAGACAACAGAAGTGAGGCTACATAGATTGATGGTTAATGAAGCACAAAATTATTTTTATCCTCTGTTCATCTATGACTTCGCTTATTAACAGGCATTCTTTTAAAAAGGCTAAATTAGGAAGAATTGTGGTGGCAGGAAAACAATGGTATTAGTCTTAATTAGTTGAAGTGAGCAAAGCTTAAGCTGGTACAGCTTAAGCCATAGCCTGAGAGGAAACAAAAATCTGTTAACACATTGTCTGAAGCAATTAAATGAATTTCTTAAGGAAAAATAGCAACAATGCTCCTCTTTTAAAGACCTTGCAATAAATCCTAAAGGGTAATTCTCTATAGTTATATAAATCAAACAGAGCTGTAAGAGTTTTAAGAGTTTCTTTATAGCCATCAGAATAAAAGTAAAAACAAACAGAATTTTATAGTAAAGTTTCGTGCAGCTCCTACTTAAGTATGATACTAAATTCACAAGTTACATGCACCATTTATGTATGTTCATAAATTATATATATGTATATATATGTTATGTATAAATTTATGTTCCTGCAACACACTTTTCAAAATATTCAAGATGGTTTTGATAACCAATTCAGTTTTAACTGAATACATGTTTTTAGTTAAACAAAGTGTCAGAATTTTGGTCTTCATGTATATATTTTAAAATATTAAATTTCACAAAAGAATGTGCTTTTAGAAAGAATTCAATCCACAAATATAATTTAAGAAATTTTGTAAAAAGATAATATGGCATAACAATATTCACATTTATAAGTGTATTTTTCTTTGTACACCAAAAAGTCTTTGCTACATTAAGACAATTAATAATTTTACAATTCCTAGTCCTGCTTTGAATCATTCCAAATCTTAATAACCAAGTCACGTGATCAAGAGATGCAAAGACTAGTCAATTTCCTCTTTGTGACTACTCATTAACATATAAATGTCTCCCTCCATATGTTAACCAAACTGAATATTCTAACTAAAATTATCTCAAGAACCAACAGCATTGCTAAAATTTTCACCAGATCTAAGTTCAAGAACTACTGGACATAAGAGTTTATACTTGAACTTTAAGAGTTTTAATACTTAAAAATGACAGCCACCACAAACCTCTCTCTGTTCCTGTTCTTCTTTTACTTCCTCCCACAATGACTAATAGCTTCATGAAAAAGATCATGTAATATGAAGACCAAATAGCAGAAACTGATATAAATTGCCCTAGAAATAGATTAGGTGACTATATGTCCCAATTTGCCCAGAACAGTCCTAGTTTACACCTGCTATTCTGAGGTTACTAACAGAATCCCATTTCTCTCTAAAAATCAATAAAAATATATCCTTGGGTGAGGATTAAAAAATGAAAAAACTGACAGGACCTATGGTTATTCAGATTTAGGTATTTGGCAGACATTTTTTTGAAAATGAACTAAGTACGCCCACTACTTCAAGGAAAGCAAACTGATAATATTTGTTTGGTAATAATAAAATTCACATTTTCACCCTGACCGGTTTGGCTCAGTGGATAGAGCGTCGGCCTGTGGACTCAAGGGTCCCAGGTTCGATTCCGGTCAAGGGCATGTACCTTGGTTGCGGGCACATCCCCAGCAGGGGGTGTGCAAGAGGCAGCTGATCGATGTTTCTCTCTCATCGATGTTTCTAACTCTCTGTCGCTCTCTCTCTTCCTCTCTGTAAAAAATCAATAAAATATATTTTTTAAAAATAAAATAAAATAAATAAAAATAAAATTCACATTTTCAAGCAAAATATCTAAATTTAGAAACTTTATATCCACCACAGTGGGCTTGATAGCTTTCTAATACTTTTCTAATAGGATATGTGGTGATATTAATGCACATGATTTTTTTGAAATCTTATTTAATAAATGATGTGTCAACTGCACAACTCAGTGACCCAATATTTTCCAAATAACCAAATATGTTACAAAATTACACATGGATTAAAGAGTCATTCCAAGTGCAAGATCTACCAGTGAACTTTAACATTACAAAAAGTCCATTTAATGGTTTCAGATTCCACCTTGCACTACCTCTCGGAAACTACCACTTGTTGATTTTTAGTGTAATATTAAATTATCTGAAAATACTATTAAAATACTCCTTCTTTTCCAATTATCTACCAGTGGGAGGCTAGATTTTCTTCATATACTTTAGCTAAAACCACATAGCACAACAGATTGAACTAAAAATAGATATGAGAATCCAGCTGTCTTGTATTAACCAGACAACAAAATTTGCAGAAAAGTAATACAATGCCACTCTTCTCATTAAATATTTTTGTTCTGAAAAAATAGTTTTAATATATTTTAACTCATTTTAACAAATATGTTTTTATGTTAACATAGTCATTTTTAAATTAATAAACCAATAATTTTTAAATTTCTCAGCTTTAATTTCTAATATGGTAAGTAGATACTTAAAACCCACATAAAAGAAAGCTCTTCGAGTCCTGGCCGGGTGACTCAGTTCGTTGGAGCAGCATCCCATACACCAAAAAGGTTGCATGTTCAACTCCTGTTCAGGGCACATACCAAGGTTGTAGGTTCGATCCCAGGTAGGATCGATGTTTGTCTCTCACATCCATGTTTCTTTCTCTCTCTCTCTCTCTCTCTCTCTCTCTCTCTCTCTCTCTCATCAATAAACATATCCTTGAGTAAAGATTTTTTAAAAAAGAGCTCTTTGAGGGCCTCAATTTTTAACAGTATAAAGGAATCCTGAGACACCCAAAAAAAGTTGACAACTGAAGATAAAAGAATTTCTTAAATAAATGGACAATACAGTCAGAAACTATAATAGGACAAACAAGTTTAAAGGGTGGGACAAAGGCAAAGATTTATTGTATTGTAGAATTAATCTGAACTTGTTATCAAGAGATAAAAAGGTTGTAGAAATTAGTTTGTTATTTTAACCAAGCTTTTAAAAGTATACACTGGAAAGATATAATTAAGAAGTACACAAATTTTATAAGGCTATTTTATTTAAGAATCTTATTTTTAGGGTACCTAAAAATGAAGAAGAGGAAAAAGGCCCAAAATGCATTTTTAAAGGAGATATATATATATATATATATATATATTTCCTCTTAAACTACTTGATTATAAATGATGTAGAAGAAATGAGAAAAACTGTCTTATTTAAATGTAATTGTTTCTATTATTCTAACTTCTAAGACAGAGAATAATAAAATTGCTGAGTGAAAGCCAACTAAATAAATCAGTTTCAAGACTACTTTGTGGTTTAAATCACTGTGAATATTACCATCTTGTGGCAAAATCAAGTATTGCAATATTGAAGGACAAAGAACCTGAGAAGTGTTAACTATGCTTTTGATAAAAGACAGTCAAGTATTTTACTCCTTTCACACTTGCCATCCTCCAAGCCACTCCTAAGTAAAAATCTCTGAAGTTCTTTAATAAAGAAAAAATTCAAAAAGATGTTATTTAAATAGAAAAATAAAGGGATGTCTTAATAAAATAGGACAGTTAAAAACAATATCAAAAATCCAACACTGATGGAAAATGTTTCGATGTGTCAACTTAGTAATTAAAATTGCCATGGCTAATTCTTATAGAGCAGAGTTATACTTTATAAATATAGCATTAGATAAAATTTGTGTTTGGTAATTTACTATCTATTGTTAACTTACTTCATTTTTTTAATAAATTATAATTGCTGCCACACTTAAATTCTCTCATTTTGTAAATGAGGTATTAGCCTCCTTACTATTTTTCTCTTCACCTTGGCCCATGTTATTTACATGTGAATGTTCCCCAGTGTGCAATGAACAATCTAGTTATTACTAAAAATCTAATCCAAAATCACCTCTTACAAACATTAATCTACTGAATTTCAGCTAAACTCAATAAAACCTATTTTTGTGTGTAGCTGCATCTGTGTTTGTATAAACATATACATGTATATGTGTGTGTATGTGTACATGTTTACACACATATATGTCTACACACAGACACACACACACACAAAATGGAGCGTTAATAAAAATACGGAGATTATTCAGGCTACATCACTGTTTTGGATATATATACAAAGATGGCTAGAAACACACACACACATTAGGGTAGCATAAAATATTGTAAGAATCAGAGAAGAAAAGAAAGAATAAAGGCTAGAAAGATATAACAGTATAGTTTTCTCTCTCATTAGATAGTCTTTTCCAGTTTGATATACATAATATGGACACATATTTCTCTTAAAAGCAGAGGTCTAGTTTTAATAAGTCAAAGAATAAAGATTAGATGCATAGGGTCAATTTCTAGCCATCACTATATATATATATATATATATATATATATATATCCAAAAGAGTGAGGTAGCCTGAATAACCTCCATATTCTTGTTAATTCTCCATTTTGCTTTCAATACATTAACAGATGTATAATACAGAAACCAAGATGTATAATATATACAGAAACCAAGAGAAAGAATGCACAAGTATGCTAGCACCCATCTTTCCCTCTGCTTTTTCAACAAAGGTGTCTGGATTATTCCTTGACTAGAACTCACCAAATTCTTTGAAATAACCAAAGCATACTCCCAATAGTCACAAATTATATAACTGGTTCCTCTCAAGTAAGACTTTGTCACCTTTGTGGACTTTTAATATTTTAAAATATTAGTTGAACAATCTGATTATTTGTCAATAGTTATATGGGGTAACTGTGTTCACTTAATGGTAATGATTTTGAGGTCTGAGCCCTCTCACCTTAAGAACATTACCCTGTCTAATTCAAAACCACCACCAAATGAGAATTTGGTCTGAAGATCCAAATGGTACTAATTTACTAACTGTATCCAACCTGTTGGTGATTGCAATGTTTGGTGCAAGCTGTGTGGCAACTGAAGGGTGAACAGAGGTGAACGGACGCTATTTCTGAAGAAGTCTTCTGTTGCTTTAGACTGCAAAATCTTTGTTTCCCAGAGCTGCAGATAAAAAAATATTTGCTTTTAAACAAATAAAATAAAACATTATAATGCTTATTTATTTTTTTACTTTTTAAAAATTAAAATGTCAGCTGATGGCACAATGAATGGTAAGTATTAAACTATAATTAAGGGATTAAAACTATAATTATCCGTTTTATAAGCTGAAAAACAAGACAGAGAAACTTGTATTGACAAACCTGCTTTAAGTCTTTTAAGACATGTTCCTCTATACCTTCTTCAGCAAATAGATCCCGTACTCCTTCAATCACATCTTCAATTACAGATCTGTAGAGTTTAGGCTACACAAATGCAATTGTTAAAGTCTTAAATTCTCAAGTTTGAATGTATTCCAAAAAGACATGCAGTGTACACTTCCTAATCTTAGAGTTTAAACACAAACCACCATGTGAATTTTAATTAAGTGCATCCACCTCCAGTATGTATAGTCTTAGCTTGCCATAAATTGTGTTACATTCAGACCTATAGCCTCAGCCTATATCTACAAGGCTGAGTTAGAAGACTACAATAAAATATGAGAGAACTAGAGGCCTGGTGCACAGATTCATGCACCAGTGGGGTCCCTCGGCCTGGCTTGCGGAGATCAGTGGACCTCTGCGCCACTACAGCTCGGCCTTACCCACCAGCTCATGGGTCTCCAGCCCACTGTACATGTCAATCCCGCACGGCACAAAGTAGTGCGTGAAGCAGCAAGCAGCCAGGGAGGAGCCTGAGCCCGGGCTGGGCACCATGCCACTCCCACTCATCCTGGCCTGCTGCACCTGCCACCGCCTCCGCTCAGGTGCGCAGCAGCAGTGTCCACAGGAGAGGCTCACACCATTGCAGCTGCACTCGCCAGCCATGAGTCCAGGATCTGGCACCCGTCTGTCAGCTGAGCAGCGTGGGAGGACACTGACCACTGGGGGGCATTGAGTATCTGCCCCCTGGTGGTCAGTGCGCATCATAGCTACCGGCCCATTGTCCGGTTGCTTAGGCTTTTATACCTATACATATAAAAACCTAAGTGACCATTACAACCGGATGACCGGATGACTGGCCAGTAGCTATGAGGGGGCAGAGGCTCAATGCAGGAGCTGCCCCCCCTGGTGGTCAGTGCACTCCCACAGCCAACCTTCCACGGCTGGTCAATCTCCCATGGTCCCTCCCCCCAGCCGACTGGCCTCAATCAGGGCCAGCTGGCCAACCTTCCACAGTCGGCCCAGATGGAGACTGGGTGAGAGAGTCCCAATCA
This sequence comes from Cnephaeus nilssonii, assembly GCF_951640355.1. Classification (NCBI taxonomy): domain Eukaryota; kingdom Metazoa; phylum Chordata; class Mammalia; order Chiroptera; family Vespertilionidae; genus Cnephaeus; species Cnephaeus nilssonii. The sequence goes on along the minus strand of NC_137086.1, from coordinate 26,197,562 downwards.
GCCCCGATCGCCAGCCAGGCTGAGGGACCCCACTCGTGCACGAATTCATGCACCGAGCCTCTAGTCCTATATAATAAAAGGCTAATATGCAAATAGACCGAACAGAGGAATGACCAGTCGCTATGATGCGCACTGACCACCAGGGGCAGACACTCAACGCAGGAACTGCCCCCTGGTGGTCAGTGAACCACTCAGCCAGAAGCCGGGCTCACAGCTGGGGAGCGCAGTGCTCCCACCTCCAGGGCAGCGCTACGGATGTCCAACTGACGGCTTAGGCCCACTCCCCATAGTTGGACATCCCCCAAGGGCTCCCGGACTGCGAGAGGGAGCAGGCCAGGCTGAGGGGACCCTCCCCTGCCCCCCCGCCCCCACCCCCCCGCCGAGTGCATGAATTTTGTGCGCTGGGCCTCTAGTATATAGGTAATCTCATCAAGATGTATGGTTACTGTTATGTTACCTGGCTTTTGTGTCAGTATTTAATCCCCCTACTCCTTTTTAAAACGGAAATTAATTTAAGACAGGTGGAAATGAATCTGTCTTTAATTTACCTTTTTCTCAAAGAGGCCAAAGGAGCTTTTTATAGAATTCACTATATTTTTCCATAAATGCAAGTAAACTCCTAATAAGCCATAAGATTGGAACAAGCACTTACAATAGAGTAAACAAAGCCTGACCCACTTCCAAAATACACATACACCAAAAAAATATTCTGAACCATTGTCAAGTAAAAATATAACTGCACCAAAACAGATTGCCTAACAGAAACGAAGAAATGAAAGAACCTTACCCTTCCACAATCTGCATATTGCAGAGACTAAGCAACACCCTAAAATACTTCCTTAAAAAAACACATGCCATAACGATAATATTAAAAAACATTTCTATCCAGATTAAACACTGGTCATTATCAATAGAAAAATAGTCCTGTGAAACAAACTTGGTCCTACAAATCTATGTAAATTGTGCTCTACTCTCACCCCAATGTAAAATGGCAATACTAAGTATAATAGCAAGACTGACCTAGTGAAAGTCCCACTAATAAGAAATGGCAAAACAGGAATTTAGTTGAGTTGTTTGAAATTGCTTAATCAAGCCAAAATGGAAATTGTGGCATTCTAGCATTGCTTTTTCATACTATCCAGGAAATACTCCCACTCATGCCAAGAGTAGCCAGGTTTTAAACTAATGCTTCTAAAGATCCAGGCTAAACCTATGAATAGGCCAATCAGTTACCTTTAAATAATGTTATTCACAAGCATATCCATTAAGATTAAGTGCCCTAGATTAAATGCTTCTCTTTAAACAGTTTACCCTGATAAAGGCATACTTCAATGTTGGTCCCAGCTAGTGTGAGCACATTTAAAGCTGAAGGAAAAAACTCCTAGGGCTAAAAACATCTTTAAAATCTGCTCTCAGAATGTAACAGCAGCCATCAAAAATAACCCATTAGAACACAGTTTTTCAAAAGCAAAGTGGGCATTAAACATACTTTCTTTCTTTCTTTTCTAGGACTACAGTTAGATTTTATATCCTTTTCCTATCTGTTACCTTTTCTAAAACTTTGTATACTCCAGGAAATCTACCTTAATCTCTTCTCTATTTAAAACACACACGCAGGCACACACTCTTTCTCTCCTTGGAGTACATCATCCGATAAAATGACATACATGGTAAGCTTATATTAGGACATAAGTATTTTACATAACTTAAAACTCATTAACATCAGAAAATGGATACACATTAAAATAATATTTCTCTAAAAATAGACTCTTTCGTGCTGCACATGTATACATGGAACTCATCAAATCACAGATCTGGACAAGCACCATTGCCTTTCACCAAATGTGAAGGCTGTTGAGATGCACTGAAAATGAAAGTGAGTCCTTGCTTTATTTTTTCCCCCTTTAATTCGGGTTTTTAAGATTGACAGAGGGTCTCACGAGTGCCACTTCACCTGTCAGTTCTCATCCTGAGGCTTAGGAACCGCTAAAGGAGACCCGATTGTACAGTTAAGCAGTAAGAAGCTAAAAGTTAGGGGAAGGAAGGTGAGGGAGAACTTTGAAAATACACGGTGGGTAACATGAAATATACTGCCTGTGATTTTGTGTAAATAATATAGCTCAGAATCAACTATAACCGAACTTCCGAATTACAACCGGAGTCCCGCTGACCTCGGGAAATGTCTACACACGGGAAACTGGGAGGGGTAAGGTCAGTTCCATATCTCACCGCCTCCTAAAGGTCTCATTCTAGACACCCTCCGTTTGGGGAGCAGGACAGAGGGGACACTTGCTCTTCCGGTGGGAGCCAGGCCCCACTTCCGGCAGGGCTACTGGCCCTCAGCCCATCCTCCCACATGGAGAAGAGCGGGAGCCCCTGAGGGTGAGGGTTTCTTAACTGTCTGGAAGCCCGGAGGAAAAAGGGGGTGCCGCGCTCGACTGCCATAAACCCAGGACCTGGCCCCCTCTGCACCAGGAGTGTAGGCCCAGGGGCCAGGCTGGGCCTCCTTACCACGGAGTTGACACAGGCCATGACGGCGGCTGCAACGCCTCGCCGCCAGCGCCTGCGCAGCACGCTGTGTGCTTTGAACGTCGTCCTCCCCGCGCTTTGAACGTCCCCGGGTGCACGTTGCCTGCGTGGCTACGTAAGGACGTGCAGGCGTCGAGGCGGGGAGGAGAGAAAGAGTCACAGACTGAGCCGCGTTTTCTGGAGGGGCGGTGCCAAGGCGGGAAGAGGGTGGCCTGTGTGGGCAAGGAGCCAACTAAACCGGGATGGTTAAATCCGGTTTGATCAGTTTGGGACCGTTCACATGACCTCTGAAGAACCTTTATTTTCTCAATCTGTGAAAAAAAAAAAAAGAAAAAAAAAGGCTGAGAATAAAGCTGTATGTCAGTTCACCTTCAGCTTTCAGGGCAGTTGGACCAGGAAAGAGGGGAGGCTAGCGGTATCTGTTCTCTCCTACCAAATTTCATTCCTCCCTCTCCGCCCACTCGCAGCTGAACTCCAATAAAAATATAACAAGAACCAGGCTCTTCAAGATTGGTTCTCCAAGTTATCGGACAGCAGCATCAGCAGTATCTGGGAAGCTGTTAAAATGCAAATTAGTGCCAAAACCGGTTTGGCTCAGTGGATAGAGCGTCGGCCTGCGGACTCAAGGGTCCCAGGTCCGATTCCGGTCAAGGGCATGTACCTTGGTTGCGGGCACATCCCCAGTGGGGGTGTGCAAGAGGCAGCTGATCGATGTTTCTCTCTCATCGATGTTTCTAACTCTCTATCCCTCTCTCTTCCTCTCTGTAAAAAATCAATAAAATATATTTTTTTAAAAAATGCAAATTAGTGAGTACCACCCCAGAGCCACAGAATCAAACTCTCGGGATGGGGCCTAGGCTTCTGTAACCTCAACATGCTCTCCGGGTGATGCTGATGAGCACGTAATGAGACTCTGTCCCAAGACAAAGCTTCTCCGCTTGGCTGCACATTGAAATCACCTGGAGAACTTAATAAAGGTTTGGCACTTAAGTGGCACCCCAGAGAATCAGATTTTATCATGCAGCTAAGGTGGAGCACCACCGCTGAAGAAAGTCAGCACCCCAATACCACCCAAGGCCCATTCCTCCTCAGGCAGACATCACCATCTCTTGTTCTACAATAATTCCCTTCCTCCCCTGAAGGGTAGAGCATCTAGGGCATACCTTGCCTAGGGCAGAGGATAGATGTAAAAATAAATAACCTGCAGGATTAGAAAAGGGAAGGAGTCATCTATTGCCACTACTCTGCCTGTTAAACAGCCTTTCTAGCTTGCAGATCGGCCCTTAGCCTAGTCAGATGGCTTATTTAATGATTAAAAATTCTATTAGGTTTAAAATTGGCTGTTTACTTATTTAGTTGTGCATGTTGAGTTCAGTAGAGCTATTTATGCCCTACCACTCTTTATTTGCTTCTCCTGGGTCGGGTATCTTATGGTTTGTGAGTTTCAAGCAGCTGATTTATATGAAGCCCTTCAGAAGACTTTCCTAAATTGAAAACTATCTGAAATTTATTTTACAAGAACCCAAGAATAATATATAGTAATTTTTAATGATTGTATCTCTACCTGGCAATTTACTACCAGAAGTATTCAAAGTGACTTATTTTTCACCCAAAATATAAAGCTAAAAGCAGTCATTGATTCCTACTGATATTATAAAATCCAATTAAATTATTCAAGCTGGGAAATAAGAAAGCTGAAAGGTCTCTTGTTTTCCATCTTTTCATACCGAGGTTTTAAAACTCTATTCCTAAATGCATAGGGTTGGTAATCACCTAGCTTTTTGTGAGAGCATACTATTTTATATTACTTCATTATATATTTTACCCTCCTAGGGCTATACTGTAGAGTAGACCATACATACTATTTTTGTTGTTAATGCTCACCCGAGAATACTTTTTCCTTGATTTTTTTTTTTCCTTAGAGAAAGTAGGAAGGGGAAAGGGAGAGAGAGAGAGAAAGATTGGTGTGAGAAAAGCACATCGATTGGTTGCCTCCCATATGCACCCCCAAGAAGGCCAAGGATTGAACCTGCAACCCAGGTACTTGTCTTTGACTGGAAATCAAGCCCAAGACCCCTCAGTGCTCGGTCCAACTCTCTAACCACTGAGCACACCAGCCAGGGCAGATCATACATACTTTTGAAATTAAATTTGGACCTTGATAACCATAAAAAGTGTGACTAAGAGTTGAACTGTTATTGCTGAGTATATTTAATAGAGTATACTACTTAGTAGAGTTACATTGAGGTTATATAACTTTGGCAGAGCTGTGTCAGCAACTTTCCATTTGTCCCTTGGTATGTGTCTGTATGATGGTTAGTAGACTCAGATGTAATTTTTTCTCAAGAACAGACAATGGCTTTTAGAAGATAAATACTTTAACCCACATTCTAGGTGAATCCAAATTACAAATCTGCTCTGGACCTATGGTAGCCAGTTTCCAGGATGCTCCCCAGTGAGCCTCACCTCTTGGTATTTACAACCTTGTGTTGTGCCCTCCCACATTGTACCATGGTTTTGCTGGGTGACCAATACAATAAAGTAGAAGTGATGGTGTATCACTTCCAAGATTAGGTTATAAATGACTGTGGCTTTCTTCCGTAGGATTCCTTCAGATCACACATTTTGGGAAAAGAAATCTGTCGTGTTATGAGGACACTCAGATAGCCTATGGAGAGGCCCATATGGCAAGGAACTGAGATTCCAGCCCATGGCCAGCAAGGATCAGAAGCCGGTAGACAGTCATATGAATAACCTTGGACATTGCTCCATCCCCAGTTGGGCTGTCAGATTATTGCAGTTCTAACTGACAGCTTGACTGCCTCCCTTTGAGGGACCTGGAACTAGAACCACCCTCTGGGTTCTCCCAGGTTCTCAATTCCCAGAAACTGTGTGAGATAATAAACATTTATCATTTTAAGCAGTTAAGTTTAGGGGCAATTTAGCCCATTCTCTGATTGGACTGTGACTAGTGAAAGCTTGGTTTTCCCTCATTGTAATCCCAGCATTTAAATACCTTCATCCATCACAAGAACATTTGAAAAGTATGTAAAGGATTCATTCGTTATAGACTATAATTTTATAGCCTCGACCCCAGGTTATCATCAAACAAGCAAACTGTTATAGTCGTGTAATGGTCACATTTCTTTTGTCAATAATTCAAACTCAGAGGGAAAGTGTGTTCATACACAAAACACCTTTGATGCTAAAATTGAAATTTCAAGATCCCAAAGCCTCGGTGAGGCAATTTTACAGTGTCTATTTTTTATGTTAGTAAATAGAGAATAAAAAAGGAATGCTGAGCTTCGGTCCTTCTTTGTGTAGTCAGTTCTTTGGAATTACAACGTGTGGCAAAGCATAAAGCTCTTCCCCAACTGCCCATCATGGTTCAGAGCATCAGGTTTTCATTTTCTCCTGCTTTGTTTAAAGACTACAATATATATTTAAGATATCATTTATAAGCAATACCAGTTTTGTAACAGTTAAGCAACTTTTTAATAATCAGATTAATTTCCTTGCATTCTGTATGTTCTCATTACTTTTGCCTGGAGGTTTCAGTGATACTATTACAAAAGTAAAGCAACAATTTCACTTTGCTTATTGTGAGAAAAGGCCATATGTATGAAGTCCTTTAAGAATGCTTTTTTAAATGTATTTTAGAGGCAGCCAATTATTTTTAACATATTAGATTTTACAAATACAGGGTATTTCAGTAACTGTATAGACTCTAAATAGCATATTTATCATCAATGAAAAATACAAGTTAGTCTATGATAATATGGCTTAAGGCAGCAAATATTCATAATTAGTTTCTGAGCATTTTGCAACCAGTGCACTAAACCCAGCAGTATTGTGTTTCTCTGCTTCTGTTTCATCCTTCACATCTTCCAGGAAATGAAAATCCAGATAATCTCTGCCTCACCTTGTAACTTTGAAATAGTTACAATGTTGGTAGTTCTGATTTATTTATACTCTGCACTTTTGTAACATTTTCCACTTTCTAATACAACTTCAAAATCAATTTATATTATTTGAACATCAGATACTATTCCACCATGGTGAATCCCTTCCCCCTCCATCCCCAATAGAATTTCAATTAAAATGACTGTGTGACACAATGCTATGGCCAACTAGTGACCTTATCACACAGTGGAACACTGTTAATGACCACATTACTGCCTATTTTAAAATGTTCAATAGTAAAGAGATGTATACATTGTGTACATATGAAAATTAGTGATTATAATTAACTCACAGAGTACGGAGGGTGACTTCAAACACAATTTTCCCCATGGTTACTTTTTCAATATTCTCATCAGGGTCTTGATAAGGATTCAGTAATTTCCTAGCTAACAACTTATTCCATTTTCATTTCTTTAATCACAATGTGTATAATCCTATGTGAGCATGAAATATCAGCAAGAATAATATCCATTGTCTCCAGTTAACTTTCCAATCTAAATTTCTACTTAGAGAAGATGGGGGTAAAGACCAATAAACTGAACTTAAGGCTATGACCTGGAGAGAACCAACCCACTGTGTTCTCAGAATAATTGTACTTTACTTTTTTTCCTAACTTGTCTCATTTTATAAGAGGTAAATGGAAGCATCCTGCATATTCTACATCTTAGGTTATCTTAGGTGCTTCAAATAGCAAGAGAGGCAGGGACAACATGGAACAGACACTTCTTCCTAGTCCTTCCACTAAGTATAGCTAAAAACTCTAGATATTACATAAAAAAACAATCATAAGAAGACTCTGAAAGGTGGAGAGAAGAGCATAGAGCAATTAGGAGCCACACAACTGAAAGAATGATATAGCAGTTAACCCCTTGGTTTTCTTTCTGCTTTGTGTATACTGGACAGGGTGCTCGTGAAGCTGGCAACCCAGAAACATCAATGGTCGCAGACAAAAAAAAGAACAAAAGCCTTTTCCTCTAGCCAAAGGACCAGGAGAGGGGCAGCAGGACTGAAAACTTTAAGACAAATAACTGTTCTACTCCAGTCAAATACCACAGGAAGAACTGGCCCCACCCCTGCCCTATAGGGAGTTTAGATTTCACTCTGCCCAGCTGCAATGAGGTGCAGGCATCCCCACAATGTCACTGGAGATGCAGTGCCTAGACTTGTACTCCACCGAGCTATAGTGGGGCATCCACACCACCTCTGGGGCGGTGTTAGAGAAGCCAAGACTTTCATTCCTGCCCAGTGGTAGTGATTCCTCCCCCTGAGAGTCAGTGCAGGCCATGTGAGAAGGAGTAACAATATACCCCAGGATGATGTCAGTGGACCCTGATGGGGGATCTGAACTTCCACCCAACCCAACAGTAATGAGGGGCTCCTCCCTCCCCGAGGGTGTCAACAGACACTGAGCCAGAAACATGGCCCTTCACCTCCACCTGGCAATAGCAAGATGGCACTCCCACCCGCCTGGTGTCAGAGAAGACCCTCTAAAACAGAAGATTTAAATAAGATACAGAGTATCATAACAAACTGTCCAGGATGCTATTGAAAATCATTTGTCATACCTAAAACCAGGAAAATCTCTACTTGAATGAGAAAAAAAGTCAATAGACACCAACACAAAGGTGACTAGATGTTGAAAGTATCTGACAAGGATTTCAAAGCAGTCTCATAAAACTGCTTTGAAGAGCCCCGGCCAGTTTGGCTCAGTCGATAGAGCATTGGCTCTTGGACTGAAGGGTCCTGGGTTCGATTCCAGTCAAGGGCACGTACCTCGGTTGCAGGCTCAATCCCTGGCCCTGGTGGGGGTGTGTGTAGCAGGCAACCAATTTCTCACATTGATGTTTATCTCACTGTCTCTCCCTCTCCCTTCCACTCTCTATCAATGGAAAATATCTTCAGGTGAGGATTAACAAGTACAACAATAAAAAATAAAAAAACGCCTTGATGAGCAATTAAGAAAACAATTTAACAAGCACTTTAAACAAACAAAATAATACAAAGTCTCACCAAAAAAAACAGAAGATATAAAGAAGAACCAAATGGAAATTATATACTGAAAAAATTAAAAATTCAATGAGCTTGTTATGAATTGAACTATGACACCCCCCCAAAAAAAAAAGGTATGTTAAAGTCCTAATTTCTAGTACCTCCAAGTGTGACCTTATTTGGAAACAGGATCTTGCAGGTATAATTAGTTAAGATGAGGTCATACTGAAGTAGAGTGGGCCCCTAATCCGATAGAACTGATGTCTTTATAAGAAAAGAACAAAGATACACAGAAAGACAGCCATGTGACAACAGAGGCAGTGATTGATAGAATGAATCTATAAACCAAGGAATACCAAAGATCGCCAGCAAACATCTGAAACTAGAAGAGGTGAGGAAGAAATTCTCTGCCAAAGGTTTCAGAGGGAGTATGGTTATGTCAACACCTTGATTTCAAATTTCTAGCCAAACTTCAACCTATGGTAATACATTTATGTTATTGTAAGTTACCCAGTTTATGGTATTTTGCTATGGTAGCAGTGCAGTTGATTATAGTAAAAACGTAGGGAAAACCCAAATGTCCATCATCTGATGAGTGGGTAAATAAAATGTGGTATCACTGTATAATGGCATGAAATATTATCCTACCTAATAAAATAGTAATATGCAAATTGACCACACCTTTGCTACGCCCACCAGCCAAAGTCACGCCCACCAGCCAATCAGGGTGAGTATGCAAATTACCCAACAAAGATGGCAGTTAATTTGCATATGCTGAGGGAGGGAGGAGTGAAGACTGAAGACAACTTAGAAGGAAGAGGGAGGAAAAGCGGAAAGCAAGGTGGCTGCCAGAGGGACAGCCCGGGCAGGGCGGAGTGGGGCGGGCGGCAGCGACGCACGGGTGCAGGCGCGGTGGCCGCGGCACACGCGGCCGCAGCAGCCGCTTGCAGGATTCTTCCTGCAAATGGGCTACTAGTTAACAATAAAAAGGAATAAAATTCTGATATATGTATGAACCTGGATGAACAATGTGGAAGAATCTCAAAAACATTACACTTAGTGAAAGAAGCCAGAGACAAAGGGCCTACATTGTGAATTCTATTTATATGAAATATCTAGAAAAGGTAAATATATAGAGACAGTCATTAGATTAGTGGTTGCCTGGGACTGGGATGAAAACAAGGAGTGACTGAAAATGGGCTTGAGGGATCTTCTGGGGGGTATGGAAATGCTCTAAAACTGATTGTGGTGATCGCTGTACAATTGTGTGAATATAATAAAAACCATTGAATTGTACACATAAAACAGGTGGATTTATTATATATAAGTTAGTCCTCAACAAAGCTGTTAAAAGGTGTCAGGAGAGGCTCTCTTCTTTAGTGTAGACATAATTTTTTTTAAATTGTGGTAAAATACACACAACATGAAATTTGTTATCTTAACCATTTTAAAGTACAGTTCAGTGGCAGTAAGTACATTCATATTGTAATGCACCCACCACCACCACCATCCATCTCCACACCTCTTTTCACCTTGCAAAACTGAAGTTATATGCCTATTAAACAATAACTCCCCATTTTTATTTGGGGTTATACTCTATCCTTACATGGACAAGTCAAGGAAATGAAGCACCTTCTGCAGCTATAGAATGGGTCCAAAACACTTTTAACAAAAGGTGCTCTCATTTCACAACTAGAAATAACACTTACTGTATCAGATGTTAAGGTATCAATGGAAAAACACGATCTCTGGTACATAGTAGGTGTTAAAAGGCTAAAAGTGCTTTATCTTCTCTTTAGCAGCTTTTACAAACAAGATTAAATCAAATTTAAAACAAATATTTTAATCTTTTCAACCCCTTGAAGATATATATGTGTGTGTGTTTATTAAGGAAAAGTCTATTTGTAATTATAAGTGTGATAGATTTTAAATTTCTCAAGGACTGAGGTTATGTATTATTCATCCTTATATGCCCCCTGCGTGCCTAGCACAGTCCCTCCATTATAGAAAGCATTCATTAAATCTTATTGATTGGAAGTTATTGTTAAAATGATATAAAATGAAATTTCTAGCCCATTTGTGGGGAAATAATTAGGGACAAAGATGCAACTATCCTTAGGAGAAGTAGTACATTGATCCAAATTCATCCTATCATTTATTCATTCATTCAATATTTTTTATTCAACATATAGGTTATAAGCTCTGGCTAAGGGGTCAGCACCATAGCATTGGCATTGATACTACCATCACCTACCACCACCTCTGGATTTGGGTCTCTTCCCAGAAAACAGGAAATCAGTTGGCAGAGAACTCCAATCAGAATTCCAGCTGGGGAGGAGGAAAAGATACATACACAAGCAATTACAATATAATGGGATTAGTACTAAAAATCACTTAGGAATAACACCACCTGAATGGGGAGAGCCTGGGAAGGCTCTCTGTGGTGAGATCCCTAAACTAGGATGTGTGGGATGCATAAGGGACAGAGGAAGGGGGCCAGGAAGAGGGGTTAAGGGAGAGGGCACTGTACAAGCCAGAGCTTGGGGCATGAGAGAGAACATGGTGGGTTTGAGGAAATGAGAGCAGTTCAGTTTGGCCAAAAGACAGAGAACCAACCAGGCAAATGTGGCAAAGCTGAGACAGGCTGGTGATCCGTGCCAGGTCACTGACTGCAGCATGGAGCGTGGGTTGGAGGACGGCCATGCTGAAAGCAGAGAAGCAGTTAGAAGTCTGTGGGGTCAGGAAGAATGAGCAGCCCTGTTTGAAAAGCATGCAGCCGAAGTAATGTCTACAGGGGAGGACAGCAAGATCTACGTTACTGATGTATATCGTTTCAGGGCACTCAATCCAATAAGGCAAACAGGAAGAGAGGGGAAGACCCCAAGGGACTTGAGGAGGTTCAGGGGACGGGGTAGAGCAGCCAAGGATGGAGAGAAAGGCAATAAAAAGAGGGCGACAAGCATCATCCTGTTCACAATTTTACCCAAGGCCACTTCTGATCCCAGTGTGAGTTTAATATAGAATCTGTCCTTTTCCACAATGAGTACTTAGCGAAGCCTTTGAAAAGTGTTTCAGAATATCTCAAAATTATCCACTGGAGAGGCAGGCTCTTGGCATTTAACAATGCCACTGTTCACAGATGCTCTTTCCCTGTCCTTTTCATGGCACTTGACCTTTCAGTGGAATTCTCTCTGAGCAGTGTAAAAATATCAAAATAAAACCCTACAGAAAAGGACAAGCACTGCAACCGGGTGCCATCTCCCACCCACCACGCAGCCACTCGCAGGTCTGCAGTGTCTCTCAGAGATGAGAGGCAGAAAAGGAGACTAAATTCCATAGTGTTCACAGTGGGTTTCCCCAATCAGAACATGTATTCTCTGTTAGAGGGAATTAATAATCTCAGTTCCCAAATTAAAAATAGTTGATATTCAATCAAGCATTAGCATCAGTAAAGAGCACATAAATGGAAAGACATGACCAAAGTATTCAAGAAAATAAAATTAGCACTGGCCAGTGTGGCTCACTTGGTTGGAGCGTCATCCTGTACACCAAAAAAGGTGGTGAATTCAATTCCCTGTCAGGGCACATACCCAGGTTGCAGGTTTGATCCCAGATCAGGGTGCATACAGGAGGCAGCCGATCATTGTTTCTTTCTCACATCAATGTTTCTCTCTCTCTCTCTCTCTCTCTCTCTCTCTTTCTCTCTCTCTCTCTCTCTTTCCCCCTCCCACTTTCTCTCTCTAAAAAAGTCAATGAAAATAAAACAAAAGAAAATTAAAGTCCATCACAAAGGAACCTTAAAGGGATTCCACAGATACCCACCCTCTGTGAGAGGATGAAAAGTCTCTGAATCCAATTCCATTTCTGGAAAAGAAATAATACTTTGGATATATAGGCCTACCTGCATCTATACCCATAAACTCTGCCTTCCCGCCTATTGCAATGAGTGAACTTTTCATGCCCTTATCTAAATCAGCCCCTCTGCTAGCACCTCCGATCCCATCCACTCATCTACCCAGAGGTATAGCCCTAGTATTTTCTCTCTGTGTCTTCTGCATCATCATTTTTCCTTTCACTAGTGCCAGCATGCAAAGATAGCCACCACCCAATGGTATACAAGGGTGGGGAGGAACAGTCAGTCTTGGATGCAGGTAATAATGGAATGCATTATCTGTATAGAATCTATATATATAAAAGCCTAAGCAACCAAATGACCAAACAATCGGAACAACTGGAACAACCAGAACAACTGGTTGCTATAACGTGCACTGACCACAAGAGGGCAGATGCTCAATGCAGGAGCTGCCCCCTGTGGTCAGTGCACTCCCACAATGGGAGCACTGCTCAGCTGAGACCTGTCCCGGCAGCCCACCAGCCCGGTGGCAGTCACTCACTCCCTCAGTAGTCCTGCAGGTCCAATCTCTGGAGAATGGGTCAGACACCAACGGACCAGTGCCACTGGCATGATCCCAATAGTGTCACCAGCCTTCTGGAAGTCAGCCTCGGGCATTGCGGCCACTTCCACTCCCTAGCCACTCCACAAGGAAGAAACATAAAAGCAGCCACCAGGTGGCTCCTGACAACTGGCGCGAATGTCAGCGGGACGGATCCGGATCCGGATCCGGATCCGGGTCAGCAAGGGCATCCCACCACCTGCCTGAAGGGCCGATGGCATTCCAGCCTCCCCAAAGCCCTCAGGGCCCCACCCATGCACAAATTCATGCACCAGGCCTCTAGTTTAAATAGAATAATGAAACTCACTAAAAGTCAGTCTGCTTTCTATAATCACCACGTGCTGTTGTAAGCCATGTCGGAAATAAAATGCTACCACCAAACCCCAATTTTTTCATTAGCATAGTGTTCTAAATAGTTGGTGAATTGCTATTGAGTTTAATAATGCATATGTAAGCTTCAAATCAGAAAATTTAAATTTCTCAGCATTTAATAAACATTGTCTTCTATAGAGAGGGTAATTTGGAAAACTCCCAGTTATGTAGTTAAACCAAGGACATATGTGGATTCAGATACACATGTTCATTTGGAGGATACCTGATGGTCCAGAATCATTCACACTTGATTCAGGTGCAGTTCTTGCCCCAATCCTGGGTTTAAACCACAGAGTAAAAATTAAAAAATGATTGTAAAGATAAAGAAATAGAACCTGAGTTACTTCAACTCTGTCATTCTCTGTGACCATTTGGAGTTGCTATTTATGTCTTTAAATTTTTTTTAAAGTGAAATAGAATGTGAAGGGCAAGATGTAATATTTTTGCTTAATAATTTTTGTTTAGTTACTTTACACATAAAATATTTATTGTATTTGAGTAATAATATATTTAAAATTGAAGTTTATTATTTTTTTAATATATATTTTTATTGATTTCAGAGAGGAATGGAGAGGGAAAGAGAAATAGAAACATCAATGATGCCAGGGCATGTGCCCTTGACCAGAATTAAATATGGGACCTTTCAGTCCACAGGCCTACTCTCTATCCACTGAGCCAAACTGGCTAGGGCTATTCTTTTATTTTAATCATTGTCTTAAAACTAAAGAAGGAATCTACACTAATAGAAGAGTAAGATGCAAATTGACTGTACCTTCACGACCCACCAGCCAACCAGGAGTGAGTATGCAAATTAACCCAACAAAGCTCGTGGGTTAATTTGCATAAGCAGGCACCAAGTGGCTGGGGGCGGGGCAGGAGGGCGGAAAGTTGGCTCCAGGCCTGAGCGAAAAGGTAGCTCTGGTCGGAGCGAAGGTGGTTCTGGCAGCCAGGGGAAGGAAGATCCATTCTTGCATGAATCTTTGTGCGTCAGGCTTCTAGTAAAAAATAAAACATTACAGTAGCAGTTGCTTAAGTTGTACCTTTTGCATATATTTTTATTTTATTAAAATTCACTTGTAATTACTGGACAACTATTTAAATAAAATGTTATTATACCAAACTGTAACAAAGAACCAAAGTATAAACTGTTAGGTAAATATAAAAACTATTGAATAAATATTTGTGGTTTTCTTTTTATCCTGCACAAATGTGGAGGAATTTACAAGTGTTTGTTTGCAAGATTGTGAAAACAGCAACCAGTTCATAACTATTCTAAAATTCATAACAAAATCTAAAGTAAGATCTCCCTACCAATATGAAATAACATTGACTGGTGGAGTTCATCCAAGAAAATATTTAAAAGCAAAACAAGAGGTGTTGAAGCAATGGCTAAATTTATAATTAATGAAAACTCTGAAGCAATACAAGCTGACACATCCAAAACACCCTACGATAGAAACACCACAAGATTCAGATGACATGGGACTGAAAGATGACAAGGTCCCAATTTCTGTAAGCACTGACAATGAGGAAGAGAAGGAAATGTTCAGCAGGAGTCAACATCAATAAGATGGTTTTTATTTTTAATGGAGAGACATTAGTAAAGACCAAGACTAAGACTTTGGTCTTAAGCAGGGGATGGGTGTTAAAAAAAGATCTCATCCTCACCAGCTACTGTCCCAATGTTCATATTTACAAAAAAAAAAAAAAAAAAAAAAAAAAAAAAGCTCCTCAAAAAAGCCATCTACTAACTGTCTCCCCACCCAATTGAGTTGTCTGTCAAGGTCACCGACGATTTCCATGTTGCTTGCCAAATTCAGCAGTCACTTCTTAGTTCTCCTCTTATCCTGTCATCAACACTTGAGGCAGCTGATTACACTTACTCCAGATAGCTTCTCATCTCCCGCCCCTTTACTGAATCATCCTCCTTTTCCTGAACTCTAAACTTCAGAGTCCAAACACTCAGTTCTCAGACCACCTCTACTCTTGATATTCAGTGAGCTCATCCAGTCCCACGGCTTCTAGTACTTATAGCTCTAAATGTTACATCTCCAGCCCAGACCTCTTTCCAATTATACACTCAATTGCTACCTGCTGTCTCCACTTGGATGTCTGATAAGTGTCTCAAAGTTAACACACCCAAACCTGAATATCTGATCTTTCTCCCCAAAACCTGCACCTACAACAGTCTTACTTTTCTTTTCTCCATAAAAGACAGCTCCATTTTTCAGTTGTTGAGGCCAAAAATCTGGGAGTCATTTTTGGTTCCCATCTTTCCCTCATGCTGGGAATCTCCTCCAATCTGTCAGCATACCTATTAGCTCTGTTTTCCAGTGGGTTCTGAGTCCAACCATTTTTCATCTCCCATCACCATTCCTAGTGACCATCTCTCACCTGGGTTAGTGCAATAGACACATATGTCTATCATCCACTTATTATTTAATCCAGTGGTTCTCAACCTTTCTAATGCCGCGACCCTTTAATACAGTTCCTCATGTTGTGGTGACCCCCAACCATAAAATTATTTTTGTTGCTACTTCATAACTGTAATTTTGCTACTGTTATGAATCGTAATGTAAATATCTGTGTTTTCCGATGGTCTTAGGCGACCCTGCTAGCGGTTCTCAACCTGTGGGTTGCGAACCACAGGTTGAGAACCGCTGCTGTAGAGCCTAAGGGTCCTGGGTTCCATTCCGATCAAGGGCACGTACCTCGGTTGAGGCTTCCGGCCCTGGTTGGGGCATGCAGGAGGCGACCAATCGATGTGTCTCCCTCACATCAGTGTTTCTGTCTCACCCTCTCCATTCCGCTTTCTCTAAAAATCAATGGAAAAAATATCCTCGGGTGAGGATTTTTTTTTAAATCAACAAAAACATATTCTTAAAAAGATATTTTTGGAAGCATATTGTTCTAACAGGCTTTATAAAAGAGGACAACATCCACCCAAAAAGGTTTTGGAGAGGAAGATAGCGGCCATCTCAAAAAGACAAAGCCCATTACTGACTTCGGAGGACTAAACAGGGTGAGAAGGCTCATTCCTGAGTCCAGGTGGCTTGGAATATTCTCCTGAAAGCATATATTTGCTTGTTCTTACCTAAGAATCTGAAAGTACAATCCTAGGCTGAAGCATTTTTGAGACCACATTGACCTTGATACATGCAACTGAAGCTGAGAAGTCAAACAGGATGGATTCATTATAATCGTTTATAAATCTTTTAAAGTAAGCAGATTTTAAGTTTATTAACTCTCATTAGAAAAAAGTATGTTTGAAATCTGTTGGGAAGAATGTCACTCTTTTTCTGTTCCTAGCTAGCACTTAGAAATGTTTACAGATAAGCATGGTATTTAAATCTTTGGGAGGTGTAAAATTGTATTCAACAGCATTTTTAGACAAAGCATTAAGAATACTTTTAAGTGTTTGTCCAGCTCATTCATTTTAAGTATACTCCACTGGACTCACAATGCTTTGAGATGCTTTACAAAATGCCCCCAAGATCTTGTATTAGTCATAATACAAGGAACCACCAAATTCAAATGTAGTTTCTAATGCTGAGGAGCAGCAGCTTGCATGTGAGCGCCCTCTTCTGTTTCCAGAATATACCGCAAAATGCCTTACACGAAATTCACAATTCTGGATAGTACAAAATGGGCTTTTCGGGAAAACTCCAACACACACAATCATGTTCTTGAAATAAGTTATCCTCCCACCTGTGGCTTCGAAGGCTGTTTTTGGAGCAGATGCAGAAGGGGAAGATAAGGGAAAAGTTTCAATCCCCTAAGCCAAATGACGGTTTGCATTTCTTCACTAGGAAGTCTCATAGAAATGAACTTCATTCAATCTTTTAAAACACACTTTGAGTGGTGAGCATGCAATAGAGTATATATATGTTGTATTATAAATCCCCTGAAATTTATATACTGTTTCTAACCAATGTTATCGCAATAATTTTTTTAAATGGGGAAACTAATCTAATCTGTTTTCCTTTTCCTTACAGATGAAAGATGAATTTAAAGACAGTATTATCTAAAACGTTTTTTTATAATTTAAATTCTTTATTGTTTAAAGTATCGCATATGTACCTAAAACTTTTATTCTATTGTTTTGTAATTCAACTATTTGCTTTCTGACCAGCAATTCGGCCTTGCTTTAGAAATTAACTTACAGTCAAATTCATATTTAGATGCCAGTTCCAAGTAGGAACTTTTAAATACAATTGTGACAAGAAAATACTTTTATTTCATAGACACTGGGAAAATATGAAGGTAATTAGGTTGCGCCCCATGAAATTGCCATCAAGAATGGATAAATTTTGTAAGATTCAATCCAATACACCCAGCCCTGTGCTTCAGGACCTTGGGTAAGGGCATACGAGGTTCCTGGAGTAGATAGAGTAGCTCCAGAGACTGGGGAGGGGCTGGAAGAGAGCAAAATCTAGTGGAATCACTGTGTGTGTACACCAAGCACGTCAAACTCGTGGCCGGCAGGCCGATGCAGACCACTGGCCATGAGTTTGACGTGCTTGGTGTACACAAAGGGTGTGAAGGTGAGACAAAACAGGAAAGAATTGATGGATGAGAATTTGAGGGATTTTGTTACAAATATGACCAGTTTTAGGGCACTTACTCTTTTGTTGTTCCTAAGGAATTAGAGCCAAGCCTTGTTAATTCCAGCAGTAGCTAAAACAGTGCTTAACTATCTGGCCTGTATGAAGTTTTATTTCCTGAGGCAGTTTTGAAATTTAACTTTAATATGAAATAAAAGTTAAATTTCAACACATGGCAGTGAGGAGAGTTTGCCAATCTATAATATGCCTTTGGTTGGGGGTGGGGGGAGGGGATGCGGTAATTGATTATTTTAAGATGATTATTTTTAAGAAACTATTTTAAGCTGGTTATTTTTAAGAAAAGACTCAGGAATAACCTTTGACCTTCCCCCTGCCTAAAATAATTTAAATAGAGGACCTGCTCCAAGAAGGGAGCTATCATCATAGATAACTGTAGTTTGATATGAACTAAATGTGATGGACAAGGAGGAACCCAGCAAAGCCCACTTGGTCAAAGTCCTCTGCTCGTTGTTAAAGATGACCCAGCAGACGTTTGTTTACCAAGCATTTGCTTTTCATCTCCCTGTGAATTGTCTCCTCCCCTTTGGAGTTCCAAACCAGGACCTCCCCTGTTCTTTATCCTTAGCTCAAACCCCAACTGCCACAATTGTCCTTGGTTCTAGATTCTTACAGAACCCACACCCACTCCTCTACCCCCCAACCCGGTACATATGCAATAAACTTGGTTGTTTTCTCCTATTGATTAGAAGGACTTAAAAGGGTAGGGGAAAAAAATGTTTTCTCCCTCTCCCCTCACAGCACCTTTCTCATAAAAAAGGTGGGTAGAGAGGTTGTTAGGTTGGTTTATTTTAGAGCTGATTTATCTTCATATCTTTTACAGCCTCTCCCTTCAACCTTATCTGAAATATATTCTATAAAATTATATAAAAACTAGAAGCCCGATGCACGAAGATCCGTGCTAGAATGGGCTTTCCTTTCCCTGGCTGCCAGCACCACCTTTCCACTCCGGCCCAGCCCCTTTTCGCTCAGGCCCTGGAGCTGCCTCTTTCCGCTCCAGGAGCCGCCTCTTTCCGCTCCAGGCCTGCCTTCCCATGCTGCCCAGAGGCCCTGAGAGACCGGGGGTGGGCAGAACGACGCAAGCGTCCCGCCCGCCCCATCACTCGGCACCTGTGTATGCAAATTAATCACCATCTTTGTTGGGTTAATTTGCATATAACTCCTGATTGGCTGCTGGTATAGCAGAGGTACGGTCAATTTACATATTTGTCTATTATTCGGTAAGATAGCTTTCTAAACTTTCAGAAAATAGTTTTAAATGCCCGTTATATCTATAATACTAGTTGCCAAGATTTGAAAATTCTTTAGAATTATCCTGTGGACAAAGTTTGTCCTGTTGTCAGGAAAAATTGCCAAAGATTTTGAATAGTAGCTCATTTGTCCAGGTTATCAACACCTTTCATTGTCTTTGCATTATTTTACAACTCTATATGTTTTAGAAAACTGACAATACACATAATACAAGTCCATACAAATGCAAATTAACTGGGCCAGTAGGAGAAATTGATTATCTATATATATAAAAGCTTAAGTGACCGTTATGATGCAGGAGCAGACCCCGGGTGGTCAGTGCTCTCCCACAGCCAACCTCCTGTGGCCGGCCAACCTCACACAGTCCCTCCTCCTGGCCAGCCGACCAACCTCCTGCAATCCTTCCCCCCCTCTGCCAGCCGGCCCCGATAGGCCCCAATAGGCCTCGATCAGGACTGGGTGAGATGGCCCGATCAGCCCCGATTGCTGGTCAGGCCAAGTAACCCCACCTGTGCACGAATTCATGCACTGGGCCTCTCATTGATTATATTAGTGCACTGTGGATAGATTCATTTTATATCTATTTGTAAATTCATTTCAGAATTCCTTATTTCATGTACATCTCTCTGCTTTTGAATTCTCCTTGGAACAAGTTGCAACATCTTAATCCCCTCCTACACACACACACACACACACACACACACACACACACACACACACAATTAGTTAATGAGTTAAGTAAAACCACGGGCAGATACTCACATTATTTCTTTAGGAGAGTAATGATTATATCCTCTTTTAAAAGTCATCCTTTAACATCCTAAATGATGGTTTGGTGGTGTTATTTTTCCAGGATGTGCCAAGATGCCATGTTCACTGACTCCTTAATAGTAAAGCAGTATACATTCATCTGACAGAGTCAATTGTTTAAGGTTATTGCAATTGATTTCACACCTTTAAAAAAAATAGCCCCAGACCTTGCAAAAGAAGATATAAGTCCATCACACAGCAAGAATCATTTGAAATACATCTTTAATTTTAAAAAACCAATATGCAATCTACCAAATACTTTGTTACACAATTATTAAGGCTCAATCTATTTTATATTTGTGTTGCTATGTCATAAAGTAATATTTTAAGTAAGATATAATATTTAATCATTATTAAGGAAGGCTTTCTAACTGAATTTACAAGAAAAGGGCTGTATCATAAGCACAGCTTCAGAATGAAGGTAACTAAACCCTAGAACTGTCTAATATATAAATCGGGTTTAAAAAAACACACAAAACAAATCCAATCTTTATGTGCTGAAAAGTATTTTTTCATACCTTTTTAAGTGAATAAACTATTTCTATTCCCATAAGAAGAGAAAATGTCTTTAAATTCTGACCTATACAATTGATCAAGTAACCATCAAGCCATGAATTCACTTCCACAGTTAATATGATCCTTTGACTGAGAAGGCACCCAGCCCTGAACAATTAGAGCAGGACAACTAGTCAGAACCTGGTCAACTCCTTGGAAGCCTGACATGTGTAATCAAATGACTGACCCCTAACCAGTCAAACTCAGAAATGGTTGATCTAAAGTACCTAAACTAAAATGCTAGAGAGGAGTAGTTTCTCCTTCGCTCTCTTCCATCCTTGCCAACCTTAAAAGCAAGGGGTTTCATTATTAGAGTTGTTGTCTTTCAGATCATCATTTACTTTCTAGCAAAGGAGATTCTACTTCTTAATTTGTAAGTCTAAATGGACCCTATCTAATTTTTCACTTATAGCACTGTGGTCACATCTTACCTTCTGTCATTTCTGAGGTCAGAAGAATTGTATTAAAAAACCTCTCCTCCCTCCACAGAATGTTAATTTAACTCTAAGTAATGAATATTTAAGGATTCTAATAGATGTGCAAATTAACAATTATGCCACAGCACCCCGCTGTTAATGCCATCAACCTCTGCATTGCAGCGGAAACTCAATTTGGGCTTTAGTCAGCGGTTTGTTACTAGGTTTCCAACACTAATCTTGAGATGCTCCTGAAGGCTGATGGCTGGTAAGTAAGTGACCCCAACAGTGAGGTAGTCACAGATTGGGCAACCTGTGAAGCACGAGGGGCGATTAATTGAACCCTTTGCTGAAATTATTCCGAGGTGTAAATATTCATTAAGTCCAACTGAATCAGACTCTGAGTTCTTCATGGGCAGGATGCCATTAAACAGATTTGAAAGGAAAGGCAGTAATTAACCCAGCGAACTTTGCTGGCACCTGGAGCAGCAACACCCCCAGCCGCCTTCATATTTGCGTTGAGCAGACTGAAGTCTCTCCAGAGTGTGCCACACCAGAGGAAGGGGAAAGATGGTGAAATTTTTCTTAATGATGCACACACAGATCTGCCCTCCTATACATCAACAGTGAGTCTCAAGCATATGATATTATGAGCAATGCATCAAGTGGAGTTAAAAAGAGCAATAACACTTCATTTTAACAGTCAACTTCTGCATTCCTTGCTGTTACAGCAAAATAATGAAAAACAATAAAATCTTCTGATTGATACAAACCATCATACATGTTCGTTTTAATCTGGTTTTGGAACAGATTACAATGAATGTGACACAACATTAAATAAAACATAAGACATAAACTCTGGGCCGACCAATAAATGTTGTTTGGAAGAACATTATTATATCAGTTTTTACTCAAAACAAATCTAGTAAATAGAGAAAAATATCTTCTAATCATATTGTAGATTCAACATAAATTGAAGGTGCGTTAATACCAAATGGAGGACTTTGTTTTTCAGGCTAAAAAAAATACCTAGAATATAGATTTCATGAATTTTAAAATTTGACCTTTCCCTGTAAATATTGAAAGGAAGTTATAAACTGAATTATAACTGCTAATGTTATTGGCTTTTCATTAGAAACCAAACATTTAGCTGACTGAAGAACAGAAATGTCAAAAATCTAGGGAAAATAACCTAGTGTTTTTCATTTTGCTCTAAATATAGTAGAACTAGCATAAAATAATCATGAGCTAGACTTCTACTCAAGAGAGACTTATGTTAATCACAAATAATACTTTATCAAAATACATTCTTCGAGTCTGTACTTTTGGGAAAGAATATTCATGAAGTTTAAAAATTCATCTTTAATGCACATAAATATTTTAACTGGTGTCCAATACTGGGATTCCATTTTAAAAGAAATCTCTCCAAGCAAAAGGCAGTAGGTCTTAGTGACTAGTACTAAAATATGTATATCAACAGAAATAGCTTCTTTGCAGCCAACACCAGAATACAAATACATTTTGAAAACAATAATACGGGGGGCGGGGGGGGGGCGGGGCGGGGGGAGGTGGAGAGAAGGGGCGGGGGAGAGACAGGTACCAAATACACAGACAATGATTACTTGCAATGTGGTAAGAGGACAGAAAGATAAAAAATTCAAAATCACAGACACTTCCACATCTCCATTTTAGCTTGTGGTTTCAGGATCAATCTATACCGACCCACATTTCAGAGATGAGCAAGAGGGAAAATTAAGTATTTTGGTTTATGTTTCTTTTGACTGCATCACCCTCCAGTACAGGTGCTAACATGGCAAGAAGAAATAGGGACTGGGGGATAATAAATATGACAGCTGGGTCATCCAAAGCACAAAACAATCAGCCACTGAGTAATCAAAAATCAAAACCCCTTTAGCCAAACTGGGTCACACATTGAAAAACAGCGCCTTTGAGTTTCAATAGGAAGCAGAAACATCACGCAAATTACAGACACGTTTTAGATCAAATCCCTGGGGCACAAATATATCAAAAAGCATAAAATATAGGTTGTTCAGTTTCAGGTCTAAACTTCTCCAAACACAGCCAGCCACTGGACCTGTCCTAAGCCCTCTATTCAGAAGTCATTTCCACTGGACAGTAGCAGAACTGTGTGTGATTTCTATTTGAAAAGTGGGTTGTCATCACTAATTCTTGCTATTCCTACTGAGTGATGCAATCGCCAGCTTTATCTGGGTCTTCTCCATCGATTTTAATCCACTTCTTTTCTATTTCAACCTGTTAGGCAAAAGCAAAAACACAAGCAGCATTAACAAATGCAACACAGCACTAGCACCCATTCTGTCCCATTTCATACATGAGGCATGCTCTGCAGCCACATCACCCTTTGGACACACACAGCCCTTCCACCCCCTCATGCTAGTTCCATAGTGAGGCACCCTCCTCTCCTTTGGGGCAACAGAGGCCCCCCTCCCCGACCCCAATCCTTTCCTCTAGGGTCAAGTCTTAAAGAGAACTAAAACTCTCCTCTCTTCTAAGTCAAGCACCGTTTTTATAAAATGTACTCAGAATATATATTGATAACACAGACCTCCGGCTAGGCATGTGATCAATTATATCCTCATATCATAGATCCAGGCTTTGGCCCACCTGAGATAACACAGACCACTCTCGATAAGGAAGCCACCATCAATCTCTATCCTATTACCCCATTTGATTCTCTTCCTCGAATCTGTCACTATTTGAAATTACATTTTTTATTTGTTTACTAATTGTTTTTTGTTCCCCACTAGAAGGTAAGCTGCACGTGGACAAGGCAGTATCTCATTCACTCTTGTATCCCCAGCATTTAGAGCAGCACCTGGCACTTAGAAATTGCTCAATAAACATTTATTAAATGTAAGATTACATTTTGAAACCAACTACCACCCAGTGCAGATCAATTAGTAAATACTATTAAACTAGAGACTCTGTTGCATAATTTTGAGCTGCCCTTCGACACTATGTGAAACTGGCACCCCCTGTGAATAGAAAACTAGGTATAGAGGAAGTCTCTGTGTGCACTTGACCCACATTTCAGTCACACAGAACACTTATATACCTAGTGTTACAGGTCAGGTTCCCCAAGATGCAAACTCTGAGATGGATAATGGTGTGCAGAAGGTCTACTGGAGAGTGCTGTTGGGGTTGATACCTGGTGGGGGAGGGGAAGGGAGGAGAAGGAAGGAAGCAGAACAGGAAGAAGGAGAAGCTGGGCTGCAAGGAGGTCACAGTAAAGGCTTCAGCTGATGCCCAGGGAGAGCCGAAGCTAGGATGACCCTGTGGAGTTACCCAAGCTGAGGCAAAGGGTCTTCACACTCCTGCATCCAGCAGTCACTGAAGGAAAGCTGCCCCAGGAAGAGCGCAGGACCTGGAGCCTTCTTCAGCCAGGGCAATTCCCAGCTGCTGGGGGAACAAGTGCTTAGGTCCCCACAGGGCCGCACAGGACAGATGGTCCAAAATAAAGAAAAGTCCTGACAGACTGCTGTACGATCCAACCACCATCAAAACACCAGTTGGTGTTTATGAGTCAAAAATCAGACTGGCATTAATCATAGCTGAGATTCAAGCAACATCCTATCTAATAAAGAGGGAATATGCTAACTGACCCTCATGCCATTGCAAAGATGGTGGCACCCACAGGCACAAGATGGTGGCGCCCAGTCCCCTCAGCCCCGCCGGCGGCAGGTGTGTGGCATGGCTGGGCCCACCCCCAGGCAGGTCTGGCCGCTCTGCATGCCTGCCTCCCGAATCCCCCAGTCCCCTCAGTCCCCTAGCTGCCCAGGGCCTGCCCGAGGGATGACCAAACAAATGAACAAGCAGGCTGTGTGGGGCGACCAGGCCAGCAGGGGGTTAGTGAGGGACGACCAAATGACTGAACAAGCAGGCTGCATGGAATGACCAGGCTGGCAGGAGGGGGCTGTTGGAGGCAACCAGGCTGGCGGGGGTTTGGGGGCAGTTGGAGGCAACCAGGCTGACAGGGGGGGCAGTTGGGGTGACCAGGCCAGCAGGGGGGGGAGTTGGTGGCAATTAGGCTGGCAGGGGGTCACTGAGGGGTGACTAGACTGGCAGGGGGGCATCTGGGGGCGACCAGGCCAACAGGGGGGCAGTTAGGGGCGACCAGGCCAGCAGGGGGGGCAGTTAGGGGCAACCAGGCAGGCAGGCAGGTGAGCGATTAGGAGCCAGCAGTCCAGGATTGTGAGAGGGATGTCTGACTGCCAGTCTAGACCAGCAGTCGGACATCCCCCGAGGGGTCCCGGATTGGAGAGGGTGCAGGCTGGGCTGAGGGGACCCCCCCCCCCGTGCATGAATTTCATGCACCGGGCCTCTAGTAGATTTCAAAATGATATTAGAAAGTATAAAATGCTACTCGTGTGCAAAATAAAAAGAAAAATAAATTCTAAACAGAACCACCTGCTTGTTATTTACTGTTTACAATTTTTTTACTTTGGAAATATTTTCTAATTAAATGAAATATTGGTAAACAAAATCAGTGATGCATCACCATTTCAAGATACTATGAGAAATAACAAATCCGAAAGGATATATGCACCCCTATGTTCATAGCAGCACAATTCACCATAGCTAAGATTTGGAAACAGCCTAAGTGCCCATCAGCAGATGAGTGGATTAAAAAACTGTGGTACGTCTACACAATGGAATACTCTGCTGCTGTAAAAAAGAAGGAATTCTTACCATTTGCAACAGCATGGATGGAACTGGAGAGTATTATGCTAAGTGAAATAAGCCAGTCAGTTAAAGAAAAATATTACATGATCTCATTCATTTATGGATAATAAAGAACATTATAACCTGATGAACAAAAATAGATACAGAGGCAGAGAAGCATTGAACAGACTGTCAAACTACAGCAGGAAGGCTGGGGAGGGTTGGGGTAGGGAGCTAAGAGATCAACCGAAGGACTTGTGTGCATGCATATAAGCATAACCAATGGACGCAAGACACTGGGGGTGTAGGGGGAAAGGGCATGTGCTGTGGGGTAGGGGAAGCTGGGGAAATGTCAATGGGGGGAAAAAGGAGACATATGTACTACCATTTGTAATACTTTAAACAATAAAATAAAATTTTAAAAAAATTTTTTAAAAGATACTATGGGAAATATATGGCAGAGTTTATGTCTAAATCTACTAACTTTGAAGACGAGAAGAAAAGCCAGTTTAAAAACAGGTGCAAATGTATGCCACTCTTTAATTCATCTGGCCTAAGGATGCAGAAGCACTGATGGTGAACATTTAAAATTGTTGTAATAGAGTAACTTCACATTTCCCAAGGGATGCTTCACAGAATACCATTTCAGAAGATATTGATATACATTTTACATGCAGATGCCCATATAGACCAGATTCCATAATCAATAAGTTGGAGGAAACTGGGTTAAGGTTAACAAGCTTCTTTAATGCAGGTCTTCTCAGAGCCTTCATTTAACATTAATTTACAATATTGCATTCCCAAACTTATTATTTTTTCTTGGATACATGTTCCATAGAACACATATTGGGAAGTGCTATTCTAACATAATTTTTGTTATAAATATGCTTCTGAAATGTGAATTCATTTTTAATGCCCTGTTTTCCATTGATGAGAGCTGATTAAGTATGTAGCCCTGTGTGCTCAGGCTCCTAACATTCGCTAGAACTGAGAAGGGACAAACTAGGCTCACTGGTGACCATCAATTTTCCATAGTCAAGCTCTTTTTTTAGGTCAAACACACACACACACACACACACACTCACTCATACATGGTCACGTAAGAGGGCAAAGCAAATATCTAAAACCAATCATGTCACAGCTCTACAAGCCCTAAGGGGTTTGGGACGTACCTGGATGTTGTAGCAAGCTCGCTGATGAACATGTTTCTGTGGCTGCACATCGCTCTCCACCCCCAGAGACCTGACCTCGGTCCTTGAGGCACAGGTGTCAAGCATCCCAAACTGAACAGTAGCAAATGGATACCAATCAGAGGGAATTTCTTGGTCTGATCCAAGTTCTAGTTTGTATGACAAACAATGGGGATGATCAGGACCTTGAGGAAAAAATCAAATTGTCAGTCAAAGTATTTCAATGGCCATTGAACATTTCTCTTGAATGTAAGAGGCACTCATCCCTCTCTTTAATAAGCAATTCCATTAGCACTATGGCAGTGCGAATTCCATTTGAGCAAAATACCATCAAAATTTACAATTCTGCACTAACTAAGGGGAAATCTTCCATTTTTAAGTACTAGCTTTAAAATAAACACAACTTTATTACTGTATACATGTATATATTAACTCCTAAAAATATTTTCAGTTGAAATATGCTGTTTCTTTAATTAAAATTAATTAATATATTTTAATTAATATGTGTAGGATTTGTAAAAAGTACTGAGGTAAATAACATGATTTTCTACAATGTGTGTAGGGTTTATAAAAAAATGTATGTAGAATTTGTAAAAAAAAAATAAACTTTTTTAAGTAGACTAAATGAGCTCTTATAATAATTCTTAATTTATTCATTTTCTTACTATTCTTATTGATAGTTAATGCAAAGATAAACTACCTAAATTAGGTCACATTATAAAATAATTCTGATTTTTTTAAAAGTTAAACTTAATGAAATTGTATTACATTTCAGGAACTATTTTAGGCCAAGAATTCCTTTTTCAGTAGAACAGATTATATTTTAGTACATTAATTTCCACTCACCCTTCTTAAAGCTTTGATGAAAACAGACGTGCAGTGTAGAGATGGGCATATTGGCTTTGAATGTTTCAATCTAATATTTGTTTTCACTTAATTCAGTGTGTCATTTATTGAGCATCTACTCTACACCAGGCCAGACTCTGTGCCAGACCTAGGGATATCAGATAAATGCAAAAATGTTTGTGTATGAGTGAGTGAGTGTGTGTGTGTGTGTGTGTGTGTGTGTGTGTGTGATAATGGAATAAAAAATATTTCCATTTAATCACTGTAGTAACGGTGATTCTGTTGCATTTTCCACAGCATCTACATATTCAATGCAGCTATCTGCCCTTAAATAAATGTATGAGGTGACAGTAATTTCAAAGCCAGATTAAATTACTGTAGCACTGACAGCTTCCGAAATAACATTTCCATCAGAATATAGCTTTAGGCACAAAAACAAGAGTTTAAAGGATTTCACTTAATTCTTAAAAGATAAATTGCCTTTCATCCCTTACAATCTGTTTCTTGTAGAGAGACTAATAGAATTCTAAGGCTGTAAAAGGCCTTGAGAAGTCATCAATCCATTAACCACCAGAGGCTCCTTAGCCACCCCCAGCACTTACATGCAGGGTAGGACCACAGTGGCCTCTGAGGTGCTCTAAGCTACCCAGATCACTGCAGGCAGGTGATAACTTTATTCACACACACATACCCAGGGGAGAGTCCACAATCCATTACCGTTGGTTTCTAGTCTTCTGCCTGCAGTGCAGACACAGTAAGTTCATTTAAACTTAACTCAGGAACTCTAATGTCCTTTATGGCACACTGTGGTGAAGAACACAAACACTGGACCTAGGTTGCCCAAAGCCCAGTCCCGGCTCTGCTACTTAAAAGCTGTGTAATCCTAGACAAATTACTTGATCTCTCTGAGCTTCAGTTTCCCCATATGAAAACGGGGGTGGTGGTGATGATAATAATAACATAAACCTTACAGGATTGTTATGAGGTTTAAGCAAAACAATCAGCAAACCTAGACACTAACACCATGGTATACTATAGTGGTCTAGATAGAAGTGGGGGATATATATGATTACTTTACAAAGTACTATTCGATTGTAAGTACAATATTATTATTTAAGTACTATAATTTTGCTAATGAAGTGACTGTGAATTCTACATTGTTACAGCTGAAAATTATATTGGAGATTATCTAATTAGATATTCACATTTTAAAGGGGAAAAATTATTTTGGAATCTTCTGCAATCAGAATTACCAAAGTTGAAGACCTAGTACTCCAAAAAAATGTTAGAAACAAAACCTTTCTGCTTGCTTGTCTTAAAAACTGGTAAAAGGTAAAGGAGAGCAATTGTTCCTTTAAGTTTTCTGGCATATTTTCCTTGGCTTTTAAAAACTCTAAATACTCCACAATGTTTAATAACATACTCCTCCTTTAGACTTTGATCTCCGTGAGGAGAGGTACCACGACTGTCCCCAGGACAATGTTTGGCACGTTTGTGGCTCAATGGATATTTGATGAATTTACCAAAAAAAAGAAAAAAAAGAAGAAAAAAAAAAAAAAGGAAAGAAATAAAGAATAAAAAAGGAAAATCATGTTATTTATCTCAGTACTGACCAGCAGGGGGCACTCTCGGGCTTTGGTAATTGCTATTCTCTCACCAGAACTTTCTAAGCAAAGGGAATGCAAATTACATATCTTCTTAGGTCTAGTAGATATCTGGTCCTTCTTGAAACAACACATTTCACATCTGAAACAGAACTGTTGCGAGTTGGAAGATATGAATGGAAAGAGAATGATACAAGTGGAGGAGGAGAAAAGCAACCAATGTGCTGGTGACAGAGAGCAGAGAGAAAAAGTAAAGGCAAATTGGGAAGGTAGAGATAGATACATTTGTTAATTGACCCTCACTATTCCCACTCTCCTTTCTAATTCTATGCCACCATCTGCACCTCCTTTGGCTAATTAAATTAATGTTCTCATTTGTTCTCATCTTTTCCTCTTCTTCCTTTCTCTCCCCACCCGTTTCCCATCCCTCTACTCCTCCCACCGACCTCCCAACCCCACCACCAAAGCCTGTCCTCAGGGGAAAGCTCCTCTGTTCCTTTGCTGTCATTCACATCTTTGTCTGAATAAACTATCTGAGCTACCTTTCCAAGACCAACTTCTGTTGTAAAATGAAAGACCTGCCAACTGTTAAAATATTAAGCATTGACATGCCAGTAGAAGACACATTTAAAGGGCCAGCAGCCCATCCCACCTCCCTTGAAATCACATGTAAGTGAAAATGAAGTCAATCCTGATCTCAAAATTCCACAGGAGAAAAGGCATTTTTTTTTTTTAAATTAGTACCTAGTAGAGTAGTTCGTATATTCTCTTTCATTTTCCATTTTAAAATATTTTTCTACCAGTGTAGATTTTTCAGAAACTAGCTTGGAAAAGGTAATGTTTTAAAGACTTTAAAAATCTGCTGTTCTCTAAACACACAATTGCTTTAAAAATCATATAGAAAAGTAGAGATGTACTCTAAGACTCTTATTCTACGCATGGTCCGACGGCCAACAGCATTGGTATCTCCTGAGAATAGTTATCAGGCCCCACATGTTGACTCACAGTCTACATTTGAACAAGGTGATTCATGTACACACAGAAGTTTGAGAAGCACTGCCTTAGAAAAATATTTCCTCTCCACCCCAACCTATTTCTCTACTTCTCTCCTCTGGAGGCAAGTTGCCAGGCAAACCTTTCACTCTGCATTTCCTCCCCCACCCCCACAATGGTGAAGCCACAAGACTGGACCACAGGATCCCACCCACCTCAGAGCCACCTCCTGCCCCCAAACTCTACCTGACACACTCCATTTGCCTTTTCCCTAGGCTTCCTCTTTGCACACAGAGCTAATCTGAACAAAGCAGCTTTGATCCCAAAGGATTTGTTCAGTAAATTATCACTGGAATGCTTGTAAAATGTGTTCTGTGTGGGCCTGGTGCTATGAAAGTCTTCAAAAAGAATTCCCGAAGGCCAAGATCAAGTCCAGCCACCTCTCTGGGAAAACCCACTCTTGTAATTGTTCTTTGTGAGCTCAACTGCTAGTACAAACAGGTACAAGGGTAATAACAGAGCTCTATAGACACAGGGATAGACAGCGCAGGGAGGGATGTTCTCTGCCTAGGGGACCATAATATGTTCCACCGGTCGGTAGTTCTCAACACTAGCTGCCTGGGAGAGCCTTTTATCAGCGCCCATACCTGGGCCTCCCCCGACCAGAGAGTCATGGTTGGGATAGAGCCTAAATATGGGTGTGATGTTTTTAAAGCTCTGATTCTATGGTCTCTGACAAGCAGACAGGGCTGGGAAACAGATTTTAAAAGGAAGAGTGATGAAAGGATCCTCAGCTATCAGCAAATGGCACCACTGTCCACCTATTCCCCAAAGCCAGAGATCCTGGCCTCCTCCTATCCTCTCCCTCCCCCACACCCCCAGGCCCACAGGTAACCTGTCATTGTTTTGGGGGCACCTCTTCTGAATTTCCTCACCCATCCCTCACATTCCCAGTGAAAGGCCCAGAGGAAAACGCAAGGAAGAAGAAATGTAAGAAAATGAAAGTGCTCAGGTATACTCATGGATGCAGATCTTTAAAGATTAATTAGGAAATCTAATGTCAAGAAGTCAACTACAAGTTTTCCCTGTGTGCCACCATGTACAACTAAATCCTAGCCTAGGCTAATAATATATATATATATATATAGAAATATATATATATATTAAACTTATCTGGCAGAAACAGGCACAAAAGAATGAAATAAGCCGGCTGTTTAACTAAATGTTCCATCTTCCACCCAGCAATGTATAAGCATGTCCTCAGCTGACCCAAGTTACCATCTGTCCCAGCCTCATTTCAATCTAAGTAGGGTGAAAACATTGAAGCTGTTTCACATGCAAATCAACTTGAGGTGTTGAATATTTACTTGAATGTTTATCAGGAAGCCGATCTATCTTCCATACCACGGCCCGGTAGGCACTCTCATATTTTGCTGACCCCACAGTGACCTGTATGACAGGTTCAGATTCGGGTTCATGTAAACTCCCCAAACATGCCCGGCGGTTCATTTTGGCTTTCAGGGACTTCTGCCTCTGGAGGTTCATGGTCCAGAGAGCCTTGATCCACTGCGATGGGACAGGAAAGTGTATCATTACGTTGTCACAGGACCTCAAGGAACTGGCATGGGAAGATTTCTGAAGCAATGGGGTCATGTTGACAAAGGCCTGAAGCTCCACATATGCCCCCTGGACAACCACTACAGACTTCAGGGAAAAGGGAAGGTCTTCCCCGTTATACAACGTCTTGAAACGCATCAGCTCAAACCGGCAGGCATCCAGAGGTACAAACTTAATGATTCGTGATTGCTCAAATTCTTGTGCTTTCACACACTTATGAAAATGATATTCAAGAATATCAATCCCCTTCTTTTCTGGGTCTGTTTCAAAATAGTGTTCATTTCGCTTCTGCAGCTCAAGATCATTTAATGTTAAGAAGCATTCCGAGTTCCCATTCACAAAGCAGAGGCAACAGATCTGAGTTATCACAGCACTTTCAACCAATTTCCCTTCTTCTTTAGTGATTTTACCCCAAAAGTTGTCCACAATTTCAAGGGAAATTTCTTGTTCCTCATAGTTCTTTTTTGGTTTTGGAACAGCTGGCAGCTTCATCAGCTCCTCCTCCACAGTAGTCAGAAAGTCGAGGAAGTCATGGTACTCTGTGGATCCCAACTTTAGCATCTGCTCTATGTCTGGCTCATGAACTACTTCTGTCTTAGAATGGTACTTCCTTTTTTCTGTGTAAGACACATGTTCAATCTTCACAGTATGGATTTTTCCCGCCACAGTGAAGTTCTCAAGTTTGGGTTCAGAAAGCCTACACTGTGAATCAAGCTGTAACTCTTTAAATGGTTTTTCTAACCCCTTCTCATAATACATTTGCAAAATTCCTCCAGGTAAGACTTTTAAAAAAATTGGTCCCCACTGACGGGAAGACATCATGTTCTTCTTCTCAGGAATTCTCAGCATGAAAGACCATCCGGGTTTGGGCTGACTCCTGAAGAGGGTGTGGGGGACAAAGGAAGAGCCTGTATCTTCAGCATACAGACACTGCATAGACAAACTTCCAAATGAGTCTTGGTCCTCAACTGATTGGAGATGTTCAAGCTTCTTACAGATGTAGTTGAGTGAACACTGATTTAAGCTTTTTTGATCAATGGGCATTTCTTTGTCTCTTGATGGGAATCCCTTTCTGCTTCCTGGAGGGTCAAAGGTGAACTGGGAAGCACTGCCTTCTTCTTTCCAAAATGGACTTGAAAAGGCACAGTCCTCCTGAAAATACTGAAACTGAAGAGCATCACTTTGGAACCCCAGGCTTTCAGCCTGTGGAGGACTAACTTCATCTGGAAGACCCACTTTGGGAGCTGGAGGTGTGCATGAGTGATCTTTGGGTAAGGAAGCATGGGGTACACAGGTTGGTTTAGTAGACAATAAGGAAGAATCTGCTGCAGGTGTTGTGAGTGGGTTGTTTGAAGATAATTCTGGAATAGGATAAAGCACATGAGTCCCTGCTTTGGGGATGCCAGGAATTCCTGGGAAGTCTTTGGTAGGTGTAGAAAGAGGAGAGTTACTTGGAGGTCCTGGACTGAAGTAGAAGTCTATGATGGGAGAGGGAAGGGGGGTACTATTCGTGGAGGAAGACCCACTGGAAAATTCCTTAGGAGTGGAAAGGTTCAGCTTAAGTCCATTTGGCCTACAGATGCCTTGATTCTCTGGACGGAAATTTTTTGACTTTTGAGAAGATTGAAATGTAGGGTCATCATCAAATGTGACCCAGTTGCCTGGGTTTGTAGAACACATCTTTAAAATCAAATTGTGATCTTGTCAACGATTCAGATGTGTTGTCTCTGTTAAAGGAGAAAAAGAAAAGAAGAATAAAATAAGGGGAAAATTTCTATTTACTAAAGGTCTTTAGTTCTGAGAAATACTTTGATTTAAAAGCATCCGGATTTACAGATTAACGAAGTTCAAAGAAGTGCTTAAAATCTATAACATTTTTGATGGCTGAATGGATTTAAAAATACAATATCTAACCATATGCTGTGACAAGAGACTCATTTTAGATTTAAGCACACACATAGGCTGAAAGTGAAAGGATAAAAAATGATATTCTATGCAAACAGAAATCTAAAGAGAGCAGGGGGTAGCCATACCATCAGAAAAAAATAAGTTTAAGTCAAAAACTGTCACAAGAGATAGAGAAGGACGTTATGTAATGATAAAGGGGTCAACTCACCAGAAAGATAGAATGATTACAAGTATATATAACTCAACACTAGCATACCCTAATGTATGAAGCAAACATTAAAAAACTAAATGGAGAAATAGGCAGGGACACAATAATAGTAGGGTATTTCAATATCCCACTTTCAATAATTGATAGGGCATTCAGACAGAAGATCAATAAGGAAATGGAGGACTAGAATAACACTATAGATCAAGTGGATATACAGGACATATACAAAACATTCCACATAACAACAGTAAAACACACATTCTTCTCAAGCACACACAGAACATTCTCTAGGATAGATCACAGGTTAGGTCACAAAACAAGTCTCAACTTAAGATTGAAATCACACAGGTATCTTTTCCACCACAATAGAAGAAACTGGAAATCAATAGCAGAAGGAAAACTAAAAAATTCACAAATATGTAGAAATTAAACAATATACAATGGGTCAAAGAAGAAATAAAAAACAAAATTAGAAAATATCTTGAGACAAAAATTAAAACACAACATACCAAAACTTACGGTATACAGCAAAAGTAGTGCTAAAAGGGGAGTTTATGCTGGTAAATGCCTACATTTTTTTAAAAGATCTCAAATAAACAGCCTAACTTTATAGCTCAAAGAACTAAAAAACAAACAAACAAGAACTAAGCCCTAAGTTAGCAGGAAGGAACAAATAAAGATTAGAGCAGAAATAAATGATATAAGCAATAGAAAATAGAAAAAATATCAACAAAACTAAGAGTCACATTTTTTTTTAATCAACAAAATTGACAAATTTTAGCTGGACTAAGGGGAAAATACTTAAATAAAATCACAAAGAGGAGACATTACAACTAATGTCTCAGAAAAAAATTTTTTTAATTTATTAGAAGAGACTACGTGAACAATTATGGGCCAACAAACTGATTAACCCAGAAGAAATGGATAAATTCCTAGAAACATAATGTCTACCAAGATCCAATCATAAAGAAATAGGAAATCTGAACTGACCTATATCTATAATTAGTGAGAAGACTGAATTTTTAAGTAGTAGAGTATTGTTACCTATATGCACATTGTTGTACAACAGATCTCTTGAACTTTTTCTATTGGCATGGCTAAAACTCCATCCCATTGAACAGCAATACCCCTTTCCCTCTCCTCCCAGCCCCTGGTAACCATCATTCTACTCTCTGCTTCTATAAATTTCTCTACATGGTGCACTGCTTAACAATGGGGATACATGCTGAGAAATTTGCCATTAGGCAGTTTCATTGTTGTGTGAACATCATAGATTGTACTTACACAAACTTAGATGGTATAGCCTACTATACACCTAGGCTATATGGTAGAGCCTATTGCTCCTAGGCTACAAGTCTGTATGGCATGTTAGTAACAAAGCAACATGAGATTAAATCAAGCACAAGAGAAAATGGTGCAATCAAGAGTTGTGGTAAACATGAGAGGTATGCTGAAACCGGTTTGGCTCAGTGGATAGAGCGTCGGCCTGCGGACTGAAAGGTCCCAGGTTCGATTCCGGTCAAGGGCATGTACCTTGGTTGCGGGCACATCCCTGGTGGGGGGCGTGCAGGAGGCAGCTGGTCGATGTTTCTCTCTCATCGATGTTTCTAGCTCTCTATCCCTCTCCCTTCCTCTCTGTGAAAAATCAATAAAATATATTTAAAAAAAAAACAAAACATGAGAGGTATGAGGCTGCTGTGGGAATAACACGGGGTACTGTTTTACAATGAAAAATTTAAGAATTGTTTTTATTCACTGCAACATTTTTGAATCACTTCAAAAAGTCTTTATTTGAATAATTGTTATGTAGCCAGACCCTGTTAGTGCTCTAGAAAATACAGGAGGAAGAGATAAAACCCAATTAATAATGAACTTATAACCCTCTGACAGCCCCAAAATATGTGATGTTTACACTTTAGAAGCATTTTCAAATTCATGGCCTCATTTATGAAAACAATCCTGAGAGATGTACATCGTTATTCCCATTTCATAGCAGAGATTACTTGGGTTGAGTAATCAGCCTAAAATCATCCAACTGATTAAAAGGCAAATCTAAGATTTTTTAAAATAACAGTTTTATTGACATACAACTCATATATAAAATTCACCCTTTAAAAAAAAGAAAAGACAATTCAGTGGTATTTAGTACATTCACAGAATTGTGCATCACCACTATCAAAGCCCAGAACATTTTTATCACGCCCCTCCCAAATAAACCCTGCACCTACCCACAGTCACTCCTCATTTTCTTCCTCTCCCAGGTCCTGGAAACCACTGATCTACTTTACTTTTCTGAATTTGCCTACTATAGACATCTCATATAAATAGAATCTCTACAACATATGGCCTTTTGTGTCTGGCTTCTTTCACTTAGCATAATGTTTTTAAAGCTCATCCATGTAGTATCACGTATCAATCAGTACTTCACTCCCTTTTGTGGCTGAATAATATTTCATTGTGAGGATATCCCATGTTTTGTTCACTGGTTGATAGACATTTGGTTTGTTTCTATATTTTGTCTATTATAATACTGCTAGGAGCATTTGTGTGTAAGTTTTTTATGTAATCACTAGAGGCCCGGTGCATGAAATTCATGCACAGGGGAGGGGGGTATCCCTCTGCCCAACCTGCACCCTCTCCAATCTGGGACTCCTTGAGGGATGTCCGACTGCCCGTTTAGGGCAGTCGGACATCCCTCTCACAATCCAGGACTGCTAGCTCCCAACTACTTGCCTGCCTGCCTGCCTGCCTGATCACCCCCTAACCACTCCCCTGCTGGCCCGGTCACCCCTAACTGCCCTCCCTTGCCAGCCTGGTCTCCCCCAACTGCCCTCCCCTGCTGGCCCGGTCACCCCTAACTACCCTCTCCTGCCAGCCTGGTCGCCCCTAATTGCCCTCCCCTGCTGGCCCGGTCACCCCTAACTGCCCTCCCTTGCTGGTCTGGTCCCCCCCAACTGCCCTCCCCTGCTGGCCCGATCACCCCTAACTGCCCTCCCCTGCTGGTCTGGCCCCCCCCCCAACTGCCCTCCCCTGCAGGCCTGGTCCCCCCCAACTGCCCTCCCCTGCTGGCCTGATCACCCACAACTGCCCTTCCCTGCTGGCCATCTTGTGGCGGCCATCTTGTGTCCACATTGGGGTGGCCATCTTTGACCACATGGGGGTGGCCATCTTGTGTGTTGGAGTGACGGTCAATTTGCATATTACCTCTTTATTATATAGGCTTTATCTCGGGTATATACCTAGCTTGAAAAGAACCTGAATTTGAACACAGGGCACTTCATGCAAATCTAACACAACATAAATTATTGAAAATATTCTAATGACATAAGAGGTGAAGAGCTGTATGGAACACAGTACAGACCCGGGGGGTGGGTATAACCCAAACACTGGGCATTGCTCTGCCACTCATTCCGGATATTCAGTGATTAGACTAGAATCAGCTCTGAGTTTCTTTCCAATTCTAATACAACTCTATGGTAGCTGACATCCAGTTGAATTTTTTTTCAAAAGCAGAAATTGTGTTACCACTGGGATTTTTGACCAAACTTCCAAACTGACAGAAAGTAAAATTCCATAAGATCTACTAGTGTGAAAACTCAAACACTGCTGGAATAAAGGCCATGAGAAAGGCATATTTTTCTCCCGCCCGCCCGCTTTCTTGCCTCCCCTTGTGGAAAATGAAGTCTCAACCAATGCAATCACTCAAGCTCGGAAAAGAGCCAACACAAAGGAAGAGAGAGGGCCTGGGGCTCAGCTGAGGACAGGGCTCGCTCAGTGTTGTCATTTGCTAAGTCCGCACATTCCTGAAGGCACAAAAGCACACAGTGGAGCGGCAGCCCAGGCCAGCTGGCTCTCTGGAGGGCATTTCACTGTCACTGCCCTTGGGCTGGAGTTGCCAGCAAGCAAGTTCCCTTTGGGGCAGGAAGAGCAGTGTTTCAAGGGACTCCGCCAGGAGCCTCAGAGGCAGGAAATCAGCAGCAATATTTATCGACCCATCCCATCTCACCCTCTTCAGAAGGAATTCAGCCAAAATACTTCTTCAGATAGGGTGGAATATCATATAAATATTTACTTTAGTCTGGTTTATTAAAAGAAAGAAAAAAGTAAAAACCAAGAAAAGAAATCATTCAGCTTCAGGCTGCCTCCTATTCTGATCTATCCCAAACATTTTGCCTCATCCGTTTCTCATGGGTAGCTTCAAAATTTGGAACAGTGATATTGGTTTCTTTAGATTCGTGCTTATTATTGGGGAGGGGGGGGAATGATTTCCATAAACCAGATAGAAAAATCAATCCCATTACTTTCTAAGTGACCCCTGAACTTTGGAAAGCACACCTTGCAAAATATCTCCTACCTTGAGTACAAAAATCTATGCAAACCATATTCTTCCCCCTGTGCAAGACTGTTCCATAGGAGGCACTCAGCAAATGTAATGTGAGTTAAATGCAACCAAACAGAATTCTGTATGATGCCAAATAGAGCCCAAATCTTTGTCCCTCTTTAAAAGGCAGGGCTTAGATGCTGCTCTGGAGTGAGTGGCTAAGACTCCAGCTCCAAGGTCAAAGGCAGGTTTGTTTCCTGCTGTGTCTTCACTCTCCTCTTCTCTATCCCTCTTGCTGCCCTTCATTATCAACCCTTTTTATACTCATTTCCATTTCTCTCCTTTTACCCCTTCCCTCTCTATGGCCTCATCTTTCTTGTCTAGTCTCAAAGCAGCAACCAGTCAGTTTTCCCAAAGTCAACAACTAGAATCGATTCTATTCAGCGCTTTCCTTCTCTTTCCTTCCCTCCTAACCCATCCCCACCCGCAACAGGGACAGGGGGCCACATCAGAATCTAGAGATATAGAATGTGTCTTCTTTTAGTCATCTGCAAATTCACCCCATCTACTTCAAGACATAGATTTTAAAAGCATTTGAGCAGTAGCATCCATTTAACCTTGGGGGTTTTTTGTTTGGTTTTTTTCTGCACTGCAAATTGGGTAGGCTCTAAATATGCATCTGTGCCTCCCAGAGGGCCCCCAGCCCTACCATTTACAGAGCCCTTTCACAGACAACATCTCATTTAAATTTTATGACAATCCAGGGTGGACCACAGCATTTAAGAGCCTTCTCCAAAGTCCAGGACCCAATGAGTGCAGAGCTGGGAACCCCGGGCTCCTAGCACCAAGTCCCCAGCTGCCTTCCTCTGAAGCAAAGATTCCTCTGGTTCAACTCCCTGGCTTTTTCCTTGGATGTGGATGCCACCCCACCCTGTTTTCAGTCGATCTGGATTATCCTGCAAACTTGTAGAAGACAATTCCAGACGAAATTCAGAGACAGGGCAAGACACTAAGACTGAATGAGGGGCATAGAAAAGAAAAATGTACTATGGTAGAAATTTCTAGAAATCAATTTCTGAGGTTTGAAGGTTTCTAGGGGAGTGTTTGCTTCCTCTTAAGACTATTAGACATCCTTTTTGTCTTCCTATTTTCAAAGCAGCATCAGAATACATTGAACTCAAGATTAAACTGAAAGTAAATGCACATGCCTCCTCGCACTGGGAATAACAAGGATCTAGGCAGACCGGGGTTTTCAACTTCTTACCCCAACACATGTGACAGATGGCATTTTGTTGGGTTTTTTTAATATGTATTTTTATTGATTTCAGAGAGGAAGGGAGAGGGAGAGATAGAAACATCAACAATGAGAGACTCTTTGATCAGCTGCCTCTTGCACGCCCCACACTGGGGATGGAGCCCACAACCCAGGCATGTGCCCTGACTGGGAATCGAACTGTAACCTCCTGGTTCATGGGTCAATGCTCAACCACTGAGCCACACTGGCCCAGCCAGATGGTATTCTGAAGCTTAGCACATTCTCTTGGATGTACCCAGAATTTTATAACCCCCAAAATATTTAGGGAAGCCTTAAAATAATAATTACTCCCTATGCTGAATGTTGGATAAGCAAAGGAGGGGCCCAGGCCACAACCAATGAGAAAGGCTGCGCTTACATACAATTCCTGCATTCCACCCCTTTCTTCCACTTAAGAGATCATACGGGAATTCTTAAAAAGCATTATGGAAATTATAATAAATTTATCCTAAATTGTCTTAAAAATGAAATCTTTCACAAATACTGCAAATTACTTGCAATAAGCCTTATGAATAAGTTGCAGTGGTATGAAAAAGTGGTCTCACCAAAAACAACTTGGGGATAAAAATGTTCATGTTATTGTAGGAAAAAATTCACATCTTCCTCGAGAGTCAGAGTGAAGCTTTTCCAGAAAGGGATCTGACACGAGTGTGCAGCTCAATACAATTTTGATTGAATCATTTTAAAAGGTCTATTAGGTACTCCATAAAGTAAATCTCTATACTGCCCTTCCCAGTTCAAAGAATCACTGAATTTTAGAGTTGGGTAGAAATTGGAGGTGTTCTGTTCAATTAACCACACCAACAAACATTTATCAAGCGCTCTGTGCTCATGGTATGCTAAGTGCTTGACCTCATTTAACCCTCACAACCACATCAGGTAATGATATCATCATTTTGTAGAAGAGGAAAAGAAGGCTCAGAGAGGTTAAGCTACTTGCCGGAAGTCACCCATCCCAGGTAGGTAGACCTGCACTGTGACCAGGTCTGTTTGATACCATCACCCCCAAAGGTCCCAAGAGATCTGATGCCTGACTGTGCCCATGTCCTAACTGCCACTTCCAAATACTTTCCACCATTCCACCCTTCACTAAGGAGAAAGCTCCGGGGTAGAAGCCACCATTTCCTGGAGCCAGGAACTCTCTAAACTGGAAGGATTCTGTTCTCACCTGCGAAGACCCTACTTCTCCATAAAGCCCACCACATGGATCTGCTGCTTGGACACCCCAGGCTTGGGAAAGGCAGACTCTGAGACAGTTTTCCCCAGGATGGCTCAAGAACAACAACAGCTCATTATCAATGTGGGTCAATTCTGAGACAGGCTTTTGTCACTCAGCCTGCCCTATTTCCTGTCCCTTCCTGTCTGCATCAGCTGGACAGCCCACCCTTAGTGATGAACAGTTCTTCAGACTTGCTGCCCAACAAATGCATTGATGTGCCACCTGCACTTCGAGTGGCCATCTTGGCAGCCTAATTCCCCAAACTGTCTAACTCCCTGCATTGTCCTTCCTCCCAGGCCAACTCTCAACCCCCTCCATTCTCAGTTGTCCACTTCTGCTGTTCTTTGCAGCTTCCCTTTGCTTTTCTCCAGAAACCATTCAAAGGAAGTATAAATGTGAAGTTCTACCTTATCCTGCAGATTGTCCAAATTGAATTCGATGCACTTGGTTGTTGAATCGGCATTCCAGATTATCTGCATCTGACGACTATGTCCCCACCTCAGCGTGTTACCTGTGGATGGCCCCAGGGTCCGGCTTCTCTGTATCTGCCAGGCGCTGGGGGAGACTGATGCTAAAGGGGTGTGCAGCAGAGAGAGCTCAGGGAAGCGTCACCACCCTCAGCAGGAGCCTCCTGACATCGGCCCCACCAGGGCTGTCATTGTTGGGCTGACTCCTACACAAGCGTCATGAACACAGCCGGACCCCAGCAACGCCCTCGCCTTTGCAGAGGGCTGAATTTAGTCCTTTATGCCTGTGACTTCGTTGCTCTGTAACAATGCTGCACAATCTAGAGAAAGAATGTCTTCATGTCAGTATCTGTGTGGTTTCCTTGGCTATCCCCCAGATAAGGAATTCTCCCACTCTCCCCAGTGCTGGACCCCTCAACTGCCGCACAGAAACGAGCCTGGAGCTGCATGTGCAAAGCCTCCCTGTTGTTTGGTATGGTTAGAGGTCTGCAAAAGTTACCCCCCTGGTCCTTCTGCGATGGGTAGCCTGGAAACAAACCCAAAGTCAGGGAAAGCCCAGGGTGCACAATGCGTCCATGAAGAAGTTCCTTAAAGGTTTGCTATGAAGATATTTAAAATACCATTCCTATACATTTAGTTTCACTTAAAGGGGAAACTAAAAGTTTGAAACAGAAAGGAATCATAAGACAACATAAAACCCTAAGAAAAAAAGTAAAATGAAAACGCTTGCGGAGTTCTTACCTTAGCTCACAGGAGAAGGGCCCACTACATGCACTAGAAGTATTATTAACACATATGTTCTGCAGTCCATACAGTTAATCACAAACATGTGTGGTATTTAGTTCAGCTCTGTGACAGGAAATACCATTTGTAAAATATTAAACCACGGCAAAACCTGTCCATGCCTTCAAATATCATCTGTGCTGCTTCTAGCTGAGCTCCCCAGCCCCACTCCTCCCCTGGGGCACTTAACCTCCACTTTTCCAGGATGAATTAGGTTCCCAGCTATTATTTTAACCTTGTTCTAATAATCTGCTCATTTCCTAAATTTAGAGAGTAGTAGAGACAGATACCAACTCGAACTGGCTAGTCCCAGGAGACAGTCTTTACATGAACAAAGAAGAGATTTAAGGCCAGGCAGGTATTCTGACTTAAGAATGTTATTCTTCTTACCATGATAGCTTTTTGTGTGGTGTTTTTGTTTTGTTTTTTTCAGCTAAGCAAGTAAGAATGTATTGGCCACAGCAAAAGCACACTTAGGTGGGATGTTTCTTAAAGCTGGGGACAGTGAAACAAGGAAGGGCTTAGCATAGAAGAGGCAACAAGAGAGCCTAGGCTGGGCTGCTTTAGCTCCCTGGGGAGTCAGAGAAAAAGGGGGCCTTGGAGACGGTCAGGGGATTCGTCCAGGAGGAGTTGCCGCCGCCCATTGCTCTCCTGGTTGCAAATCTCCTGGGTCCCTTGGAGTTTAGAGGTGGCGTGCCTGAGGGGGGAGGGAATGGCATGGGCGTGCTCTCTGA
The DNA here is from genome assembly GCF_951640355.1 of Cnephaeus nilssonii. Lineage (NCBI taxonomy): Eukaryota > Metazoa > Chordata > Mammalia > Chiroptera > Vespertilionidae > Cnephaeus > Cnephaeus nilssonii. The sequence continues at coordinate 26,154,692 of NC_137086.1, read as the reverse complement.
GGGAGAGTGCACCACCATGACAGTTGTTGTTTTTTAAAGGTATTTTTATTGATTTCAGAGAGGAAGGGAGAGGAAGAGAGAGATAGAAACATCAATGATGAGAGAGAATCATTGATTGGCTGCCTCTTGCACATACCTCACTGGGGATAGAGCCTGCATCCCAGGCATGTGCCCTGACCAGGAACTGAACCACAACCTCCTGGTTCATAAGTCGACACTTAACCATTGAGGCAGGCTGGCTGAGCACCACCATGACAGTTTTATGGAGTATCTACACCAGGTTCATGTCATAGATGCTATGGAAATTTGTTAAACAGAGGTCTCTGGGTCTCAGTTTCTTCATCTGTAAAATGGTGGCAATATTTACCTCTTATGTAAGTTGTTTCATAATAGGTACTCAATAGAGTAGTTTACCTTCCTCTTTCTCTCCCTCCCTCCCATTCCAGCCTTCCTTTCTCTAGCCAGCAAGAAAGTAAAGAGCCCAGATCCTGGAGTTGGCATTGGCATCGGGTCAACTTGTTACAAATCCTTTTCTAGAACTGTCTCCATTCTGTCTGGCACGTGACCATGCCTCTACCCTGCCCTGCAGATGTGATCTGTGCCTGGATTCATACTTAGGGCTTCTCCTTGAAGACAACATCTCCCAAAGTAGAAAGAAGTTAATAGTGTGGGGACAAGACCCAGGGCCAAGGGCATTTATGGGTCTCTTCATGGCAATCCTTCCCAAAGCCTATGGATGACATGAAAACCTGGGGCCATGCTTGTCACCCACAACCCTGACTCAGCATCAGTCTATACCACTAGTTCTCAGCTGGAGTGATTTCACTCCCAGGGCACATTTGGCAGTATTCGGAGACATGTTTAGCGATCACAACTGGGGGGAGGGCATGCTACTGGTCTCTAGTGTGTAGAGGCCAGGGAGGCTGCTAAACATCCTACAATGCACAAGATGGTCCCCACAACAAAGGATTATTCAGCCCAAAATATCTCTAACCATGAAGATGAGAAATCCCGCTCTCTGGTGAGGAGGTCAGTGAGCTGAGTGTGCCAAGAAGGGTGCCCATCCACATGCGTGTGTCTACTTTGTAGATAATGAATTGGAGGCACAAGTTTGGGGATTTGCCTGAGGTGGCACACTCAAAAAAAAGGTGCTGTCAGAATCGAACCCTGCCTCGGGCCCAAATCTCATGCTCTTCCTACTAAACCATAATGACTACCAGGGTGGGAATCAGAACAGGAGAAAGCCCAGACAAAGGAATATTGTAAAAGATTTGACAGGACTTGGACACCAAAAGTGATCTAGAAAACATGGGGCAAGGGGGAGTCTGGCACTTAGAAAAGCAGCTACAGAGTGATACCATTGTAATGACCTGGTTATTGCTTAACAGGGAAGGAGTAAAGGGAAGACTAGACACTATAGACATGCCATTTATAGATTTGCTAGAAAGCTGCAATTTAACACTCTCCAAGTCTGTTCCCTGCTGATCAATGGAGGAAGGGACTGGACAAAGGCAGCTGGACCCATGCCTAGTAAGGTCTGAATGGAAAGGTGCTTACCTGTCAGCCACACCTGGGAACAAGTCAGTGGACAGAATAGGTGTGGCCACTGCAAGTGCTCAAAGTCTAAATATTTGAACTCCTAGACAAAGGGAGTTTACTCTCTTGGCTCCTGGCCCTCTAGTTCTCTTGGGACACTTGTTGCAAGGGGGCGCAATACCCTGCCTTTTGGCCACGTGGCCAACAGCCATGTGGGATCCACACAATGGACTGATGGACTTTACCAAGCCTGATGCTGAACTGGACCCAGCTGCAACATGGAACGAAGACTGGCCCTGCTTCTAACTTTGCTGAATCCACAGCTGCTCCTTTTCTAAGACTGGATTAAGGGACATGGGATTTTTAAATCCAAGGAACATAACTCCAAATAGTCTTTTCCCTCATCTCATTCTCCCAATATGCTTATTTGGAGAATGCTTATTTCAGCAGCATCCCAAGAATCCCTCTCCCATGAGCAACTAGGAAATTTGGCCCACTCATTTCTCCAGTAACAATAGGAGAGGCAGGAAGAGGAGCAGGTCCATCCCAGTGGAAATATCTAGCAAGGAGCTAAAACATGAGACCATACCAGGAGAGGAAACCAGAGGCTACACGTGTAAAGCTGGGGGGCTTTCTCCACTAGGGGAAAGCTGAATACAGGAGAGAATGAGAGAGGCCATAGGGCACCAAAGCTAAGGACCCTATCATTTTACAGGGAGAGGAAAAGAAAAGGAGACAGCAAGTCACACAGAAAAGGCCAAGGGAAACCCAGGAGGTGCAGAGACACCTCCCCCCCTCCCCGCCCCCCAAGGCAAGAAGGAGTGTTTCTATGAGCCCTTGAAGAGCTGGGGAGGGTAGAGACAGATGACCTCTGGGTTGAGTGATTAGGTCAACAGTGACAGGGTTGGGGGCAACTTCAGCAGAAGGTGGGCATGAAGCATGGCTGCCAGTCTGGAAGCCAGGGAGCAGGGATGCTGGGGCTCATGGATGGACAGAGGCCAGGCTCAGCTGTCCATGTCTTAGCAACTCCATCCCTATACCCTCCCTTACCCACCCCCCGCTCCCCAGTTTTGGAGTTTCTGCTGTTCTGGGGCTGAGTTGTTTCCTGGTGGACTGGTTTCTGGCAGCCCTAGGAACAGCCTACCGCTTTGTACCCTACCTACCTTTTGGTCTCAGGAACACAAAAGGGCCCCAGGGCTTCCCACTCTCCAAAAAATCCAGCCCCCCCCTCCCCCGACACCGGGGAAGGGGGCAGACAAGCGAGCCTTCGTGCAGACTGAGGGCCTGAAACAAGGCCTGCTTTCAGGGCTGCCTTCTGGCATTTATATTGCCGTGGGTTCTCCAGTGGGCAGAGCAAGGCACTCAGACAGAGATGAGAAACGGCATTATCTCCTTAGGGGCTCCCAGGGCTGCGCTGGGGTGTGGCCCCGTGGATATTAGATGGCAGCTCCTGGATTTTGGTTCTGAATTCTTAGAGGAAACCATGGAAAAGATGTGGGATAGTTAGCTGAAGGGGCTTAGTGCAGATCACACATCTTAAATATGCAAACCTCCTCCTTCCCCTCTACCTCTACCTGCTGGCCCAGGGCCCTCCTGAAGATAAGCAGAAAGTCCTAGAAGGTTAAAGAACTAGAAAGATCTCTCTCTGGATTTAAATATTTAGTGAGGGGAAAACCAAAATTGGCCACTTTGCTATGAAAATTTTTCAAGTAATTTATCTTAATTACCGTGTAATTGCTTTTAGTGTTTTGAGAGGAGGCAGTAGCTAAATGGCCCAGGAAGAATATTTAACGCTTTAAAATGTGATTCCTACCCACACACTAATGGCGCTTTGTTCAGATTGGAAGGGTCTGCATGAGAACTTAAGGACCAAAATCTTCCAGGAAAGTCCCCCAGGATCTTCACCTTTGGATGCTGGGCTTTGGGGAATGCCTTCCAAATGTTCTGGTGCAAATTCTTCCATCATACACCCACGGCGCATTCATTCAGCGAATAGTTACATTGTCTTCTACGTGCTGGGTCCTGAGTGGAGCGCCATGCAGACCACAGAACCAAGACCTGAATCATTGTCCTTGTGGCCGAGAAAGAAGGGTTGAAAAGTTAGACTGTGTGTAAGCCCTGCCCTCAACTAACTGAGCAACATGGGGCAAGTTACTTTACCTCTGTGAGCCTCGGTTTCCTCATGTGTGAAACAAGGACAATAGTTAACTCTTAGGATTTGTTATGGGCTGAGTTGTGTACCCCCAAAATTTAGCCCTAACGCCCAATGCCTCAGAATGTGACTGTACTTAGAGGTAGGGTCTCTAAAGAGCTGTTTAAGTTAAAGTGATGCCGTTAGCCCTGGCCAGTGTGACTCAGTTGGTTAGAGCATAGCCCCGTGTGCCAAAAGGTCACCGGTTCAATTCCCCATCAGGGCACATGTCCAGGTTGCAGCTCGATCCCTGGTTGGGATGCCTGTGGGAGGCAGCCGATTGATGTTTCTCTCTCATATCAGTGTTTCTCTCTCTCCCACTCTGCCTTCCTCTCACTTTAAAAAGAATAAAAACATCCTATCTCATAAAGAGGGGAATATGCTAATTGACCATCATGCCCTCACAAAGATGGCAACGCCCACAGCCACTAAGGAGGGAATATGCTAATTGACTGCTATACCCTCAAAGATGGTGGCACCCACAAGATGGTGGCGCCCAGTCCCCTCAGCCCTGCCAGGGCGGCAGGCGCGAGGCATGGCTGGGCCCGCCCCCAGGTGGTTCCAGCCACTCTGCATGCCTGGCTCCAGAGTCCCCCAGTACCCTCAGCCCCCCAGCTGCCCAGGGCCGGCCCGAGGTACAGGCAAGCCTCTGATGGCGGCTGCCCAGGCACCCAGGGCCGCCCAAGGCTCAGGTAACCAGGGCCAGCCGAGGCTTGCACTGCCGGCAGTGGCAGCAGCAGAGGTGTGATGGAGTGTCGCCTTCCCCTGATCGCCGGGTCGCCTCCTGCCCCTGAGGGTTCCTGGACTGTGAGAGGGGGCAGGCCAGGCTGAGGGACGCCCCCCTCCAGTGCACGAATTTTCATGCACCAGGCCTCTAGTATTTAAAATAAAATGAGACTGTTAGTCTGAGCCCTGAGCCAGTCTGACTGGTGTCATTATAAGAAGAGGTTAAGACACACAAAGAGACATCATGGAGGCAAACACACAGAGAAAAGGCCATGTAAGGACATGGTGAGAAGGTGGCCATCTGCAAGGCTAGGAGAGAGGCCTCAGAAGAAACCAGGCCTGCCAACACCTTGATCTTGGACTTCTAGCCTCCAGAGCTGTGAGAAACACATTTCTGTTGTGTGAGTCACCCAGTCTGGTATGCTGTTACTGCAGCCTGAGCAAAGTGTGGCAGGGTTCTTGCACATACTAAAGCAATATCTATAAAATGGAAGATGCAGGGGGAGATCATAAATAGAGGCTGTTGTTACTATAGAGTCCTGCTCCTCAGGTGCTTAAAACCTGGTAGAAAAGACCAGAGAAAACAACAAATGATGGACAGATGTGCTGTCCCCTGTGCTGAAGTGCACTGGGCTGTTCAGAGAGGACAGCCCCTGCTCAGGGGCAGGGAGGCTACCTGGGGAGGGGCGACTGCTTGGGCAGAGACAGGGGGGCAGCAGATGAGGCATCAGTAACCACACCCTCTGCTCATGTTCTGTGCATCTGGGTAACATACCCATCAGTTAACACCAGCCTAAGGGAACTTCTCCCACCTGGCTTCATTCCCTCCACGAAAAGAACACAAAATCCAGTTACGCACATATTAATCATCGCTAAACAGGTCTCCTCTCTGGCTGCCCAAACTGGGCCACATGTCACAGAGGCAACCTCAGATCAGGGCCGTGTGCAGACCCCAAATCAAATGCATTTTGGTTTATCCGTGGCCAGTCCTAGGCTATTGCTGACCACCAAGCTCACCTGGAAATGTCTACATCACTGTGAATACAGAGGCAGGAAGCACTCACTTACAGAGAACAAAATCATTGGCTTTGATCCTAGCCATTTCTGGAAATTCCATGAATATACACACATATAAATATGTAACAACTTGAGCAAAACCAAAATTATGGAAATTTTTAAAAAATCAACGCACCCATCTTTCCACCAGACCTTCCTACTGCTCAGAGCACACAGAGGTCCCTCTGGGGGAAGTCCCATAGCTGTTGGCCCAGCCTGGGAGCCAGGAGGCCAGTGTTTGGCGGGGGGGGGGGGGGGGGGGGGGGGGGGGGGGGCGGTTGTTCCAGCTCTCTCTGGCTCTGTGTGTTAAAAACAAGGGCCCTTTAAACTCTAACGATGCAGATGAATTCCCCTAAAGGGGTCTGCAGAGAAGTAAGTGCCTGCTGAAGACTTCCCTATTTAAACGCTTTAAGACAACTGCAACCACACTTCAGGCAGGAAGTTTTCTGAAATGTCACCTTCTCCCTCCTTCCTTGAGAGAGAAGCTCTATTTCCCGCCCCTTGAATCTGGGTGGGCCTGTCACTGCTCTGATGGACACGATGTGGCAGAAGTGACACTGTGACAATTCTGGGCATAGGCCTGAAGTGACCTAGAAGCCGCCATTTCCTGCTCATCAGAGCCCTGAGTAGAAACTCAGGCTGGACAAAGAAGCCGCATGGGGTGCCACAGCGGGGCACCTTGTGGACACCAGCCCATTGAGCTTTCAGTGATCCCGACCCCAGTTGCCATCTGAGGACAACTGCACGAGACAACCTACGCAAGAACCACGCAGCTGAGGCCAGTCAACCCACAGAACCAGCAAAGATAACATCAAATTGTGGTTTTAAGCCTCTACATTTTTGTATATGTGGTAAAATATACTAAAAGATAAAATTTACCCTTTTAACCATTTTTAAGTGCACAGATCTGTGTTATTAAGTCCATTCCCACTGTTGTGCAATCATCACCACCACCCCGCCCCCCAGCTCCAGAACTGTCATGTTCTCAAACTGAAACTCTGGACCCATTAAACACTAACTCTCCATTCCCCCTCCCCTCAGCCCCTGGCAACCACCATTATACTCTGTTTCTCTGAATCTGACTACTCTACCTACCTCCTAAAAGTGGAATCAGTCAATGTTTGAACTTCTGTGACTGGCTTATTTCACTTAGCATGTCATAAAGGTTCATCCATGTTATAGTATTTCCTTCCTTTTCAAGGCTGAAAAATATGCCATATACTTATATACCACATTCTGTTTACTCATTTGCCCATCAATGAAAACATCTATGTTTGGAGAGGTTGTTCTAGAGCAAGCATGTCAAACTCAAAGGCTAACACAGGCCAAATAAATAAGGTTTAAGTTTATATGGGCTGCAACAAAAACAAGAACTTCAATTTTCATAGAAATGTAGGTTTATTTCGATAGAGACATGCTGAATACAAAGGGCTAAAATAAATGAGTAATCGTTAACATAAAATAATAGAACATTTTAATAAAAATTAATATTTTTTCTTGAACATTAAATTACCAGACACTGAATAACTGCACAAATAAGCGTAAAGCAAATAAACCTATTTTTCTTATTTTCCAAAAGCGAAATATTTCCTGTTGCGCACACTACACAAGTCAGTCCAAGACGAATGACGTGGCAATCGGCTGCTAAAATATTCGCTGCTAGTATTAGTGGAGAGAAATGGTGTGCCTGTGCATAAGGCACGAAAGGGAAATGAATGCAACCCGATTATAGCAATCAGTATTAGTGAACGTTGTAGTTTGTTATTAATAATCTCTCTATATAAAAGCCTAATTGATCTTTATGACTGGATGACTGGCCGGTAGCTATGACACAGACTGACCACCAGGGGGCAGATGCTCGATGCAGGAGCTGCCCCCTGGTGGTCAGTGCGCTCCCACAGCCAACCTCCCGCGGCCAGCCAGCTGGCCGACCAGCCAACCTCCCAGGCCTGATCAGCCTGATCAGGACTGGGTGAGATGGGCCCCGATCAGCCCGGATCGCCTGCCAGACCGAGGGACCCCACCCGTGTAAGAATTTGTGCACTGGGCCTCTAGTTATGTATAACAGGATATTATAAAAATTAAGTTATGAAATTTTTATTAAAACGTTTCTTACATCCCATTATATCGGCTGGGCCGCAAAAATATTCATTGTGGGCTGCATGCGGCCCATGGGCCGCGTGTTTGACATGCTTGTTTTAGAGCAATAGGTGACTGGATCAGTGGGCAGTATGGCCCTGGGACAGCAGAGCAAGGCTCCCAAAGCAGATGTCAGGACCTGTGGAGTCTGGCAGAAACACAGAACACCAGGGCACTAACCCAACCCCCAGAGTAGGTGATGGGCCAGTGATCCAGGTTGGAGTTCCCAGTAGCACTTGTCACAGCAGGCCGAGTGTCTCCTGGGGTCTCCATTCGAGGCTGGGAGCAACCCCAGGACGGGGACTGGCAGGATCTTATTCATGCTTGGGTGCCCTGTCCTGGCACAAGCTCACAGGCACAAAAACTGTTCCGTGAATGAGTGAAAGATGCACCTGAGACTAAAGCCAAGTTCTGACTCATCCCAGGGTTTCTGACAAGCTCATGAAGGACAAAAACTGGGCCAAGGGAAGCACAGAAGAGCAGCTGCTTATGGCTGGAAAGGAAAGGGGGAGGCAGCAGCCACAGTAGGACATTCTGACAGGAAAAAACTCATGGTCAGAACCAGGCTTCCCAGGGAGCTCCCACCCCGACAAGGCAGCCCAGCAAGGGACTCATCTAAAGGTGAGGAAGTCCATTAGGAAGGGTGTGCTAGGATCAGGCTGAGCCAATAGGATGAGGCCTCTCAGGGATCAGACTTGCTCAGGGTCATAGAGCCTTATGTGCCTATTAGAGGGGCACGGGCAGGACTTAGAGGGGCTAGACCCTTGATCATAGTACAGGCTGTGAGCTGAGTCACATATTTGAGCCCTGGAGCTTTGGGACAGCAACCTTCCTTCACTGCAGGAGGACCCAGGTTGGTTGCCCTAAGACCCCAGCCCTCTTACCCATAACCACTTTACCAAGGAAACCCAACCCATTCTTCCTGCTGCTCCGCTCCACTTGGCCACATAATGAGAGTGCCCAACACAGGTCAGGATGCATCAGAGCATGGACATTAATTCCAAATCTAAGAAGAGGACTTGTTCTGGGTTGACTTAAAGAGTGACTGCCAACGACATGAATGCTGCTTGGGGGTTTAACAAAAAGGGCTCGAGTTGTGTTTCAACTCTGCATTTAGGTTTTCCAGCCTCTAAAGATACAGTAAAACCTTCAGTAATAACTCCAAAGTAGTGTTTCCCTGTTACTCTTCAAAGCATACACCTTGACATTAGGAACTGCTTGCCATATGGGAAGCCGTTAGAAGCACCAGTAAAAGAACTCAGAAAACATGGGTTTGGGACTTGGCTCAGCTTCTAAGTAATTGTGGGACTTTGAGCAAACTAATTACCTTCTTTGGGACTCGGCTTCCTAATCCATAAATAGAGGAAAATACTTTGAATTCTTACTGGCTATATACATTAATAAGAATACATATATGTGAGGTGATATAGAGATAAGAGATATATATATACACTTACACACATATAGTGTGTCTCCCCAAAATAAATGTACACACACTTTAATAGCTGATAGCTATTTTAATATCAGCTATTAAAACAAATAGCTGAAATTTATTTTAATAAACACCGCCTTTATAATTACCCGAAGTATGTGGGGGAAGACCCTATATATGAGGTCCTCATAAGAAGAAGTGTATGTTAGAGATTTACTTATGTTCAATAGGTGCTTGCTGATATTTGTGGAATAAATGGACGAATAACCCAAGGTTATAACAAGGCTCACATTATAACAAGTGTCCCTCACCACACTTCAGAATCCCAGCCAGTGTATCTACCAGATCTTAGAAGGCCACCTCTCTCCCCAGGAGGCTAAAACCAGTTAGCCCTTGTCCTACCAACCAACTGACTAAGCCTGCACACTTCCCTCCCAGCTAGCCTTGTAGTCTCCCAACCTGCTGGAGCTAGCCTGACATCCAGGGTCAGAACCTGTCCCAGTATCCCTGCCCCAGCCCCTGGCCCCGCTCCCATCTTCAACATGGCAGGAGACTTCGTCTTGGACCAACTGCCAAGCCCAGAACCCTAGGTCTCCATTTCCTTTGACACCAGGTGAAAACAACTCATTCCCCTTTCCTGATTTTCCTGGAGCATGGGTCAAATGGAAGATTTGTAGACCACAAGCTAGCATATCTCAGGGCCCCCTTTACCCATGACCTTCACCTGCAAAATGAGGCTCACATGGGCTCTTCCACCTCAAAGGGCTCTGGGGAACTTCATAGAAAGTGATGGCCTTAAAACTTTCTTTGAAAAACAAGAAGCACTCCATAAATTCCTTTGCTCTCATCACTTCAGTGTGATCTCAGAGATGATCTCCAGAGGCCTGGGACTGGCCCCTGGGTAAATTCTTTCAGCACAATGACCACACACACAGAGAAAAGCTTGATGATCTTTGTGGCTCCAGTGTTAGGAGCAAATGCATGTGATCTCCAGGACAGGGGCTGGAAAGTCAGGAAGCCATGAAGCCTTGGCACTGCCAGTAAATTAAATGCATCACTTAACCTCTGGGCATTTTTCTTCATAGGCACAATGGAGCTGACAAGCCACCCACATTCCTATTCACCAGGATACCAGGAAGGCAAAGAATTTGAAAAGAAAAAACAAGTATAAATGTGGTATTCAGTGAGCATGAAGAATTGAGAAAGAATAGATGAAAAGAAAAATAAAAGGGGAAAAGAAACAAAAGAGAGGAAGAGCATTTGGGGTGAAATGGGAGACTCTTGAGAAGGCACAGATGGACTGTCATGGAAGTTTCCTGAACAGAAAATGCACCCCAAGTTGAAAGTCACTGTCTAGATTAGAAGGTTTATCGCAAAGGCATCAGAAGTTCAACTCCAGCCCAGCCGGCGTGGCTCAATGGTTGAGCATTGACCTATGAACCTGGAGGTCATGGTTCAATTCCCAGTCAGGGCACATGCCCAGATTGCAGGCTCAATTCCTAGTGTGGGGCGTGCAGGAGGCAGCTAATCAATGATTCTCACTCATCATTGATGTTTCTATCTCTCTCTCTCTCCCTTCCTCTCTGAAATCAATAATATGTATATTAAAAAAAAAAAAAGAAGCTCAACTCCAGTGGAGAAAAGTGGACAAAAAGAAATAAAGTCTGTCCATCATCTGAGGTGGCATGAGCACATACCAGAGGAACCAAGACACACTGCTGTTTGCTTTTACAACCCAGCTCAGAGCAAGAGAGATGAGGAATTAATAGGTCCACTATCTGTAAAAATTGTGTAATGTCCCTAGAGAGGCCCTGGCCCATGAGGTCCAATTCAGGATGTTCCACTTTAAGGGAAACCTTCAAAGACTGAAGAGTTCCCAAAGTGTAACCACGTAGAAACTCCATTCCTTTAACATGACCCTTACTCCTTTCTGTCCGTCCACTCCCTTCCTTAGTCATTTTGCCCGTAGGATATCAGTTTCTGATCAGTATCCAACAGTCTTAAGAACTATCTGTTGGCCACAGAAACAGAGTTTGGTCAAGCTAAAGATAACATCTGGATTTCAGTTGTTTCAGCCCTAGGGCCGTGAAAGGGAAAGGACCCTACAGACCACACCCTCAAGAAACAGAACAATACGATGGCTGACACCAGCACAAGATACAAGGACCAACTACTCCCTACACTGGCCCCAAGCAATCAGTAGAGCCCAGGACCCCAGCTCCTTTAACCACCATGATGAATGATTTTCCCCCTATATAGCCCATCCCCTGGAAGCCATCGGGGAGCCAGGTCTTTTAGCACTAGTTTACCTGAGACTCCAGGCTTGGCAGCATTTCCTCAATTAACAAACCTCTACTTTCTTTGCTGCAAACTCCTGTTTGTGTTTGATTGGACTTTGATGCACACAGATGAATGGACCCCTTTAGTCCAGTTACAAAAGGGAGGGTGTGCTGAGAAGGGTTCTGAAATCTGAAAGCATTTCCCTAAATAAGATTTGGGGAGGACCTGAGAGGCAGAGGCTCTCCTAGCATCAGAAGAAAACTTTCAACATCATCTAGCCCAGCGGTCGGCAAACTCATTAGTCAACAGAGCCAAATATCAACAGGACAACGGTTGAAATTTCTTTTGAGAGCCAAATTTTTTAAACTTAAACTTCTTCTAACGCCACTTCTTCAAAATAGTCTCGCCCAGGCCGTGGTATTTTGTGGAAGAGCCACACTCAAGGGGCCAAAGAGCCGCAGTTTGCCGACCAACGATCTAGTCCAACCTTCCCAATTGAGGAATCCTTATCCATCTCTGCTGAGGAATTGTCCAGCTGCTACAGAAACACTTCCAGTAGTGGAGACCTCATTACTTTATAAGCAAGTTTATAGTATTATCATTTAGACAGGATTATACTCTTCTCCCTCTGATTAACCCCAAATTAACTTCCTCCTGGCTTCCATCTACGCTGGCGGCTGCAGGGGGGGGGGGGGGGGGGGCGGGTGCATGGACTAAGTCTAAACACCTTTCCACCTACTCATCCTTTAAACAACTGAAGCTGCCTTGATGACTTGCATTGGGTCCTCTCTCAGACTCTCCTGGGAGGGGGACCATTTCCAGCTTTCCCCTGAAAGCTCACTGTCCAGCTCCCTCCCATGCTCCTTTCCCAAGTATCTGGCAAGCTTTGAGCTCAGACTGACTTGGGTCACTGACTGCTGCTCCCGCCTGGCTCGGGGCATCTCACCCTGTCTTTGCTTCCAACTAGGTCTTGGCCTCCTGCCACCATTTGGGAAAACTCTGGTCCATCTGTTGCTCTCGGCTTTGCTGCTCTGCCCAGAGCTAGAGGGCTTGTCATGAACGTGCTCCATGATGAGGCTGAAAAATGAGTCCCACATTCATGCCACTTAATGGAAAACAGCTGGTGGTTTGACTTTAGGCCTTCTAATAAAAATGGAATCTAGACTATTCAATAGGCTTTAAATACCATTTCTAGCACCTCATATGACAGATGAGGAAATAGAGGTCCAAAGAGGTAAGGTGATCTCCTCAGGGAAACAGAGCTGAGAAGATGAACATGAACTCTAACCTTTGATTTTCCAGTCCACATTCTTTCTACAGTAATTACGAGGAAGCGAGGCTACATGGTGGCTCTCTTCTCAAGATATTTTGGAGTAAATTTTCCATAGTTTGTATGTATGTGCACTTATTCTTTCTTCAACTCAACAGACATTCACTAAGCACCAACTATTTGCTTTGTAAATACTCTCAGTAAGATTTCAAGTAAGCTTCCCATAGGAACCTACATCTTGGTGTGTGTGAGCACCCAGTGTGTGTTGTGTGTGAGCATCCAGTGTGTGTGTGTGTGTGTGTGTGTGTGTGTGTGTGTGTGTGTGTGTTCACCTGAACATTCACCTGACAATGATAACAGAACACCCTTCACACTAAACTACACACTGGCACAAGTGAAAAAGAGGCACAGACCATTACCCAGGCATTCTCTGTCTACCAGGGACAATTCTCAAACGTTATGTTAATGTGATAAAGCCAAGTGCGGGGTATTGTGGCACTTCATTGAGCCAGATACTCCATTAAGTTGGGTGACAGAGAGGGTGGCTGTGTCCACAATTGTAGGGGAAATAAAGCTGCTGGTCCTAGTTTGAAAAGACCTCAGGAAGAGCAGGCTTCTGGGCTGAATCTTGAAGGCTGATGTGAACTGATCAGGCAGAACAGAGTGGAGAAAGGTGTGTGTGCAAAGACAAGAAGGCAGGGAGAGCCTGATCCTGCAGGTGGGGGGACCTGGCTGGGGCCGGGAGTGAACATGGGTGATACAGGGAAAGAGGCACACAGGTGAGTGAGGCACGGGAGCCTTTCTGTATCATGCTAAGGAGTTTGATTTTATCGTAAAGGATTCAGTGAAAGAATGTAGAGAGAGCAAACAGGGTCAGATAAGAATTTTAGAAGGAAAGCTCTGGCGGGAGGATGAACTGGAAGGTGGTGAGGCCAGAGGCAGGGAAGAAACCAGGGTGGAACCTGATGCTTCCTGTCCCCACACACTTAAACTTCTTCTAACGCCACTTCTTCAAAATAGACTCGCCCAGGCCGTGGTATTTAGTTTTAAAGTCTCAAATGTAAGGGGAGAAGAGATTGTTTTTCAAGCACATCTCTGTGGCATGGGACAATCTCCCCAAAGCTCTGCAGAATGACATCACCGTCATCATTCTCCGCAGTGACTTGATGGCAGAAGCGTGATGTCCGCCAGGGCACCACGGCCAATGGTGAAGTGTAGGAGCCCCACACAGGGGAGCCTCTCAGTAAGCGGTGGCTGCGTTTATGAGCCACATATATCAAAAGAGGGTGGAGGGCAGACAAGCCCTTAACAAAATAAGGTCAGGGTCTCTGGAGCACGGACAAGTCTAAGCAAGGCAACAAGTCAGAAACAAGACCAACCAAAGTTCAGGAGGGAAGGGGTTAAAGACACCAGTTCTCCACAGGAATGGGGGGTTAAAGGCACAGACAGACTAGGAAACCAGTTAAAGGAGCTAGCACTGCCTCAGTAGTCCACACAGTGCCCTTGTGAGAATCCAGGAAAGACCCTCCCTCTAGCCAGAAAACAAGCAGGCCCCACGCGGTGGAGTTCACAGCAGGGTTCCCGCCCACGGATGGCCAAGCCTGTGTGCGCGTGTGGAAGGGCATGTGCGAGCAGTTACGGAAGAACATTGGCGGGAGAGGGGAATGTGTGGGTGAGGAGGAGGCAGATCCTGACAAGCAAGGGCTATTTAAAGCTGGGTAAATCCCATCCCCTGTGGTACAGAGCCATTCCTACTGGGAGTGTACGCTCAAAAGATGAATGATCAAGAGGATGAGGTCGGAAGCCTAAAATAACAATCCCCTTAAGGGGGAAATACACTCATCTAGGCAAGTCGGACCCTTCTTAGAACTGAAAAAGATTCTGACATTACCACCCAGTTCCCAGGAAAGCCTGATCTTACCCCTCCCCAAGATAACTTTCCTGAAAATCAAGAGCACCTGACCACCAGCATGCTACTTAGAAAGACTCAAACAAGGCACCTTCCACTGAATCCACGACCAACAGAGGAACCGGCAATTTTCGCAAAATTTATGAGGTTCTGCTTCAAGCCACAAACGAGCGACAGGCCTGCAGCTGCATCTCAAATGGTTCTCTTCTCAGTTGTAAAGACACGAGATTAAAGCATTTCCCTATGTTTGTGTTAACACTAAACTGAGGACAACAAAAGCAAGGTTTGTAGCATCAATTACCATCTTCCAGGCCCTCCAAACGGGCCTGGGATATGAGTTACCATGAGCTAGGAAAAAAACATCCAAAGGGATGAACAGAGGCCAACGTGTCAGCCCCATCTCCGAATTTCTGGCCACGGCTGTTTTAAATTAGATTCTCAGTGCTGATTCCATGAAACTCTTGGCTTAGGTCTCCAATGGAAAAGTTATTTTTATGCTCCGAGCCACAGATATTTATATGGAGGCACATCCATAATTCCAATTATGTTTTGTTTTCATGATGCTCTTTTCCTCTACTTAAGAACAATGATAGTTATCATTATCATTTCTGGTAAGACACTTGCAAAAAGCTCTGAGCCAAGTACAGATTCCACGGGGCCCAGATAAATGAGTATAAAATAGGCAGATTTTAGATCTTGAGAAATCCTCAAGGAATACCTTCAGTTCTTCTACCCACTATTCTGCCCTTCTTTGTCAATTCCCTACCCCCACCTACCTCTCATAATCACTCCTCAGAAAACCTAGTCCCAGAAGTTATTTATTCCCTAATAAATAACTATTTAGTTGGGGTCTTTGCATTTAAAATGTTATCTTCAATAATAATGAGTTTTTTATTTTCTTAAAAGAAGGAGCACCAACAAATAAAGCAAAGAGTTATCTCTCGTTAAGAGCAGCATAATTCTTAAATAACAACATAGTTATTCTATAGAACTGTTTGATCAACAGTCTAGGAGGGCTACTAAGAGATGGTATAGATACAGAACCAAAATGGTGGTCCAAAAGCTTCCAGGAAATTCATCCAAGAGAAATCTATTTTTTTTTAAATATATTTTATTGATTTTTTACAGAGAGGAAGGGAGAGGGACAGAGAGTAAGAAACATCGATGAGAGAGAAACACCGATCAGCTGCCTCCTGCACACCCCCTAATGGGGATGTGCCCGCAACCAAGGTACATGCCCTCGACCGGAATCGAACCTGGGACCCTTGAGTCCACAGGCCGACGCTCTATCCACTGAGCCAAACCAGTCAGGGCCCAAGAGAGATCTAAATTGATTATCAAGAAAGCAAGAGACATGGAAGTATGGAACAGAGTGTGGAATATCCGAGTGAAGGCATGGGAGGGTGGGTGGGTAGGAGGTGATCAACCAAAGAACTTATATGCATATATGCATAACCCATGAACCCAGACAATAGGGTGGTGAAGGTAGGTAGGGGGTGGGTTGGGGGGAGGGGACATATGTAATACTTTCAACAATAAAGATTTTAAATAAATAACCACCATAGAAAAAAAAAAGAAAACATAAGGTATTAGGAGGTACACACCCATGGCCTCTTTCTAGAAGTCTCTCTGATTAGACCTTCTGAAACACAATTCTGGTTTGAAAGAGCAGGGGAGGGGAGATGATGAGAAGAAACTAACATTTGTGAGCATTCACATATGTCAAGCATTTGGTCCATATTATTTCCTGTGATCTCACTTAATCTTGAAAACAATTTGGGGGAGTAGGTTTCATTATTACTGTTTTATAGAGAAGGAAACAGCCTCAGAGATGTGAAGTAACTTGTCCAAGACCATGCGGACGTCTGCATTTTTGTGTTCCCCCCCAAAATTCATGTTGAAATCCTAAGCCCCACAGTAAAGGTATTAGGTCATGAGAGTAGAGCCCTCATGAATGGGATTAGTGCCCTTATAAGCAGAGGCCACAGAGCACTAGCTCACCCCTTCCACCATGTGAGCACACAGAGAGGAGACAGCTGTCTGCAAGCAAGACGGGGGTCCTCACCAGAGCCAATGCCAGTACCCTCACCTTGGACTTCCAATCTCCAGAACCATGAAAAATCAACTTTGTTGTTTATAAGCTACCCAGTCTGTGATTCTTTCTTTGATGATAGTCACACACCTAGTTAGTGGCAAAGCTTGGATTCAAACCCAGATCTGCCTGATTCCAAAGTCCATTTCTTTTCCATATCATATAAGGCTGTTGTGAGGACCAGTGGAGGCCAAAGAATAGAGTTTGTTGCAAGGGTCTGGGAAAGACATATGTTTGTGTAGATTTCTTTATATGTAGGGTGTCCCCCCAAAATGTCTACACACACTTTGAATAATTATAAAGGCAGTGTTTATTAAAATACATTGCATTTTCAATACTGAGCTATCAGCTGTTAAAGTGTATATACATATTTTTGGGGACATCCTGTATTATAAACAGGCTTTGTTAATATCAAGCAACATTCCCAGAAATGCTGTTAGCCAGTAATAGGAAATCAACTGTTGAATGTAAACCTCTCTGCACTGTTAGAAACGCATGTAAACACACATGAGAGCAGAGAGAGAACATCGTCTCCATGACCAAAGGGAACAGGCACCTCTCCTTAGAGGCTTTTCTTTTCAACATGAATGTGAGTGAGGATACTGGTTGGTCATAAGAAGGTTTAGTCTACCACAGAGAATCTAAAGGGCAGCATTTGGGGACTGGAGCAGTGTATTTGGGAAATTTAGAACTCTTCCCAACTGAGAGCAGAAACACAAATTCATCAATAATCATTAATGAAATGAAATTGTCAAAAACCTGACACACATGCCCTTTATATGCAGTTCAGATTATCTATATATATAAAAGGCTAATATGCAAAGTGTCCCTGCAGGAGTTCGACCGGGAGACCAGGAGTTCGATCGCTCGCTATGATGTGTGCTAACCACCAGGGAGCGGCGTGGAGTGAAGGAAGGCTTCAGCCGGCAGCTGGAAGGCCCCAATTGGCCCTGATCACAGGCCAGACCTAGGCACCCTACCCATGAATGAATTTTGTGCATCGGGCCTCTAGTTTTACAATAAATTGTACCAAAATCTTAAGGAACAGATAGTCTTTATCTCTTACAAACTGTTTAAGAAAAATATATATGAAAGAGGGAAAGCTACCCAACTTCTTTAATGGAGCTAATATAAACTTGACATCAAATAATATAAGGATAATATTTTTAAAGAGGAAATTATAGAACAATTGTTTCACTTTTGGACATTTGCAAAACTCCTAAATAAAGTACTAGCATATCCAATAAAAAAACACATATATATGTATATATATGCAAGTATGCCTCAACATAATTATACTCATTTATTACATTTTTATATTAAGAAAGAAAAATATAAGATCATCTCATATAATTCACATAAAAACATTAAGGCATTACGTAGCATCAGCACTCAGTCATGATAAAATTTTTAATTTGTTAAACAATATTAATACAGGAAAAGTCCTTCATTTAATAAAGAATTTATAGACCAGAACCTTAAGCAAACTTCATGCTTAATGGAGAAACTTTAAGAGCACTTGTTAAAGACAGTAAGGAGATAAGGATGTCTACTGCTATTATTGAACATTGTACCAGAGGATCTATCCAATGCAATAATACAAGAAAAAGATATGCCAGTAGGAATAAAATAAAAAAAAAGACAAATTAGGGCCTTTGCTGGGTAGCTCAGTTGGTTAGTGTCAACCCAATACGCCACAGTTGCAGGTTCGATCTCCAGGCAGGGCACATATAAGAAACAACCAATGAATGCATAAATAAGGGGAACAACAAATTTATGTTTATCTCTTTTTTCTCCATCTAAATTCAGTACATTAAAAAAATTTTAGCCCTAACCAGTTTGGCTCAGTGGATAGAGCATCAGCCTGCAGACTAAAGGGTCCCAGGTTCGATTCCAGTCAAGGGCATGTACCTTGGTTGCAGGCACATCCCCAGTAGGGGGTGTGCAGGAGGCAGCTGATGGATGTTTCTCTCTCATCGATGTTTCTAACTCTCTATCCCTCTCACTTCCTCTCTGTAAAATATCAATAAAATATATTTTTTAAATTTTTAAATAACAAATTTTTGTTTTATGATTATCTATCTAGAAAATTAAAAAATATCTACATATAGATTTTTTAGATCTAATAAGAGAAGTCAGCTGAGATGCTGGATACAAGGTCAAAATTCAAAAATGAGGAATGTCTCTGTGGGCCAGTAAATAACCAATTTGAAAATATAATAAGAAAAAAAATATGTAAAATATTAATAAAACTTATAGCAAATAAATACAGCAAAAGTTGTATAAGCCCTTTATAGGGGAAATCACCAATAATTCACCTGAATAAAAGGAGAAGACCCAGTATTATAAATGTGTCAGTTCTGCTGGAATATAAATTGAATACAATTTTAATTAAATTTCCAACAGGATTGTGTGTGTGTGTGTGTGTGTGTGTGTGCGCGCGCGCACACACGCACGAACTAGACAAACTAACATTTAGATGAACTAATAAAACCCAAGAAAGTCAAGAAATTCTGAAAATATATAAAAGAACTCATGTCAGCAAACAATTATTATGTGCTTCCTTAAATGGCAGGCACTATTCTAACATTTTGTATACATTATCCCCTCACAATTATCCTTAAAGTGGATACTATGATCTATTTTATAGATTTGGAGACTGAGAGAAATTAGGTAACTTGTCTAACTCAGGAGTAGTAATTGATGCAGGATGATAAGGATGTAATACCTTCCAAGTACTGGGGAGAAAATAATTGTGAGTCCAGAATTCTAGCCTCAAACTCTCATTTGTAAGAGCAAAATAGAGAAATTTTCAGGAATACAAATACTTTAAAGTTTGCCAAAGACCTTTTATGAAAGACCTTCTAAATTTATGTTGACACGAAGAAAAATAAACTAGAAGGAAGGAGTGGGATGTCAGAAGTAGCAGCCTCCAAAATGCATTGAATAAAACAAAACTATGTAAAGTAGGTAAGAAAATTGGGACTCAATGAAAAGTAAAGTAAAAGGGGTATAACAATGTTATTATCGAAAAATAGAGACTATAAAGTCCTGTACCTATGCTAGAAGTGGGCCACTGAGCTGGTCACTGAATTGGCCAAACAAGAAATGGAAACCGTCAACTAAAGGATTCCCAGCATCTACAAGACAAAACAAACAAGTTGCTCACAAAAACTTTACTTGGCACTATGATCAGAAAAGCATTTCTCATATGGTTAAATGTCTACAAGATCTAGGACATTGGTCTGAGTATGATAATTTGGGAAAAAGTCCTTGACTTTTACAATTTTTTTTTCAACAAGGAGGTGATTTAGATGCATCAGCCTTCCAGAGATCTCTTCCTTGTAGAAGAGAAAAGATAAAGCCTCCTTCTGAAAGTGTGTCATTTGAATGGCGAGGTGTTATAGAAAAGCCCATCCTTCTGGGATATTTAGGTGTATTTCTGGAAGAGGATGAACAAGGTGACCTCTGGGGGTCTGGTTACCTGTGAGGGCAAGTAGTGGTCAAGATGTGGGCATTTGTCCCCAGAGCCATCCCCAAAATCACTCACACTGAATATTTCCACCTCCACTAAACCAGTTAATCTTGCCAATGCATGGAATCACCCATCTAGCCAGTCTTCTAAAAAAGAGTTTATCATTGTATTTTCACAGGAATAAGCATCAGGAAGCAATTAGCTTTCCTCCTTCTTCTTGTTCCATAAATCCTTGACACCCCTACCCTGACATTCCAGGTAACACGTAGGTAAATGGGAGCCTGGGAGCTTTCCCTGGGTCTTCCTGTCCATCACACTCCCCTGACAATGCCTAGAACAGTGTAAGCCCATATTGATAGAGCTCTGAGGACATGATTTGCCTGATCTATTTAAATTCAACATCCTACCTTCTACCAGGACTGCTCCAGAATCCCATGGGGTTCCTGGAGCTCAGGCTGTCTGGGAAGCCTCCAAGGAATGCTGATACTTATCAGTACAACTGGCTCCCAAGGGAAGGTGAGCTTCCTCTAGCTAAGTCTGGAGCAATTCCCAAGGACTTCCAAAGAAAAGTGACAGTGGAAGGAAAAAATAAAAGAAAGGAAAAAAGAGAAGTGACAGTTGGAGATGGGAGAGATGGGAGACAGAGGCACTTTACTATTATTCGAAATATCAGTTATTAGAGCACAAAATACTCTTCCTTTTTCTATTTATCTTATAATTAAAATAATAATGATAATAATACAAGTGCAGGAAGATTGTAGAGAGTAGGACTGAGATACATAGACTTTGGCCACTGATCTGAATTCAACTGGCTATGTGACGTTGGCAAGTTACTCCTCTGATTCTAGTTTCTGAATCTTATATCATGAGAATATTAATAATGGTCCATACCTCAAAGAGATTTTTAATTAAATGCCATATGTGTGTGCTTTATACTCAATAAATCTTAGCTCTTACTATTGTAAAAACTTAAGAAATGCAGGCAAGCACACACAAAAATTAAAAGCACCTATAATCCCACCATCCATTTTGCTGCATATAACCCCAATATTCTTGGCTGTATTTTTAAAGAGTGAGTTTACAATGTTTTCTATTTCACAGCCCGCTTTTAACATTTAACACCATGCCCTAAGCATGTCCTATGTAATTCCGTATTCTTGTACAGTATTTTGAAAGGCCACATCCTTTTCCTTTGGGCTATTTTACCTCTTAATGACCCTTGCCCTCCTTCCTCTCTGCAGGCTCCATACTTCACGCATTTCCATCTCATCTGACCCATCCAGATGATCATTCACTGCTCTCCATTTGGCTCCCTGGGGATGCAGCCTTCATCTCACCATCCAGAACACCTGCTCCTTAGGCAAGGGGCACATTGCTAGCACTCACTACATCCCCAGCGTCCAGAGCAGCCTACCTGGGGCTGCAGCAAACCCTTGTGATTGATGGCAAACCACCCACTTGAATAAGATTCCATGAAGTGTTGGTACAAAAGCTGAACAAGGCAGAAGGGGCGTTCTCTCCAAAAAAGCACAAGGTTAATTTCTGGGGCATCAAATACACTATTAAAAATTCTCAGGAAGAGGAAGGAACTGAAGATTTTTATCTGAGTGCATTGTTTTTTCTAAGCAGCAGGGCCAAACAAGTTCAAAATTTATGGGCTTTCTTTTTGAATGGAAGTCGCAACACTTCCTTATCAATGACGCATTGAGACCACAGTAACACTTTAGTAATTCATACAAATGGGGAATGGTCAAATTCAAGCAGCAGGGAAAAAGGAATTACATCCTTTTGAAAATAGAGGGATTTACTTCCAATGAAATTCATTTTTTAAAAAACTCTTTATTTCCAAATAGTTTAATGCCTTGACCTGTTTTGACGGGTTGTTCAGAACCTGACCTAGTACATGTGTTACAGCCACACCTATCGTTTGTATAGAAATGGGAATTGCTGAAGTTCTTCAAAGGTGCATTCTCCCTAAAAAACAAGAAGTTCAACACCCCTAGGATCCCGCTCACTCCTTAGGACAGCTCTTCCTCCCTGGGTGTGCGGGGAAGCAGACCCCAGCTGGGGTGCCCCTGCTGCTCCAGTTCTGAGTGGGCAGAGGCTTACAATAGCAACCCCGATCAATTCCCCCTCCCCCCCCCCCCAAAAAAAATCTCCAGATTCCAGACTAGATCTGTCCAGACCCATCTGAAAATTAACAAGCTCCTTCTAAGCACCCAGAGCACCAGGCCTTGTCATGGAAACACTGATTCCACCGTAATGAGAACCGACAGAAAACCACACGAATGAACTCAACATTCTTCCACCCAATCCGAGTCAAGCTGAAGCAACAGCCTCAGGAGTGAGAGAAGGGAGGCCGTTTTTTCTTTGCGGTCCTGCCGCCTTGTTTTCACAACTCCTGATGATGAGAAAGTGGGAGTGGGGGGAGCTGGGAGAGAGACACAGCGAGCAGGAGGGGAGAGAAATGCAGAGGGAAGAGGCCAGGGTGGGGAAGGCCAACAGACACTGCGGTTTCTGTCAGGCAAATTAAAACGTCCAGCCTCCTGGGCTGCTTGGGGTTGTCTGAGAACAAGCTGTAGTGACCTCCCGTCTTCCACTGAAACGGTCAAGTGTGGAATGAAGTCTTCACTTTCCCAAGAATGCTCCTGCACAGCAAGCATTGTTTTTATCTTTCTTCTTCATTATTCTTTTCTATTAGAAAGGCTAATTACATGGAGCATCATTATTATTGAAAGAAAAGCAGAGTGGAAGAAGTTTTTACAAAGATGCCCAACCAGTAGGAATAGTAAAATCCGAAGAAGGAATATGCAGTATTTCACTTCCCCTTGGACGCACAAGGTCCAGTGTGTGGGTCCAAGGAACCCAACGGCAGATCCCAGGGACGGTCATTCCCGCAGGAAATGTCTGGGCGAGGGCATCGCCTCCTGGGGCTGCAGAGGACGGAGGCCCCGGCCCGGGGGACCCGAGGGGAGAGGACGGAGGGCGGAGGCTGGTGGCCCCGGTCCGGAGGGCCGGACCGCGCGTGGAGGTTTGCACGAGCCCCCGGCCCCGCCCTCAGAACCGAGTCTGGAGTTTCTGCTCGTGGACTTTTCTTTCTCTTCCGAGCGGGACCAGGTCACAGTAGCCCCGCAGCAGAGGGGGGCCCCGTCGGGGCCAACCGCGGGCCCGGGCAGCTCGGGGGCGGCGGGGGAGACGGGGCACTGCGCTGCCGCCGGCCCGGGAGATAGATGCCGCGTCCCGGGGCGCCCACGCTCCCCATCCGCAACCCCCCCCCCCCCCGAACCCCTGGAGGGACTTCCCACGCCTCCCGCCTTCCCCTGGGGCTGGTCACTCACGGACAGCACCGCGGGGCTCCGACTCCGGCCGCCGCCGTCCGCACCGGGAGGAGGGGTGGGAGGAAGAGGGAGAGGCGGAGGGGGCGGGGGAGGCGGAGGCGGAGGGCCGGGAGCCTACCCGCGGGGAGGGGAGGGGCGGCTACTCCTCAGAGACGCTACTCCCCCCTCCCTCACCTCCCCCCCTCCACTGCTCGGTCCCCTGCCGGACCCCCTCTTCTCTCCTCGCTCCCTTCCGGCCCTGGATCCCCCAAAGTTTTTCTGGTGTCCGATTCTAACCAGAAATTAGAATTTCTAACCATTCTCTTCCTTCCCTTGAGTCTCCAGCAAAAGTGAGGGGCGAGGAGGGGGCGGTATAGATTACCTTTACCTGCTCCCTGGGAGCAGGTGGCTGGGGCGCTTGGCAGGTCTGAAGCAAACCTGCTTCCCCAGGACCCTGAGCCTCGGGACCCTGAGTGGTGAGATAACGGGGGGGGGGGGGGGGGGGGGGGGGGATGCGGGGTGAGGGACTTTGTGGTCGCGCTTTCCACTTCCACCGAGATTTTTTTTGTTCGTTTGGGGTTTGGTTTGGTTTTGTTCTTGTGATTAGGAGAACTAAAGGACTAAAGGGTTGTGTGTGAAGCGTCTGTGTGCTTCTTTTTCCTTCGCAAGTGGGACCAGCCCGGATCGCAGACTAAGATGAACCCTAAAAATGAAACCTCACCTTCCCGGGGTGAATCAACACTCAGGAGGAGGACACAGGGTGGCTTGGTGATGGCTCGGTGAAGGGCCACGCCGTGTGGACAGGGCAGGGGGTGAATACTTACCCGTGTGTGCTGCCTGCGGCGGGCAGAAGAGACGGGGAGTTGACCTCTGAGGAGAGCTTGGAGGGTGGCTTTTCGTCCTTGGTCCATCACCTGCTGGCAGGTGATTCTGGGCCAGTCACTTGGCATCTCAGCCTCCTCCAAAAGTGGGGCTGCCTCCCTGGTAGTGAGTCTGCATAAAGAGATCTGTCTGTACCTTTTACCCTCTGCCCAACCCCAGGGTGGAAGCTTGAGCTGGGTTTGAGCAGACTCTGGGGAGAGAGGAGGGCATTCTGGGCCCTGAGTCAGGAGGCGCTTTGGAGGTTGGCAAGGCTGGGAGCCTTAGGGGAGGTGGGAAATGTTTGTTTGGGAATGTATAACTGGACACGAAGCAGGAAAAAAAGAAATCCAGGAAAGTTTTGTTTTAAATATGTTTTTATTGATTTTTAGAGAGAGAGGAAGGGAGAGGGATAGAGAGATAGAAACATCAATTAGAGAGAAACATCATGGGTCAGCTGTCACCTGCACGCTGCCTACTGGGGATCAAGCCGGAAACCCAGAACCGGGGACCTCTTGGTTCGTGGGTTGATGCTCAACCACTGAGCCACACCAGCTGGGCTCCATGAAAGTTTTCAAGCAAAGGAATGTTTTGACCCAAGTGGTGTGCTAGTCACATTGTATTCCCAGAGCCTGGCATAATGGTGATTGAGGAATGTTGGTGTAACAGTCTGAAAGATGAACTATCTAGGAAGAGAGGGCTTGGGCCCAAGAAGGGGTTAGAAGGCCCTAGAGAACATGTTAAGTTGAAGTGCTCTGCCTGGATGGTAGAAAGGAAATGAAGGAATTCTCAATGAACACTTGTGTTTGCATGACAATGAGATTCTCTTTTAAATGCTCTTTCAGGTCCAGTCTTGTACTTGACTTTGGAGTTCCTGGTGAAATGGAAAATACGTTGTTCAGTATCCTATTCAACCTCCAGCCAGAATTAAGAACCTTATGCTGAGGGCTGAGGAGGTCACACAGCCAGGATCTATTCAGGACATTTTTACTCTCGGGTAAAATTTCTAATTGTGTTTTTCCTTAAGATACCCTAAACAGTCAAAGGCATCAAGTCCACCTCCCTTCCTAATTTCCCCCAGCTAATTTTCCTGGTGATGGTCATGGTTTGAGGAAGGGCAGGAGGGAGGCTAGAGAACAGAAAGTCAACTGACTGGTGACTTTTCAGAGACTTCTATAGAACCAGGCAGGTACTGGGCCGAGTCAGGCTTCTTGTAAGGAGCAGAACAAGAAGGACAAAGGAAGAGGAAGGGGGAAAAAAACAGGTACCTTTACCCTAGGCCAGTGGTCGGCAAACTCATTAGTCAACAGAGACAAATATCAACAGTACAACGATTGAAATTTCTTTTGAGAGCCAAATTTTTTAAACTTAAACTTCTTCTAACGCCACTTCTTCAAAATAGACTTGCCCAGGCCGTAGTATTTTGTGGAAGAGCCACACTCAAGGGGCCAAAGAGCCGCATGTGGCTCGCGAGCCGTAGTTTGCCAACCACGGCCCTAGGCCTTCTGGCTGAAGCTCCAAACTGAGCCTCCTATAAACTGCGTCCAGCCACTGGGCCTCCTAGGAAGGCCAGCCTATCTCAAAAAATGCCACAGGTAACAACTAGAGAAAGGACTGATTCATACAGGAAACAATACACTTGACAAATAGCAATCATCGTTTCTTTAAAACAGGGTTTTGAATGCATCATTTAAATCTCTCATCTTTGAATAAGCAGTATGGCCTTTGAATAAGCAGTAGCCCACCTAGTGAATGAAATATCTTTTGGAAACTTTGACACTTCTGCAAAGCAAATAGGCCCATTATTTCCTAAAGACCAATTACTTGGTTGAAAATCATTTATCTTTTACAAGGGACATCCCACCACCACCATCCTCTTCTGTGTGACTCAGCATTGCCCCAAAGGTTGCCACTTTCATGAATGCAGATTTATTTCTTGTAACTCCATCACATATTTCCAAAGGACCCTTTCTTGGCATTGTCTCTTTGTATCAAAATCTGCTGGTAAACAGCTCAGCCTGGCCTCAATTAGTGAGGCCACCACAGCTGGTCATCACCAGCTGTGACCTCATTTTACTCCAGTTCCTGCTCTTTTCCTTGCTCTACACTAAGTAGACCTTCAGATGATATCATTCTCCTTTCTATTAACAGGTCCATTGCCTGCAGCCTTTTCATGGAAACCATTTAGAACTTCCACACTGTTTAACAAGGGGCCCCAAAGTGTCTATAGATATAACCTAGCCGATTAACGTGGAATGCCTTAAAACTCAACTCAGCTGAAGTTGTTGGGATCAATTAATATAAATTCAAACCAGTTTGCAGAAATGCCTGATGTGAAAGGGGATATGGTTGGGAAAAGTGAGGACTTGAGAATTAGGACAAGCTTAGCCCCAAAGGCTTGATTAAGAACATCCCTCTCTAAAAACTTTTCAACAATTAAGTCTCTATTTATATTGCAGCATTCATTCAAGATGGAGTGAAGGTTTTGGAACGCCATATTTTAAAAGATTACAGTGTATGATGGCTTCAACAGAAGTGAAAATTAAATAGGAAAGAAGAATCACCTTTTTAGGTGCATGATACATTCTGGCCTGATGTCTGAAACACACACAGTTTTTAAACAGCCTTTTCTATGAGGAAACCTGAATACTCTTTGAATAGAAATTTCCAGACATAAATTAAAAGCCTGTATCTTCACAGAAAATGCCAACTGAAATCACTGATATTTAGGGAGATGACCATTTAATTCAGAATGGCCCACGACTGGCTATCCTTTGTCCTAGATATGGGGCACTCTTGGGTGTGCCTTGAGCTACACTGACCATTGCCATTGGCCAGTCCCTTGGCTTGCTCCCTAAAATGTATCCAATTAGTATTTATTGAACGCCTACTATGTACAAGACATTCTGCCAGGCACTGTGGGGGAGTTAAGTACTAGTATAAGGCATGGCTCCTGCCTCACACATCTGTAGTTGCTTAGGGAGATAGCATACATGACAATGACTACATGAGATATGTTGGCCATTTAACACAACAGAAGTGTCCTAAAGAAATACAGGAAAGCATAAGTCAGAGAGAATACTCCTTAGCATCTGAGCAAGAAGTCACTGACATTTTGTTCTTTGCTGGTTAACTGTGTTGATTCTATTCTTGGACCTATGTGCTGTCACCACTTGGCTATTCCACTGGTGTTTAGGGACCAGTGGGATTGAGTTCAGAGATCCTTAAAGCTCCTGAAAAAACAAACATAAGGTTCTAAGTGGGGGAGGTGTCTTTAAGGCTTCTACACCTGCAAAGCAGACAATAGTCTCCATCATTTCACCTAGAAGCCCCTTCTTCTAATCCTCTCCTTATGAAAACGGTTATTCTAATGCTCTATAACCTTTTCTTTCAAAGATTTCCAAGAGCTATAATGGGTTTTCCTGCTCTAATGCTTTGACTGCCAGTTAATTTCCTAATTTGGAGCTAATTACTAAACTGCTTAAAAATGTAAAGCATGGGCAACTGCTTACTGACAAGCTTTCCATTTATCACCATGGCGTCTGAGGACGTGGCCCTTAGCCAAGAACAGAAGCTTCCTCTTCTATCACAGAACTAGTCCTTGTCAGTGTAGCTCTGCCGGATGGTTTCTTAGCCATCATCTTCTCGTGTTAAAGTTACAGAGTTTGAAGCCTTTCAAGAGCTGGGAGCAACTTCCAGGGTTATTGCTTCAAAAAAACAAAACTATAAACTGCACATTATTCTCTCTGGGGATTTTTATTATTAAGAAGGCTTTAATTCATGGTCATTTGGAAAGAGCTTTTTGCTTTTTCAACTTTTTTGGTCCCTTTCTTAGCTAATTGGTTCCTCATTTTATTTATTTTCTCTCACATTTTTGTTTGGAAATAGTGCAGCTCAGTTTTGGTTTTATTTGATTGGATAATGAACTGGGAAAAGTGGTCATGTTGTTAAAAGGTCTGTTAGCTGAACTGATAAAGTTAGTCTCTTACCAAAAGCAATGGAAAATCCAATTTTATCAGCTTTGAAAAGTGACCAGTATTGCTTGTAACAACATAATGGTGTGGGTTGGGGGTTATTTAAAAATGCTACCACAAGACACATGCTGTTTATCACAGCTTCTCAAGCTGTGCCTGGAGGGTCTTATCCCTTCACCCAGTCCTGCTATGTAACAAACTATAAACAGTGCCCCCTGGAGTTGTGCAGCCCTCTAACCTATACCCTGTCCTATTACAGAACATTTTTTCCCTCATCTGGAATTCCTTATAATCCCAATTTTGATTAAAAACAATATATATATATATATATATATATATATATATATATATATATATATATCTGTTTCACTTATCACAGTTTCCTTAGGACTGAGCACATAGCAGGCACTCAACACATACTTATTGAATGAATGATGAAATGGATAAGGCAGATTTAGAAGTCAGTGCTCACCATTTTTACAAAGATATGCATAATTAAAGTATTGACAGGCAAAATGGGCCAGTATCTGGGAATTGCCTTAAAATACTTAGGAAAAAAAGAAGTATGGAAACAAGGTAAAACAAGATTGACAAATGTTCATGACAAGTGATGGGGAGATAAGGGTTTGCATTCATCTCTCTACTTTTGTGTATGTTACAAAATTCCTTTTAAATAAAAGAGAAATAACTACAAAGTTTGTACAGAAAGAGGCCTGGCAGGAAGAGGCAGCATTATGACATAAATATATTAAATTCAGAGTTCAGTAATTAGGAAGGTTTGAATAACAGGGAATATGTAAATAAAAATGAAGCATCAGAAAGAAAAGAAAAGCATGTCAAAGGCAAACACTGTGCCAACCCATTAGCCCAAGAAGCTAACTAAAAGCTGACTGAAAGAAGGGGTAAGTAGTACTTAGTGAAGAGATGGAAAGGGAGAATTGAAAGAAGTACTGGAGTTGCTGGAAATTAATAATTTTATCCTCCAAATATAGAAAACCTGAGGAACAGAACTGGATGCCCCAACCGAAAGGCTCATATTACAGTATGAATAATCTGGGCTCTGGAATCAGACTACCCTGGTTGAATCCTGGCTCAACATGTACTGGCTGTGTGACCATGCATAAGTTGTTGTTCACTTCCCAGTCAGGGACATGCCCAGGTTGCAGCTCCACCCCCGGTCAGGGAGTGTACTGAAGGTAACTGATTGATGTTTCTCTCTCTCTCTCTCTCTCTCTCTCTCTCTCTCTCTCTCTCTCTCTCTCTCTCCTCTCTCTCCCTTCCTCTCTCTAAGCATTTCTCTTGTGAGGATTAAAGCAAACAAACAAAAAAAGAGAGATGGTTGGCTGTACGTGTCTCACACGCACACATCACTGCTAGATGGTGCCCAGCAGGCAATGAGGAGCTATGTGAAGGCTTCCCATCAGGTTCTGCAGAGATTATTCTTTAGAAAGATGCTCTGGTAAAAGGGGTGGGAGGTCTGGAGTATAAGAAAGAGTAGCCCAGAAACACTAAGTTATGATGGCAGTAACCAGCAGGTTATTTGTTTTCCTCACAGTGCTCGGGGACCTAGGCACAGCTGCAGGGAAAACAGCTGATAGAGAACTGGAAATGGGCAGGTTGCAGAACATGAAAAGGGCAAAGGGGCTATGGACTTGAAGGGCTATGAAGAATGGACTGAGCTGACTCACCAAAGATCCCCAAAGCAGGATCCAAACACTTCATTACTGTGAAGACGGGGCATAATGACCTGCCTCTCTATGACAGGCAGCGGAGGATTTGGGGCAGAAGCCAAGGGGTTGGCTTAAGTGCTGAGCACAGAGAAGCCAGTGGTAAACTCTCAGGCAAACCATAATAAAGCATTTTGGAGGGTGATTAGCAACTGCTAAGAGAAGAGGCTCAAGGGAGATGGAGCTGCAGGCAGGGTGGTTGGGAGATAGAGAGGAAGGGGTTTCCGGAACATCTCTGCTAATCTGGGGACTTGGACCTGGAGTGAAAAGGGCCTGTGCAAGCAACTCAGAAGAAAGGAGCAATCAATATATTGAGGGCCGGGGAATGGATGTACAGGAGAGACACCCCTGAGGTGTATGCTGAAATGATACAATGTTTATAAAATAAACTAAGCGGAGCTGAAAGGACTCAGGGTCCCAGCTTGGAGTATGGTTACAAGTACCTCTCAAGGCAAAACTCAAAGCCTTAAAAAAGGATT
Source organism: Cnephaeus nilssonii (assembly GCF_951640355.1). Taxonomy (NCBI): domain Eukaryota; kingdom Metazoa; phylum Chordata; class Mammalia; order Chiroptera; family Vespertilionidae; genus Cnephaeus; species Cnephaeus nilssonii. The sequence continues at coordinate 26,124,231 of NC_137086.1, read as the reverse complement.
AGCCATACAATTATGGTAAATTTTGTACAGCCTACTCTAATAGGTTTCAGTTTCCTTTATCAAATTTTCATAGAGACTGAAGGTTTGACATAAGTACGAATTTATTGACATCAATTCCTTAAGCTATTATTCCAACACAGAGAGAGTACTGAAGAGCTGAAGACAATGATAATAAACCCACAAGATCTGAAATTTGCAAGGCCCACTCCCTCTAAGAGAAAGAGAGAGAGAGAGAGAGAGAGAGAGAGAGAGAGAGAGAGAGAGAGAGAGAGAGAGAGAGAGAGAGAGAAAAGCCTTGAAAAAGAATCTGGAAACTGCTTTCAATTATAGCAAGAAGTAATGAGTTTGACAATGTAAGCATTTTATCCAGAAACATATATCTATTCCATAGATACCAAATCGATTACCATATAATTGAGTTTGAAAATATACAAAATATTTGTTGTTCTTACATACTGAAATTAAAACCTAATTTTAAAAAGTGCACAGTAAAAACAGCGTAAGGAAACCTACAATATCCATAGTATGTGTATAGTTTTCCATTTTACTGTCAACATCAAATTCTGTATTTGCCTTACTGGTTACAAATATATTTTAAATGTTTCAAGGCCATTTACAACACTGACTAGTTTACTAGGTCCAACAACGCTCCAGCTTCCGGAAGGCGGCCAGCACTGGACACGGAGGCGTGGCCCTGCAGCTCCTGCAGCAGTAGCAGCTCTGGAAAGAAGTCACCAACCAGGTATGTGTAAACTATCGACTCTTGTTCTTTTTAGAATTTCCCTGGGGGGTGGGAGGAGGGGGAGAAAAGGAAGGGAAAAAAATCAACAATAAGGACACAAACTTCAAGAAAAATATTTCACATAGTTTAACAACCAAGCTGTCTGGAAGCTATATTTCACTTTGGACAATTTTAGTTTCCAAGAGGAGAGATAACCTTGCATTACAAACTTTGATTCAGTAATCACAAAGTACTCCCTACTCTAAGTTTATGAGCTCTATCCCCCTGGGGACTGAGGACAGGCAATAAAGAAAGAAAATAGAGCTATCTTGGATTTAGCAAACCTCAAATATTCCTTCTGTTCCAAAGACAAGGGAGTTTATGACTTCATGAAACTGAATAAAAATTTTAGCCTACACATGTTTCTTTGTAGTTTAAAACAAATACCTTTAAAGGGTCTTAATAGATCAAATGTCAATGATTATCTGTCAAAAGGAAGTGCGGATACTGGTTGAAAACAAGCTAGAGGGGAAGATATCTTATTCCCAATTCCATCACAATATAGACATTTGGACTTTCCAGTTTTGCTTTCTGGAGAAGTTCACTTTTTAGAAAAACATTCTCATTAAATTCCTATACTTAACTATTAAATACAAATACATTCTTTTCATGTAAGTGGGAAATGCTTGCAGAATACAAACAGTAAGAGCAAGATAATCGCAAGCAAATGGTTTCAGGATGTTTACTTGGTATCCAGTAGAGACAATGTCAACTCTGCCATAAGATAATGCCTTGGCAATCTGAATTACGAATGGATAGGGAGAGAAAAAAAGCAATAGGGATCATAGAATAATCAGAGAAAGGTTAACAATATGTACTACAACGTGAAGAAGGATCTCTAACTCAGTGTTTTACTAATGACAGGTATTGTAAGGGCTAGATTTAAAAGTTCTGAGAGGGCTTGAAAATTCCCTAACCTCAAAGGTAGCTGCAAAGAGCTCTACTGTACTCAACATGAACCCTTCTGCATTCAGAACCACATGCCTTCCACAACTCTGGAGTCTGAAGTTCCCCTGATACTTGCTTTCATGTGTAAGGTGCCAAACGGGCTTCCTCATATTACTCATACTAATGCAGGGGTCCTCAAACTTTTTAAACGGGGGCCAGTTCACTGTCCCTCAGACCGTTGGAGGGCCGGACTATAGTTTAAAAAAAAAAACTATGAACAAATTCCTATGCACACTGCTAAGTCGGCTGCTAAGCAGGACAGGCAGTGGCGGCAAAAACACCCGGCGGGCCAGATAAATGTCCTCGGCGGGCCGCAGTTTGAGGACCCCTGTACTAATGTATGTGCTTTCTACATGAGCTAGCTATTGCCCTGCTGCAATATCAAGAGGCCAAGAGGATTAAAGGAGGCATTCTTCAAGAGGACCAACCCCACCCCCTAAATCTCCAAGAGCTCAAGTTTCCTGAAGCATCAGTAACAGGAAAACCATAATCAAAGCCACATTGGCTGGGTACAGTCATCACATGATGTCCCAGAAAAGCATCACAGACACTCTCTGAGGTATCCAGAGGCCATCACGAAACTACCCTGAGAACACAGACTCCAATACATTACCGTGATGTATTTCCCAAGGAGACGCTAACTAAGCAGAATGCTGCCCTGCACCACCACTAGCAGATGCTAAAATAAAGCGATGGTTTGTGCATCTCTATTTCCTTCCCAGTGCCAGCACATAGCAGGAACTCAATAACTGCTTGTTAAATCAATAAGGGAAGCCGTGAATTTCAAAGAGCGCAGGCTGGAGACAGTACCAAGCTGGTGGTAGTACAGTATTGTGTGAGTTACCAAAATGTGCTAAGCATCTGAGATGATGCATGGAACCAAGTCCTGGGCCCCTGAACCCTACTTTTCATGATATGTGGATATGAGTTTTCAACATAAAAATAATGCCAATAGCCACTTGACCCCAGCCTAGAGGCTCTATGTGAAATTAATTCAAAGAAACATTTTGGAATTAAAAGGACAAGACATTCTTAGGTTATATAGATGTGGATGAGAATAAATTTGCTAAAGAGGATTATTCTTCAACAGCACCATTTTAGATTCATATAAAAAAGAGCAAGCCCCATCATAAACCTCCTAAGAGTCCCCTCCCTGAACCTATAAAACAGTAGCAGAAATGCCAAAAAAGGACACAGTATTAGGGCCTTAGAAGTCAGGTCTTCTCTCAACTTATAACTCAGCCAAAGAAACTTAATTTTACTTTTAGATAAGAGGACAGGAGATATATATTTTCTAAACACGTTAAATCTCTTAGCCTTTTGCTCCTGAAATGCACAGCAATGAAATACCTTATATTAAATATTCTATTGTAGAGAGCCTGCCCCCTCCCCTCCCTTACCTTACTGGACATCTTCAGTATGTCAATCTCTTCTCTTTGTTTAGACAGTGTCTCATTCATGCTGCACAGGTGGTCACTCATCATACTTAACTGACCCTCATAACTTCTCTTGGTAGTTGTCAGTTCATCCTAAATGTCAGAGGGAAAAAAGAAACAAAAATTCAAAACCCCATTAGTCATACCACTCTGAAGCTTTTGTAATTTATTTCAATTTTTTTGGAAAAAGCAATGTATCTAAATGATCTATTATGATCAATTAATATGAAGGTTAAGTCAAAGGCTTAACAAAAGAACAAAGTTAAAAGAAATGGGGAAAAAGTTTTTCTCATCCTTCCAAATGTCTTTACAAAAATAAAAGCATACCCTTCTATGCAAGGTATAAAATTGTCACACACACAAAAAAAGTGAGTTATTGATCTTTTCAAGTTCCCGCAGGTTTTCCCAAGCCTTTGGTGATGTGGGGAGTCCGTCTCTGGCACCATCCCAGAGTTGGATGGCCCAGAGCCCTCTAGATAGGATGTTCCTTGAAAGAGGCACCTTCCTCTCTCTTCCCATCTCTCAGGCTCTCTTCAGCCCCTTAAACTCTAATCCTGTGCTCCCAGCTAATCTAATAAACTAATCTGAAACCAGAAGGAAGTGGGTGTTGCTGTGCTAATATGTTTATTCTTTGCCTGTATCATGTTTATATTTAATAAAAGTTTTCTGGAAACAAGGGTTTAAAACAAAGCAGTAAGGAGAAATATTTTGCAGCCCTACCTTTCGGTTTAGGTCAATTTTATGAAACAGTAAAGAGAAGAAACAGAGTAAAAATAATGGGACAGGGATTAGCAGGGAGGAAGAAAGAAAGAACAATGGGTAAATAAGTAGTATTTAAAGAAATGCTTTCATATTGACATGTTGTGAATCATACCACCATATATGTGGAATGAAAACATGAAATATGCTCAGTGCTTCTGTAAATACCAGTATTTTAATCCATAATTGGCAACTTTGACATAAGCAGATAAATATTCTATTGACTCAGCGAAGGTGACACTTTGTAACTAAAATATCCCAGCATTTATTTTCTTTGCAATCGTGTTGGAAGTTTTGGTAAGTCGAGAAATGTAAAGAAGTTGCATGAAGGGTATAGAGAGATGTAACTATCTGCGTTAACTACTGCATATACTTCATACTTCATTTAAAGCAGATAATGACAGATAATATTCGGCTAAAAGTGTTGTTTGTATAATGAATTATCTTCTTATTTATGAAAGTAAAAGTAATTTTACTTACCAAAGAAAGAAATGTTGACTACAAAACTATTTAAAATTAAAATCAAGTCAGAGAAACAAACACCACCACCACTTTTTACCTTACACAACTAAGATGTTACTTTAAAATGAGTTAGAAACAAAGTGGTTAGGAAAATGTGTGTCTAGAGGCCGAATGCCACTACTTTAGAAAGAAAATGCTGACTTTGCTGCCCAAGAACTTTGAATGAAATAAACCCATGAAAACTGCTTAGGTAGCACTTATGAACCCACCTGAAGTCTGCTGATGTTCTGACTGGCCACTTTCATCTCCTCTGCCAGGGTCTCCTTGGACTTTTCAGCCAAGGCCAGTCTTTTAGAGAGTGCTCGGCACTGTTAAATCAGAAAGCATTCCATTATCACATTTCCCAAAAGCACATTTACTTCAAACAAGATTATTATAAAAGAATCTCCCAAACCAAAGCCCTACCTTCCTCCCTTCCTTCCCCAAATATCTGCAGAATACCTACAGGCCTTGTACCAGACACTAGAATACACATAAGGAAGATGTGGCCCGACTCTCATCATTCTTAAATAAAACCAAAAACAGTTATTACTGAATATTTTTTAAATGTATAAAATCCAGCAACACTGAACAAGAAATAGAGATATGGCACCAAGAACCCATATCAGTAATGAAATAAGACATCACTACAGATTCCACAGACTTTTCTAGTGTCAACGTAAATGTAAGAGGTGAACTGAGGCAAGCTCCAAGGACCAAAAATTGAGTCTCTTTGGTAACAACAGAGAAACTGCAATTCGGGGCATGGAAACTATAGTAAGCTACAGGTGAGTTCACTAAGGATTTGGACCAAAGAGGTGGTAGGAAGCTACAGTCCAAGCACAAACTTCATTGTCCTGAGAATGGGGAGAAGCTCTTGGCGGAGGTTCATTGATCAAAGGTTGTTTCCATTTTCTATAAATCAGGTGTTTATGGGAAATCACTCTTTCAGTCTTTAAATTTAGTTTACCTGACAACCATATGTGAGACTCCCCATTTCATATCCTCCAATTCTTTTAGAAAGAAATCTTTTCACAATAAATATAAATGCACCTTATGGAGAAAGAAGGTAATCCAATTTAGATAAAGCGAACTAATATCCAAAATTTATTTTCTAAGACAGCCTCAAGAATAAATAGATTAATGTAGTTCCATTTGTTTATTTATTTTTGTTTTGTTTCCTTTGCCCAAGGAGATATATCAGAAAAAATATTGCTAAGGTCACTTTCATCATTTTAATAAGGAAACAGAATGTCTACTAACCCAAGCTCATCGATGTTTTTTCCTAGCTCTAATCCAACAACCAGTGGTTGCAAAAAACATAACAAGTTTTTACATTTACGCAGGATTCATTTATACTCAGACTGGACAAAAAGGAAGTGGTTATTTCAAACATTATCAATCGTGTCTGACCAGGCAATATAGATCCTAAGATGCTTTTCTTGTGTCTTAAGTCCTTTATTAAAGACCACATTACAGGAACAATAAATGCTTTACAGTCCTGCTCTACAAATTATGCTCTATCTATATGAAAAAAAAAAAAAAAAGAATAAAAGTGAGGGCAGGAATGTAAAGGTCCCAGTTGTTTTCTTTGGGTTTTTTTTGTTTGTTTGTTTTTTTACCAAACCTAGGCTATCCAGAGACAGAAGAAAAAAGAAAAAATCAATTTCACTCTCTTGTTTAAAGAGGGTCTGCCATTAAAAGGATCACTAAACTTTCTGATAAGGCCCAAAGACTGTCAAGGAGGATCTATTGAGACACATATGAATGCTTTGTTGACATCAGATACTCAGAGGAATCATTCCAGTAAAGTCATATGGGGACACCACTTCCTGTTTACAAATGAGGAAAAACTAGGACAATTTAAAAATTCTTGTATCACAATTGTGCTGAAGACAAGCAAGTTTCTGGGAAATAAAACAGCCTCAAAAACCCCTACTCATTTCAGGAAAGCTCAGCCAAACACCCTCTGTTAACCAAACATCTGTGTGCTCAAGCACTAAACCTGAAAAAGAGGGAGAGAGTTTTACAAGGTAGATGGCTTCATGAAGATAACAATCAAGTCAGGGACACCAGCTCAGAAGGCAAGTAGGGATCCAGATAAGGACATGACTGTGTGCTGCACTGAGTGGCTCAGGTGGTAAGTACTCCAGCAGTTCCGTTGTAAGCCATCCAGTCTGCTGCCCTCCCATCTTCTAGAGCCCTGCAAGCTGTCCCTGTTGATCCACTCATCAAACAGGTATGTAATGGTTGTTTGTGAACAACACTGAGAGGCACATCATTTATTTTAGCAGGAAACAAGCCAAGCAACTGGCTGCCCATCAACTTCTCCATCTCCATAGTTACTGGCGAAAATCACAGTCAGTTCCAATGAAGGATGTTGTCTTTTTTTTTTTTTTTAGTTTCTTTAACAATTACAGCATTATAATTCTCTGTTTGACATCTATAGCTGACCTTTTAATATCAAGTTTCATATTGGAGACCTTACAGGTATTCTTATATGTTGAGCAACATTCACTCTACCTTATCATTTGTTTCTTACTTTTTGATAGCGGTACCTTCTTCCTTCATTTTCTCCCCTTCTAATCTATGAATTGTGTATAATTTTATTGATTATTTTACATAGTGTTTTTCCAGTTCTCTTTAAAAAATGAATTATTTAGTGAGGAAAGAAGAAACTATAACAAAAAGTAAGATTTTATATTTTTAAAGGTTGAAAAAGATTATATTTTTATCACAGAAACTAATTTCAACAAATAGTCACTCAAAAATTGGAAAGTACTTTTTAATAAAAGGAAAAGGGCATATTTTATTTTTTTAATTTTCCTATATAAAAATTCTTTGGCCCGCGCCCCTGGGTCCGGGTGAGGCCATGCGCCCCTGGGTCCGGATGAAGCTGAATCCTGGGTCTGGGCGAGGCCGTGTGCCCCTAGATCCGGGTGAGGCTGGATCCCGGGTCCGGGTGAGGCCGTGGGCCCCTGGATCCGGCCGAGACCAAACCAGAGGGAGTCGGACCTGCATTACCACCATTTGTCCACCATCCAGAGCTGAGGGTTCAGTGCCGACATGTACTCATAAGGAACTGGTGGACATTGATATTGGGTCTCAAAAGAACTGTTGGACCAGAAAGAAACTCACTACAGACTGATTCATTTGCCTGTCAGCATAACTATTATTGCTCGTCGCACATTCAATTCTTATAAGTATATCTCTAGTGACACATGATTTCGCTCATCTAGGGGAAATGATGAACAACATAGACTGATGAACAAGAACAGAACCAGAAACAAGGAGGCATCGATCGGACTATCGGGCCTCAGAGGGAGGATAGGGGAGGGTGGGGGGAGGGGGGAGAGATCAACCAAAGGTCTTGTGTGCATGCATATGAGCCTAACCAATGCTTAAGTTCAACAGAGGGTTGGGGCATCCATGGGGAGGGGTGTGGGATGGGAATGGGGGGATGAGGACAAATATGTGACACCTTAATCAATAAAGAAATTTAAAAAAAAATAATAATAATAAAATAAAAAAATAAAAATTCTTTGGCCAATAGCTGTCTATAACTATCTAAAACAAGTAATCTATAATAATAATATTCAAAAACATGCATGACCATCAGAAAAGCTACCTATTAGTCTCAATTATGTTTTAGTAACTTGGAAATGACAAATCAGTCCTATATTTACTGAAATGAAAATTTTTGGTTGGTATGCAGACCAATCAATACGAACTCCAACCAAATTCATGGATGAATAGATACTGACGTCTCTCTTCTAGTGAACAGCAGGAGACCAGGACACTGACCTAATTCCTGAAGGGGTTAGGAACAAACCACCAAATCTAATTAACTCTCCACTCACCTCAGCATAAAAATGCACTGACTTGCTGTCAGCCAGCTGTAGCTGAGACGTCAGTTCCACTATCCTTGCCATGTAGTGATTTTTAATTAGGTCTTCACGAGATTCCACATCTGGAACCTAAATAGAGCACATATAACTAAATAAATGAATGCCAGTGAGATGAAGCAGTTCTAGATGCTAAAAAAAATTAACATCACTTTAGGATAGAGAAGAGACAATATTTTGTACACTGTCATTTAAATTTGATGGGGAATCACAGTTTTTTTACCCCACAAAGAAACTTGAGACAGGACAGGCAAATGAATAATCCAAATTTCCTTTTTTTTAAAAATATATTTTTATTGATTTCAGAGAAGAAGGGAGAGAGTGAGAGATAGAAACATCAATGATGAGAGAGAATCACTGATTGGCTGTCTCCTGCCTGCCCCACACTGGGAATCAAGCCCACAACCCAGGCATATGCCCTGGCCAGGAATCAAACCGTGACCTCCTGGTTCATAGGACGACACTCAACCAGTGAGCCACCATGGCCAGGATCCAAATTTCTTTTTTCAACACCCTACCCATCTCAGAATGAAGCTATGGCTTCAAGAAAACAGAGCAGAAGTGAGGTATTGGGAAGCCCTGGCGCCATGTCCCTCCATCGCTTCATTAACCACAAACCTGACTTTTAAAATTTCCATCTGTCTGTTTCCTATGTCCCCTTCTAACTGGAAGAAGGCAAGGAAAAGGGACATGTATTGGAACCTCTAAAATCTGAACATTCTTTTCCCCCCAACATTATCTTAAATCAGGCTCTAATGCTCTTAAAGGATGCTAACAAATTAAACTATTTCTATAATGAACAGTTACGAGCCTTGTCCCAGACTAGTATTTCTTCTAGTTACTCTAGCAATGACACACTATTGGATTCAGTTAAAAAATATATGCAGAGGTTCAAGATTGCCTAAAGTATAGAGCCAATCAGGAAAGCAAAGAATTTAACTTTGTGGTTAAATTCTGAGTGGTAAGATGCTTATTTATAAAGTTACATCTTATAATATTTCAAAACTCTAATGTGCAAACCTCTGTGACAAGCCAAGTCTGACCTGGGTTCACCCACTGGAGGGCTGGACACAACTAGCAGGCACACTGTCCATCAAGGCCTGCCCAGTGGGAGGGCTAAAGGCTCTCAGCCTCACCCAGCATGCCAGCCAGCTAATGGCCACATCTTGTCAAACTGCCAAGTCAAGTCATTCAACGAGACATTTACAAAGCAGGCTGTAATTTGCTGGTGACAGTTCAAATAGAACCAGAGAGAAAAGCCAAATGGATCCACTGATGGAGGGGAAAACGCTAGTTCCCCATTTGCCAGAATGGTCAGAAAACACACTTAGACAAAGCTGGTTGTTGTAAGACTTTGTCAACAAGCATGCAGCCCGATATTTACTAACAAAACAACAGATGCCAAGCACACTTTACCTCACTGTCAGATGTCCTGGTTAAAATCCCAATCTAGAACATAAGGAAAAGAATTCTTTAGAATACACTGTTTGCATTTCAAACACAACAATTTAAACAATGTAATATTTTCTCTTCTCAGTTCATACTTGTAAAGCACACTGGGCCTGGAGTACTAGGTCACCCTTGGATTGTGTTTTACTACAAGGAAGCAGTACCTGCGGACAGGTAACCACATTTGCTATTTCTGCCATGAGGTGGTAAAGGATGATGATCATCACTATTTCCTTTAACAAATGCTGTTAGTCATTTTCGTCACTGAAACCAACAAATTGGGAAGAGACAAGAGCTTCTGACTCCCCTTGTCATTTCTGTGCTTATTTCCAAAGCAGTAGCTGAGATGGTGACCATCATAACAGAACATTTCAAACAGAAAATAAAAACACACACACACACAAAAAAAAACTGGCTGAAAATTCAAAAGAAGACAAAAGAAATACATGTTTGATACAAGTTGTTATATCAATAAATATTCATTTCATATTTAAATCAATGAAAATGTAATTTTAGACACATTAAAGTGCTGCCAGGCTTTTAAAGCTTGTTTTTTTATGGATTACGACTTCGAAAACAGATAGTCATGCCCTGGCTGGCGTGGCTCGGTGGACAGAGCAATGGTCCTCACACCAAAGAGTCACAGGTTCGATTCCCAGTCAAGGGGACGTATCTGTGTTGCAGGTTCGATCCCTTGCCCCAGTCGTGTCTCTCTCATACTGATGTTTCTCTCTCTCTCCCTCTCTCCCTCTCTCTCTCTCTCTCTCTGACACCCCCCCCTCCCTTCCACTCTCTAAAAATCAATGGAAAAAATAACCTCAGGTGAGGATAACAAGAAAATAACAACAAAAAAGATAGTCATGATTACTAGATTAAGGTTACTGTTCATGTGCTTGGGCACAATAAACTCAGTTTCAAAGGATTCTGCTCATCAGAGATGATACCCAATAAACAGTTTTCACAGATTCTAAATAATATCCTCAAGAGTATTACTCTGAAGGGTGCACAGTGTATCCACTAAACTGAACGTGTGCTAATGAATATTATGCCCGCCTAGCTCTAAAGGGTCTTTTATAAGACATTTTTTCCTTAAAGAGCCATAATTTTCTACTCACTGAAGCAGGAGTAGCAATTAGTCTCTCCCTTTCAGTTGAAAACTGTTTACAGTAACACGCCAATCATTTACTTTTATATATTCAAATATGACTACATTTGGCATCCATTCCACTCTCTGCCCTCACCCTCTCACTCCTGAGTTATGGTTTGAGAATGTGGGACTGCACATAGCTCCTCTGTAAGATGTTTATCCAAGTTCCACGCCATTAGATTGAGAGCAACTGAAGGAAAGGAATAGATTCAATCCTATGAAAAATGAATGGAGGCCGACCATGTCCTGACCATCAAAGGCCATATCCAAAACCATGGAAAATGTGGTGGTAAATGTGGCAATCTCAACTGTATCTTAAATGAGAGGGGAGAATAAGAAAAGCTAAAAAGCAGAAACATAAGGAAGACAGAAAAATGCCATGTCCTTTTTTTAAAAAAAATTATTGATTGATTTTAGAGAGAGGAAGGCGCAGAGAAACATCAATTTGTTGTTCTACTTATTTATGCATTCATTGGTTGATTCTTGTATGTGCCCTGACCAGGGATCCAACCTGTAATCTTGGCATATCAGGACAATACTCTAACCAACTGAACTACCCTGCCAGGGCGAAAAAGCTCTCTCTTTTTATCTATTGTCTCCAGATCCTTTTTGGCAGGAATCTGCTATGTGCAGAGGGAAAGACAGTTCCGTGATGAGCCCCTTCTCTCAGCCTGAAATAGTCCTCTCCTGTCGGACTCCTGCTCACTTTTGAAACACACTCAGGCTACCTCTTCTGTGAGGTCCTCCCGGAGCCCTCCAGAGACTGTCTCTGTGATCCTATAGCACGCTGCACACCACAGGCCAGGGCACTGGAGATGCTTTTTGAAGGAGGCATCTGCTTACCAACCTGCTTTTTCTAAAGCACATGGGTTATTCCTATTATAAACAAACATGTAATTTAGATGATTAACACTAAACACTAGGTTAGAACCTTACCAATTAACACTTTTTTAAAAAGACAGCACTTACCACACTGGTGCTGTGAACTGGCTCCGGCACAGCCTTAGCTGTTTCTTCCTGGTCTGAAGCATTCACCACAGAGGCATTTTCCTGGGCCAGCCCAGCCACTTGCCCGCTACTCGTACTCTTCAGCTTATCTGCAATTCGCTGGTTTTCTTTCTCCAACTTGATTTTGGCTAACTGTGCTTCCAACATCCAATGTTCTTTTTCCTGCTCCAGTTTAGAAATCTTCTCCAAACTCTGCTGAACCTTGAAGGCAACAGAGAGGTTTGCACCTTAGAGGATGATGAGGGTAAAACTCAGTGGCCAAAAAAATACTTTACAGAATGTAAACCAAAACTACCCAACTAAGTTAAAAAAAAAAAAAAAGCTTGACGCTGGAATAGGAAAAGATTCATTCAACAGGATACATAAAGCACATCCATAAATTAAGAAAATGACGCTCAGTGGATAGAGCGTCGGCCTGGGAACTGAAGGGTCCCAGGTTCGAGTCCGGCCGAGGGCACATGCCCGGGTTGCAGGCTCAATTCCCAGCAGGAGGTGTGCAGGAGGCAGCCGACCAATGATTCTCGCTCATTATTGATGTTTCTATCTCTCTCTCCCTCTCCCTTCCTCTCTGAAATCAATAAAAATATATTTTTAAAAACATAAATTAAGAAATTGAACTATAGTAAAATAAAAAATTTCCCTTCATCGGAAGGTATCCTTAAGAAAGTAAAAAGGAAAGCCAAAAGGTGGAAGAAGCAGAATGTATCCAATAGAGGATTAATATTCAGAACATATTAAAGCACTTCTACAAATCAATAAGAAAAAGACAGATAACCCCACAGAGAAATGGGAGGGGGGGGGGGAACACCTGAATAGACATTTGAATAAGACTATAAACATAAAAAGAAGGTACTCAATGTAACGATCAAAGGAAAGCAATTTAAAACCACCCAAATGACTACTAGTAAAATTTAAAAGAAAAAAAGGTGAAGGGATTAAGAAGTAAAACTTGGTAGTTACAGAATAGTAACAGCAATGTAGATTACGGCATAGGGAATACAGTCGATAATACTGTAATAACTATGTATGGGGCCAGGTAGGTACTTGAGATATCGGAGACTACTTTATAAAGTATATGATTATCTCATCACTATGCTGTCTGTACATGTGAAGCAAATACAGAATAATATTGAATGTAAACTGTAATTGGGGGGGAAAAAGAAAATACAAAGATGGGCATGTTTGTGGAGTAACTGTAATAATCATAAACATAGTGCTGAGAGGAGTGGAATTTGGGACAAACACTGAAAAACTGTTTGGCAGGATCTTTTAAAACTGAACATAATCGATGACACAGTAATTTCCCTTCTAGGTATATACCCAATAGAAATGCATGCATGTTTACCAAAAGACATGTATAAGAATGTTCATAGCAGCACTATGATAGCCAAATACTTAAAACTACCCAAATACTCATAAGCATTAAAAGAATAAATAAATAATATATATTCACACAATATTCAAAAGCAATAAAAAAAGGAGAGGTTACAATTACATATAACACAGATGAATACTACAATATAATGTTGAATGAAAGAAGCCAGACCTGAAAGAGCATACACTACATACTCTACTAAAAAGTTCAGTATCAGACAACAAACCTAATCTATGAATGCAGGATAACAGTTATCTTTGGGAGAGAGAAGAATAGCAACTGGAAAGGAGCATGAGGAAAGCTTCTGGGGTCCTCGTAATTTTTTTTTAAGGTATACCTTACATAAATAAATAAATATTATTTTTAAAAATGTTTATCTAGGTTCTGGTTACATTAATTTATTGGGTATATATTAATGATTTGTATACTTTTCTTTAAGTGCATAATACTTTAATCAGAAGTTTAAAAAGCTAATTCTCAGGGCAAATAAAAGTTTGAGAATTACATCAAATAAAATCTTATACTGAATTCCAAATGCTTTACCAACTATCATGATTGAGCAATCACCACGTACCAGCCCTATTCATGGTACTTTCCTCCCATTATCCCACTGAGGCCTCCTGACAATCCTACAGTTTTCATTTCTCAAAGAGAACTAAAGCTCCCAACAGCTATACCACCTGCTGAGCCGGCAAATGGCAGAGCCAGGATTTGGGACCCCATCTGTCTTGCTCACAAGTCTGATTCTTTTCACTATATCACACTGCCTCCCATTGGCTCAATTAATCCTTACAAGACCCTGAAAGGTAGATATTGTCCTCACTTTAGAGAGGCAGGAAGTGAGACCCAAAGTGTTTATCAGACTAGCCTGCAGTTGGTCAGTGGCTGAGTGGGAAAAGCAATAGCTCTGAAGTCAAACAATTCTGTCCCTTAGTAGCTACTTTTGGTAAAAGCTGCTTCATTTCTTTGAGCCTTACTTTCTACACATAAAATCTAAAATCAGTTCTTTAGGTATTCCACATTTTATTGTTTGTCTCAGGAATTGTTTTTCAGGAATCATTCTGTGTATGAAATTTTTAGCATACAAATATCGAAAAGATAAGTGATATGTGTCCTATGAAAATAAGGTCAGCATAGATAAAATATTGCTGCAGATGAATTTATTTGTGTTGTCTTTAAAATAAACATTTGCAAAACTCAAAGCAAGCCAGTGTTAAAGTGAATAAATCTCTGACAAAAGTTAAACTGCTGTCAGTTTGTACCAACTTGTACAAAGATAGTACCTCCTACTTCATCTGCCTCCAATTCGATCAAACAATTGAATATTAAAATTTTTTCATTCCTGCTCATTTAAGAAATAAAACAATTCACTGAGTCTCTAGCCCCTCCCTCCTTTGCCTTGTTATTTCAGACATTTAAATCTAGTACCTAAAGAAAGAATTATCATGGCCAAAGTATGTTGATACTAGTTTACTGGCAATTATAACACCGATTGAATCAAGATGACTTTAAATATAGAATACAAAGAAAAGTCTTTCAATGCAGTATGCTTATGGTGCTTTTTAGCATGTGTTAAACAGTTAACTTGACATGTTTACTTTATCGCCTTTTAAATCACCCTATGTATGTTTAAAACCTTTTCTAAGGGATTTAACATTTATGCTCTTTAACAAGTACCATGATTTTGCAGGTGCCATACCTGTTGTGCAAGGCCTTCTCGACTTTCAGTAGAGCTGAGAAGGACCCGGCGGTTCGCCAGTGCTTCTTCATAAGGCACAGACTCCGAGAGGGGCTATGGGAAAAGCATCATAAAAATCAAAGAAAAAGATCGTATTAGCTTCATGATCCTACATATACAAATTAGAATGCTAAATGGGGTTTGATAATAAATTCAGATGTATGCCAAGATAGACTATTTTCTTTAATACATGTGAAAAGAAACCTCTTTAAAAAAAAAAAGATAAGTAATGAAGGTGAATGTCATACCAGTTACAAACTACTATTAAAACCATATTGTCGCCGAGACCAGTTTGGCTCAGTGGATAGAGCGTCGGCCTGCGGACTCAAGGGTCCCAGGTTCGATTCCGGTCAAGGGCATGTACCTTGGTTGCGGGCACATCCCCAGTAGGGGGTGTGCAGGAGGCAGGTGATCGATGATTCTCTCTCATCGATGTTTCTAACTCTCTATCCCTCTCTCTTCCTCTCTGTAAAAAATCAATAAAATATATTTAAAAAAAAAAAAAAAAACCATATTGTCTTGCACCAAAATAGAAAGATAAAGGAACAGGATAGGCAATCTAGAAATAGACAAAAGCATATACAAAAATATATTATGTGACAAATGTTTCATTTTTAAGTCAATGATGAAAGGGTAGTCGAGATAAATGGTACAAGAACAACCAGCTAATAATTTAGAAAAATAAGTAGTTAGATCACTGTTTATACTCCTCATATCAAAATAAATGAACTCAAGATGGATTGAAAAGCTCAACCTAAAAACTTAGACCACAAAAATACTGGGGAAAAATAGAGGTGACCATCTCAACTTTAAGAAGTACCCTGAGCCGAAACCGGTTTGGCTCAGTGGATAGAGCGTCGGCCTGCGGACTCAGGGGTCCCGGGTTCGATTCCGGTCAAGGGCATGTACCTTGGTTGCGGGCACATCCCCAGTGGGGGGTGTGCAAGAGGCAGCTGATCGATGTTTCTCTCTCATCGATGTTTCTAACTCTCTATCCCTCTCTCTTCCTCTCTGTAAAAAAATCAATAAAATATATTTTTAAAAAAGTACCCTGAGTTTCCAAGATTCCCCTGACTGAGAATCACCATGGTTAAGAAAAAGACTGGTTTGATGACATAAAAATTAAAACTTCTATTTAGAAAAATTAGTACAGCAAACTGAGGGGGAAATATTTATAATATAAATAAGAGATGAAAATCCTTAATATAGAGAGCTTTCTACCCTAATTAGGAACATTTATTTAAAAACAGATAAATAATTTGGACAGGGAATTGATAGCATAAATATTCATGATAACTTTATGAAAGAATGTTCCACTTCAATAATAAGCAAAGAAATGCAAATTAAAATAACAATAAGAAACATCTTGTCTGAGGTTGACAAGTATTGAATTTTTTAGTTAAATTTACACTCCTATTAATGATAAACTATAAATTGATAATCTCCCTAAAGTGTCAAAATATGAAAATGTGTCAAAACATGAAATATTCATAGACTTTGAGCCAGCAATTCCTTTTTTAGGAATTAATCTTAAAGGTATAACTAAAACAATTGGACAAATATAGAAAGACTAGAGGCCCAGTGCATGATTGAATCATGCACGTGTAGGGTCCCCTACACGCTTTCGCTTTCGATCGCGGGGGAGCTGGGTGCCTGTCCGCTGGTGCACCAGGCCTTTCAGAAGCCTCCGGCGTGGCGAAGGCTTCGGAAAGGCCTGGTGCCTGAGCGGACAGGCACCCAGCTCCCCCACTTTTGATGGTCCGTGGTGGGACATGAGCTCGCTGCCCCAGAAGCCCCTTCTGTTCCGCAGCACAGCCATGGCGCAGACGCTGAGCTCGAGCTCAGCGTCCTGCTGGCCCAATCGGCCACCCCGGCCACCCCGAGTCCCGCCCCCCCGCGTCTCCTGGCCAATCGCGGGCATAGCGAAGGTACGGTCAATTTGCATATTTGTCTATTATTAGGTAGGATAGGTAGCCATATACATGGTTAAAAGTGTATTCGTCTGTATGTACATATGAGCATGTACATACACACATTAAAATTTTTTTGGATACAGATATACTCTAGCAAAGTTAAGAGTAGCTAGCTTTGGGTGATAGGATTTGGGGTGACCATAATTGTCTTCATTTACTGCTCTATCTTCTGATTTCTTTTTGCAATGATTGTATATTCTTACTAGATTCAGATAAAAATTATAAATGTATTCCAACTATTTTTCTGTTTCTACAAGTTTAAGATTTTCTGAAGTTTGACACTGGCTGCCTGGTTGCCTCACCCTAAACAGTCTACCAGGAAATGGGGACATGACTCCAACATGGCCTATGCATATATCACATATTAGGTTTGGGTCTCTATTACCTCTTCCTCCTCAAATACCCACAACATTCACCAAACACCTGTGCCTCAAAATTGTGTAAAATTTAAACACTGTAGTATGAGTTGTGGAAAAACTCTTGCCATTCTCTGGAATTATTCCTGATTTTTCCTCTGATTTAAATGTTAACAGAAGTTCACAAACCTTTCTCAAAGCCTTCATGTAGGCAGCAGCTTTTTTCTTGTACTGCAGCATGCATTCGGCGGAAAGAGGACTAATGAATCCACTCGCTACCTTAGGCCCATAGCTCAGTGAAGCAATGAAGTAGTCCACATTGTTGCTGAAGAAAGATGCAATCTAAAAGAAGTGCAACAAGAAAATAGATTTTGTTTTCCAAAAATATATCTATATATATAAAAAGCCAGCGACCAGAACACTGTAATGACCAGAAGGACCGGTCACTATGACACCCACTGCAGCCAGCGAACCGGAGAGGATCAGGTGGTGGGGCCGGCTGGCCCACCGCCCACAGCCCCTCCCCACGACTGGCCCCACCCCCAATCAGCCCCCCCGCCCCCAATCGGCCCCCTCACCCCAATTGGGGGTGGGGCCCGCTGGCCAATCGCCCACAGCCCCTCCCCCCAGCCAGCCTGGCCCTGATCAGAACGATCAGGGCGGGGCGGGCCGGCCGGCCAGCCTCCTGCTCGCTCCTCCTCCCAACAGGCCCACCCCAATCTTCCGATTGGGGCTGGGCCAGCCGGACCCTACCCCAATTCATGCACTGGGCCTCTAGTCTAATATATATACATCCTATATAATAAAGATATAATATGCAAATGGTCGTTATGATGTGAAGCATAACGACTGGATCACGGATCAGCAGGAGGGTGGGACAGCGAGCTACAAGCTAGCAGAGGAGAGCTACAGGAGGGGGCAGGGCAGCAAGCTATAGGAGGGGTAAGAGGGTGGAGGGAGCTACAGGAGGGGGCAGGGCAGCAAGCTATGAGGAGGGGTGGGGGAGAGCTACACAAGGGCAGAGCAGCGGGCAGAGAGCTACTGGAGGGTGGCAGCGAGCTACTGGTGCACAGATTCATGCGCAGGGCTACTAGAATGTGTGTGTGTGTGTGTGTGTGTGTGTGTGTGTGTGTGTGTGTGTATTAGCTTTCCAAGCAAAGTTAAAGACACTGAGAATGGAAATGAAATTTCAGCACCTGCCCAAAAGCCCACATTTTTTATTTGAGAATGCCTAGGCAATGATTTATATTAAAAAGACAATATCAGTATAAATATTGAGACTATACTTCTGACAGGTCTTAATCTAGATAATTTTTATTCTTCCTAAAAACCAAAACTGATTCTGATTTATTCAGAATATTCCTAGATGATGTTCATGAGCTCTGGATCTCATTAATTCTGCCACTGCTCTCAAAAATAGACGTATTTGAATTTATACATTCTATTTGAATTTTAACTTTAAACGTTTCATATTACAACATAACCATGACACAGGCATCTTGAATATGCACTCTCTACTTAAATTTAATTCTGTAAATCTCAATCTATACATCACAAATATAATAGAAAAGACTGAAAATTAAGTAGATCCTTGTTATTTACTGATTTAACCTTTATTAAATCTACATAAGGAGCCACAAAAATCTGTAACTTTGTTGGGCCATAATTTTGAATCTACAGTGCTATATGAAATTCTGGTATAAATAAAAATGTCTAAGGAAGTTCTTAGCCAGAAAAATTATTCCATTTTGATAAATAAGGAAAAGTGACTTATGAAACAGAGTATTCTACATTGGCAAAAATTGCTCAAAAAAGTAGGCAATTAATTACTAATGATCTGAAAGATTATAATTTTCATTAATAATTTACCTTATCAAATGAAATTCTCTATTAGACAGTATTCAAGAAAATGAGGATCTAAAACTCTTGAGCTATATGTTTCTTATGCATGACATAGACAATCATATGCCCAGTGTTTGCATTTAGGTCATGGTAGTATACAGTGAGGTTTATTTACTCTTTCCTATTTCTTATGTCTATATTTTCCAAATGTTCTTTCAAAAGCATATTATACTTTTTTATTGAGTTTTTTAAATAACAAACAATAAAATTTATTTTAATCAAATCACATTAGCTACAAATTAAGCTACCACAGACTAACATTAGTTCAGGTATTTATTCTAGTTAAAAAACATTTATAAAAAATTCAGACTGAAAATCAAATACCTTTTCTTGAGACAAAATTTTAAAGTTTTAGGCAAGTCAAATCTAAAATAAGCTATGAGTATACAGGTATTTAATATTCCAGAGTTCTCATAAAAAAAGTGGAAAATGCAGAGACCCTGTAAAACGCCAACATTCTCTTTTTCTGGAATTTGCCTTAATTGAATCAAAGTTAGAATTATCCTCAGAAAGCTTCCAGCATTCCTGTAGATAAAAGTATAAAAGCTGAGGCAGTGGATATGGCCTTCTGTCTAAGGAATCCTGTAGGCACAGATCTGTGAATTGACAGAACCTAAAGAAAACACCTTTTAATTATGACTCCAAACTATAGCAAACTGGCACAAAGACAAGTCTGAGTTTGGGAAAAATAATACTGAAGATCTGACATAACCTATGGTCATTTCTGATTAACTTAAATCACTGGAAAAAATCTGTTTCTATTATGGTCAACCTGTCAGAAAAATCCTATCTAATAAAAGAGTAATATACAGATTGATCATCACTGCAATACACAATATAGCTGCCCCCATGTGGTCAAAGATCCTGTCCCCATGTGGACACAAGATGGCCACCACAAGATGGCCAGCAGGAGAGGGCAGTTGGGAGGCACCCGGCCTGCAAGGGAGGGCAGTTGTGAGGCACCAGGCTTGCAAGGGAGGGCAGTTGGAGGTGATCAACCCTGCAGGAGAGGGCAGTTAGGGGTGACCAGGCTGGCAGAGGAGGGAAGTTGGGGGCAAACAGGCTGGCAGGGGAGCAGTTAAGCATCAACCAGGCTGGCAGCGGAGTGGTTAGGGGGTGATCAGGCTGGCAGGCAGAAGCAGTTAGGGGCAATCAGGAAGGCAGGCAGGCAAGCAGTTGGGAACCAGCAGTCCTGGATTGTGAGAGGGATGTCCGACTGCCCGTTTAGGCCCGATCCCACCAGGATCGGGCCTAAACGGGCAGTCGGACATCCCTCCAGTTGTCCCAGACTGGAGAGGGTACAGGCTGGGCTGAGGGACAACCCCCCACCGTGCACGAATTTCGTGCACCGGGCTTCTAGTAATGGTATATAAATATAGATAGAGATTAGCATTTCCTTGAGAAATTATGTTGTCTGTTGAAACAAATGGGCTAAGATCATCCTGAACACAATCCTTTCAGCTTCATACTAGTACATATGGGGAATTCTCATAGAAATCTTAACCTTTAAAGGCATGCATTCTTAGAATGCGACTTCTGCTAAAACTAGTAGTTATCCGAGATAGGATGAGTTTTAAAGAAACTGCACTTTGGCCATCCTATATAATATAAGCCTAATATGCAAATCAACCTAACGATGGAACAACCACCAGAGGGCAGACGTGCACTGACCACCAGGGGGCAGATGCTTGACGCAGGAGCTGCCCCCAGCCCACAGGCCCCAGGCCAGCCAAGGCAGGTGCCAGTGGGGGCCCCCCCATCGCCCCACCGGTCGCCCCACATATCGGCCCTGATCGCCGGCCAGGCCTAGGGACCCTACCTGTGCATGAATTTCGTGCACTGGGCCTCTAGTTTTATAATAATACTTAAGTACTTAATGGTCCAAATGATCATTATCCAGTATTAAGAGTTCAATGAAAAGATATATATTAAAGGCACTTTAAAAGTACTTGTTAAGGTATAAAACCACAGAGGTAGCTTTACCACAAGTATTATCAAAATACAAACAAAAAATTAGAGGGGAAAAAAATACCAAATTTTTTTCTCTTTTTATGTACCCCAATTTTTAAATATACCCAAGAGTCTATCTATATTGAGACCATCTACAATCTTTAAATGACCAAATAACTCACTAAAACATAAAGTGTGAGTGATCCCCTTAGTCATGACAAATGCTTAACAATAATTACCATATTGGTTTAAATACTGGGTAGGGAGGAGGGAAAGGGAGATAACTTTATTTTACAAAAAGCCTGAGAATCCAAAATTCTTTCACAGGTCAATTTTCCTATGTCACCAAAGGAAGAAAAAAAAAAGCATACTTAAATATTGAATTTAATGTCAATATAAACAGAGACATTATGCTAAGGGAAATAAGCCAGTCGGAGAAAGATAAATATCACATGATCTCATTCGTATGTGGGATATAATGATCAACGTAATTTGATGAACAGGAATAGATCCAGAGACAAATGATAAGGGGGCGGGGGGGCAGGTTAGAGAGCAACCAAAGGACTTGTATGCATGCATATTAGCATAACCAATGGACACAGACACTGGGGTGGTGGGGGCTTGTCCAGAGTGAGAATGGCTGGGCGGGGAGGTCAACTGGAGAAAAAGGAGACATATGTAAAACTTTAGACAATAAAAATAAAAAAATGAATGAAATAAAAATATATATATATAAACCGAGAAAAATTACCTTTCCTGCTCCATTTGTTAATGCCACTACTGATGACAGGATACAGTCATTCGTTGTTATGAGCTTCTGTGTTGCTGTTGGAAGTTCATGCTCTATTGTAGCTTTTTGACTATAATGTTTGGAAATATCTACAAAGCAGTTGAATGAAAACTCGTTACTACCTATGTACAAGTGGCATATACTAGTAGATAACTAATCTGTTACCTTCTCATATCTATTCTTACAAATTTACTCAAAAATGGTCCTAAATATTAAGATTGTGCTGAATATCAATTGGGTCGCAAATCCTCGTGGAAAGAATAGAGAGAAGTGAAGGTCCCTTAATACCATCCTGACATCTCTATTACAGCCACCAGCTTGTATGTCTACGTCCCTTATTTGAATGTTAGCCCTTATTCTAGTGTTGGGTAAATGACCCTGACCAGCATTTAACCTGACTAAAAACCCTGATTTGATAGTCCAATAATCACAAATGAGAATTTATCTTATATTTATATAGCAAACCATGAGCCTTGAAGAGAACAGCCAACAGAGGCACAGTGTCCCACAATCCTTACTGGACCTTCGCTAGTTTGCTAGTACACACTTAAGCAATGAAAAATGTCTGCACAGACAAAGGATTGATACTCCAGTGTCTGGCTTCACGTGCTGCTGCCTCCAGTCCAAGAATATTACAAGGAAGGTCTGTGGTTAGAAAAGCATAGAAGAGAGGCTTAGATATAAACATGTTAAGACAAACTACAGTAGGTGAAACTGGCCAAATATCTAAGCTTGGAGTTTTCTGGATCTCTGAAAAATAGAATAATTTTGTCTTGGAAGTAAGGGAAAATGGGAGAATTATTAAGACAACATTGATTCACAAGGAAGGGTAATTATATTTTTAAATAATAAAATGTTTACTATAAGCCTCCTTTGAATTTTTTTAGAATACTTTCGTTATACAGCATTATCATTACCAACAAAGCTAAAAATAAATAACACAATATGAAAATTAAATTTTATAGCAGGTGTGTAATCAGAGACTTTCCTTTACTGAGAATCAGAGATTCAGTTGATTTCAGACAGTAAATAATTAAGAGGAAACAAGAAAAAAATGGTATTTGAAGTTTAACCTGATATAATCATGATAGTTTAATATAAATTACTGCAAATTTTATATTATTTTTACTAAAATTTTAAAACTAGAGTATTATTTTATTTATATATTTTATATACATATATACACATATAAACTTTTAATTTAATATAATTTTAGATTTATAGAAAAGTTACAGCCAGTTTTCCCTATTGTTAACATCCTACATTACTATGATATAGTTGTCACAGCAAAGGAACCAACTAATTAGTACATTACCATTATGTTTAATATATTCTTAAAAATAAATTATTATTTTATATATATTCAGAAGAGTGAATAAAAATTCTATTGAAATGCTGAACATTTTTTTGTATAATGAACTTGCTAACCCCTAACACAGACATTTTCTTTCTATACATCACAGAAAGTTTTATTTAATATTTTACAGGAAGTGTACAATGCTATAATACAACTTGGTTGGTAGGCAATCTTAGTTGATTGGTATGTGATTGAGACACTTATGAAAGATGTACAATACTAAAAACACTTATGTAGCTTCTATTTGGATCAGTGCTGTTATAGTTTGATAATAATTCTCCCAATCCAATTGTTTACTCTTTATTCAGTCCAAATATTTTAAATATTTAGGGTGTTCTTTGACATTAAACTTTATCTCCAAAAAGAACAAAGAAATCAGAGATTTTTCTTTTATGTTTCCTATGAGTCTACCTACTTTAGACCTGAGACTAAACATCAACAATTCTCACTTCAAATGTCCCTTGTTAAAGGATCAATTCATTCCTATTTTAAATCCCTGTAGGATACACATTTTTTATAAATCTCTCTCTCTTTTTACAGAGACCAGTCTGCCTGCCTGCCTTCCAACTCAGGGCAGAGCAGGAAGGGAAGAGATTTGAACAAGAATCTCTTAAACACAAAGCTTCTTCTGTTAATTCCAGTTAATGCTCACTCTGAGGTTTCATGGGAGATACACAACAGTCCTCCAAGCGAGGTAAAGAGATTTGAACTGTAAACCTAGCAACAGGACCCCATAATCTTGCCAACCATCCTTCATGTTTCCCAATATTCTCTCTTTATATTACATTCATTTTCAAGGACAGAAACAAGTGGAGGCACAAAGGGAGGCACAAAGGGTAAATCCAGATCTTCCCATAATCTCCATCAGCTCATGCCAAAAAATGACAGCAACATTCTTGGATTTGGACCATTCAGCATCTTCTCAATTTTATGTAATGTATGAGCAAAAGCATCTTTAGAAAACCTCGGATATTATAAATTAACTAAAATACAAATAGAATCATGTAAATGAAGCTTTAAGACCCCTCTCACTGGAGAGCTACCCTCCACTGCACTAACCTCTCCTTTACAGGAATGTTGGAGGAAACCACTAGCAGGAACAAGTCATAGTATCAGCATAGGGAAATTTAGAAAACAAAACCAAAAAACCTCGAGTCACTGAGCCACTTGTGGTTTCAGTGGCCTAATTCTAGGTTAAGTAAAATTCTAGATTATAGGACTACAGCTAAGTTTGAGCTTCCCAAACCAAACACTGCACAGGAAAAAGGGACCAGTCCCTTAGGTTTTCTATAAACCAGACTAGGTTCTGCAGGGTTGGGATGACTACCGTCACCTGCTACCAAGACTGTCTATTCAAGCTGTGGTTCCTGCAACCAGGATTCATCCAACCAGAAGTTGGATAGACTTTTAAAGTTCCTTATAATTGAAGACAAGCCACAGGAAGGACCATTCTCCAGACTGAATGGTAAGGTGGTGCTGGATAATACGGCTGAGACTAAGAATGATTCCCAGTGCCATAGGTAATATGTCAATCTACAGAAAAGCCCCCAAAATACCCATCTTATGCATAATTTTAAGTTTTAAAAAATTATTTCTGTGACACTAGTAATTGGTCACTAACGGTTAACTAAACAGCCCAATGAATAATCTAAGCACCTGAGCCTCTTCCAATAGTCCTTAATAATTGCTCTGGCCCTCTCCTCCTTTCTCTACCCCAACAGTCTTCAAAATGAACAGAAAGGAGAAAACCTCACAGCCACACAGAACTATAGATTTAAAACTGTCAGCACTCTGAATCACATGCTAAGAAGCATGTGAAATGCTTTTCGGCACACTCTAGTCTCAGAAGCACACAAGCAACTTTTGAAAAGTGATCAAAGCTTAAAAACAGACCTTCATTTCTTAAGGCTGTGCTGAACAAAATAGGACTTAAAATGGACACTTGACACATAAAAATGCACAGGTTGGTGGAAAGTCAGTGCATTCTTTCTGGGAACTTTAAACCTTGGTTTCCTCAATTCCTTTCATGCTTGGGCTCTAACAAGTGCAATGTATTTTGCTTAATATCCTCTGAACCGCATGTCTGGTTTGATGCAATTCACACAACTGCCTTAAGTCAGTGTAATGTATTTTCGGCTTAAGTACTGTGCACAGGGTTTCTCTTTAGCACTTTGTTTACCTTCAGAAATGAAGCAGATGGGAAAAGCAGAAGACAGTGAACTATACACTTCAATGTAAGCCAAATGCTACTAAGCTTCTATCTGGGGTCTATTAACCTTCACAGTATTTGTTTAATCTCATTCAGGCAGATCTGAGAAAGTGGGATGAAGGTCTTAAGTTTATTTGTGTTCTTTCTCA
This sequence comes from Cnephaeus nilssonii, assembly GCF_951640355.1. Classification (NCBI taxonomy): domain Eukaryota; kingdom Metazoa; phylum Chordata; class Mammalia; order Chiroptera; family Vespertilionidae; genus Cnephaeus; species Cnephaeus nilssonii. The sequence continues at coordinate 26,098,498 of NC_137086.1, read as the reverse complement.
ACCTCACCTTTCATGACATCATGAAATCCATCCAGAGCAGCACCAACATTTGTTAAGACGGAACTGAAGTTTGCCCGAAGGAGTCCATCTGGCTCCGTACCTAGGAAACCAAAGTCACAAACCTAAGCATTTTCCCAGAAGACTTAGCCTGAAAAATTGACAGCCCACTATTTCCCCCTACTTTTGGGAAGACAGAGAATGAAGACTGTTTGTGATATGTTGAGAATAATGGCTCTTAAAATCATTGCAGACACATTCAGATATAATGGCAATAAACATAAAGATATATCTAACTGATCTGCATTCCCCATGTCCACAAATATTTTCAATGGTTAATAATCAAAATTAAATTACTAAGCAGGATTATATATTTCATGATTCTTTTGGAAAATAAGGTCTTTGTGAATTTTCACCTTGTTACTCTATAACACATTTCTCATTTTATTTTTTCCCTACACATTTTTTAAAAAATATGTTGTTATTGATTTTTAGAGAGAGGAAGGGAGAGGGAGAGAGAGAGAGAGAGAAACATCAATGATGAGGGAGAATCATTGATTGGCTGCCTCCTGCACGCCCCACACTGGGGATCGAGCCTGCAACCAGAGCATGTGCCCTGACTGGGAATTGAACTGTGACCTCCTGGTTCATGGGTCGACACTCAACCACTGAGCCACACCAGCCAGGCCCTACACATTATTTTATAAGCATCACTAAAAATAGTATTACTGAAACATCACAGAGTTCTGCTTCTGGTATGACAGCATGAACAGCTGTACAGATCAGCTCTCCAGCACAACTGGTGAAAATTATTAAAAAGCAACCATTTAAAATTCTGGAAATGATACTAAAAACACAGCAAGTGACGAAAAATTTACGCAAGAAAAATCTATAATAATTTGGTAAGAATAGTGAGACTCTGTGGTACGTGAACCAAGACCCACTCCTTTCTTCCTTCTCCCTACCAGCTCATACACTAGAAATCCCACTCCAAACTGGTACAGCCAAGAATACAGGGCTCCTTCTCCCAAACTGCTGGAAACTGCAGTTCTCATCTTGCCCTCAGGTACCTGTTGGTGAGCATGACTGAGAGATGGGGGCTCCCTTCTTTCACCTAGCCCTGAATCATGGATGGAGGCTCTACCTGGGCACAGTGCTTCTGAGAATCTGGGGCCCGGATCACCTTTGCCCCAGTTCACCCATGCCCCAACTCATCAACAGAAGTACCACGCTGAAAAAGGCAAGCCAAGGAGACCTGGGGGCTGCTGTCCTACCCCTCTACCAAGTGCTCACCTACTAATGCAGGTGTGTCACTCTGAGAGAAGTACATCTCTGACCCCCTCCCCAGCACCAGATCCATGGCTCAGAGATTTAACCCAAGTGGGAAGCAAGCCTTAAAACAGAAAGCTCTGAATCTCTTCCGAAAGGAACTGAATTAATTTGCAAGAGCGTGGAGGGTTCCAGCCTAGGGAGACATGCTCTAAAAAATAATGAAGCTGGCAGTGAAAGCAATTAAGAGGAAATTGGCAGTTCATTAAAGAAATAAGCTAAACTATAAGCTGGTTGGTTTACCACAGAGAAGCAGAGAAAGATACAGCTAAGAAGAGCTCTCCCGGGTTCAGAATAAATCTCAAACACTATCTCAAAAACTATAGCTGCTATGTATATGCTAGGTCTATAACTAACTATACCTACAAAGGAGCCCAAATTTAATTAGATCAGTCTGTGAAGCAATTTATGCCCTTCCAGGCATTGTTGAACACAAAGGTGCTATCAACCAGCAATTAGTGGAGCTTAAACCTGGGTATGATTAAGGAAGGAGACAATAAAAGGGAGACCTGTTAAAACCACCATCCTCCCAGAGTGACTGTGCCCAAGTCTGAGCCTACTTAGCAAATCAGGGTATAAAAATTATACTGTGAAAACTTCAAAATAATATATAAAAAATTACAGAAGACCTACCTAGATGAAAAAACATACCATGTTCATAGATCAGAAAACTTAATATTGTTAAGATGACAATACTCCCCATGTTCATTTCCTAGGGCTGCTGTAACCAAGTACCACACATGGAGTGATTTAGGGCTCTCCCTTAACCAGTAGGACCTCATCTTAACTTGATTACACCTGTAGAGATCCTATTTCCAAACAAGGTCACACACACAGGTATTGGGGTTAGAACTGCAGATATCTTTCTGAGAGACCCACAAAACTCCCCGATGTGATCTACAGATTCAATGTAATCCCCATTGAAATACCAGCTGATTTTTTTTTTGTAGAAACTGATATGCTGATTATAAAATTTGTATGGAATTGCAAGAGACACATAACAGCAAAACAATCTTAAAAAAGAACAAAGTGGACTCCACTTCCTGATCTCAAAACTTACTACAAAACAACAGTTATCAAGACAGTGTGGTACTGGCATAAGATAGACATATGGATCAATGGAGTAGACCAGAAATAAATCTACACATCTATGGCCAACTGAGTGTTAACAAGAGTGCCAACACCATTTAATAGGAAAAGAATAGTCTTTTTAATGAATGGTGCTGAAATAACGGGATAGCCACAGGCAAAAGACAAGTTATACCCTTATCTCTCACCATATACAAAAATTAACTCTAAATGGATCAAAGTCCTAAATGTAAGGGCTAAAACTATAAAACTTTGAAAATTCTTCATGACCTCAGATTTGACACTGGATTCTTAGATATGACACCAAAAGCACAAACAATGAAAGGTAAATAAACTGGACTTCACCAAAATTAAAAATGTTTGTGGTTCAAAGGACACCATCAAGAAAATGAAAAATAAACCACAAAATGGGAGAAAATATTATAAATCATATATCCAATAAGAGATTTGTATAGCCCAATTGAAAAAAATGGAGAAAAGATCTGAATAGATAGGTCTCCAAAGAATATATGCAAGTGGTCAATAGGGCATTGAAAGATGCTTGACATCATTTGAAATCACAGAAATGCAAATCAAAACTGCAATAAGATACCACTTCAAAAAGTCAAATAATATTCAATGGCTAAAATAAAGTCAAATAATAACAAAAATTGTAAGGATGTGGAGAAATCAGAGGATGTATAGAAATTATATATTGTTGGTGGGAATATAAATGGTGCAGCCACCTTGGAAAAGAGTCTGGCAGTTCCTCCAGCAGTTAAACACAGAGTTACCATATGACCCAGCAATTCCACTCTCAGGTATAATATACCCAAGAGAAGTGAAAAGATATGTCCACTCAAAAACTTGTTCATAATTGTCTATAGCATCATTATCAATAAGAGCCAAAAAGGTAAAAACAAAGCAAATTCCATGGACTGATGAGTAAATAAATAAAATGTGGTATATTCATATAATAAAATGTTCTTCTTCAATAAAAAGAAATGAAAGACCAATAAATACTCAACGTGGATTAATCTTGAAGACATTATGTTATGTGAAAGAAAGCAGTCAAGAAGACCACATATAGTTCTATTTATATAAAATGTTTGGAATAGGTAATTCTAAACAGAAAGTAGATGAGTTGTTGCTTAGCACTGAGGAGGGGCAGAAGGGGAAATAAAGGGGTGAAGCTAAAGTGTACAGGGTTTCTTCTTAGGGCAATGAAAATATAGATTGTAGTGATGGTGTATGTATCTGTGAATATACTATAAGCCAATGAACTGTACACTTTAAAGAAATAAGTTGTATGTACATTAATTATATCACATTAAAGCTGTCACCAAAAAACAACAACAACAACAAATCACAGTACCAGGAAAATCACAGCATTTTTAAAAAACATGATTTAAACTGAGATCCATTCAATTACCTAAAAATACTTTTTTGAAATTAGAACAAAGGGAAACGAATGGCATTTTTACTACTAAACCCCCTATGCTACTTTTTGTACTTTTTTTTTTATTAATTTCCTTATTGATTATGCTACTTTTTGTAAAGTTATTACAAATTCTTTTGTTTTGTCCGTCTCCATTTTTAAAAGAAGGGAATCAATATGAATGCATGTCTTCAATTACATCTTTAATTTAACTTAATAATCACATTTATCACCATTTTATAAATGGGAAAACAGGTACAGGAAAGTAAAGTGATTTTCCCAACTTCATAAATGTGTAAGGGGCTGGAGGATTTGAATTTGAGTTTTTCTGATTCCAGATCCTATGCTTGGCTCACTCACCCCAGCTCACATCTGGCTCACACCTCCCTTCTCTGGCTTCTTGTTCTCTAAGTTCTTCAAGTTGAACCATGAGTGACAAACATACTCACTTGGCAAGGCGAGAAGGCTGACATAAGTCTGCAGCTTCTCAAACACAGCTGTCATCTTTTTCATGTCCTGAGACAGCTCTAGATTCCTGGCTCTTAACGCAGATGTACAAAGAGAAGATTCACATTCTTCTTCTAAACTAGGAATGGGCAGATATTTTAAAATGAGCATTCTGAACATTTTCAGTTAGCTATAAGAAACCATCTACATTCTCAAACAACTCTATCCAGAGACAAATTTTTTTTTTAAAAAAATTATCTCATTTATAAGGTTTCTTTCTTTTTTTTTTTAATCCTCACTCAAGGATATGTTTTCATTAATTTTTAGAGAGAGAGAAATGAGTGTGAGAGAGAAACATCGATTGTTTGCCTCTCACATGCACTCTGACCAGGGATCAAACCCATAAGACTGGAAATCGAACCCGCAACCTCTTGGTATACAGGACAATGCTCCAACTGAGCCACCGGCCAAGGCTGAGGTTTCATGTTTTATACCATGATATATATCCCTGCTTGCTGCAAATGTCAATGGAATAACAGAGGACTAAATGGAAAAAAATAAAGGCATGTGTCCATTATCTTTTCATCCTGAGAGCAGCATGAAAATGCTTCCCTTAAAAATATTTTCAGAAAAAAAAAATTTTTTCAGGAGAACAATATTTCATGGACTGAATTCCTAAGGAGAATTAATCAAATAGGAACTAGTAGAGAGAATCATTAAAAACTTTTTTAGTATACTAAATTGCAAAAGCCATGCAGATTGGAACAAACAATCCATAGACTCAAATCTAAAAGTAAATGATTAACATTCATAAACTACACTGTATCATTTTCAAATTTATATGGTTACTGTAGAAAACTCAATTATAAATTTTTAAAAATCCTTGTGGATCCCAGCCAATGTGGCTCAGTGGTTGAGCGTCTACACATGCACCAGATGCACCAGGAGGTCACTGGTTCAATTCCCCATCAGGGCACACACCTAGGTTGAGGGCTCGATCCCCAGTATGGGGAGTGCAGGAGGCAGCCAATGGATGTTTCTCTTTCATCAGTGTTTCTATCTCTCCCTTTCCCTTTCTCTCTCTCTGAAATCAATAAAATGTTTGTTATTTTTTTAAAAAAGATTAAAATTCCTTGTGGACGCAGCAATTTATAAAAAATGTTGCAGGTGATCAAGTAAAATGCTTTTTACACAACTAGAGAAATTATTAGCACAGGAATGATCATCATAACACTTCCCTTGACCTTCCACTTTATTTATGGCAGACAGCTTCACTGAATATTAAGCCCATTTACCACTAAAGTGTATGTCATCTTGTCAAAGTGATATTTAAACCAATGACCAAAAATTGCCTAGAAACACAAATACCTGGTGAGGGAGGACTGAGAGCATATGAGACAGAACATTCCAAGAACAGAAATCTTAGATCAAGAAAGAACTTATCCAGTCTTTCTAAAAATGTAATGGTGAAAAAATAATAGAAATAAAAATGCATAACTGTTTCAAGTAGTAAGTACCACTTTGCAATGGTTCTAAAACAGATTCTTCTTAAAAATAAGCCAAATCATGATGTTATTTAAATATCTAGAGTCAATTTTCAAAAAAAAATAATTACATTGAACCATAACATGTAAGGATATGAAAATTATAATTCATAATAGTTTAACTCCCTGATTCCTAAAATTCCGTCATATGTACAAATCATAGAATTTAGTTACTGACATGCCTTAATAGGTTATAATTAGGAAATAAGATGGCTCTTAACCCATATTAATTTTTTTAACAACGAAATTTTATATTTTTGAAAAGTTAAAACCTACTACTTTTGTTTTATAAGAACTTACAAACTATTATTACTTGTACATTTTCAAAATCTATAAGTAACTCATTTACATATTTTCTAAACCTTATACTACAATATATGTATGTTCTTCTTTTATGTCCCATTATTCTTTTTTTTAAATATATTTTTTTATTGATTTCAGAGAGGAAGGGAAAGGGGGAGAGATAGAAACATCAATGTTGAGAGAGAATCATTGATCAGCTGCCTCCTGCATGCCCCCAACTGGAGATCAAGCCCACAACCCAGGCATGTGCCCTTGACCAGAATCGAACCCGGGACCCTTCAGTCCACAGGTCGACGCTCTATCCACTGAGCCAAACCAGCCAGGGCTGTCCCATTATTCTCTGATATTTTTTTAAAGGTTAAATCTGAGATGAAAATATGTAGAAACAGAAGTCTTGGTAGTTTTAGGTCATAAGTATCAAAACTTTTAAGCAGTATTATCAACTTTCCAGTTACATAAATTATTTTCTCTTGCCTTTCCAAAATATTTAAGATGGAATAATTAAGGTTACTAAATGACATATCCTTTAAGGGCTAGAGTAGATTAAGTTTTTAGTTTATAACTTAAATAAACTACTAATAAAAAGAAGAATATATCATTTCAAAGAAATCTAAGGACTATAGACCCAAATATAATTAACTATTATACCCCCCCCAGATATTTACTGCAAAAAAATAATAAATACCCAAAACTGAAATAGATTTTGCAATAAATGTGTCATTCACGATCACTGAAAATAATGATTCGTATAGCATTATGTAGTTATAGTAGTAACCACAGTACAGAACAACAACAACAACAAAAATCCTAGCTGATGAACTGCAATTCCATTTTCTTAAATGTAAGTTTACACAGTTCAAGCCACTTTTTTCCTTTTCACAGAAGTCCAATTGGTTGTGGTGCAGACAGGTCAGGCAGACACAAGAGGCACATGCTACTATTTTATTAACTCCAGCGCAGGTCAGGTGACACCTCACAGTTCCCCAAGCTCCCCAACCTCGAGGGATAAATACCTTTTTAACTGATAAGGAAGAATCTTCCTAAGAAAACACATGTAAGAGGTTAAATGCTCTGAGAAAGTTTTCAATTTCACAGTTGTCTCCTAGAAGAGAAAAACAATTTTGAGGTTAATAATTATTTGACAAAGAGGAGCTCCCACTTCCAGAAGTAAAACAGAAGAAAATTACCAGGACAGTCACAGTATCTTCAGTAATACTTTCAAATAAATGAAGCATTCCTTCCTCAAGAGGGCGGACATAGGACGCATTTTCATGAAGGTATTGTGAGAACTAAACAGAAAGGAAGGAACTGAGTTAGATCACTGGAAACTAATGAATACCAACATATTTGTAAATAGACTTACTAACTTACAAACCTAAAAACTTTTGGGGGGGGAATTTTGCTTTTATACAGAGATGCTCCCTCTAACAGTCCCAGGTACTATTCCCAAGTCCCCATCCCAATATAAAATGAGGACCAAGAAGAGGAATGACATATTTAACAACCAGGCAGCCCTTCTTCCCTAAACTCCTGCTTCTCTCCATAGGGGTCCTTGCTTAAAAAAATATATATATATTTGAAAATCAAAACTGTGTGACAGATTTCTGTGTTATATACTTCATTTTTTAACAAGTCTATTGAGTATAGCTTCTTTTCCAAGAATATAATTATCATCAAAAAGATGATATAAAAACTTTTATAACTGTCACTGATACTTGAATATTTACAAAGGATTAATTCAGCAGGAAGAATAGATTAAGAGAAGATCCTATAGGCATTTAAATAATTTAGAAGCAAAAAGTTAATTTTCACTTACGAAATACTTCAATTACCAAAGTATTATATAATGGCTCAAATTTTGACTTCTCAGTATAAAAATAAAAGGTCTCATTCTGCAGAAATGGAATTCAGTTGACCCTACCACAAACTACTAAAACATATGGCCCAGGGAAATTCACTTAATTCTCTTTGGGCTTTGATCTTTAGAGCTATAATATAAAATGAACTCTAAGCTTACAGGTGTAAACATCTACTTTAAGATTCTATAAACAAATTTAAACATTCTAGTCATCTTTTAACAAATGTTTTTTTAATCTCTTTCAATATTACAGACTTACTAGAAAATCACATATCATAGGTCAAAGCATGAAAGGAAAAATATTGAGAAATATATATTTTTTTCAAAGTAATGAAGTGTTTCAGACAAAATTCCAATAATGGATAAAGAACCAAGATTGAGTAGAAAACATTTCTGATATTATAGGAACTATAAAAATACATATAATTACATTAAAATGTTGCAGTACTGTTTCCCATGTCTTCTGACAGCTTTTTCCCACAGTGATATTAAAGAGCCTTTCAAAGACCCAAAATTTGATTTTTATAAACTTCAACAGATTTGTGGAGTCACACCAAAACTGATGAAAGCCAAGTACCTACTAAAGCTTCTTATATGTAAGGCATAATAATAATGTTGATGGGAGCCAACCTTTATTAAGTGCTGTTCTTAGTGCTTTGCATGTATTGTCTCATTTAATCTTCATATATACAGACATACCTGTAAGGTAGGCACTCTTATCCCCCATTCTAAAGATGAGGACTAAAGATGGGAGAACATATTTGCAAATGTTATCACTGATAAAGGTTTAATCTCCAACATCTACAGGCAACTTACACAACTTAATGAAAGGAAGATAAATGATCCAATAAAAAAATGGGCAATGGACCTAAATAGAATCTTTTCGAAAGAAGACAGAAGGAAGGCCAAGAGACACATGAAAACATGCTCAACGTCACTAATTATCCGAGAGACGCAAATCAAAACGACAATGAGGTACCATCTCACACCTGTCAGAATGGCTATCATCAACAAATCAAAAAACGACAAGTGTTGGCGAGGATGCGGAGAAAAAGGAACCCTCATGCACTGCTGGTGGGAATGCAGACTGGTGCAGCCACTGTGGAGAACAGTATGGAGTTTCCTCAAAAAACTGAAAATGGAACTCCCATTTGACCCAGTAATTCCACTCCTAGGAATATATCCTAAGAAACTAGAAACACCAATCAGAAAGGATATATGCACCCCTATGTTCATAGCAGCACAATTTACAATAGCTAAGATTTGGAAACAGCCTAGGTGCCCGTCAGCAGATGACTGGATCAGAAAACTATGGTACATCTACACAATGGAATACTATGCTGCCATAAAAAAGAAGAAATTCTTACCATTTGCAGCAACCTGGATGGAACTGGAGAGCATTATGCTAAGTGAAATAAGCCAGTCAATGAAAGAAAAATACCACATGATCTCACTCATTTGTGGAAAATAAAGAACATTATAAACTGATGAACAAAAAGATAGATACAGAGGCAGTAAAGCATCAAACAGACTGTCAAATTACAATGGTAAAGTTAGGGAGAGGTGGGGGAGATAAGAGATCAACCGAAGGACTTGTATGTATGCATATAAGCATAACCAAGGGACGCAAAACACTGGGGGGTGAGGGCATGTATGGGAGTGGGGTGCGGGGGGGGGGAGGGGCAATGGTAAGATATGTACACATATAATACCTTAATAAAAAAAATGGGGAAAAAAATAAAATAAAGATGAGGACTGAAGCACAGAGAGGCTAAGTAAATTGCCCAAGGGGAAAGACTTAGACTGGAACCCCAAAAGTCTGATTGCAGAGGCCAAGCCTTTGCTATGCTAATGTAAATGGCACGTAGGGGATCCGTGGACATAAACACAATACAAACCCTGGGAATACTGCGTGATGCACAAGAACAAGCTAGGATGAGGCATCAGGTAAGTGGGGAAAATGGCATGACTCATTTCAGGCTGGCACTTAGCAAATGTTGATAGCAAGATCCCTCAACTTCTTTCCTGTGGGGACAGCCCGTAAGATGGCCTGAGGATCTCTGCCTCCTGCTGTTCATGGCTTCGTGTAGCACTGCTGCAAAATGTCTCAGGGTTGGCCTCAGTGACAGTATAATACGGCAGAAGTGATGGTATGTGAAGACATGCACACTCCCTGTGCTTTCCTACTCCGGGATTTTGTTCACGTCTCCCTCTTCTAGGGGCAAAAATACCTATGCCACTTTTCTCCTCCTATACAAAACATGCTCATTTTTCAAAGCGCATCCAAATTGCCAAAGATTCATTCCCAGACAATGTCACTGACAGCAATCTTCCCTCCTTAATGACCACATATCGCTTACTGGCCACAACCACTCACTCACACACTAAGGTCTTTTAACAACTCCTCTAGTATTGAACTTCTTAAGAATCTCCATGTTTGCCACACTTTATCTTGAAGGGGAAAGACTATGACTTACAGTTTTTCCCCGTGCCTTCGACAGTACTTTGCTGATGCACAGAAGTGGTATAAAAATAAATATTAAGTTCCCCTGCTTGTTCAGGGCAGACAAAAGATATCTTGAGTTAAGTTTACCTTCTGATTCAATGGAGATATAGTGTCAATGGCAGAATCCACAGGAAAAATCTGAATCCTCTGTTCTGTGTAGGTGTGGAAGTTCAGAAGAGCCGTCACAAGGTCTTGAACAAAAGCCAGGGCCTGCCCAGCAATGTCTCGCATCTTCAGCTTTAAAATGAAAAATCTATAGTTAAGTCAACTATCAAATTATAATTCTCAAACTACTTTACTAGGTGTACCAGTTAATAATGCGGATTGTGTAATCGAAGAAAACATAATTTTAAAAGAAACATCAAAAGTGCTGTATTCAAAGTAATGTCCATCGCTAGCTACACATTTCCCCATCTTTCAGGTAATTTGTGGATACCGTCCCAATAGAACTTTTCTTGTTTTGAGGCAAACCATCCAGAGACCCAATTTTCCACTTCTTCGTATGTTTTCAACTGCTGCTCAGAAGGTGTGCCATCGATCAGAATAAGTGGTAATCTGAAGGAGCAAGGTCTGGTGAATACAGCAAGTGGGTTAACACTTCCCAGACAAGACCTTTTAATGTGTCTTTAACTGGTTTTGAAGTGTGTGATGGTGAATCATCAAGAAGCAAAATTACTTTGCTGTGTCTTCTGGCACATTCTGGTCGTTTCACAATGAAAGCGTGGTTCGAATTGATTATTTGTTGTTGGAAGGGATCAGTATTAACAGTTGCACCTGGTTTTAGAAGCTCATACTACACCACACCTTCTTGATCCCACAAAACACAGAGCATTGTCTTCTTTCCGAAGCGATTTGGCCTTGAAGTCGATGTTGATGGTTGACCTGGATCAACCCATGATTTTATGCATTTGGGATTCTCAAAATAATTCCACTTTTCATCGCCAGTCACAATTCGATGCAAAATAGACTTCCTTCCGTGCCGTTGAAGCAACATTTTACTGATGACTTTTCAGTTTTCCATTTGTCTTTCGTTCAGTTGATGTAGCACCCATTTTCCTTCCTTTAAAATCTTTCCCATTGCTTGTAAATGATCGGAAATTGTTTGCTGAGCAACATTTAATCTTTCTGCAAGTTTTTTTTGAGTTTGACACGCATCTTCATCCAATAATGCTTGTAATTGTTGGTCTTCAAACTTTTTCGGTTGACCTGGACATTCTTTGTCTTTCACATCAAAATCATCACTTTTAAAGCGTTTAAACCAGCGTTCACAAGTATCTTGAGATGGAGCATGTACACCATAAGCTTCCCGAAGTATTCAGCAGCACTTTTCTTCAAAATAAAGTAATGAATTATAACTTCCCGCAAATGCTCTTTTTTTGGCACGAAATTCAACATTTTTAAGTGTAAAAATATCTATGATGTTAACACCTTCAGCAAATTTGACATCAAATTGCATATATATCCCCATATGTGTAACTCCATCTATTGAAAAAAATCTGCCTTATTAACGAGTACACCTAGTATTAAGCCTGCTTTTGGGAAAAAAACATTTGAATGCTGGCATAATTATTCCTTAATTTAAATTTATTTGCTCCTACTTGAATTTTAATAGTCCCATCTAAGTAAATGAGAAAGCCACCAGTTTTGGCAAACACACCTCCTCCACTTTACCTGGACCATTTAATTGCAAGGTCCACCAACCTAGAAGAAAAGTATGGCTTATGAAATTAGAGCATCCCATAATTCAGTTCTAATGTTATCAGACAAGAGAGATAGCAAAAAAAATCTATGTTATAAATTCAATAAACAGCAAGTTACACAATTTTTCAAAAATGTTTAAGAAAGTATGGCAAAAGTTAAACACAATAATTTAGTACACTAAACAGGGACCCAAATAACTAATGCCTGCTTCTGAAAAGTGTGACATGCACATTACTGAAAAGAAAACATGTACTTCATCTTTACCTGATGTCGCCTATTGTGGAGTGGAACGTTCAGAGCATTATACTGACTATATTCTACAAAACAAAAATAAATATATATTAAACCTTTCATTTTACATTTACAGAAAAACAGCTTAATTGCAAAATAATAAATTATTGCAGCAAAATCAGCTTTACATAAGTATTAAAAATGATCAAAGCCACAATAACAGTATAGGAGAATATGGAATTTACACACAATCAGTTGTTTCTAAGATAAAGTATTACCTCTAATATTTTTTTACCTTTAGGATAAAAAAAATTTTTAAATCCTATTTTTCTTTTTCTAAGAAATCCTTTTAAAACGTTAAAATCCTTTTAAAATGCTATCAAGATTACTTAGGGCTCAGTTGGTTTTTATCTTGGTATATGCTAAATATACACAATAAAAAAAAGTGAATTTTGGCTTTTTCCAAAAAGGCTGGCTTTGAAGCAGTTATAAGACAATTTAAAATCTCCCTAAGAAAAAGAAAACAGGAAAAGAAGAGAAAAAAATTAATAAAAATTTTAAAAATAAATAAATCTCCCTATGAAATATGAGGGCTAAAGCTGATGAAAAGAACAAAAAGAAAGCAACTCTCTGTCAGGCCAATGAAATTTATTGCCAAAAGATAGGAAATTATTTTAATTAGTTAGCTATCACAGAGGGGTTCAAAGTTGCAAATAACGAAAAGCTGTACATAATACCTACTTGTATCATTAAAAGGTACTTTTTCATTGATGATTGATAAGGATTCCTCTAATCTACCTGACAAATCTTCATGAAGATTCTTTAACTGTAATTGACTGAAAGAAGAAAATACAAAACCACATTATCACCAATCAGACATGGATTCTCATTTGCTTATTACCTCAACAGCTGGTATCAGGCTTTCAGAGAACTATGCCTGACATCTGAGATACTCTAGGTAGTAGAGAATTATTAAAAGATGGAAGATAAGAAAAATACTAAGCCTTAATTCTAAAGCCCCTGGGACTTTTGTTCAATGATGTTGAAGTTTAGAAGAATTTGTCATAGTTTCAGTATTTTATACAATTTTGAGTTTATTTCCCCAAGCATAGAGTAATCTTAGAGTCATTGCAACATCACAAATTTTCTCTTTACAACTCATAAATGTTTGCTCAAGTATTATGGTAAAGTTCTTTCTTATGTATTATATCTTTTTTTTTTACTTTAATTCAAAATCTGATCATTTTCTGATTTTGATTCCGTTATGAAGTATACATCTAAACCAAGCATGTAATGCTACCAAAGCAACTAAACTAAAGAAATTCACTTGACTGATTCTACTGAAACATAAAATATTATGTCATTTATCAAATAAATGTTGGAGAATGCTCTTACCACCCGTTGATACATAATATTTCAAGATTTAGGTATCTCCAACTTAGATCATATATCCTTTATTTTATTCAAAATGGACCATTAAATTTCGGCACAGTGGTTATTACTCAGTTTTCCTACCTTGGACTCCCTTCAGTGTAGTCTGAAATGGAAAGTATCCAGTCCTTAGTACAGGATCCCAGAATGCTATCTGCTATGGCCCAAAACATCTGCAGGCTGAGGACTAAGCCACTCTACCAAGAATGCATAAGGCCCCAGAGATAACAACTGAAAAGGACCCTGGAGATTACCTACTCCCGCCTCATTTCAAATGTGAGAAAATTAAGACACAGGAGCTGCTAAACCAAAACTCAGGTCTTCTGATTATTACTTCACGTTTCCACATACCAATCTTCTGTTCGTAGTCGACATTCCTTGGCCTCCTTTTCTAGAGCCTGAGATTTTACCTGAATTTTAGAAGAAAAAGAAAAGCAGAAGGGTAAGACTACAGATGAGAGCACACCTAGGAGACACTAAAGGCAACTCTCACCTTGAGGACTGACTTTATGTTCTATAAAGTACATAACCAATCTACAAAAGCCTGAACTATATCTTAAAGTGTTCTTACTTTAAGTTTAGGCTTACTTCTAGTTTGGCCTTGTCGTTCTGCAGTTTCTCAATGGTTTCCATGTACTTCCGTGTCAGGCCATCAACCACGGCTTGGTGCTGGGCCGTCTCCGTCTCCAGAGTGGCCAGCCGACTCCTCAGCTCTGCTTCCACATGCTTGTGCTGCTCATCGGCTTCAAAAAACTGAAAAGAAAAGATCATTTTCTCATCTCACAATATCCTAATATATACAAACTAGAGGTCCGGTGCACAAAATTCATGCATGGGGGTGGAAGGGTCCCTCAGCCCGACCTGCAACCTCTCGCAATCCGGGATGTTGCATGCACCAGTGGCCATACTTTTCATACAGGTGAAAGGCATCTTGCTATTGTATGGGCAGCTATATTTTTTTGCCCTGATTATAAAAAGTAGTACATAACATGATCCTTCTGAGGCAGTAGTACCCTTTTCCCCATCTTATGGGTGGAAAAACTGAAGCAGAGAGAAGTTAAGTAATTGGCTTTGTCACACAGTTATAAGTGTCAGAATCAGGGCTGACCACAAAATGTGCAAGCCAGAGTCCATGAATGTCATCGCTGCATCATCCTGTTTTTTCAGTGTTAGGGTAGCCTTGCCAGGTTTTAATTTTTAAATCTAAGAGAACGTTCCCAATATATAGGGTAGGGTCCTCAGGCCTGGCCGGTGATCAGGGCCAATCTGTGGGGCAACCAGTGGGCGGAGCGATCGGGAGGCCCCCGCTGGTACCCGCCTTGGCTGGCACTGCTGGTGGCCTCCCTCTGCAGGAGGCGACCAGCAGGCAATCAGGGGGTGACAGCGTCTGTTTGCCAGCTGGTCCCGCCCCCCCGATCACCCTGCCACCGCCACCGGTTGCCTCCTTCTTGGGGGGCAGACGCTCAACGCAGGAGCTGCCCTCAACCAGGGGCAGCTCCTGCGTTGAGCGTCTGCCTCCTGGTGGTCAGTACATGTCATAGTGACCGGTTGTTTCGCAGTTTGGTCAATTTGCATGTTAGGGTTTTATTATATAGGATGAAGAGAAAAACAACAGCAATGACTGTTCATTGAACAACTTCCACATGGTTCCATATGTTCATTATGCAAAACCCGCACAGGCATGATCTCACTGAATCCTCACAGTATGTCAGAGGTAGTGTTATCGTTAGCCCTCCTTTACAGATGGGGAAAGGAGTTTAAAGGAACTCTATGACTTGTCAAATGTCTCACAGCTAAAATGTGGTAGGAATGAGATTGGAACATAGGAGACCTACTCCAAAGGCTACACCTCCTTCCTCTCAGTCTCATGAATTTCTATTTCAATTTCTGGCACACAGATCATTCAACTGCCCAAGGTATAATGTTTCCACTGAGCTAATTTCCATAATTAAATAATCAAAATTCAAATAGATGGTTATTCCTAAAACAGGTAATGCTCTTTTTCTTAATAAAATCCAATACTAATTAGGAATACTTATCACAAAATGTACTAAAGTCAAAGGTTCATTTTTTTAACAATGTCAAAGACTGAGAATTAATGCATTATTTATTTTCACTGTTCGGTTATATTCATCATTTCACACACACACAAAAAAAAAATCAAGAAGCACAGTTGGATACACTACCCTTATATGACTCTTATAATATGCTGAAGGTCTGGAGGCAAATATTGATTATTTAACATTCCATAAAGACTTGAGGGCCTGCCATGAGTGTGACCCTGTTCTGGGGCTGGGTTTACAAAGCCAACATGGTCTATATCCTAACAGTCATTATAGACTAACAGGTGAACAGTAATAAATTAAAAGGCAAACACTACTTACTCATAAGCCCCCACCTAAATGATCCATCCAATCATTTCCTATGTAAAATAAATAGTGCTCAGTATATTTCTATACTGTCAAGTTATAAAGTTATTCTGCTATCCTCTAAACAAATGTATACTTCGAAACACACATCCATATTAAGATATGAGTGAGATGTAAGAAATTAATGGCAGTGACATATTACCTAAAAACCATAGGAAACATCAAAACACCCATACATACACAGAACACTCTATCTTGCTTTTTTTGTCATATTCTAGATCATTTGACCCATTTTTAAATTCATATAGGAAAACAGAAAGATCTTCTCACTTGTATGTGCAACCGCTCATTCTCTTCTATCTTCTTTTGCAGATCTTCATCAAAGACACTCTTCTGCTCTTGGCTCAACTGAGAAGAAGTATCTCCACTTTTCTGATGGAAAGAATAAGTTATGTCCACATAACTTTCATCCTTTAGAGAAATATCCTAAGGTACACAGATTCTCTATCACCTTAGTAGCTTGTCTCTTCTACGTGTTCACCATTCTCAAACAATCCTGCAAAAGGTATACAGTCCATCATTTAACTTTTCCTATGGAACTGCAAATATTGCAATGGGCAGGAAAGCTTAAAAAAGAGAGAGAAAAAAAAAAACAGATAAGGCTCACTATTCTTTACAGATGAATTCAGGAGTATTTCTGTTGGAAGACAGAGAAGACCCAAAAGCTAGTAATGTAAATATGCTAATAAATATCATTTTAATTTGTTTTTTGTTGTTTTTTTGTTTGGAAAATGAAAGTTTTAGCAATTCCATGATTCTGAGTTAAACTCCTCTAAGATATTGTAATAAGTTACTTAACATTCACAAAGATAAATTTATACAAAAGTTCACATAAATTTCTAATTAAAAAAACAAAGCTATTACAAACTGGAGAAAAAAGCTCAAAGACTATTTAAAATATCTTCCTTTTGCTTTTTTTTAATCAATATTAACTTTTCTACATAGAAGAATAGCGCTATTTAAAAGACCCAATAATGAACATTTGTTTTCATGGAATACAAGAACTGAGGGTATTCAAGGGTCAGCCTAACAATGAAACTGTGTTCAGACATCAGTCACCGCTCTTCTCTGTTTTTTTTGTCCCCTCACTCCTCACTTCAAATGAAATCACTTACTGATGCAATGTGAGCCAATGATTAGGAAACTCTTTGAAAATAGAGTAGCTATATTAAAAATATATTAAATATCCATCATGTTTGGGACATAGAGGTGCATAAGGAACTGCTGAATTACATACTCTGTGTCCTCAGTGTGTACAGATTTGGATAGGTTTAATTAACATGATTTCAGGAGTGTTACATCCAAACCTCTGCTAAACAGCCCTGGGAAGGGATCTCACTAATACGTGAAGCACATTTCAAGACAATGGCTATTCCTTCCCCAAGGGTCTTTCAGATTTTGCAGAGCATGTGTATTTTGACACAGTTTTCCCAAGTGATTCTACTACACACCTTTTTGTTTGCTCTGTTCCCATTTGAAAATTACCACTCTAGAAAATTCTTTCATGTCAAGGAAATGCATATGGAAAGGTACTAACATATAATTATGCGGATTGCCCATCATTTGGCAAATACAGTCCTAGGCACCTTTACATGATCCCATGATCACAACAAGAGTATCACCCCCATTTTGCTGATGGAGAAACTAAGGTTGCAAGACTTAACAATTTGCCTTAAGTCATAGACTATAAATGGCAGACAAAGGATCCAAGCTTGGGCTTTACTCCAAAGCCTGCGCTCTTCCTGCCACAGAGTTACTGTGGGTCTTCCTCTTCCCTCCTACAGCTCTGCTACTACTGCCTCACATCCACAATTTGGGGGTACTGTTCTATATACACACACACAACTTAAAGATTCAATCACTAGCCCTAACCCTTAAAAAAAAAAAAAAAAAAAAAAAAGCAACTTCTTAAAGTACCAGATCATCCATCTTACAGCAATAAGAATCTTTCTTCACCACATAACCATAACGGGCAAAGTTTTTTTTTTACATCTTTGGACAAGAATATCAAATTAGCCTCATAGGAATAAACAGTAAGAAAAAATCTATAGCAAACTTACAAGCCTAAGGTATGTAACTGCTACTTTCACATGAGCAGTTATACTTTGACAATGCTGCTTATTTTATTTGCCCTACCCTGAGTTAATGGCAACCTGGCATAACTGAAACATAATAATTTTGACTAATATGAGATATTCCTTTCATTTTTCTCAGCCACTTAAATAAAATAAGTGCATGTCTGCTCTTAATAAATTCTTTTAAACTCACATTCATCTGAAAATGCCTCTAATTAGTATATATTAATAGTAAATATCTGCTTTCTTGACCCGATATCCAGGTGTAATAATGGAACATTAGAGAATATGAAGGTGACAAATTCATCTGTTATAAGCAGGATGGCCTACAGATGTCTGTACCTAACAACAAGGTTACACTACCTTGCTTTTATCTGACTTACCTTGTTTTTCTTGCCTCGGGGTTCACTTAGAGCCAGTTCATCTTGAAGCAGTTCTACCCTCTTGGCAAGCTGCAGATTTCGAAATGTCAAACTGTCCATTTCCTGCTGTAGTTTTCTCAATGATTGATCCTTCATTTTCAGTTGTTCCTACATCAAAGTGAAAACAAACCATTCTTTATAATTTAGCCTGAAGATTTAAAAATAATGAAAAAAAAATTATTCTTGTTTCACCAAAATATAATCAAAACCTCTTGCTTTAGGGAATTCAAGTTGTATGTTCATCATTCCAATTCCTACGTTTTTAGCTCTGTTTTGTGACAAAATCATTTTCTGACCAAACCAAGTAAATCCTCCTATCTAATAATAGAGTAACATGTAAATTACCATCACTCCGCTACGTCCACGATTGGGCGGCGGGAGGCTGGGGGCGGGACTCGGGGTGGCCTATCCAGCCATTGAGAGGCACGGATCCGCTGCCACTGACAGGGGCTACCCTGCTGTTGAGAGGCGCAAGGGGCGGGACTCCTGCCCCCTGCGCCTCTCAACGGCCAGATCCGCGGCCGCTGAGGGGGCCTGCCATGGACACCCAGCTGCACCTCTCAACGGCAGGGTAGCCAGGTGTCCACGGCAGCCCCCCTCAGCGGCCGTTGAGAGGTGCAGGGGGCAGGAGTCCCGCCCCCTGCACCTCTCAACAGCAGGGTAGCCCCCCTCAGCGACCGCGGACCATCAAAAGTGGGGGAGCTGGGTGCCTGTCTGCTCCAGCACCAGGCCTTTCAGAAGCCTCCGGCTCAGCGAGGAGGCACCCAGCGGACAGGCACCCAGCTCCACCGCAAAAAGCGAAAGCGTGTAGGGGACCCTACACGTGCATGATTCAATCATGCACTGGGCCTCTAGTTTAAAAATAAAGAGGATCTATACTAAATAACAAGATAGTCATCAACTTAAAGTAAAATATCCATAATTATTTGTTGTCATATAATGTTATATATGTGTCTGGCAGTGAGGAGACACAAAGCCTGAGACTACAATTTTATAAACTTGAATTTTTAAAGAGAACCTCCGACTCAACTGATGATGTCCTTCAGTAAACAAGAACAGCCAGAAGTGTATTTGCATTCATGTTTCCTTTAAATCCTCCCTGAATTTAAGTCAATCCAAATGAAGTCTTTTTAATACACTTAATTTTATTTTAAACTATTCTGATTTGTCAGAGATAAAAATCACTATTATCCTAACACAAAAATATTTTCAGCTGCTGTTCCTCTTAAGTTTAGTGAAAGTAGAAACAAAATCTAAACACGACATATCTTCTGCTGACCATTCTGTATTGTTTATACCATAATAGGGTAAGAAAATGGGGAAAATAGAAAAATATTTAGTTTCACTCTATTTTTTAAAAAATATTATTCTAACTACATTTTATTTATGATGTTCTGACAACACTGTGTTCACTGGTAATCAAACACAGATGGCCAGATGCTAATGTATATTTAAAGAACTGTACTTTTATTACTTTCACTTTAAAACCACTATAAAGCTAAGAAGAGGTCAAGTTTTAATGAATAGGTGATTTAAGTCTATTGAAACAGCAAACTAAAAACCATAGGCTGGTGCCTGCAGTCTATTGACATTATTTATATGCTGAGAGCAGGGCTAGAGTGATAAAATAATGTGTTTCCAATAAGTAGAAAAATATTGTTCTTTTCTATTGTTTGTTTAGTAGCACTTTTCCTTTTAATGGTAAACTTAGTTCTACCCCATGTCCAAATTATCATATGTTTCAAATTAAAGAAATTCAAATCAATGAAAGTATATTGTATCCACAACTCATTGAGGCAAAACCAATATAATCAAAAGCCTACTATAACAAAAGACATCCTAACATTCCTATTGAGTGAAAAACAAACTGTCATTCTTACTGTAATTATAATGACCAGTGCACTGAATAGTAAAACAAAAGTAATTTCTTTACATTCTTATAACAAATCAGTAGTTGACAAATGCTCTAACTCCATTATCCAATCATTAATTTCAGAAGACAGCTCTCCCGACCTCTCTGTAAATCCTAGTTTGTGCAATGGGGATGATGACAATGTTATGTGCCCTCACAGAGTTAATGAGGAGCTTATGGATATAATGAGCTCATGGAGTTAACTGAGTTAACTGAGCTCATGGATAGAATGTATTTAACAAAATGCCCGACACACAGTGAGTGCTCGGTAAATACAACCTGCAGTCAACACTACCACAGTCACCACCATCACCATTACCACAGAGTTAATCAAACATGACCAGCAACAGGAGAGTGTCTAACCAAGAGTGGGCTACAAAATCAAGCTAGGAAATACTTTCCCCAGAACAGGTTTTAAACATCATTAGGAGAGATACTATCATTTCTTCAATGATTTAGGCAAAATAATAACTTGACTAACAAATTCTGACGATAAAGCTTATTTTTAATCGTCTTGACTTGGGCACAGAGCGCTTTGGAAGCGTGGGTAAGGCATCCTGAACCATCTCAGCCCCTGAGGAGGGGGCACTCTCAAAAGACAGCCTTCTCTAGTGTAGGGTCCAACAATGGCTAAGTAAGAGGACATGCTTCTGAGTCTCAGTTACCTGAATGGAAACTATTTAGGCTATGTTACTGGTTAGGGGCTACTCCAGAAAGAGGTAAGGGTAAAGGGAATCCTAATCCCTTTGGTCTAAAGAAGGATCAAGGAAGAGAGCAAAAGAATGAGGTAGGCAGTATAAAGGTGTGGACAAAAGTAGGTTTACAGTTGTAATACAAATACATAATACAATAATTAATAAATAAAAATACAAGAATAAACTGTTTCAGGTGCTCACAACTGTAAACCTACCTTTGCCCATGCCTGTGCTTAACTGAAACTCAGCCAAGAAAGAATCCATATCCTGGAATTAATTTATCCAATTAAAAATATCACTAAGCAATATTTATTACATACCAACTAGGATAAGGCAGAAACAAATTCCTTCTTCTACTACATATTTCTCCTTCAGTTAACAAAGGTGCTAATGTTCAAATGTATCATCATGCAGAGTGTCCTGATTAACACAGGTTAATATTATTAAAAAGTTCAACCCAAAAGCAAGATGGATGGACTAAATGATTCACACTTTCAAATCCATTTATTAGGGAATAACCATCTGCTGAATGCTGGGGATATAAATATAAATGTGACATGGCCCTCCTCAGAGTTCTGTCAGTGATCAAAACAGATAAGAAGCCCTATTAATTCAAATGCCAAATAAAGGCCTTGAGGTAGAAGAGAAATGCATTAAAGTCAAAGGATACATTTTTAAAATGTTTAGCTAAGGAAATCAAAGCACATAATATTCACACTGAAGGAAGTGAGAAAGTTCAACACACCAAAAAAACTGTATTACTCATCACTATTCCTAGTGAATTAGTGTCAGAGTTGGGACTTTAACCCACAAAATCAGCTAAATTCCCTACTTTAAGCAACACCAAACATTCACTTAACCTCACAATACAAATATCCTGTTGCATACCTTTAAAGCAGCAGAATTTGCTTGTTCATCCACAACACCTTTTTTCAGGACCTGATTCTGAGCCCGAAGCTGCAAACAGAATAAGCAATAGTTAATTTTTAATTTAAAGCAATCATTTGTAGCAAAAAAAAATTTTTTAAATCGCCATTACTTTACAGGAATCATATCACTGAGGAACTATCTTCTCATGTATATATGAGAACAAAAATATTAGCCCAGAGAGGATAGTAGGTATCACCATTCTGCCACTTTTCAGTGGCTAGGCTGCCCACTGATATAAAACACATAATCTGTGGCAAAATTGAGACTAAATCCCAGGTCCCTCAACTTCCAGCACGTGGTTCTTTCTAAGAAACCAAGTCGCCTCCCTAAATAAAAACTACTACTTTCCTTGAAACTCTGGCACACCATTCATATGTAAAATATATACAATTGGACCAATTACGGAATAATAAATCTACAGAAAATCAAAGTGTAGGACATCAACATACCCAGCAGGACTCTGTGCCTAATATTGCAAGCATCATTAAGAATGCAAACCTGCTATCAGGCATCAGCTGAGGCAGTGTACCAAAAGCAACTAAGAAGCAGACTCAATTTAGAAGCAGCTAACATCTGAATGCTCGTTACATACCTGCACTGTCCTAAGAGTTTTACTTATATTACTTCATTAAACCTCACAACCCTATGAAGCAGGTACTACAGGGTGGGACAAAAGTAGGTTTACAGTTGTTCACATGGAAAACAATGCAATAGTCAATAAATAATAATACAAGAATAAACTGTGTTTCATGTTCTCACAACTATAAACCTACTTTCACCCCACCCTGTATATTATCTCCATTTTATAGATGAGTGCCATCCCAATACACCAAGGTTGCGGGTTCGTTCTCTGGTCAGAGCACATATAAAAAGCAAACAATGAATGCATAAATAAGTAGAACAACAAATGGATATTTCTCTCTCTCCCTTTCTTCTTCTTTTCATAAAAATGAATAAAAGTTTTTTTAAAAAGCGGTCCCTGTTTTCAAAGAGCTTATAATTTAAAAAGAAGGATGAAAGATAACTAGCAATCCTAGTATTTTCTGCTTTAAAAAAAGAAAAGAAAAAGCAATATAATCATTAAATTCTCTAGAACAGGGATTGGCAACCTAAGGCCCATGGACCAAACTGGCCTGCAGCCTATTTTAAAGTTTTACTGGAACACAGCCACACTCATTATTTACGTGTTATTGATGATGGCGCTTGAGCTACAATGACAGACACGAGTAGTTAAGAACTGTGTGGCCAGAGCCTAAAATATTTGCTATTAGGCTCTTTCCAAAAAAAGTTTGGGGACCTCTGCTCTAGAAGTTCAGAAGAAGGAAATACCACTTTAATATTGACTTCCATCATGCATTATTTTATTTTTTAAGCAATATCAACATTTTCTCGGGTAAAGTGTTATTTAGGTAACAAAATTCAAAAAAATACTTTCAAACCCAGTTAGCCAAAAGGCAGCACTACTACTTGGGTATCTAGGTTTCATTTCATACCCGTGTCCTAACTTTGATCTATGCTATCTTCTTGGTGTGGTATTTAGAAGCTCCTAGTGACTGCTTTAAAGGCTGGAGATGAAGCTTGAAGTCCACTGAACTGTAAGTTTTCTGTAGGACCAGAACTACAGCAATAAAATAAAAAAATGATTACAATGAAAAATTATTTGAATTTTCCTTTTGAAAATATTGTTTGCTAAATTACAAATAATTCAAACATGGTTTCAATGAAACTGCTTAATAGAAAATGCAGCTTTTAGAAATATTTATCTAAAATACCTTTCTATTATTTAGTAGGTAGAAAAGGATGACAATGATAAACGACATACTCCATTGCTATGTTAATTACACTTTGTAGCATTTGGCATCTTCCTGCATTTCCGCATCACTACTGCCACACTTCTGCATACTGAACCAGCAGCCTGCCAAAGGCTCGCACTGCTGTGATCAGTCTGGTCTTTTAGAATCTACTTCTCCTCACCAGCCTTTTCCACAGTGGGGAGGCAAATGCAGATTGTTCCTGTTTTAGAAATAGATACAACATCACCAATGGTCCTCCGTTAGGACAGGAAAACCCTCCAGAAGGTGATGTTGCTAGTTTCCAGCGGCTGTGCACCTAGCTCTTCCATTCCATTCAGCAGAGGAACAATACCTCTGAACCCCATCTCTGAAGCCCTCTTAGTCCTTTTGCACCTCATTTGTCATGGTTTTGTAATCTGATTACTCTGAAAGCACAGCCCTTCCTCATAGTGACCAACCAAATTCCAGCTGTTCTTCTAGGAGTTTACTTCCTACCTCTGGTCCTACTTCCCCCATAAATTTTTCCTAACCACTCCCTGTGCTCCCAGTATGATCCACAGTGAGCCTGCCCCTTAGTTTCCTTGGCACTTACTAGTATAGTAACAAGGCACCTCTTATTAAACTGTCCAGTTTTAATTTTACTTTTAAAGTAGTAAATTTTACATTTATTAATTCATGTGTGATTTATGATTAATTTATTATTTCTCTACTCATCTCCCATCTGCCAACTCAACTGTCCTTCATGGTAGAGACTACGGTATAATTCCTTGTATCTCCAGACTACAATGAAAGATCAATGCTAGGAATAGAGAAGGCACTCAAATTTTTAAACAATCAAATTAAATACTGTATGCAAACGGTGTTTAAATGTAATGCATTATACAATTACAAGGGACTGTCATTACTTTAGCAGTCCCTAAGACCCTTCTCCAAACGATTTGAACCTCAAGTTCCTATTGGACACCAAGCAGTCTCAAAATCCTTGAGCCTAACTCTTCAATGACCAGTCCTAGGTAACTTTGGACCTGTCCTTGGTAACTCTGGTTCTGGAACAGCTAGGCCTGAGTCAGGCTTATCACAAAGCTGTTTTACCAAGGGCAGAGATGTAGTGGTGATCTCTCTCATGCCACTTTGACAATCTGGGGTGAGATAACTGGCCCAAGATTCGGGATTTACTATCTACAATCACAAACTGTTGGAAGAGTTTGTGGGGAAAGAGAGACAATCATCTATATGCATTTCTCATTTAATCCTCAACAATCTTCTGTGTCAGAACCACTCTCACATAGCTATTTTCATACAGTGGGCATTTTAAGACTTATACATGTTGTACAACCCTATAAAAACAATCTTTAAACATATATATAGCTTTTTTTTTTTCATTACAAGTGAATGTGTGCAATAGACAACGTGGAGCCCATTCCTAGCTTTACCAAAACCTTCATTTGCAGCTTCAGAATACTAAAGTCATTTGCAGACCCCAGCTACAGTAACTCTAGCCTTGATAATCACTAAAATTCCTTTCAGAGCAGAACCTGAGGCCCCACCCGACTTACCAAACCAGAATCTGCAATTTAGCAAGGTCTTCAGGTGAGTCACATAGATTTTTACATCTGTGATGCTCTAATCTAGGGGCTAAGCTGTCACTGTCCAGCATGTGCCTACCTAAATTATTTGAAATTAAATAAAATCTAAAAACTGAGTTCTTCAATGGCACTAGCCACATTTCAAGTGCTCAACACGCCCACATGGCTAGTGGTTACCCTACTGTACAGCATGGATGCGGAACATTTTCATTCTTGTGGAAAGTTCCATCGGATAACACTGAACACAAACAAGGCTGTCTCCCAATCCAACTTTAGAGTCAACCCTACACATCAGGGTGGGGAAAAGCAAGTTGATATTCGATTTTAATCCAATGCAGCTCCTGAGCCTATTTCTCTTACAGGAAGAGTCAATTAATCAGGTTTCCAGGCCCCACTATCTGGAAAGCAAACACACAGAATCACAACTGACCTTCTCCCAATATGAGTAGCTCTATACTAACAGCATAAGTCTGTAAATTTCCTAAAGACAATATCCTGCATAACTAAAAGAAGCATCAATTGCCAAATAAACTGTTCAAGAAATAATGGATGTTTGGTTTTCCCACTGGTTGCCAATTGCCTCGAAAAGAATTTTTAAAAGATGAGACTGCTATCATTCCTTGAGCAACAGTTCTCAAACTCTGGTGTGCATCCAAATCACCAGAGAGGTTTGTTACAACACAGACTACTGGGCCTGACCACCAGTTTCAGGTTCAGTGAGTTCAGGTTTGACCCAAAAATTTATTTCTATTTCTAACCCTTTCCCAGATCTAAGGATGCTGATGCAAGGGTTGCACTTTGAGAACTACTGACCCAGAGGAACACAACATGGTACCAGGCAAGAGTGCCCCTGCAAAGAAAGCAGATTGAATTCCATGATGAGATATACCAGAGCCTCAGAAGCACAGCAGGCCATGGAAGAAACACCAAGACATGGTCTTCTTTGATTCTTCAACAGTGCAGCAACTAAGGCTTTGATTAGCTTTCCCTCACATCTCAAAGAGGTAGCCTCCATCTATTACCTGTTAATTTCAGAAACCTCTGAAAATCAGCTTCTACACATCTTTCTCCTCCACTAAACTCTATAAAACCTGAAATTTTATAAGTTTCCAGTGATGCTCTCTTAATTGCCCAAACTACTAAGGTCTTAATGTCCACTTTTACGTTATGGTTTAGCATCCTGTCTGACTCAGCAATTCTCATCTGCTTTGGCCTCCACGGTTGACCTTTTATCTAACCAAACTCTCAATCTCTTTAGTGGGAGCTCCTCAGACTGTATTTTTCTTCTGAAGAGGAAAGACAATTATGACCATGATTCTTAACTAAGCAATGGGCTCCTTCCAGGAACACAGGCTGAGATCTAATTTATATAAGAATGAGAAGATTCTGTAAATGTCCTTGGATTAGGAATCTTGTTTGTTCCTCTCTTGATATGTAGGCTTCCTTCTACAGAATAAGAGGAAATGTTGTTGTTTTTTTCTTTGTAAACTAACTGGATTTCAACATCAGCCCACAATTTCTCCACCAGGGAAGGTAATAAGAAGGTAGAATACCCCTTCCATAGGAACAGGGTTGAAGATAAGCATAGATTTTATCCAGAAATTGCTTGGCACTAGAACTGACAGGAAATAAAAAACAAATGAAATCTTTAGACCAATCTCTGTTCTCTGGTGTTCTGAAATTAAATAAAATCTAAAACTGAGTTCTTCACATTAAAATTAAAAGGATGAAAAATGGTCTGGCCCAATAGGAGAGAATATCTCAAGTCCGGGCAGACCTGTTAGTCTTCTTAGCATCTCCTCTTCTTATCACGTCCTTCCTAGAGATGTTCCCCAAATAATCTACCTAAAGTGTTCTACCCTGATTCACTCTTATAGTTCAACTATCATCTTTATGGGAATTATTCCAAAAGTCCTGGCCTTTGTCCTGACTTTTAGCCAGTCCATCTCCACTAGAAATTTTCTCCAATTACCCCAAAATCAATCACCTCAAACCACTATATGAATAAGATAACTTTAACGTGCCTTCCAGCCCAAAAATTCTATGATTGCATCCAAACGTTAATCCACCCCTTCATTTCAAATTGGCTGGCCTTTCTGCCCACCCTCCTCTGTCAGTGGCAGTCATGTTCCCTCATCTCAGAACTTCAGGGTCAACCCTCAGTCTTCTTCCCTCACTTACCATGTCCCACAGAATGAATAAGACACAAGGATGAGCCCTGACCAGTTTGGCTCAGTGGATAGAGCATCAGCCTGCGGACTGAAGGGTCCCGGGTTCGATTCCGGTCAAGGGCATGTACCTTGGTTGTGGGCACATCCCCAGTGGGGGGTGTGCAGGAGGCAACTGATGGATGTTTCTCTCTCATCGATGTTTCTAACTCTCTGTCTCTCTCCCTTCCTCTCTGTAAAAAAAAATCAATAAAATATATTTTTAAAAAAAAAAGACACAAGGATGAGCACCTCATACATTCTTCATATCCATCATAAGTTTAGTGCTATGCGAAAAGCTGTCACTCAGCAAAGAAGCTAAAAAGTATTTTTAACTGTTATTCCTAAATCTAGGCCCCTTCTTCATCTCAACTGTCACTATCTTTATTTAATTCTATATTACTCTCCCTCAAACTATTCCAACAGCCTACAATCTGGTCTTCTTTTCACCAATCTTTCCCTACTTAATCCATTCTCCAAATAGTTACCTTTCCTTCCTGAAAGTGATATTATGCCCCTGTTTAAAAACATTTGATGTTTCTCCATTACTCAAAAACTAAAGTTCAGACTTCTTATCTAACATCCACAACCCTTCATGATCGGGTCCAAATTACCTCTCCAACCATATTTCACCACTCTCTATCGTGAAACTTAGTGTGCTTTCATGTCAGCGAACATAGCCTTTCCCCTTTGCCTGGAATGCTACCATCCTTCCCTCCCTCTTCCCTACTCCCCAATCTCATAACTTCTACTCTCACCCTCCATCTCTTCTGTGCACCCACTGAACTAACGCTTGTCATAGTGTATTATAATTACGTACAATGTTTGAACATTCTATTAAAGGGCTCTCCTTAAGCTGGAACTCTGCCTCACTCGACCAACTCCGGCAGACTGTTTGCAAGGGGGCACATTGTAAGTGTCTGTTGAATGAAATAGCTTAAATGTCTAAAAGAACAAACTATTTCCAAGTTTTTATTACTTTCTTTGGG
This sequence comes from Cnephaeus nilssonii, assembly GCF_951640355.1. Lineage (NCBI taxonomy): Eukaryota > Metazoa > Chordata > Mammalia > Chiroptera > Vespertilionidae > Cnephaeus > Cnephaeus nilssonii. The sequence goes on along the minus strand of NC_137086.1, from coordinate 26,069,607 downwards.
AGTTTATACAATTTTTCAGCAATGCAGTCATTGCTCAAAACATTTTTTGGGGGGAAAAAAACACACATTTTTTGGAACTGCCTTCTGAGCTTGTTTACTCTCTGGAGAAGAAAATCAGTCCCCTTACTTTATACTCATGAAACATCTTTCCCCAAAATAGTAGAGTCAAGTTTGTATACTATTGCCATCCTCCACCCATCCCACTTCATCATATGGATTTGTTCCAAGCAACTTCTGGCCCTTTCAAACAAGAAAATATTCCTTCAAAGGATGAAAACTCATCACTGACACTGTGCCACAGGCGCTTAGGACAATTTCTAACGGAAATGCCAACGGTAGCACTGCTGGAGTAAGTGTGGTATCTCAAAAGGCTCCCCCCATTGGATGGTGAAAAGACTAGTGTGTATGTTTAGGCATGGGTTTTATTTTTTCATTTCACCTTGCTGAGTATTTGTTAAATGAAATCATAAGAAATAAATGTGTCTCAGTTTCTCCAAATTGTAAAAAGGTGCCCAAGTCTTTCCATTGCCACCAAGAATGCCACGATCATTGGAAACTAAGCTTAATGACTATTAAATCGATTTCCATAGATGTAAGATTCCGCTTTTATAACTTCATTAGAATATTCTGAAAGCAGAAACGCCCTCCCCAGAAGCAGCCCTTTTCCTAAGAAAGGATTCCATCATTTAAAAGACTTATACCATAAACACGACAAAAGGCATATTTCAACCTGTACTGAACACCTGCTGGGTGCCCTGCCCCGCTCCAGGTGACTGAGAGAAAAGAGGGGAAAGGACACAGACCTGGGATTCAAGCTTTCAAAATCACTTCCACACGTCTTGCTAAATCACTGAATATATAGTAACCACCATGCCTGGTGAAGCAGTTTACACGCATGACTCTATTTTCCCTCCCGAATTGAATGGGGGCAGATGTATCTCTTTCTCCTCATGTTATCCCTGCGGAAAGAGAGAAAGCTTGATCGTCCCCATCACGGGGCTAGGAAAATTGAGGAAGCAGCACCCTCCGGCCAGCACCAGAGGCAGAAGACAGGATTTCTGACATCCAGTCCTAAGCCCGCTAGTTCAGTTAAAAGGAAGAATCAAACTCCAGCTCCTCCCCGCAGAAGCCCACACGACCCAGACACCGCCCCGCTCCATCTCCTGGGAGCTGCAGGTGGAGGCTCGGTAATCGTGGACAGATGAGGCGAAGGAGAGAGGTGGGGTGCGCTCGCGTGACCCCTCCGCGGTACCCCCGGTCCCGACAAGTCAAGGCAACCCGAGGCCGCAGGGCCGGGGACCCCCTCATCCCCGCCCATGATGGGTACCTTCGAGTACTCCTGAGCCAGCTTCTGGTACTTCCCCTGCAACTCTGCGGAGGCCATGGCCTCCCCCGCCCCGTCCAGGCCAGGCTGCCCAGGCCGTTCAGCCCCGCCTCCCACCCACAAACCCCTACACGCTCCCGTGTAGGGCTCCGCCAGCGCCAGTCCGCTTGGCCACCACCGCGCCTCCTCCTCCTCCTCCTCCTCCACTTCCGGGTTCGCCCAGGGGCGGGGCGACCGTCGGGGGCGGGGCCACGTCTTTACGTCACCGTCCCACCCTCCCGCGCCCGAGCACATGCGCGCGCAGCCTCGCTGGCTCTCCTGGGTTCGGCCCCTAGGACCAGGGGGCGCCATCTTGACGCATGGTCCAAGATGGCGACTTCAAAGGGAGACGGAGAGTCAAGAGGGGAAGAGAACGACGGGAGTACACAGGATGGGCGGGGGACCGAGGAGAGGGCGGTGGCTGCGAAGAGCCGAGGACCGGAAGAAGAAACATTCTAAGCCTATTAAGAATTCTGGCCGACCCGCTGTCCCTGCCCCGGCTGTTTCCCATGGCAACCGTCTGGCATTTGCTGGTTACAGCTTTTGAGACCGGCTCCCGGAGAAAGTCTTCTGTGTTCCGCTATCTCTGTATCCGGATGTGGTAGCACCGGACATGCCTTGCATTGTAAACTCTCAGACCTCCCCCAAAAGTATGACAATTGCTGCTGCCACCCTCCCCTGCTCTACCACAGACAAGCCTTTACTGTCTTATATTTTGACATTGGGAATTCTTTGTGTTCTGTCTCCACCCACTCCATCCGCTGCCCCCCTTCTCCCCTCCCCCCCCCTCCCCCGGCGCACACCCCATCCGAGCCTTCTTCGGTGGGTTGGGTGAAAAGCTGTTAAAAGGTTCAGGAGTGACTCCTGCCACGCGTGCACATCGGGCGGGCGTTAACGACCAACAGCTGGAGAACGGAAACAAGAAGTAGTCTGTCTGACATTTATTTTATGCCACTTGTGCTTGAATTAAAAGCCTGCCTCTGCCCATTTATTAAATAATTTTTGAGGACCTGTTATATCTTAGATGTTGTTCTAGCATTGCATTTATTGCTACGCAGAAATATTCATTGATAGAGGAATGAAATAAACTCAAGAGTATACGTTTGCCATACATTACAACACGGCAGTTAAAATTGATGATCTAGATCTGTATATATATCAACATGACAAAGCATTATTTAAAATCAAATTGCAGTATACTATAGTATGAACAGATATATTTAAAAAGCACTCAGCAGTATTGCTCATGAACACATGAACATGTGTTAAAAATAGAGAAGCAAGAACTGGAAGGGTACACATCAAATTCTGGAAAGTGGCCACTTCTAGTGAGAAACGGAGAAAGAGGAATGGAATAGGAAAACAAAGGAGCATAACTTTATTTTTATTTAATTTTAAAAGTAAATATGACAGGATGTTAACATTTATTATCTAGGGAGTAGATCAAGGGATGTTGATTATATCAGCCATTAGAATGCTTGACATTTTTTATAGTTAAAAAAAACTATTTGTGCTTTCCTGGTTTCTTGTTTGGCTATGAATATGCCTGGGATTTTATAGTGAAAGCTGAGCTTGTATGCATTTTACAGCCACTGTAATGTATAAGAGGATTAAAAATGTTTTAACATGTTTATATTTTTCTATTTGCTAATTAATAGTCATATCCTATTATTCAGAAAACTTTAAGAACAATAGTTTTATTGCTATTTTTTATAGAACCACCAAGCAGTGAAATTAAATATTATATGTATATTTCTGTGGTTTGTAGTAATGGGATTTTCAATCATCTATATATATAAAAGCCTAAGCAATCGTTACAATGGAATGACCAGTTGCTATGACATGTACTGACCACCATGGGGCAGACGCTCAATGCAGGAGCTGCCCTCAGCCCACAGGCCCTGGGCTGGGATGGGGAACCAGGGATGGGTGGCAGTGGATGTGGGTGATGAGGGAAGGAGGGCGTGAGGTGAGAAGGCGGGGAACCTGATCAGGCCTGATCACTGGCCAGGCCTAGGGACCACACCCATGCACAATTTTTGTGCACTGGGCCTCTAGTATAAAAATAAAATGATTGAAAATCCTATTATAAATATCTCAGAAATAACATTCCAAAGAAAGAATGTGCAACTTTGGCTATAGAGCCTGTGTAAGCTCATTTTACTGAGTTGAGAAATTTATTTTACATTGCTTAATCTAGTTATTCTGTCAAATACATTATTTTCAAATCCCAGTTGATGTCTGAATACATTAAAGTTAAGACTCTCTTTCTCAAAGACACCATTAAGTGAGTGAAAAGGCAAGGCAGAGTGGGAGAAGATGCTTGCCACATGTATATCCAACAGAGGTCTCATCTAAATATATAAAAAGCACTTACAAATCAGTAAGGAGAAAGGGAACCACAAAAAATGGGCAATAAACTTCAACAGGAATTCACAAAAGAAAATATACAAACCGCCATTAAATGTACAAAAGGGTGTTCAGTTTCATTAGTAATCAGGAGGAAGTGAAATTAAAACCACAATAAGAAACCATGCACACCCACACAAATAGCTAAAATTAAAAAGACTGACAAGTGTTAGTAAGGATATGGAACAAGAGAAACTCTCCTAAAATGTTGGTAGGAATGTAAACTGGAACAATCACTTAAGAAAAGAATTTGGTATTTTGACTTACCTGAAAAGACACATTCATGATCTAGCAAGTCTACTCTTACATATACACTTTAAAAAAATGTGTGCACCAGTAATATTCATAGCAGTATTATTCATAAAGCCCCCCAAAAAGTCTATCAACAGAATAAAGATTGAACATTCATATTATGGAATACTAAACAACAATTTTATAAAACTGAACTACAGCTACAGTTAACTACTAGATAAATCAAATTCAGAAGAAAAGAAGCCAGATCCTAAAACAATTATATTGTATGACTTCATTTATATAACGTTCAAAAAAGGGCAGGATTCAACTATAGGGTTTAGAGGTGCATGCGTGGATAACAAAACTAGAAAGAAAAATAAGGAAGTGATAACCATAAAGTCAGGAGCTTGATTACGTTTTGGAGGGAAGAGGGAAGTAACTATTGGGCTTCAGAGGTGATGGCAATATTCTAATTCTATGCAATAGTTATACAGGTGTTAACTTTGTGATAATTCCTCATGGGATACACTTTTGCTTTGTGCACTTCTTTGTATGGGTGTTACATTTCACAATAACAAAAAAAAATTTTAATCTTGATTGTCTCATAATGCTTTCCAGCAATAGTTGCCAACCTATAAACATAGTATACTTGTGGGGAGTAGTGTAACTTAAAGTGGCTTGGAGTTATTGTAAATATGCAAGTTCTGTGATGATCATTAAAGCATTTAAAACATACTGTAGCCCTGGCTGTTGTGCCTCAGTTGGTTGAGCATTGTCCCAGTGCACCTAATGGTCACCAGTTCAATTCCCAGTCAGGAGTGGGTTGTGGGTCCAATCTCTGGAGAACGGGCCAGGCATTGCGCCCAGGCGGAGGGAAAGGACATCTTTAAAAAAAACCACAAAAACATACTGTTTTTGGATTTTTCTTTTTTTAGTTGCAGGTGTCAGAAACTGACACTAAATTGCACTCAAAGGGGGAAATTTACTAGACAGATGCATGGATAGATCACAGAACAATAGGAAGAAAAGAGGAGCTGCAGGCCCTCACGTACAGCTTGGACCAAGGATCATGAAGCTTCTGCAACGTTCATCCTCTGTCTGTGCTGTCTGAGCCAGGATACCTCTACTTCTGCTGGGTAGTAAGCACGCAGCCCCCAGGTCCTGAGCCTCTCATCTCACAATTTTACCTGCAGAGAGCAACTAGGTTGCTTAGTTCCAGTTTGAAAAAACAAACAAACAAGGAAGGTCTCTGGTGGCCCACCCTGGGTGAGGTACATCCCTGAGTCAGTCAGTTCTGGCATGAGGTCTCAGTCACATAGGACAGGGAGGTCCGCTGGGAGAACCCCTAGGTGATGACCAAACCACGAGAGACTAGATCGCGCTTTCCTCAGATGAAGGCTTCTGTGGAGGTTAAGCAAAGCTGCAGTGTCCGCTCCCCACTCCCACACTCCCCTGGGAGGGAGAGGACAACACTCAGAACAAATGAGCCTTTTCTGAAAGGAGGGGCTGTTGTAAACTAAAAGAAAACTGTTTTGACTAAAAAGACTGGGAAATTATATATATATATATATATATATATATATATATATATATATATAAGCCTAAGCAACTGAACGACCAGAATGACCAGTCGCTATGACGTGCACTGACCACCAGGGGAGGAGCTGCCCCCTGGTGGTCAGTACACTCTTACAGCAGGAGTGCCACTCAGCTGACTGACCCATCCTAGTGGCCCACCAGCCTGACGGCAGCCACTCACTCCCTCAGGAGTCCTGCAGGTCCAATCTCTGGAGAACAGGCCAGGCACCGACGGACCAGCACCACCGGCCTCCTGGAAGTTGGCTTCAGGGACCAGGGCCGGTGTGAATGTCAGCAGGATGGATCCGGATCCTGGGCCAACAAGAGCGTCCCACCTCCCTCGGGACCCCACCAGTGCACGAATTCGTGCACCGGGCCTCTAGGTAACTGATGAATTAGGCTTTCCCTTTCAAATGGAGAGGAGACTGAGGAAGACAAGATCTGTCACAGATCTGTTCTCTATACATCTAAGCATAGGATGAGTCAATTACGATCACACAGCACTAGCAAGAAAAAGTTTTGGAGTGTATTGTTGATTCTCCATCCTGAACAATAAAAGATCTGGATAAAACAAGACTTGAGGACTTCCTTGTGCATGGTGAAGGAGAACAGAACTGTTGACTATTCAATGTTGATGAATCAATAATATATATTAAATAAGGTGTCTTTTAAACAGAAACACACCTAAAATAATGTATTGATCAGTTGAGTGGGGCTTGCAGGAACCTACCGCTTTATTTTCCCTAGGAGCAATGTTCTTCGCTAATTCAGTGTTTGTGGTGATTTGATAGAACACTACTGCAAATAATGGGAATCAATTATATGTACACAGAGAACAGTGTGGAACTTCCCGTGGTCACACACAGTCATCAGTTACACCACTGGGTTACTGAGAGGACATTGTCAGTCTCTGAGTGAGTATTATTTCGTGGTACAATAGAATTGTGTGTTTTCCATCTTTACATACATCTGAAAATCAAGAACTTCTTTCAAGCTTCAAAGCTCTATCTCCTGAAATCATACATTCTACTTCATAATAACCCGTGGGTATGTAGCAGCTACCACAGTGACATCAGAAGACCAGCTAGCCCCACCAGCATCTCCCCACTCAACCAGTAAGATAACTAAGTAAAGCCCAGCCGGCCCTGGCTCAGTGGTTAAGCATCGACCTATGAACCAGGAGGTCACAGTTTGATTCTCAGTCAGGGCACACGCCCGAGGTGTGGGCTCGATCCCCAGTGCAGGATGTAGTCGATCAATGATTCTCTCTCATATTTCATGTTTCTATATCTCTCTCCCTCTCCCTTCCTCTCTGAAATCAATAAAAATATGTTTGTTTGTTTTAAATAAGATAACTAAGTAAAGATTTTCTCTGGCCAGTTTTCACAATCCCCAAGGCCGGTCACCACTCTGGATTACTGAGATAATGGACAACAAATAGTGTTCATATAAGAAAAGGGTTAAAGAAGGCAACTTGGTATATTGTCCTTGTTGTTGTTTATATTTTTAACTCAGTGGGAAATGCCTATCACTCTACCATGAAATTAAAAGAAAGGGGATTGGGGGGGACTTCCCACCACATGATTTTCTCTTGAGCAGCTAGCTCCGAAGTTCAGGTTTTGTAATGAGTAACCAGTGAGGCAAAATCTGTAGATTTGTAAGTTTAAGGAACTCTACTAAAAATAGAAATTCTGGAGTTGGAGGTTTTGTAACGCCTTCCTCCGGCCGTACCCTCATGCTTTGCCCATCTCAGTGGCAGCGAGACAGAAGGATGATGGGTAAGGCACAGAGCCCTGACATACCTTGCCCAAGTCACAAGGCAGACAATGCAGAAGCAGAACTAGAACCCAGGTCCTGCCCTCTACTGCAGGCTGTGTTTTCTCTGTTAAGGGCCACGTGTGGGAAACCCTTTACCACTCAGCCTAAATGATCAGAAGGCGAATGAGCCCTAGATTAGGGGGAGGATGCCATTGTACTCCTTGATGTTTGTTTGGACTTGTCCCGTCATGAAACAGATGCCATTAGAGCCGTTTAAAGGGAAAGGGGCAGGAGCAACATGTTAATAATGATCATCTTGATAACCTATTACACTTTGATATTGAAAAGTTGCATTTTCTAAAGCATGGAGCCTTCTCTTCCTCCATTCTTCTGCTCGTGCATCCTGATTTTGCCCTTTCTATTGGAGTGTCGTCCTGTAAATGGCCTGTAAAACAAAGGATGTGCATTGAAGAACAATGGGAAATAAAACTAGATATGGGAGGACAGGATGTACTGGCTTTTAAGCCTGGCCTTTTGGCAGGGGGTGTGGGGAGAGGTAGAAGAGGTGGAAAGTAAAGATTTAAGTTGAACATTTCTGAAAGTCCACTGCTGAATTCTACAGTATGGGCATCCGCAGTGTGAGTGTGTGTGTGTGTGTGTGTGTGTGTGTGTGTGTGTGTGTGTGTAGTAAAACATGCCTAACATAAAATGTATCATTTTTCCTACACAGTTAAATGGCATTAAGTAGATTCACCTTGTTGTACAATCATCACCACCATCCATCTCTAGAACTTTTTCATCTTTTCCAACTGAAACGCTGGCAACCATCATTCTGTTTGTTTCTATCGATTTGACTACTCCAGTATCTCATACAAGTAGAATCACACAATCTTTGCCCTTTTGTGCCTGGCTTAGTTCATTTAGCATAACATCTTCAGGGTTCCTCCATGACAGATTTTATTGCATTTCAAGGTTGAATAATACACCACATTTTACTTACTCATTCATGCACAAACGGACATTTTTTTAAATAACCATAGTCATATGGGTATAAAGTGGTATCTAATTGTGGTTCTGATTTGCGTTTCCCTAATGATTTGTGATGTGGGGCATCCTTTCACGTGCTTATTGGTGTGCTTCACCATCACCCACTGTTTATTTGCTTACTCTCCTGCAAATCTCACCACCTTCTTCCTTGCCAGTGTCACACAGAGGGGCGGAGGACGGCCCCGGGTCTCTCTGACTGTGTAAGAGGACAGGCTGTGTCGCTTTCCTCCACAGCTCTACAAGCAGTACCAATCACCAGGCCTCCCCGAAGGCAAGTGGTCTCCTAACTGTCCTCCCTGACTCCAGGCAACTCTCCTTCTTGCCACAAATTGCTAGCTTCATAAATTAGAAACAGCTTCCTAGCACCATGGGAAAACACCTGGGCCCCCACTTACCTTCCTCACACTCTGCTTCTCTGGTTGTGATTTTCAATCAGTTTCCCCAGCACTCCTCTGTCTCTATGCACACCCCCTCTCTTGCTCTACATGGCTTCCCTGCTCCCCACCACCTGCACAAATGCTTCTCTACGTTAACCCCTTCTCTTCTCTCTGTTTCCTTTCTCTGACATCCTTAAGCATTGCAAAAATCTGAACCATTATTGGCACTTAATTTTCTTTAAATTGTGAATTGCCTATTATACCATATTTAGACATGTGCCCGCAACTAAACTGATACATCTTTACGGCGAGAACTGTGTCTTATTCAGCCTTTCAAGGCAAAGATTATATGAAACCATTAGATGGAAGGTTGACGGGGAAGTTTACAGCGGGAGGAGGGTGAGGCTGCCACCCTGGATCCACTGATCAGTCATAGCATCTTCACTAAGAGAAGGGCAGCCATGCCACATGTGCTTTCCGGTGAGATGTGGGATGAACTACAGAGCACCATGTCTGACGCATTCTTGCCAAAATATTTAAACTGAATCTCATCCAGGTTTTAGAGCAAACTAGTTTATAGGAAACCCAGGGTTAAAGGGACAAGTTAAGAGACACTACCAGGAAGCTGAGGGACATATGCAGAATGCAGAACTAGGGACAACTGAAAAAGTGGAAGAGCAGGGAGTGCTTATGAGCAGAGACTTGGTGTTTTCTTACAAAGTGAAATACACCCATTCACTGTGAGCAGTTGTTCTACGCAGGGGTATTTACCCAAAGGAAATGAAGACACATGTCCACGTAAAAATGTATACAAAAATATTCATAGGCCCTAACCGGTTTGGCTCAGTGGATAGAGCGTCAGCCTGCGGACTGAAGGGTCCCAGGTTCTATTCAGGTCAAGGGCATGTACCTTGGTTGCGGGCACATCCCCAGTAGGGGGTGTGCAGGAGGCAGCTGATCGATGTTTCTCTCCCATCGATGTTTCTAACTCTCTATCCTCTCCCTTCCTCTCTGTAAAAAAATCAATAAAATATTTTAAAAATATTCATAGCAGCTTTTTTTATAATATCCCAAATTGGAAACAATTCAAATGTCCAGCAACAGGACCGCACATAAGCGAATTATGATACATGCATAAAATGGGATACAACTCAGTAAAAGGAACGTGCAACAACGTGGATGAACCTCAAAAAACATTGTGCCGAGTACGAGAAGCTATTCACAAAGAGGTATGTACTGTATGTTTCCATTTTATATAAAATTCTAGAACAGGCAAGACTTGTCTACGGTGAAAGAAATCAGCGCGGGGGTGAAGGCACAGGAGGAAAGTTTCTGATGTGATGGAAATGTTTTCTATCTTGATAAGGATGTGGGTTACCTAGTAGATGCATTTATTAATACTCACCAAACTGGATGCTTAGTACCTGTGCATTTCACTATCCGGGGCAAATGTAGGCTTACAGTTTTTCATATGGAAAATAATGTAAAAATCAATAAATAATAATGCAATAATAAACACTGTTTTGCATACTCACAGCTATAAATCTATTTTCGTTACACCCTGTATATAAGGATAAGTTAAGAGGGAAGGAGGAGAGGGGGGGAAAGATAGAGATGGATGCCTTAAAGAGATTATAAATTTTTAGGTGTGATAATGGTATGTGGTTATAAAAAAACGCCCAGTTTTTAGAAATGTATTCTGAAGTATAGTACAGTATTTAGGGCAAAGTGACATAACATCTGGGTAATAAAATTTAAGGGAAAAGAGAAACTAAAAAATTAGTGGTATATATAAAGTGAGAGTGATAAATTGTTGATAACTCCAGAATCTAGGTGGTGAGTATATGGGGATTTATGAGTTTCATCTCTGTTTTTGTGTATATTTGGAAACTTTTATAATAAAAAATATTGAACTGCCCTATACAAACAAAAAGAGAACATAATACCCAGAATGTGTAAGCAGAAAGTATATGGGAGCTCTCAAAGTTATGTTCTCTTTCCTTATTAGACCAGAAATCAATTCTCCCTGATATTTTTCTGCTTTGGCAGGTTTTTCACTCTTGATTAAATCCACGCATTCCAAGATCATGATGATGAATGGATTACACTGATCACTTTAATTTCATATTGCAACCAACAAACACTTATTGAGAAATAAGCATTCATGTGCCCCCCTGAGAACTTTCCACAAACCGCACCTGTTCTCATTGATTCTCCTACCAGAGGAACCGCTCACTCAGCAGAATGGTTCTTCCTCCCTGGGATAGCCTCAGGTTGCCAGCAGGGGGCGCGCCCTCACCGAATTTGCTTTGGAAAGATAAAATCAGCCGCTCCGTCTGAGTAGCAGGTTCCGTCTAGGCACGCCCAGGACCGGTGTTTGTAATTGTTTAGGCACGTCTCTGGCGACCTCGCCCCAGGACACCTGAGTCTTTTTGCGGAAACAATTAGCCTGTCTGAACAGAACAGGTAAGGCAAATTAGTAACTGGAAAATTACTAAGTCGTCCTACAGGACCTGTTGGAACATCCTGTGTTTCCTTGAGCTCAGAGTTTGGGTGTGGATCCTTCTTGGTGGCTGGGAAAGGAGGCGAGTCACCCATCTCCACGGGGTGCAGCCCCTTCTTTGTCCTGGGCGGGCGGAGCAGGAGTGGAGCTGCCCTTCTTTCCTGGGCCGGGAATTTGAAGAGGGCAACAGAAGGGAGGCACAGCTTTCAGAAGCCTCTGTGGTGGAGAAGCCGCCAGAGAGGTGAACTGCTCCAAACGGCCATGTGCTCAGCCCACCGCAGGAGCGACGCCCCGGCCCTCTGGAGTAAGTTACTACTTACTCAAGTGCAGTCTTGCATTACTTTTCATTCTTTTTTTTCTTTTTTAAAATATATTTTATTGATTTTTTTACAGAGAGGAAGGGAGAGGATAGAGAGTTAGAAACATCGATGAGAGAGAAACATCGATCAGCTGCCTCCTGCACACCTCCCACTGGGGATGTGCCCGCAACCAAGGTACATGCCCTTGACCGGAATCGAACCTGGGACCCTCGAGTCCACAGGCCGACCCTCTATCCACTGAGCCAAACCGGTTTTGGCACTTTTCATTCTTACAAGGTTTATTTCGCCAGGTTTGGCCATGTGCCGAGAGACCAGTGGCTTCCAGGCTGTGTTTCTGCTCCGTGACCAAGTCCTCGGAAGACACAGGACTCGATAGAGAAATAATGACGAAGGGGGGGAATCTCTCTTTGATCCTACTATTGGCTGCCTAAGTAAACTCTTCAGTGAGAGTGGGAAACTTTGAGGGCTCCCTGTGGCTTTTAGGGTAAGGAACAGATCCTTGTCATGGCCTGCAAGGCCTGCACAGTCCGCCCCCTCCTCTCTCCTCCATCTCACCCTGACCACTCTCCCATGTTCCCTGCAGTCCAGTCAGCATGGCCTCTCAGTTCCTGGGCTGCCTGTGTGCCAGTATGTGGCTTCCTCCGCCGACACTCTCCCCTGTCCCGTCCCCTCCCCCTCTCCCTCCACCCCAACCCCCCACCGCCCTGCCCTCTCCAAGCTGACCTCCTCCTGGAAGAATTCTCCCCGGACCTGAGATTTTCCTGTAAAGCTTTGCCACGAACCATAGCCCCATGCTGCTGACTCCCCCACTGGACTCGAAGTGATATAGGAAGTATTTCCATAATACTTTTTTGACAAATGAAAAACACTTTAATTTTTAAGTGGTGGATCCAGTAAGTGAAGATATTAAAAGTTCCTGCCACCCCCCACCCCAAGGAGACATGGAAACAATCTAAGGGTTCATCATCAGATGAATGAATAAAGATGTCACACACACACACACACACACACACACACACACACACACACACACAAAAAATGAAATACTATTCAGCCATAAAAAAGGAGATCCTGCCATGTGTGACAACATGGATGGACCTTGAGGGCATTATGCTAAGTGAAATAAGTCAGAGAAAAAAAATACTGAAAGATCTCACAAATGTAGAATCTAAAAAAAAAAAAAAAAAAATCAAACTCCTAGAAAAAGAGATTAAATTTGTGGTTACTAGAGGTAAGGGTTGGGGATAGGGGAATTGGATAAAGGTAATCAAAAGATGTGAACTTCCAGTTATAAAATAAAAAAGTGCTAGGGATGTAACACACAACATGATAACTATAGTTAACATTGTCACATAAGAAATTTGAAAGTTGTTAAGAGAGTAGATCCTAAGAGTTCTTATCACAAGGGAAGAATGTTTTTTGTATCTCTGTGAGATGATAGATGTTAACTAAACTTATTGTGGTAACAATTTTATATTATACTGGAGGCCCGATGTACGAAATTCGTGCAAGGGCCTTGGCTCCGGCCCCTGCCCGCCACCGCCGCCACCACCGCCCCCACCCGCTGCTGCTGCAGCTGGGGGCCTCAGCTGCCTCTGCCATGGCCCCTGCCTCTGCCGCCTCTGCCTCTGCCCCTGCCCGCTGTGGCTTTGTCTGGAAGGAAGGACATCTGGAAGGACGTCCGGTCTAATTAGCATACTATGCTTTTATTATTATAGATGCAAGTCAAGTCATTATGCTGTACACCCTCTAAAGCTGTGGTATTCTGGTAAATTGAGTCTCAAAAAAAAGAAGACTTGGTTTTTTATCATTTGCCAATTTCTGTGGTGTAAATATTCCCACCATGGCCTATTCCAAGCTTCCCATGTGGCTGGGGTTATCTGTAACACCTTCATCTTTCAACTTAAGTAGCACTTTAGTTAAGGTGTGTGTGATGTGAGGAGAAAGGACTAGGTCAGTACTTGGTGACTGGCACAACACAAGCCATGGGAAGCCCAAATTGGACTCTTACCAAAGCTGTGCAGGGCCTTCCCATGAAGTCCAAATGCCACCTACACCACAGAATCCAGTTATTACTTACTCAAGTGCAGTCTTGCATTACTTTTCATACTTACAAGGTTTATTTCGCCAGGTAGCCTGGAAGAGTGAGTTCAGGGGCTGACCTAGCCAGGGCTGGACTCTCAGAGGCTCTCAGGGATAGTTACTGTTCTCAGATGGTGATCCAAACCCCCAAAGCAAAGAACAGATGACCACCTTTCATGGTAAGACTCTGAAGAGAGTATTCATCCATTTCCACTAGAATTGGGCTCTCTGTAAGACAGTTGGACCAGGAGAGAGAGAGAGAACATCTGTGTATGTGCGTGTCTGTTTGTAAATGTGTGTCTATTTTTGAGGATATAAGCATATCCTATATAATAAAAGCATAATATGCAAATCAACCAAACAGCGGAATGACCGGTCGGCGGGGGGGCGGGGCCGGTGAGCAGGTGGTGCCAGGCCAGCCAAGGTGCATGCCAGCGGGCAGAGGGAGGGGACAACGATGGGGTTGGGGGGGGGGGAGGCGGTGGCGACCAGCGGTGGGGCGATGGGGGCTAGCGCCATCCCCTGATCTCCTGCCCGGTTGCCTCCCACAGAGGGAGGCCACCGGCGGCAGTGGCACAATGGGTAGCGGGGCAGGCCGCTCACCACCGGTGCCGTCCCTTGATCGGCCCGCCAGTCACCTCCTGCAGAGTGCAGGAATTTTCATGCACCGGGCCTCTAGTATAACTGTAATTTACTAGATGCCTACTGGACACCAAAAACTTGATATTCTCACTGAATCCTCCTCACAACAGCCCTGTGAGAAAAACGTTACAATGGAATCTGATTAACAAATCTGCTACATACTAGCCGTGGGAATAACATGCGACTTTTTGATTCATTTTCTCTTTGCAGATGTTCAATGATTTTGACAGCTAGGCCAGATTTTTTCCACTTTACTACTTTTATGAGATGACACTGTAATTCAGAGTCAGCTATGTATGTATGATAACCACGCTTAATAAGAAAAATACAAATGCATTGCTGCATTGAAACATTTTTAATGAATGGTAACATCAGCCATGAACAGCTCTAAGTCTAAAGAGTTTACTAAAAGAAAATATTCACTTGAGTAAGTGTAGATCATGAAAAATAAACCTTGAGCAAAAAAGCAAAAATATATAAAAAAAAAACAATACTGTCTGTTTCAAATGGATATGCATGTGCTTTGGTAACTTGTACTAAACTTTCTGGTAAGAACACATGTTACTAAATGCCTCAGTTGCTACACTGACACTCAGGGAAGCAGACACTTGCCCAGGGTCACACAAGCTCAGTATTTTGACTCCCTTTGTCCACCTCTTGCAGGAGAGAGAAAGACATACAAGCAATACAGCCATCTCTGCCCTCCATGTGGGCACGAGCTGGGGCCTGGGGTCCTTGCATTTCAGGTTGGAAATCCCCAGGAAACAGTCCTCATAAACCAGCCCTAAGCCAGGAGCAAATGAGGATGAATCTTTCAAAAGGAGCAGCTATTCCAGAGTTCACATGGGGGTGGGGTGGGGCATTGCTCACTGACCCTCACTTCCTTTCCAGACCTGAGCACATTTCACAACAAAGGGTTTTGTAAGAATGACGATTCCAAAAAGTAGCTGGAAAAGAGCCCCTGGCAATCACAGCGTGGTCATCAGGCAAACACTTCACTTACCACATCCTCAGAAATAATGACACCTCCACTGGTGTTTGGTTTCTGTTGTCCTGGCAACAGCCATCTCCAAGCAGTCCCTCTCCCCTGCATCTCTTAAAGAAGATGGGCAAAGGGCTGGGGCAGGAGGATTGACCAAGACATTTACGAACCTGAAGTAAAAGTTGCTTGACATTTATCCGGGGAGAAGGTGAAGATTTAAAACACCCTGCAAGACTTGCGTATATGTGCTTGTTTTACACCCCTCTTACCCCCACAGGGATTCAAGGAAGCAGGCAGAGCTCCTGGCAGAGTTCTACCCACAGAGAAGACAGTCAAGCAACATCTGTGGATTGGATATAATGGAGTGACATGATTTTAAGAGGGTTGCAACATTTCCCCCCCTTAACTGTTTTACAGATGAGAAGGCAGACACAGAGAGGTTATAGTACTAGCCCAAAGTCACAAAGCAGCTTAACCACAGAGCCAGCCCCAGAGCTCCTGACCATCATCTGCTCCCCCTATCTTCCCAGGAGGATCCCACTCGCCTCCGGGTTTGCACAGGGTTCTCCGTCCCCCCGCTTTGCTGGGCCAGGCTTCACGAGGGACACTGCTGCTTTGTGTTGCCTTCCTTGGCACAAAATGGAATCAGGTGGTCCCCATTCTTCCTGCTCCGCTCTGCCAAATCTATCCGAACACATTTCCTGTGCACCAAGCCAGCTCGCCAATTATCTGCTCCAATTAAAGAGTGTGAGATGTGGTTAATTTAGTCACTCCTGTGGGGTGACCAAGGCGAACGGTGGGCTGGCCTGGCCGTGCTGCTGCAGGCCCCCGTGGTGGCCTGGGCTGCGCTGTTTCCCCTGGCCCTCTTCCCCGACCCCCAGATGGCCACGGTGGTTTCTTCACCTCCCTTCTCCTTCCTTTCTGAGTCTCTGGAGTCCCAGAACTGTGCCTTGCTCTGCCTCCCCCTCTATCAACAGACCATTCTGTCCTAATTCTGTGTCCTCTGACAAACCAATGTGTACAGAGTTGTCAGTGGTAGATCACGGACTAACACTCAAATCTCTCAGAGATGATCAGCTCTCACATGACATTGCACATGAGGCATCTTCTGCATTGATATCCAAAGCCAGACACACCACCAATGAATGTAAAAATCATGCCTGTTTTGCCTTGACGTACAGACCCCAAACACTCAGCTCTCTATCACCAGTCCTTTCTGCCTCTTAGCACCAAAGCAAAGAGGCAAACAGAGGCTGAGTGTAAGTCTAATTAGTTAGGACAATGGACACTGTCAAGACCAAATGCCAGCCCTCCTCCCCTCTTTGTAGAGCAAATATTATGACCCTATGATGAATTATGTGGATAATGAGCCTACCTATACATACCTTCTCAAAAGTAATGGGCTTCGGTTTTTTTGTCTGCTATTCCATGCAAGGCAGCAGCGTGAAGCCTCCTCACAATGATCTCTTCTGACTAGATCCTGGTTACTGGACAAATCTGGGGACAGCAGACTGATCTGAGAAGGGGCTCAAAACCCCAATCTAGCTGAGCTTCTAGTGTGAGAGATCAAGACCACAGTGGGTTAGCCCTGGCTGGTTTGCTCAGTGGTTAGAGCATCAGCCCCCAGACCGAAGGGTCGTGGTTCAATTCCCAGGCAAAGGCATGTGCCTCAGTTGTGGGTTCCAATCCCTGGTCCCAGTCAAAGCACTTGCAGGAGGCAACCAATCTATGTATCTCTCTCCCACCCGTGTTTCTCTCTCTCCCCCCACCTCTTCCCTCCCTTCCACTCTGTCTGAAAATCAATGGAAAAAAATATCCTCAAGTGAGGATTAAAAAAGAAAGAAAGTCGACAGTGGTTTAGCTTCTCACATTTGACATTAGTCATTCAAATGTATGTATGTGTGTTATGTTTTCCAGAGTTTGTGCCAAACCCTTTAGGATTTCCCTAGGGGAGTTCTGTTCAGCTTCACGAGTATGTATTGCATCTACTGCATTTCTCCTGCTGTGTGCCAGCGATGCAAGATGAAGCCAACAAAGGCTCTTCCCTGGTGAGTCTGGGCGTGGGAGAGGGGGGAAAGTGGGGTGGAGGGAGAGTGTTGACTGGCTAAAGTGGTCAGTGCAGTGGAAAGGGATGTGCAGGCATTGTTTGCCCATGACAGCCAGCACAATGCCATTCCTTATAGATGTTCAATAAGTAGTTGTACTTTGACTTGTAATTCTTCTCTGTGATGCTTGGAGAGGAACCTGTTCTATTCCAAGCAGGGGCTTCCCGGGCTGAGGAGTTACCACTGCTTCTGTTACCGAATGCTCTGTTTTTCCTTCTATTTCAGTCAACTATGCCCTAGAAAAGGTTTCTGAAATATGTTTTTATTTTCAACCTTGCAGAAATCCTTCTTGGGTTGAAGCTGTGCCAAAACTCTTGGAACTGGGAAATATCCAGAGATATGCAAAGATGATTAAAAATAATCTCTGTACTTGGAAATTCCTAATTCTTCCTTAGCCCCCAAATCCCTCCAGAAGGCAATCTGGCAACAGTTTTCAAAGTTTTAAGGAAATGTTCATACCCTTTGACCCAGCAATTCCTCTTCTAAGAACTGTACCAAGAAAATAATTAAGGATAGACACAAAGATTCAAAAAAAAAAAAAAAAAAGATGTTTGTTAGGGCCTGGTTTACAATCATGAAAGATTGGAAAGCACCTAGAGGTGGCTGTTTTCAATGTATTCTAACCAATAATAGGAGATCAATGAATAAATATAATACCTTCCATACAACAGCACATTGCATCCACTTGAAAATGATTCATTTGACAATTGCATATTGATTACCTGTTATGTACCAGGCACTGCTGTAAATAGAAGGATACATTAGTGAATAAAACAGACAGTGTGAATCTCACAAGTGGTTATGTGCCATAATTATATTTATTGACATGAAAATATGTTTAGGATGTATTGTTAAATAAAAAGTCAGGTTATAAAATTAATAATAATAACTAACAATTATATGTAGCATTTATTATGTGCTACACATCACGATAGAAGCTTTACCTATATTAGTCATTTTATTTCTATAAGAAGCTGGGTATGATCCAGCACTTGTTTAAAAATACTTTTGTACTTGTTACTATTTTGTTGAACAAGCAGGGGACAAGTGCAATAATAAAGCACGTGTTTCATTTCTACCACATTTGCTTCAAACCAGCTCTCTGGATTTGTCCTTTTCCTGTCCCTGGATGAAATCTCAGGCAGGTCTCAAAGCTTTTCTGGTCCCTTTCAATCGGCTGGGCAGTCTCACTTCGAAAATTAGAACGGCCAGTCTATTCTAAACTTCTTTCCACTCAAAGGGAATCTCCTCCTTCAGGCCAACCTGTTTCCAGCTTAGAATCCTGGAAGGCTTAGTGGGCGCTGTCTCCCTCCCATAGGTCCTCCTCTTCCCTCATCTCCGATTCCTCCAAGGCGGGGCCCCTGGGATGGGACTGGGGGAGACTTTCCTGTGCGTGTGGCAGATGCACCTGTGCAGCCTCTTTCTCTGGCAGGCATCTTGCAGGGTGCTCCCAAGGTTCTCTGTACAGGATGCATCTTTCCTCCAGCTGGAAGCTTCTAGTTCTGCCTTCACCCATGGAGTTTCCAGCACTCTCCCTCCCACTAACCCTCTCCTGGGCCCAATGCCCTCCTCAGGTCCACAGGGCCCCTGGTGAAAGGCGTGCACCTTCACCTGCCACTGCGGAAGGGCAGCCCCTTTCTCCTCGATGGCAGGCAGGCTGAGGTCCAGCCACAACCTTTCACTGTAGGCTTCTCTTGGCCAAGGGGATTCCAGTCCCCAAACTCCAGGAAGCACATGCCAAGCTGTCTGAGTGGGCCTCTGGAAGGCTCTCTCACGTGGCTGGGGATGAAGAGATGTGCCCCTCTACTTCCCCTGGGAACTAAAGCAGGGCCCAGCCCACCAACTGGCTCTCCACGAAATTTTCTCATTACTCTTCAACTCTCACTTTTATAGGCTGGAGGGGTGATTGCTTAATGCTGGCAGTACCCCTTCCTTTCTTCCTTCCTTCCTTCCTTCCTTCCTTCCTTCCTTCCTTCCTTCCTTCCTTCCTTCCTTCCTTCCTTCCTTCCTTCCTTTTCTTCTTCTTCTTCTTCTTCTTCTTCTTCTTCTTCTTCTTCTTCTTCTTCTTCTTCTTCTTCTTCTTCTTCTTCTTCTTTCTCTCTCTCCTCTCTCTCTCTCTCTCTCTCTCTCTCTCTCTCTCTCTCTCTCTCTCTCTCTCTCTCTCTTTTTTTATTTCAGAGAGAGGAAGGGAGGAGAGATAGAAGCATCAGTGATGAGAAAGTATCATTGATCAGCTGCCTCCTGCATGCCCCTACTGGGTATTGAGCCTGCAACCCAGGCATGGGCCCTGACCTGGAATCCAAGCATGACCTCCTGGTTCACAGGTTGATGCTCAACCACTGAGCCACACTGGCTGGGCCAGAACCTGTTTCATTATCTCTCAATCTGCCCTGCATAGTTGCATGGGAGATACAGCACCTCAGTTTGGATGTTTAGGATGTAGGCTCCTTGGGTACCTATTGTATTGTCATCTGTCATTAGGGCACCAGCCAAAAGCAAGCAGAAAGACTCCCATTTTAACATCCTGTTACATACATATATACGTACACATATCTGGAAGTTTCACTTCAAAATGTTATCAGTTATCTTCGGGTCATGGAGTTATTTTCCTCTTTTTTATTTATCTTTATTTCTACCTGCATTGCACATATATTAAATGAAAAATAATTCTTAAAAGGAAAATATTTTTCCACATGCCAAAAATAGAAAGAAAAAAAAAAAGGAATTGAGACCCAGACCTCACACCCCTCACAAAAATTAACTCAAAATGGATTGTAGACCTAAATGTAAAATGGGAAACTGTAAATCTCTTAGAAGATTACATGGGAGAAAATCTAGATGGCCTTGGGTCTGGCAATGACTTTTTAGATACAACACCAAAAGCACAATCCATGAAAGCAATAATTGATAAGCTATGCTTCATTAAAATTAAAGCCTTCTGCTCTGTGAGAGACAATGTCAAGAGAATGAGAAGATAAGCCACAGTCTGGGAGAAAATATTTGCAAAAGACAATCTGATATAGGACTATAATCCAAAATACACACAAAAAATCTCAAAACTCAACAATAAGAATAAAAACAACCCAGATAAAAGGTGGGTCAAAGATTTTAACAGACAATCCACCGAAGAAGATATACAGACAGTAAAATAAGCATATGAAAGGATGCTCCACATCATATGTCATCACAGAAATGCAAATTAAAACAAGATGCCACTACACACCTGTTGTAATGGCCAACCTCTGAAACACTGACACCACCAAATCCTAGTGAAGATGCGGAGCAATAGGAGGTCTCATAAATTGTAGGTGGGCATGCAAAATGGTACAGCCACTTTGCAAGACAGTTTGGTGGTTTCTTACAAAACTAAGGGTACTCTTATCACATGATCCAGCAATTGAGCTCCTGGTATTTACCCAAATGAATTGAAAACTTATGTCCATACAAAAACCTGCCCATGGAAGTTTATAGCAGCTTTATTCATAATTGCCAAAACTTGGAAGCAACCAAGATGTAAATGAATGAATAGGTAAATTGCAGTACTTCCAGACAATGGGGTATTCTTCAGCACTAAAAAAATAATAAAAAGAACTATCAAGCCATGAAAAGACATGGAGGAACCTTAGTTGCATATACTAAGAGAAAGAAAGCCAATCTGAAAAAGTTACAGACCTTATGACTCCAACTATAATACATTCTGGAAAAGGCCAACCTATAGAGACAGTAAAAAGATCAGTGGTTGCCATGAGTTGGTGTGTAGGGAGGAATTAATAGGTGAAACACAGAGAATTTGGAGGGCAATAAAAATATTTTGTATGATGCTATAATGATGGATACATGTCATTATTAATTTGCCCAAACCCATAGAATGTACACCAAGAGTGAACCCTAAGGTTAACTATGGACTTCGGGTGATTATGATGTACCAGTGTAGGTTCATCAGTTTGTAACAAATGTACCACTATAGTAAGGGATGTTGATAATGGGGGGGGGGGGGGGGGCTATGCATGTGTGAGGACAGGGAATATATAAGAGATCTCTATCCCTTACTCTTAATTTTCTGTGAACATAAAACTACTTTAAAAAATAAACTTTTTAAAAAGGAAAATATTCTTAAAGAAAAAAATATTTATCTACACACATTTATTTTCTATTTCTTCTTGAGTCAGTTTCAGTAATTTTTGTCTTTCTAGGAATATGCCCTTTTCATCTAAGTTATCTAATTAATTGGCATACTGTTGTTCATGTATTTCTTTATAATTCTTTTAATTTCTGTAGGATTCATAGCAGCTTCCTTATTTCATTCCTTATTTCAGTAATTTGTATCTTCTCTTTTTTTTTCTTGGTTGGTCAATTAAGCTAAAAGTTTGTCTATTTTCTTGATCTTTTCAAAGAATTCACTTTTGATTTCATTACTTTTCTCTATTGATATTCAATTTGTTTATTTCTACTCTTACCTTTGGGTTTAGTTTGCTCTTCCTTTTCTAGTTTTTTAAGGTGGAAGTTTAGGTTATTGATTTGAGGCCTTTCTGCTTTTCTAATATAGGCATTCAGCTATAAATTCCCCTCTCAGTGATGCTTTAGCCGCATAAGTTTTTGTGCACTGAGTTTTTGTTTTATGCATTATTTTCCTACTTTTCTTATAAGTTTCACTTTTAAGAAAGCTTAGTTGACCAGACTCAAATTAGTGAAATGGAGACTAGTCTAGATTCAGTCTACCTAGTAAAGCCCTTAGATGGTATCCTACCCTGCCAGGATATTTTGGCTGTCTTGGCTCCCCTTGGGATTGGTTTGAATAATGGAGGCTGTTTTACATACCTATTTGCTGCTTAAAATTGCTCTCCTTCTGTTCACTGGTTCACATGGCTGTAGCCAGCTACCTCTTCAGTACTAAAATACAGGCAAATCTCCCATGTAACAAAAGCTTTGAAGATTTAAATGCATTTTTGTGTTTATTTTTAAATTTTACCCCTTTATTCTCTCAACAAATATTTACTGAGCTAAGTACTGCAACAATCCCTGGAGACACAGAACTCTTAAGACAATTGGCTTTTCCTTTTTTTTTTTAGTTTATTTTTAACATTGGGGATCATGTTAAAATACTTTCATTAAACTCATGAACTTTAAATGTATAGCACGTTTATCTAGAAATGTAGAAATTTGAAAAAACTTTCCTCCACCCCTCATTCAAAGGATTCTAATACGTTACAGATGCCACAGAAATTAGTTTGTCAATTACTTTCCCCAGATATTGAATTTTGGCTATCCAAAGGTGAAAAGGTTCATTTGGACATTTTTCATAAGTAATCTCAACCTTCTACAGATATGCAAGGACATCAGATTCAGACTTGTTGTGTATACCTATCCAATTTACAATAGTTAAATGCAAACAAGGGGCGTATGGTTCAGGAAATGGACCAAATGTTCCATGGAGATAATGCCATGTCCAGGTGCTTAGGGAGCATGCAAGAGGCACACCTAGACAGAGTTTTGGGGTCAGAGAGAAAATGACATCTTCTGAGATCTGAATGTTGCTTGGAAGTCAGCCCTTGGGAGAGGCCAAGAGTGTCAGCATCCTGTGCCACAAAAGACGGTCACAGTTCAGTTCAGCAACCGGACTTGTCTAAAAAACACACACTATTTTAGAAGCTCACAGAGTGGTTGAACCCTTTGGAGTCCCTTCTACCTTTACCCTGTCATCTCTTCATGAGAGAAAATCCAAGACTTTTTTTTTTTTTTTTTTTAAGAAATAAACCAAAACAATTTGAACTAGATGAATCTGTAAATCCAGTTTGGAAACAATACCACCAGTCAGACCTGCGTCTGTCCAGCCCTGTGCTAAATTCTCTAGCATAGTCAAATGAAAAAGATGAAGGGTAATATTGTAGCACTTTCTGGATAGTTGGAAAAATAAGCTGTATTTGCAGGGCCCCCCACCCAAGAGCTCACACAGCAACTTTGCTTAAATTAGGGAAAAGCACCCCCTTCGGGCAGAGAAATTACAAAACGGCACCCCATTAGGGCAATAAGTTAGATAAAGACACCTTTCTCGAAACTTCCCGAATAAGGCTCCCATGGAACACAAGCTGATTTCAGCTCCACTCCCCTCCCCCACCCAATAGCATGACTTTGTCCAAGGCACAGACTACACACCCATGTGACAACCTGGCTTATGGGGAGTAATTGAGTAACAGTTCTAAGCACACAGAGGAGATAATCATGTGGCTTATACTGTGACCCATGTGAAAAAGAGGCTTTAAAATGTTCTAACTTTGCCAATATTTTCTTTAAAAAATCTTTTTTTCAATTACAGTGCACATTCAATATTATTTTGTATTAGTTTCAAGTGTATAGCACAGTAACTTTACCAATCTTTTCAAATCAAGTAATGTCCTTAGTCCTCAACAGAATGATTCCTCCCGTTGCCTCTAGATACAGCTGTAGGGGGAAAAAAAGCTGCATTATTCATATTAGTCCTTTTGTCCATAGATTACTGCCATATCAGCAACAAGAAACCGTGACTGAGTGAGGGTTAAATGTTTGAAAATTCTCTTCCACTGAAGGCCGGATCCTGTTGCCTAGTGACTGCTGTGTTGCTGCTGCTGTCACTCACCTTGTCTCCAGAGAATTATCCCCGACTCTCATAAGGAAGGTTATGATTGGACAAAGGTGACATCATAACACTTAGAGGAATGGCATCTCTTTGTCAAGACAGCACCAATAAGATGACTCAAGAGTTGGTAGCAAAGTGTTTTGGTTCCTTTGTTTTGTTTCTTTAATATAGCCTTAACAAATAGATGAAACACTTCTTTCATTTCTCGCAAAGCCAATTTTGCAGGTGTTAGTGGTGGATTTTTGCGCATAAAAATATTCCTTGACAGCCCATATGGATTATCTTCGCATCCATTTAATCAATGCTAGCCCAGTCAAAGCCTGTTCTCCCTCAAGCACTTGGTCAGCACTTGCAAAGCTGAATAGATTACAGGCAGAAAATGACTACCCCGCAGCTCACGATCACACCATTGGTTGCAGAGTGGAATTTGACACAAGGCATGTTCTTCTCCGTGCTTATTTGAGAGGTAGTACCTAAAGTGGTTCCAGAGCATCAGTTTCAAGGACAGCCCCAGAATAAGACTTCAGGGCACATACGTAAGGCTTCAAAAGAATACAAAACAAAACCTATTAAAGTTGAAAGCAAGTCTACTTTTAAAATCAAGCAGTTGGAGAAATCCTTCTCATTTTAGATCATAAACAAACATAACCTTTTTGGTTACTTTTGAAATTACATCACCCATGTTGATGCTGCTTTGAAAACTAAGCCTAATAGTCTTTACTTTTTGTACTGACTTGAGCTACCAGTGTACCCTTCAATATTTTAGCCGTTGAAGACTAGCTATGTGATTGGAGTGTCAGTTGCAGATTCATTATGCCAGGCTGCTATATTAAATCATGTTAAATTTGTTCTTTTCTTGGTAAATATTCAGTATACAGTATAGGCACAGCTGGTATAAGTGGATAATTGCTCCCAATTAATGCTCTATTTCGAAAGCTGTGACTCCATATAAAGCTTATAGTTGAGCTATAACAAAGGCATTCCTCCTGGGAAACAGAAGAGAGCGAATTCCTTTCTGCAATTCTACTGGAAAACAGTTCCTTAAAGAGAGAGAGTGTGTACTAATAAATTATATATTGCTTTGCTTTTACATCCACTGATAAAAGACCCTGTAAGTATGTAAGTATACACTACTGCCTTTCCCAAGAGCTGATTGCAAGTATTTGAATATTGTAATTTCTTGTTTGAATAATCAACATTGTTCTTAAAATGAGGTAAAGCTGACCATACATTTCCTGGGTGGTGGGGGGGGGGGCGGGGGGGGGGCGGGAGTCATCTATAAGGAAGGAAAGATAGATAGTATTTACACAGAATGAAGTTTCAAGGAATCACTTATTCTCAGAATTATCATCCAACACTTACATTCAAGAAAAACCTATTTCATAGAGAATTTCCTTTAAGAATTCAGATTGGTGTGCAAGTGAAAGCAGAAAATGGGTGGGGTTCTTTAAATGAAATCTTAATAGATTGAAAGAAAAAGTTCTGCTGCTGACAAGGTTCTTGCTCATTGGATTGGATAGATATCAAGAATCTGGGCTTTTAAAGAATTTGCTTGGTAGCAGTAAATTATGGTGCTCTAGAAGAGTGTTATAACTTGATCAAGATTCAGTTTTATATTTACTTTTATTTTACCCATTAAGAGATTTAATACTGTAAACAACATGAACAGGGTGTAAGCAAATATGCCTGACCTTTGCCCTAGAGGGAGCCATTATCTTTATTATCCTGGATATCAAACAAATCTGTCTTCCACTTTAGAGGGAGACACTATTCCTGTCTTCTTTGGCTGTTCACTATACAACCATCCCTGAAAATACAGGGTGGAGCAAAAGTAGGTTTACAGCCCTGGCATGTTTGGCTCAGTTGGTTGGAGCCTCATCCCATGCACAAGTTGTGTGTCTGATGCCTGGTCAGGGCACATAACTAGGTTGCAGGTTCGGGAAGCAACCAATTAATGTTTCTCTCTCCCTTTTCTTCTAAGAAAAGAAGCACACACAAAAAAATATCTCTGGATGAGGATTAAAAAGAAAATTTTAATTGCATTTATTGGGGTGACATTGGTTAATATTATATAGGTCTCAAGTGTATAATTCTATAATACACCATCTATATATTGTGTTTGTTCACCACTCACCAAATGGCTAGAATTTTTAAGTATTTCTTTTTTTATTTTATTTTATTGTTACTACTTTGCTTTAGCACAATTTTTTTAAATTTAAATTCTTTATTGTTTAAAGTATTACATGTCTCCTTTTTTCCCCATTGACCCCTCCCCGGGTACTCTCCCCCCTCCCCTAGCATGTGTCCTCACCCCTCTACTGTCTGTGTCCATGGGTTATACTTATATGTATACACACAAGTCTTTGGTTGCTCTCTTACCCCCCCTCTCTCCCCTGCCTACCCACTGAGGTTGGACGGTCTGTTGGATGCTTCTATGTTTCTGGATCTGTTTTTGTTCATCAGTTTATGTTGTTCATTATATTCCACAAATGAGTGAGATCGTGTGATATGTATCTTTCTCTGACTGGCTTATTTTGCTTAGCATAATGCTCTCCGGGTCCATCCATGCTGTTGCAAATGGTAAGCATTCCTTCTTTTTCACTGCAGTGTAGTATTCCATTGTGTAGATGTACCACCATTTTTAATCCACTCATCTGCTGATGAGCACTTAGGTTGTTTCTAAATCTTAGCTATTGTAAATTGTGCTGCTATGAACATAGGGGTGCATATATTCTGATTGGTGTTTCTGATTTCTTGGGATATATTCCTAGAAGTGGGATTACTGGGCCATTTTTAATTTTTTGAGGAAACTCCATGCTGTTTTCCACAGTGGCTGCACCAGTCTGCATTCCCACAAGCAGTGCACAGGGTTCCTTTTTCTCCACATCTCGCCAGCACTTGTCATTTATTGATTTGATGATAGCCATTCTGACAGGTGTGAGATGGTACCTCATTGTTGTTTTGATTTGCAACTCTCAGATGATTAGTGACTTTGAACGTTTTCATATGACTCTTGGCCTCCTGTATGTCCACTTTCGAAGTGTCTATTTAGGTCCTTTGCCCATTTTTTATTGGATTATTTTTCTTTTAAGTTTTATGAGTTCCCTGTAAATTTTGGAGATTAAACCCTTATCGGATGTAACATTGGCAAATATGCAGTGGGCTCTCTTGTTTTGTTGATGGTTTCTTTTGCTGTGCAGCTTTTTATTTTGATGTAGTTCCATTTGTTTATGTTCTCCTTAGTTTCCATTGTCCTAGGAGCTGTATCGGTAAAGATATTGCTACCAAATGTCTGGTCTGATAATTTGCTGCCTATGGAGTCTTCTAAGATTTTTATGGTTTCCTGTCTTAAATTCCTTTATCCATTTTGAGTTTATTTTTGTGAATGATGTAAGTTGGTGATCTACCTTTTTTTTGCATGTATCTGTCCAATTTTCCCAACACCATTTATTGAAGAGATTGTCTTGACTCCATTGTATGCTTTTGCCTCCTTTGTCAAATATTGAGCACAATGGCTTAGATTGAGAAGGGAGAGGGAGATAGAAATATCAATGATGAGAATCATTGATCAGCTGTCTCCTGCACACCCCTTACTGGGGATTGAGCCCGCAACCCGGGCATGTGCCCTTAAATGGAATCAAACCTGGGACCCTTCAGTCCGCAGGCCAATGCTCTGTCCACTGAGCAAAACCAGCTAGAGCAGGCTATACTTTTTAAATGACTGTATTTCAAAGGGATGCCTTGAAAGGAGGGCTTAGAGAGGGGGGTGGCAGTTTAAAATCAAGATGACTGTCTCACTGGATTTATTTTAAAAGAACAATTCTATTGTAAATAATACCATTTAAATGACCAGTGCAGAACTTCAAAGGGAAATGAGGGGGGCGGGGAATAAAACTCAAGATGTTGGTTGTAAATGATTCCATTTTACAATGGATGCCTCAATTTTTAAACATATGGTATTACTGGTATTTTAAGATAATCTTAATAATTTAGTATATTCACATTTTCTTAGTTGTATTTTAAAATATCTCATGTATATGTGAATTAGAAGTTCAACTTTAGGAAGAGAATAATTTAACACTACTTTAGCTGTCAATGATTAAGATGACATGTAAAAACCAAGAAAAACAATACTTAAAAAAAACCCAGACTTACAAATTTTCAAATTGAAACTTATTCCAACTTTATAACTTTGTAAAATGGTGTGTGTGTGTATAGGAGTATGAGTCACATACATCTACACTACCCACACCAAAAAACAGAGAAAACACAAAAATGTTATAAAACAAGGTTTATTCTGCAATACTTTATCATAATGAATTGCATCTCTTTGATAAAAATAAACTTTATAAACATTTTAATAATCAGAGATTAGGTACAAAAACTAAACATCTGTTAAGTTGTTTTAATATGAGCAAAGACTGGCAACTGAGAAGGGGTTCCCTTGGGCTGGTCATCTACTGGCAGTTAAAACTCAAACTCAGGGCAATTTTTATGCTACATTAGAAAAGGGGATAAGGAAACAGTATTATTCAAATTTTTTTAATCAAACAGCATTCTTACACTTTAATTAAAAATAAATAATAGTTACAATGAATTGGCAATTATACATTTTTATACACTATATGATGGCAACGTAATACTTTAAAATTAAGCACTTAGTTTAATAAGAAATGTACAACACTTTAAAAATAAGTTTTGACAATGGCACTGGCAGTTAAATGCAAAAAAAAATTGCTTTAAGAAAAAAATGGCAGGTATAACATTAATATACTTTGTTTTTCAATAAATATTTTGACCACATCATTAACATATTGAAGTAAACTTTGTTAAATCAAAGCTTACACATTTCAAACAAAAACTATAAAATAGATGTAAACCAGAAAGCCTCAAAGTTCTTATTTAAATGCTATGGTCTTCACAAAAGTTTTTTTAGTTACTATAGTATTTAAGACGATAGTCTTTACAGATTTGTTAAGTATTCACTTCTGTTGCTTAAATTGCTGGGAAAGGCTGGAGAAGGCCTCCTGGTCTACCAAGACACACACATTTCCTCTTTAACTCTTTCTCTAGCTTTGAATTCATGCTAATATTATGTTTAACTGACCATCTAGTATGAACCTTTTACCTAATGTATCAGAAAGTAGCAAAAGAAAAAATATATATATTCTAAACTTAACTATATACAAAGAAACCTAAGTTAAGAGAAGTCATGCTGGCTATAAGGAGAGCAGGAAAGGCTCAAAGGTGGAAAAAAGGAGGTGATCCACCAATAATTAGCTTTTCCATGAATACGAGTATTGTTTCCTTTTTCTGAATTTGAAAATAAAATATTAACTAATTTAGTAAAATATTGCACAGATAAATTTGAAAAACATATAGTATTCAAGAAACACTGATTATATTTGGGATGTGAAAGATGAAGATTGTGTTGAGGCTAAACTTTTACTAGGGATCTACTTATAAACTGGAATTGGTTCTAATAATTTATATTGGTGTAAGGCAAATTATGTTAGCTTAAGTCAGTTTTAAACTACGTTGGAAAATATTTACTTCTCCAGGATTGTTGCTTTTATTACAGTAAGATTTGTTGATGATATATTATTTATAAATACAATTTTCAGTCCATAGAAATTCAAGTGATTTTCCTTAACTGAGTGGTTATTAGCCACGTTTTTATTTCAATACACCTGAGAAATGGGATCATAATGTCTATGGAAGTAATAATGGGGGACCATAATTATAAAGGTTCTTCCCTTTGAAAATAACTATGTTGGTAAATGAAAAGTTAGGCACTGAATTCTGTACAAGAATTAAGTGCAAAATATTGTGTAACTTTTCTGTTAGTTTTTAGTGCAAAATTGTTTATTGCCTTTGCTAGTGATAAATATAACTTCAATTTTTAAATTTCTGGGAATACATGGAGAAAGAAAATCAAGCTTCAAGAATTATTGTTACTCATATTAAGACAAAATAATTATGAAGATCAATTGAGAATGACTCTCCCCCTCATCTTCTTCCTTTACTTAGAATAATTATCTCACTAATGGACAGGAACCAGAGAGAACATTTTGGTACAGAATTTCAGCAGACCCAGGCTGGTGTGGTTCAGTGGTTTAACACTGACCCAGGAACTAAGAAGTCACTGGTACGAGTCCAGTCAGGGCACATGCCTGGGTTGTGGGCTGGATCCCCAGTATGGGGTATGCAGGAGGCAGCCGATAGATGTTTCTCTCTCATCGATGTTTCTATATCTCTATCCCTCTCCCTAAAAATCAATAAAAACATATTTAAAAAAATTTCAGTAGAACAAAATAAACTGGAATCAGGTCATTGAAACACTGTTACTAAGGTCTATCAAGAGGGCCATGGTAAATAGTTTAGAAATATTGTTACTAAAATGATGTTTTATAATCTGTGTACTATTTTATACTGTAGTAAAGCAACTTTTGGTGTTAATATTCACTGTCTACAGTAAAAAGTGTCAACTTGAGTTAGCCACTTTCTGTAGTAGATGTGACATACATGAAGAAAAATCCAAATACCTTACCCTGCATTCTTAAGATTTTTCATTATTAGCAAATTTAAAAATTACTAAATTTCAACAGCACCAATTCTATTAATGTAGCTATCCAGGTTCAATTACAATTAACATAGAAACATAACAGATGACAGTTTTGCCCTAATAAAATTTAGAAGTTAAAATATTTATCTCTTAAAAAAATCCAAAAAATGCTTTATAGTCACAGAAATAGCTGAAAGTAACAAATCAAAATCATAAACCTGTGTGTATAAATGTATATACATATATATGTATGTATATATGAAATTATCAGAAAATGAAAACAAGATCACTATGAAACAAGATGTTGGAAAGTTGCTCTGTCATTCTAAAAAGATATATATAATAAATAAGTTTAGTTTTATTAGTATCCCTTATACCTTCTGAATAATATAGTCAAACTATACAAATGATATGAAAAAATCTCATACAAGCATATTTGTTCAAATACTTAAAATGCCTTAGTCAATGCACATTTGGAACTGTAATATAAAATCTTTAGGCATGGATTAATGGCACATAATAGGTATTATACTGCCTTCTCAAAAGGGTATAATGTGCAAGATTTAATTTTATATAAATTTTGAGATCCATGAAGGTATTTTGTCTCTGTAAGTTTGTTACACCTTTTTTAATTGGGTGTACATACACATTTAAGTCATACAAAGCTTGAACAGATTTTCTTTCCTAAATGATCTACCTTTATGTATAAGGACGTAATATTCAAAATATTTGCACTAGAATACACTCCATTCGTACTACAAGATTTTCAGAATGCAGTACATTTAACAAGCAAATAAAAAGGTTCTCTTATTGCAAGTGTGTCAAAATGGGTGTTAACTCCATAACACATTCTATGGCTATATCCTCTCATTGGATAGTTTCTATTCAACAAAGACAGCTAGTGGCTAATATTTAAACAATGGTTGCAATGCACTCTGGGAAAGAATAATTCAATAAATGCTAAAGTTTTTGGAAAGTAAAAAAAAAAAAAATTTCAAAGATAATATTATAATAGTAATTGGAGTGCTCTTAAATGAAATTACACCACAAAATGGCCTTTTCTACATCTTATAAATCTTTGCTGTACTCTCTATGTAACCAAAAGGAATTTTCTAGGCATCTAGGGTCTTTTCCAATTTATATTCAACTTTGTCATGCTTCAACAAAAAAATTAAAAACAAAAATTAAGACAATTAAAAATTCAAATATTATCCTACTGGATTGCATGTGTCAGGAGAGGAGTATGTGAGAGACTGAGCAAAATTTTTAGCTAGATCAGCAGTTGATTACAGACTGAAAAAGAAAACTGAGTTGTCAATTATTACATTTTGGCATATTAAGAGAATAAAAGATTTCTCCTACAAGTTTAAGATAGAAGCTATGGATTCTCTTGTATAAAAATTTCAAAAATCTTAGAAACACATCACCAAAATTATGCTTTTAGAACTTCATATCATATTTGTGGTTGGGCATGATCCTAACA
This sequence comes from Cnephaeus nilssonii, assembly GCF_951640355.1. NCBI lineage: Eukaryota > Metazoa > Chordata > Mammalia > Chiroptera > Vespertilionidae > Cnephaeus > Cnephaeus nilssonii. Next base: position 26,037,546 of record NC_137086.1, on the reverse strand, counting down.
GCAATTATTTAATAAAAATTAATAAACAAACAAAATGTTTTGAAATAAACAAGTAATTAGCATCCCTTCCCTCCCCAAAAACAAAAATAAGTCCATATGGCTTTGATATCCCTTGTAAAGAATTAAGTAGAACAGTATTGCCACACTTTAAAATAATTTCACACTAACAGGTATTTCTATTTTTTCCGCTGCTTTTGATTTTGTGTCTTTGCAGTACTTATTAGGGAACCCAGACATGTACGAATTCCAGCAAGGTGGAGTAGAGACCCAGCTGCCTCTTTGAGCTCCTCATCAATTTCTTGACATGACGTTTTCCGCATCTTTTTGCCTGGCTGCCCGTTTGCAGAGTTATCTACACAAGGCTGTGATACATAGCCACTGTCTCCAAGAGGATCATACTCATAATCAACATCTGTATCTTCTTCACTGTGAAATCCTTCACTGCCATCACTTCCCACATGACTACTCTTTGGGATAAATTCATATACTTCATCCACAGAAGACAGAGAAGACACACTAGACCTGGATGCGCAACGCTGCGTTGCCATGCTATTTGCACTGTAATTGTGGTCTTCTTTTGGATCAATGCTGGTAGCTAAAGAATCACTCTCTTGTAATCGCATAGCACTGCGATGATTAAATGCATTGCCATAACTCCTTTTTTTCTGCATAGCTGTTTTAAGAGAAAGAGGCTTCTCACCTGTGGAAAATAAAACTTTCAATAGGTCAAATGCATTTGATTGCAAAAACAAGCCATTTAAAACAACTATATCATTACTGAATAGTAAGGGCTGTAAAGTTGGAATGTTTTGTAGGTTCTTAAAAACAAAAACAAAAACATGCCCGCTGGCATAGCTCAGTGGTTGAGCATTGACCTATGAACCAGGAGGTCACAGTTTGATTCCCAGTCAGGGCACATGCCCAGGTTGTGGGCTCAATCCCCAGTGTGGGGGCATGCAAGAGGCAGCCAATCAATGATTCTCTCTCATCACTGATGTTTCTAGATCTCTCTCCTTCTCCCTTCCTCTCTAAAATCAATAAAAATATTTTTTTAAAAAACAAAAAACACAGACCATATCATTCTGTGGGTATTAATCTGAAACATTTTAACACCATTTAATGATATGTCTTGACCTTTCGAGGGAAAATAGAATTATTTTGAACTGCTTGCACAGAATGCCTCAATATGTATGTCTCCACTACATTAACTGTACCATTACAATGGTTTGCTAACCATCTCCTGGTTGGTATTTGTAGGTTGTTCCCAAATATTCATTACTACAAATAACATTGCAATGAAAATTCTTCTAGATGCCTTTTCTCACACATATGCAAATAATTTTTAGGAGAAATACCAAGATATGGAATTAAGTAAAAGGATATGCACATTTAAAGTTGCAATTAGTATTTCCAAACTGCTTTCAAAATGGCTGGACCAATTTTTATCCTAGAGTGTATGACAATACCCTGTTCCTATACTTAACACTTAACATTATAAATCATTTAAACTTTTCATAATTTCATGGGCAAAAAAAGCATCTCAATATTGTTTCATATTGCATTTCCTTGATTTCTAGAGAAGATGCATATCTTTTCAAATGAGTGTTGTCAATGTGTATTTCTTCTTGAGACCCATCTACTAATATATTTTGCTGGCTTTTCTGTTGAACTGTTTTCTTATTTCTTACTTATAGAATCCTTTTAAATACATACACTCAATATGAATCCTTTCTTTTATTTAGTATAAAAAAATGTCCTCCCAGTGTTTTGCTTTGTGTTACTTTTCTTAAAGACTTGTTTTGTCAGAACTCTAAACGTTTGATGTTTAATTTAATTTGCCCATTTTTTTCTTTCATGGATTTTGTACTTATATATCTTTTTTTTTAGTTTATTTTTTATTGTTGACTAGAGACCCGATGCACGAAATTCTTGCACTCGGGGGTCCCTCAGCCCAGCTTGCGCCCTCTCGCAGTCCAGGAGCCCTCAGGGGATGTCCAACTGACAGCTTAGGCCCACTCCCCTAAGCCAGTGGTCAGCAAACCGTGGCTCGCGAGCCACATGCGGCTCTTTGGCCCCTTTAGTGTGGCTCTTCCACAAAATACCACGTGCAGGCGCGCACATACAGTGCGATTGAAACTTGATGGCCCATGCGCAAAAGTCAGTTTTCGGCCTGGGTGAGTCTATTTTGAAGAAGTGGTTCTAACGCCGAGCCACACTCAAGGGGCCAAAGAGCCTCATGTGGCGCGCGAGCTGCGGACCACTGCCCTAAGACATCCTTAGCGCTGCGCTGCCGTGGAGGCAGGAGAGGCACCCGCCACCACCGCTGCGCTCGCCAGCCATGAGCCCCTGAGCGGCGCTCCCCCTGTGGGAGCGCACTGACCACCAGGGGGCAGCTCCTGCATTGAGCGTCTGTCCCCTGATGGTCATTGCCTGTCATAGCAACCAGTCATTCCACCATTCGGTTGATTTGCACATTACTCTTTTATTATATAGGATAGTATTATAGATGTCCCCTATTTTCCTCATACTTCCCCACTCCACCCAGCTCCTGCCCAACTCCAGAGAGTCATAAGCACTAGGGAGAAAAGAGGAAAGAGAGATACTGAGAACAGTAGTTACAATTTTTAATATGCCTCTGGACCTATTTTGTTCATCAGTTTATTTGTTCAATAGTGTCCACATATAAGTGAGATCCTGTGATATCTGTCTTTCTCTGACTGGCTTATTTCACTTAGCATAATTGTCTCTAGGTCCATCCATGCTGCTGCAAAGGGTAAGAGATCCTTCTTTTTTATAGCTGCATAGTATTCCACTGTATAGATGTACCACAACTTTTTTATCCACTCATGTACTGATGGGTACTTGGGCTATTTCCAGATCTTAGCTATTGTAATAACGCTGCTATGAACATAGGGGTGAATACATTCTTTCTGATTGGTGTTTCAGGATTCTTAGGATATATTCCCAGAAATGGAACTGCTGGATCAAACAGCACTTCCTTTTTTAATTTTTTGAGAAAAGTACATACTGTTTCCAATAGTGGCTGTAACAGTCTACATTCCCACCAGCAGTGTACTGATTCTCTCTTCTCCACATCCTCACCAGCACTTGTTGTTTGTTGATTTATTGATGGTAGCCATATTTAAAGAAGGCTTATCCCATTCCACTGTTATAATTATACTTTCCTATATTTTCTTATTTATAGCTTTCATTTACTTTTAAATCTTCAAGCTTAATTTCTAAATACACTATTTCATTTCTTGGTCAATGTAACATGAACTATCATAGCATTAATCTCAATCTTTCAAAAGCTCAGTAAAGAAATGGAAATATAGTAAAACAGAAATTAAATTATTCGGATAAAAATACAACTTAGCTGGAAAGAATAATTTGCTATACCATTTAAATATCTTGCATTCTAAATTATATTGAAAAAGGCACTCACAAAAATGTATTTTAAAAATAAAGCATGATTACTTACATTCTAGAATTCCTTGTTCTATAGAAGTATTTAAGAGCATCATTGCAGTGGCAGCATCAATATCAGATTCTGAAAAAGGAAAACTAACAATTTTAATGTTTTTTATTATAGGCATTTGCATGCATCCAAAGGTAACCAACATTAAAATTTTGGTGTGTATTCTAATTTTTAAAAAGAATAGTGATGGAAGGAGACTTGGCTTGGGGTAGTGAACACACAATACAATTATGTAGATGATGCATTATAGAATTGTGCACCTAAAACCTATGTCATTTTATTAATCAATGTCATCCCAATAAAGTCAATAAAAATTTCTTAAAAAGAAAAAAATTTAAACCAAATTAAGTACATATTTTGCCATCTGCTTTTGTTCACTTAAAATTATGAACAGTTTTGTGAATAGTATTGAAAAAAGGAGGATTGACAGGTATAGAGATAATAAAAGTTTTATTCTTTAATTATTTACAATGAAAATAAAAATCTAAACTCCAGTTCAATAAGGTTTGTCCTTAAACAGACTAAATTACCTAGGAATGTATATTAAGGCATTATTACTTAACATTTAAAAAAATCCTTATCTATGCATATCTGCAGTTATAAAGTAATGCATTAATCACATGCTAAAGGAAATAAAAATAAATGTAATTGGGCAGTCTAGATCATATGAATCTACAAATGCTAAAGGAATAATTACTGCTGGCACAAAAATATTAGTACTAATATCTTTAGTTATAATTATATATAATCTTATATGTACTAAAGATTTATATAATATTCAAGAGGTCAAACGTAATTATGACTATTCCATAAGGAAAATGGGCTGGTAAAACCAGCAGGTTCTACTCCAGATAAGGTCATTTTGCTCTCATATCTATTTTTCTACTGAAAGGCCCTCTCCATCTTAGTGATCTATTAATCTGAATAACTGTAACTGAATAAAAGTGAAATGGTATAACCTAAAATGTGAAAGAAAAGTTAGAAAATATTTAAACTTTTTAGATTATAAAGGATAAGTTTAAAATAAGACTCAGACATGAAACCTCCCATTTCTACCTCAAAGCTAGAGAATTTTTATTATCCCAGTTTTCCATTTTACTTGCAATATCTAATTATAAAGTTATTTTAAATAATAAAGTCATGAAGATACTGACTTGTTCTTCCCCCAACTTTACTGTAAATTCCGTAAAGGCAGGCAATGTTTGTTACTGACTTTTAAGTATATCAGAAGATGGTTGTTATGAGGAAGTACACATAATATTAGAGCTCTTTTCCCTTAAATAAAATGTGACCTCATGAAACAAAGTCTCTACATGAACGTCTTTCCAGTTAGACTGTCAGCTTCTTTAGGGTAGGAAACATTATCTTACCTTTTGTCTTCCATAATACCTGGGAACAACAGTAGGTCCTTAATAAATGTGGAAAGAGTAAGTATATTATATCTTTGCCCTCCTTTCCTTAGATTAAGCTGAGTATCACTAAATTACTAACTAACATTGAGTACTTTCAATTGTCTTGGCATATTTTAAGTATTATTAACTCATCTAATTTTCACAACTTTATGATTTGTGTACTATTAGCATTTCCATCTTAAAGATGGGAACAGACACAGAGGATGAATCTCTAGGAATGAGAAGTAGGATTTGAACCTCAGTAGTCTACCTCCAGAACTCAGGCCTTCAATTTTTACTCCATCATCAGCCCTTAATAGGAAATTCTGCAGAAAATTACAGAATATACTGGAAATTCTTGATTCTGTTATTCATTCAATAAACCAAGTGTCCTGTTATAAGCCTGACATTTCATACAGCAGAAAACAAAACAGGAAAATCCCTAACCTCTCAAAACACAAAGAAATAAATTAAAGTACAATAAGCCAGAGAGTCATAAGCACTAGGGAGAAAAATTAAGAGGAAAGGGAGATACTGAGAAAAGTAGTTACAATTTTTAATACAGAGGTTAGGGAAGAGGAGAGGGTAACAGTTGAGCAAAGACTTCAGGAAGGTCAGAGAATGAAGAAGCCATGTGCATATCCTAAGGAAAAGCATTTAGGCAGAAAGAGCAAGTGAAAAATCATTCAATCAATGATTCCCACATGTCATAGCCACGAGGCTAGCAAAACAAAGACCTCTCCTATTCCTTTTAGAAAGAGACTTGACTACAACTTTGATAGAGTTCAGTATTCTAATGTGTCTTTGAAGTGAAAAAGGTGCAGCCGCTAGCCCATATTGTATCTCTGTGTGAGTTGGAAAAAAGGCAACTTTGCCTCCAGGTGAATGTTCCCTGTATCAAGGCACACAGCTTGAAGACTGAAAGGTGGGCTGGATTTCAGACCCCACTCTTTCCTCAGCCTGGTGTCCTTATGCAGGACACAACTTGCATGGCATTATTCAAATGCACAGAGATTTCCTGCTCCATGAAATAATTTTTCTTTTAACAGAAAAAGGTCTTCCTTATTTCCAATTATATATATATATATATAGAATAGAATATAAATTTATATATATATATATAAAGGATGTGGTGGGGAAGGAACAAATCTAATACTAAATTCATTATGAGGAAATAATTTCAGAAAATTTATAATCTTATAAAACTTATAATCTTATAAATGTAACATATAAAACCTTATTAAAATTTAGTATATATCTAACTTCCATTACAATTCAAGGAGTCATATTTCTGAACACTATACCTAAAACTAAAGAAAACCGATAATAGGCTTATTTTGGCAATTATAAGTAAGCTGCATGAACACCATTTCTTTTCTTAGTTTTCGAATATTTAAGGTGATAACAAAATGAAGTACTATTTTTGTAACAGTAGAATAATAGATGTATTCCTTAAATAGATTTATTTCTTGTAGAAAACTTATTATACCTAATTAATTTGAACTCTCCCCATAAAATTAATTTTATAGAACCAAAAACTTCTTTGCAAGATTTTATCTACATTTGATTTGTTTGGTTTAGAACATTCATAAGTATGCTTCCCACAATGCCTTGCCAATTAATGCTAACTCTGATTTAAAGTTTAACTTCACCATTAAAATATTCATTAGAAAAAGAAACCATAACACTTGGTAATCAAGAACACCTGATTATCAATGATTTGTCCAAGATACAATTTGAACTTCTTGGAACAAAAACTCCCTGTACAGCTTTACAACATTTTTTTTTTCTTTAATCTTCACCTGAGGATATGTTTTTATTGCTTTTTAGAGAGGAGAGGGAGAAGAAGAGAGAAACATCGATGTGAGAGAGAAACATTGAGAGAAACATCAATTGGTTGCCTCTCCTATGTACCCCGACCAGGAATTGAATCCCCAACCTAGGTATGTACCCTGACCAGGAATCAAAATCCGCCACCTTTTTGGTGTATGGGACAACACTCCAACTAACTGAGCCATCTGGCCAAGGCTGCAACAATTTTTATTTATAGTACCCAATCTGTGTTGGTATTAAGATTAAACTGAAGACTTATTCAGTCACAATGAAAAACACCTCGTATTTTTTCATTGATAAGTATTTAACACTATTTTAAAGGTGGCTCTGTTTCTAAAAACACATACTATTAGCTATATTACCTAACATATCCAGTTCATGAAGAAAAAAATTTTTGTTTTTATAAGTCTTTTGTATATATTTTCTGACACTACTTAGATTAAGCAAATAATTCACTTACAGTTGAAAGTCAGTTGTCATTAGAACCACGGAAGTGATCCAAATAGTGATTTTAAAAAACAACAGTTCGAAGTCATATTATTTCGCTTTTTAGCCTTCCTAGTTCTGATTGGAGTTTAAAACATACCTAAAACTAAAAAAAACTGATAATAGGCTTATTTTGGCAATTATAAGTAAGCTGCATGAACACCATTTCTTTTCTTAGTTTTCGAATATTTAAAGTGATAACAATGACTGGTTCAAATAAATTTCTGTCAATAGTGTAAACTCACACATTTCCTTAGCCTTGCTTGTTGCTGGAAAATTAATAATAGCTGAGAAAAAATTTAGAAGGCATAAGTTTTAGCCCTGTGAAAGTGAGGATTATAAGATAAGTTTCTATTATCTGATTCTCAAGTCCATTTGCTTAAGGAATAATATGAGAAGCATAGGGGCAGAATTTAAATGGACATAAGCGCAACAATAAGTATAAGAAGATTTATTGCCTCCATCAAAACATACACATTCACAGAGCATCCAAATGGAGAAGCTGTCTCTTGTGATTCTTTAAAGATTCTTTAGGAGAGCAATTTCAATAAATTACAACACTTTAAGCTGCCTGGACCATGGGTTTACTTTCATTTCAATAAAGATACAAATTATGCTAATTTGCAACCTTAAATTGAATTTAGATTTGTACTTAGCCTCTAACATCACCATTAACTATCTAAATTTTATATCTGTTGTAGTAAACTAGTGCTTATGTATAAATACTAAAATCTACTAATTAGAATGTAAGTTCCATTTTTGTCTGCATTGTTTTTCACTGATGAATTTACTATAAATGCACAGCACACCAAACATTGGCAAAAAAGGTTTTGTTTTACTATCTCAGTATGAGATTCCTGTGCCACCTGCTACTATTATACAATACTGTAACATAGATGCTAGTATATATAATTAGTCATTTTAAGGTGAACAAGAGTGACAACTATACTTTTTATTTACTAGAGGCCCGGTGCATGAAATTCGTGTGTGTGTGTGGGGGGAGGTGTCCCTCTTGCAATCTGGACCGCTGGCTCCTAACCGCTGGCCTGCCTGCCTGATCACCCTTAACCCTTTGCACTCGCTTGCTTTTTTTGATTCCTTTATTCTACTGCTAACCATGTCGAGTCACACTCCACATCCGAGTGCAAAGGGTTAACCATTCTGCCTGCCTGCCTGCCTGATCGCCCCTAACCACCTCTGCCTGCCTGCCTGATCACCCCTAACCGCCTCTGCCTCAGCCCCCATCTGCTGTGGTGGCTGCCTTTGCCTCACCCCTGCTGCTGCGGCTTCGTCTGGAAAGTCGTCCAGAAGGACATCCGGAAGGATGCCCGGAACGACATCTAGAAGGTCGTTTGGCTGTCTGGTCTAATTAGCATATTACACTTTTATTATTATAGACTATTTTTTAAAATTTTATTTCTTATATGATTTTATTGATTTTAGAGAGAGAGAAAGGGAGAGGGAGAGAAATGTCAATGAGAGAAAAACATAGATCAGCTATCTCCTGCATGCTCCCTACTAGAGACAGAGCCTGCAACTCGGGCATGTGTCCTGACCGGGAATTGAACTGGTGACCTCTCGGTGCATGGGACAACGCTCAACCAACTGAGCCACACTGATCAGGGCAAGATAACTATACTTTAAACAAACTGCTGCACCCATTTTGGCTGATACTGGTTTCTGAAGTTCCTAAGCCTAATGTGCTACTCTCTTATGTGTCTCAATATAGCTCTAATATAATAATTAGAAAGATGTTTCCATGAAGTGATAGATGAATCTAACATTGGACTCTAACATTGGAGCCCAACAGTGCACCTAAGTAATCTTTACAAAACTGATAATGTCGTCCTAACTGGTTTGGCTCAGTGGATAGAGCCTCGGCCTGCCAACTGAAGGGTCCCAGGTTTGATTCCAGTCAAGGGCATGTACCTTGGTTGCAGGCACATCCCCAGTAGGGGGTGTGCAGGAGGCAGCTGATCGATGTTTCTCTCTCGTCAATGTTTCTAACTCTCTATCCCTTTCCCTTCATCTCTGTAAAAAATCAATAAAATATATTTAAAAACAAAACAAAACAAAACAAAACTGATAATGTCACCGCATTCTTTAAAGCCCTTTAGGCGACACTCCTACCAGATATGGGACATTGGGGAAGCTGCTGAAGGGCTTTAAAGGTTGAGAACCGCTAGCAGGGTCGCCTCAGACCATCGGAAAACACAGATATTTACATTACGATTCATAACAGTAGCAAAATTACAGTTATGAAGTAGCAACGAAAATAATTTTATGGTTGGGGGTCACCACAACATGAGGAACTGTATTAAAGGATCGTGGCATTAGAAAGGTTGAGAACCACTGCACTAGACCAAGGCTACCTGGTCTTCTTCTGTACATGTAGGCTTCAGCCTGCAGTTCCCAGTAACTGCATCCTACCAAACCTCTACCCAAAGTTAAGTATACTCCAAACTTTTTTGAGCCCAGCTCAAACACACTCTTTCTCTTCTAAGAGGCCTTTCCTGAGTTACCTCTAAGCTTAATTTGCCATTCTCTTCCTTTCCTGCCAGTGTACTCTGCATAATTCTAGCCAACCTTCTTCAATTAAACTGTATGTTTTCTGAGATCAGGACCTAGGTCTCTCTCATCTCTGTATATCACAAAGCATCCACTACAGTGTCTAGCACTGTGTAAGAACTCAACTATTACTTGTAGAATAAATGTTTATTCATTTAGTATTGTATTTTTCAAACTTTTCCCCAGAAAATATATCTAGAGAGAATAAAAAGCAAATCTCCTCAGAATTCTATGAAAATGCCCTAAAGCAACCTAATTTAAATGTACATTTTCTTAAGTTTTTGTAAAGTCTATTCCAGGCTAGACGGGCATTTTTTACCCCAGAATACTAATACCTTCCCCACCAAGTTACTTCTTACTAGGGGAATAGGTCTAAGACTTATGAGTACAGAGATGAAGGGAAATAGTGTTAGCAGCACTGGGGAGATGATGCATAACATATAGAAATCATTAAATGAAAGGGAAGTACCTACACAAATTATAAAAACTGGGACTGAAACTAGCAGGAGAAACTTGTGAAAGTGTCTGCTCCCCAAAGGGAATTTAGAAGCAGAATTTAGATGACATGAGAAAAGAACAAGACAAGATTCTAAATAAACCCCAGAATTCAGAAAGAAAATGTTCTCAAAATGTGTATACGAACTGAGCTTGAAAGAGTAATTGTCAGAAATTAATGAGGTAATACAAAGATAAAGGAAGTTTCAACAATACATAAACATAAAGAAAAACCACACATATCCATTAGGTAATAGAAAAATGGATACTTACCTTACGTTAAGCCAGAACATAGCTGAAGTGGACTCCATATACACTAAACTTCCTTGCAAAGTTCTCTTAAACTTTTTCCATTCTCTCCTTCCCTTGTTAAAGACCAACATTATACTGCTTCCTATGCTCAGCTTAGTGAAATTCCAAAGAGACAATGTGTCTCTGATATATGGAAATGCTTTTAATCTGTGAATTTCTATTTTTTTAAAAAAATCACAGAAATTTATCTAGGCTCCAAAGCAACAATGCTAGAAACTTTATATTAACACATTACTAATCTATAATATCAATTATGAGTAGGGGAAAACCCACTAAAATTCAGAATTTTTATATACTTTCAAAAAGAAGTTTATGAAATTTTAAAAATTAACTTGTCTTCTTAAAGTTCTTTTAACTTAAATAACCTATAAAAATTATTCTGAACTTTATTAACTCAGGGGCTGGCAAACTTCTGTAAAGGGTCAATAAGTAAATATTTTAAGCTTTGTGGGCCAAGAGGCAAAACCAAGGATACAATATGGAGGTCTCTGTTGTAACTACTTGACTCTGCTGTTGCAGCAAATTTCCACAAGCCTCAAAATATTATTTTTATTTTTTCAACTACTTACAAGTGTAAAACCATTCCTAATTTACAGGCTATGCAAAAACAGGTGTCAGGCCAAATACTAGTATACTCCGTAGGCCATAAATTGCCAACCTCCTATTCTAGTCTAAGACGTACTTTGAGAAATATCTTCCTATTTTTAAGGAAAAATACATGTTAAAGGAAATGAAAATGGGATATAAAATAGTGTATATAATATGAGTCCAGTATTTGGAGAAAAGATATGTCTATGTGTGTGTCTGTGCATGCACACAAACATACCTACTCATGAAAAAAACATAAAAAGGACCAAAGCAATTGTATCAAAATGTTTACAGTAGAAATGGTAAGTTTTTAGGTACTTCTTTATAAATATTTTTATTTTTCAAATTTTCTAAAATAATCCTATAATTGCTTTATAATTAGAAAAAAATTTCAACCCTAATATTTTACCTAAAATTCTATGATTTAAAATACTGATCTTATACATACCTTTGAGGGTTTGCACCTGATTCTGCTTGAGTACAGAGCTTAAGTAGTGAGGTGATAAAGAGCCACTGAAAAATAGAGATAAGACAAAAAATCTTATAAAAATCTTTATTTTGCTTGTTACAGAACTTAGTCACAAACATAGCTAATTTCTAAAAAAAAAGCCCAAACAATTTTTACCTTATTTTCTTTGTTTAATACTACTCAGTTTAGGAAGAGAATGCCAAAGCAAAAAGAACATAAGATCAAGATTAAATCACAACTATTTGGATGTTCTTAGGCAAAATAATTAATCTTAGTTTCTTCATCTGTAAAATAGGAATAATTAAACCTCCCACATAGAGATGCTCTGCCAATTAAATAAGAAAAAATGCATTTAAAATACTTGGAACAATAAAAACAAAAATAAAATACTTGGAACAATAGCAATACATAATAGTATTTGGTGTTGTATTGAATGCTTAAGTTTGACATTATATCACTATAGGTATTACCACAAAAATTAAAGAGTTTATAAAAACAAATGTTTAAGGAGCACTGAATGATAATGATGCAAAACAGATTAAGTTCCTGATTTTATTAGTAAATATCATTATCACATTGAACTTTCTATATCCATGAAAAGAGACCAGCAATTTCTTTTTAATTCCAAAGATTAAAACATTTTTGGGACAAACTACTTCTGTTTTTTAGAGTTTGTGACAGTGTAACAAATCTATTTTTCTAACTAAATTAAGTCTATTTTCTATTCACAGTTTTATATACACTGTATCTCATTCTCTTCCTCAGAATTACCAATTATGATTTGAAAGGGCCACACAAAAGCAGGTCAGCTGGAACTATCCTTTTGCCAAATAATGTAAAGGAAAAAATGTTTCTAAAAATAGTTAGGTGCCCTAGTCAGTTTGGCTCAGTGGATAGAGCATCAGCCCACAGACTGAAGGGCTCCCGGTTCAATTCCAGTCAAGGGCATGTACCTCAGTTGCAGGCTCAATCCCCCAGCCCTGTTGGGGCCTATGTGGGATGCAACCAATCAATGTGTCTCTCTCTTTTTTTAAATATATTCTATTGATTTTTTACAGAGAGGAAGAGAGAGGAATAGAGAGTTAGAAACATCGATGAGAGAGAAACATCGATCAGCTGCCTCTTGCACACCCCCTACTGGGGATGTGCCCGCAACCAAGGTACATGCCCTTGACCAGAATCGAACCCGGGACCCTTGAGTCCGCAGGCCGACGCTCCATCCACTGAGCCAAACCGGTTTCGGCAATGTGTCTCTCTTACATCAATATTTCTTTCTCTCCTCCCCCCGCCACCCCCCACACACACCCTTACACTCTTTCTCTCTCTTTCTAAAAAAAAAAAAAAAAAAAAAAAATCAATGGAAAAATATCCTCATGTGAGGATTAACAGAAAAAATAAACAAAAATACTAAGTCATGTTTTAAGGTCAAAGATTATAACCTTTATGTTGTCATTGTTTAATCTACCTACCATATTTTTCGGTGTATAAGATGACTTTTTAACCCAGGAAAATCTTATACGCCCAGTTGTCTTATACGCCGGAAAATACGGTATTTTAAGCCATAAATCATTTTTATTTACCTTTAAACATATGATAGAGTTAAAAAATGTAAACATGAAAATGCAACATATCAAAGACACATTGACTGGTTGCCTCCTGCACGCAACCCATCCAGGCCAGGGAAGAATATGCAACTGAGGTACGTGCCTTTGACAGGGAATCAAACCCTCGACCCTTCAATGTGTGAGCTGACGCTATAACCACTCAAGTACACCAGCCAGGGCTCCCATTTAATCTTTAATTTAAAAAATAGCATAGCTAAATAAGACACATAAGTGACCTTCACTGAACTTATCAATTTCTAAATTATCATTTTTTTAACCAGAACATAAGCACCAACATTAACTAATAAAGATATCAACTCCTAAACAATGAAGATATAATCTGATAATTTCTAGATTTCATTCATAAGAATAAACCACTCAGTAGTTCTTGTTACAATGATCCTTTTACCTATTAATATGGTAAATAAGCTTAAATTCTCTAAGAGTATCCTAGATAATAAAAGGCTAATATGCAAATCAACTGAACGGTGGAACGACCGGTTGCTATGATGCGCAATAACCACCAGGGGGCAGATGCACAACGCAGGAGCTGCCCCCTGGTGGTCAGTGCGCTCCCACAAGGGGAGCGCCACTCAGCCAGAAGTCCTGAGCCAGGCTCACAGCTGGCAAGTGCAGTGGCAGTGGCGGGAGCCTCTCCCACCTCTGTGGCAGCACTAAGGATGTCCAACTGCCGGCTTAGGCCCACTCCCTAAGCCATCAGTTGGACATCCCCCAAGGGCTCCCGGACTGCGAGAGGGCGCAGGCCGGGCTGAGGGACCCTCCCTGCGTGCACGAATTTCGTGCACCAGGCCTCTAGTATGTACATAAATTTCAGCATTAGCCTTACTTATTTTTTTACTGTATTTCAGCTACCTCTAAAAGCTATCTAATAATATTTTAAGAAACTAGGATATGAAGTGGTGATAACTGTTGCAGCTGGGAGTTCATTATAACTTTCTCCCTAGTTTTTTGTATGTTTGAAAATTTTCACTTATTACTTTAATTAAAACTTTTAAATTTTTTCCAAAAATCACATTAACCATTACAGAAACTCTTAAAAATATCTTGACAAAATCTGGCATTTTTAACACAAATGAATGTACATTAATAGAATGCAAAAAGATTCTGAAGGCTTCTCTAGAAAAAGGAAACAAAATCAGATTTAAGGAAGTCATATCATTTTCAGATGCAATTTAAAATGGGAAAGCTATAAGACCAATAGGAGTCACTGAGTTTGAAAGCAAAAGGCAAGGAAATACATTACAACTGTACTTACCTGCAAAATCAAAACAAAATGTTACAATTACAATCACCTTATTTAAACATCTTTAAATATACCTTTAATTTCCCACATCATTAGGTCAGCATTAGTATTGCAGACAATTAAAATGATTTAGCCTTTTGTAACTAATATCATATTTTAGAGTTTAGTTATAATATATTCAGTACTGACTACGTTTTCCAGAATTTATGTTCTTAACTATCCAATATCCTGTTTCCTAATAACACAAGTTAGACTATAAGTAAAACTGCCTTACGCTAATGTCTTATCCATAAATAATTGTCAATAAAAAAACGCCAAACCCCTACAACTTTGTTGAGTTTCTCCATCTCATACAGGAAAATCTTATAAAGCACCATTGATACTTATATGGAAGATCCCGTACCTTTCTGGAGATGTTAATGCTGAAGGGAAAGGTTGCTTCTTCAGTGCTTGCATAAGGTTAGGTTTATATTCTGGATCAACACACCATAAGGAACCTTTCCCATTAACCTAGAATAAAATACACAAGAATTAATAACTTGGAACTTTAATCTGTGAAAATGATATAACCCCTAAATTATACGGTGACCAGCATGGAGGGCTATACAAAGAGGCCCTCCACACTTTCAGATGTCAATAAGTGTTAGCCATTATTATTGTTACTGAAAACTCAAAAAGAAAGTTTCTTTGCAGCATCATAGGGAATACTTTAGGGAATATGATATTAAGTGAGGCATCAAAGAATAATTCCTATTTTTTAATGGCATTAACAGCAAACAATTTAATGAAGATCTAGCGAATTTCTCAAAGAGTAGTAAGTTGGTGACACGGGTATGGAAAAGACTCTTGTAAAAAATTATAAAAGCTCTGGTTGGGTGGTTCAGTTTGTTGTTGCGTCATCCTATACACCAAAAGGTCTTGAGTTCGATTCTCAGTCAAGGCATATACCTAGGTTGCAGTTTTGATCCCTGGTCAGGGTGCATACAGGAGGCAACAGATCAATGTTTCTTTTTCACATCTATGTCTGTCTGTCTGTCTCTCTCCACCCCCCTTTCTTTCTCGCAATATATCCTCTGGTGAGTATTAAGTATACACATGCGCACACACACACATACGAAAGAAGCATTAATTTGCCGAAACCGGTTTGGCTCAGTGGATAGAGCGTTGGCCTGCGGACTCAAGGGTCCCAGGTTCGATTCCGGTCAAGGGCATGTACCTTGGTTGCGGGCACATCCCCAGTAGGGGGTGTGCAAGAGGCAGCTGATCGATGTTTCTCTCTCATCGATGTTTCTAACTCTATCCCTCTCTCTTTCTCTCTGTAAAAAATCAATAAAATATATTAAAAAAAAAAAAAAGAAGCATTAATTCCTTCCCTTAAGATGGTTAAGTTTCAACATTTGAGGGACTTCTGGATAATATGGCTGGCAATGGGCACACAAGCTCGAGGCCATTAAAATAATCAATGTCAATGGAATCTAAAAATAATGGAATTTGTAGGGTTCTGGAAACTAGCGAATCTATAAATAAAAGTGTCTACTAAATTACAAATGGAAGGTGCCTGAAAGAAAGGCTTACTTGATTCACTGTTCCCATAGTAAGAAGGACCAGCTTATGAAGAAGGTAAGTGAACAAGATACCTGAAGAACCTCTCTAATATTATCTAACATGCAGGGGAAAGGCCAGGCTATGAGGTAACTCCTTTGAATAGGTTTGAAGATGATGCATATTTTACCTCGCTCCTTTTTTTTTTTTTAATATATTTTAATTGATTTCAGAGAGGAAGGGAGAGGGAGAGAGAGATAGAAACATCAATGATGAGAGGGAATCATTCATTGATTGGCTGCCTCCTGCATGCCCCACACTGGGGATCGAACCCGCAACCCAGGCATGTGCCCTTGGCCGGAACAGAACCTGGGACCCTTCAGTCCACAGGCCG
Source organism: Cnephaeus nilssonii (assembly GCF_951640355.1). NCBI lineage: Eukaryota > Metazoa > Chordata > Mammalia > Chiroptera > Vespertilionidae > Cnephaeus > Cnephaeus nilssonii. Next base: position 26,021,122 of record NC_137086.1, on the reverse strand, counting down.
ATGCTCTATTCATTGAGCCAAACAGGCTAGGGCACCTCACTCCTTCTTAAATTATACTACATATTAGTAGATTAAGGAATCAAAACAGTCCTGCTATAATTAAACCTGCTTTATGTGGTTTCCCAAAATTATTTGACACAGAACCTCTTTATCCCAGGTAACATTTAAGAAGTTAGTGTTCTGTGGAATGCTGGTGAGAAAAACTGATGTAATTAGTGAACTCTTATAGAATACTAGAGGCCCGGTGCACAAAATTCGTGCACGGGGGGGGGGGGGGGACGGGATGTCCCTCAGCCCAGCCTGCACCCTCTCCAATCTGGGACATCCCTCTCACAATCCAGGACTGCTGGCTCCCAATTGCTCGCCTGACTGCCTTCCTGATTGCCCCTAACCACTTCTGCCTGCCAGCCTGATCACCCCCTAATCACTCCCCTGCCAGCCTGATTGATGCCTAACTGCTCCCCTGCCAGCCTGTTTGCCCCTAACTTCCCTCCCCTTCAGGCCTGGTCACTCCTAACTGCCCTCCCCTGCAGGCCTGGTCCCCCCCAACTGGTCTCCCCTAGAGGCCTGGGTCCCGCCCAACTGCCCTTCCCTGCAGGCCCGGTCACCCCCAACTTCCCTCCTCTGCCAGCCTGGTCACCCCTAACTGCCCTCCCCTGCGGGCCTAATCGCCCACAACTGCCCTCCCTTGCAGGCCTGGTCCTTCCCAACTGCCCTCCCCGGCTGGCCATCTTGTGGTGGCCATCATGTGTCCACATGGGGCAGGATCTTTGACCACATGGGGGCAGCCATCTTGTGTGTTGGAGTGATGGTCAATCTGCATATTACCCTTTTATTAGATAGGATAGAGGCCTGGTGCATGGGTGGGGGCCAGCTGGTTTGCCCTGAAGGGTGTCCTGCATCAGGGTGGGGGTTCCCTTGGGGCATGGGGTGGCCTGGGCGAAGGGCCTGTGGTGGTTTGCAGGCCACCCACGCGCCCCCCACCCCACCCCCCAGCGACCCAAGCGGAGGCCCTGGTATCTGGGATTTATGTATCTTCTACAATTGAAACTTTGTAGCCTGGAGCAGAGCCAAGCCTCCTGCTTGCTCCATGGCGGCAGCCATTTCTGTTGAGATTTATGTATCGTCTATAATTGAAACTTTGTAGCCTGGAGTGGAGGCCTAGGCCAGCCAGGGCTGCAGAAGCTTGGCTTCCTCCATCACCAGGGGCAACCCTGGCCTCCTGCTCTTCCAGCTCCGTGGCTGCTGCCATTTCTGTTGGAATTTATTTACCTTCTATAATTGAAACTTTGTAGCACTGAGTGGAGGTCTAGGCCGGCAAGGGCAGGCGGAAAGCTTAGCTTCCTCCATTGCCGGGGAAACCCAAGCCTCCCTCCTGCTCTCTGTGGCTGCAGCCATCTTGGTTGGGTTTATGTGCATATTTTGCTCCTGATTGGCTGGTGGGCATGGCTTGTGGGTGTCGCGGAGGTACGGTCAATTTGCATATTACTCTTTTATTAGATAGGATACTTTCCAAATATTAACAGGAAAAAAACTATAAACATTGACTATACCATGAAGAAAAATTAATTCCCTTTTAAAGATCACAATTTTGGACTCCAACACAAAAATAAAATAAAAATGAACAATCTCACAACAAAGTTCTCCGACCACTTGGAAATTTATAACCATTCTTGGATTAAAAAGCTATCCAAACTAAAATTACAGATTATCTAGTATCTAAAGGGTATAAGAAACATTGTTGTATCAAAACTAAGCAGATGTGGCCCTAGCTGAACTTAAAGGCAATTTTATATCCTCACTTTCATTCTTTTTTTTTTTTAAATATAATTTATTGATTTTTTTTTAGAGAGGAAGGGAGAGAGATAGAGAGTTAGAAACATTGATGAGAGAGAAACATCAATCAGCTGCCTCCTGCATACCCCCTACTGGGGATGTGCCCGCAACCAAGGTACATGCCCTTGACCGGAATCAAACCTGGGACCCTTGAGTCCGCAGGCCGACGCTCTATCCACTGAGCCAAACCGGTTAGGGCAACACTTTCATTCTTAACCCTTTGCACTCGCTTGCTTTTTTCTCAATTCCTTTATTCTAATGCTAACCGTGTCGAGTCACACTCGACATCCGAGTGCAAAAGGTTAAACAAGAACTGCAATATTTGAAACAAGCTTTTGTCACATCTACAGGGGAAAAATAAAAAAGAAAAGTATGTAATATTCTATAATGTAAATATATTATATAAAATCATATAAAAATTGATAAATATATAAACTAAAAATTAGGAAAAAGAATAGAGTCCTACATAATAAAAGGGTAATATGCAAATAGACTGAACGCAGAACTGAACAACCAATCAAAGCGTAATATGCTAATGATATGCTAAGGCTGCTCAACTGCTCGCTATGACGTGCACTGACCACCAGGGGGCAGACAGTTGACCAGTTGCTATGACGTGCACTTCCCAGCAGGGGGCAGATGCTCCGACCGGTAGCTTGCTGCTGGGGTCCAGCTTATCGGGACTGAACGAGACAGGCCGGAAACACCCTGGAGCCCTCCATGGTCCCTCCCCAGCTGGCCAACCTCCTGCGTCCCTCCCCAGCCCCGATCGTGCACCAGTGGGGTCCCTCGGCCTGGCCTGAACCTTCTCACAATCCGGGACCCCTCGGGGGATGTCAGAGAGCCGGTTTCAGCTCGATCCTGCAGGTCACTCCCCTTTGGAGGGCACCAGACGCAGGGCTCATGGCGGCGAGTGCTGCTGTGGCAGCGTGAGCCGATCAGGACTGATTGGGCACAAGCCAGCGGCAGGCACAGTGGGGCCAGGATGAGTGGGAGCAGCAAGTAGGAGCTGTAGGCAGCATTGGACTGCCGGTTTCGGCCTGTTACCTGCAGGCCACTCAGAGGGACCCCACCCATGCACGAATTCGTGCACCAGGCCTCTAGTTGATAAATAAACTCAAGAGTTTTTTAAAAACCATCAGTATCCCATACACACTAGTTGAGCTAGTCAAATGAAATAACTGAAGGGCCCTGGCCAGATAGTTCTGTTGAAACATCATCCTGATGTATATCAAGATTGTGGGTTCAATCCCAGGTAGGGGCACATGCAGGAGTCAAACAATGTATAGATGAATGGGTGGAGCAACAAAGCAATGCCTGTCTGTCTGTCTCTCTCCCTAATCAATGAATAAAAATTTTTTAAAAAAGGAAATACTGAAGGACTTTAGGAACTGTCATATCACCCATTAACTCTTCCTTCAAGATAATCTTTCCTATTTCCTTAGCTGAACATCCCTACCTACACATCCTGAACAGAAGCTCGACTACAAGCATATTTCTACAAATGTATCACATTCACAAACAGTCCATTGCCACTGGACTTCCTCCTTCTGCCATGCAAGGAGGAAGTCCAGTGGCAATCTCATCCCACTTCCCCAAAGCTAAACACCATTTGTACAGTGATTAAGGCAAGCCTTGGAATCAGACTGCTTACTTTAGAAACTGGTTCTATCACTTAACAGCTGTGTAACCTTTAGAAAAATGTCTATGTTCTCTGTGTATAAGTGTGCTCAAAATATCTCTATATAAATTGTACCTACTTCAAGAATTACTTTATTTTAAGTTAATTCGTGTAAAGTGCTTAGAATACTGCCAGACATTCAACCACTCAACAAATGTTGGCTACTAGGTATTTTTCTCCACAAATGTAAAAAATCATTTATAAGTATAACCTGTCCTCTCTCCTACCATATGATGTTCAAAACTTCCTCAGAACCTCAGAACTAACTCAGGAGATGAGTTAGTGAAATTCAAACTATTAATTTCTGTTAACCCTTTCTTTGATTTACATGAACAATTACTTAGACAACAATAAAATTTACATGTTTTCTGTTCCCCTGCTCCTTGTTATTTATATAAAATCTTATATAATATAAGCTATTATAATTGCTGAAGATTTGATGTGATGAATTCTAGAGTGCTTCCATTTCCCTAAATCTTTTTCAAGGTAATATTAATCTATTACTGAGGCTCTTTTATCTTTGAATATCATGTCATAATTATTATGGCAGAATGGCACGAAAGAATACTTCTACAGGTTTTAAAAACTGAGGTCCTGCCCTAGCCGGTTTGGCTCAGAGGATAGAGCGTTGGCCTGCGGACCGAAGGGACTCAAGTTCAATTCCAGTCAAAGACACATACCTCATTGCAGGCTCCTCCCCGCCCGAGGGCTTGTGCAAGAGGCAACCAATCGATATGTTTCTCTCCCAATATTGCTCTGTCTTTCCCTCTCCCACTATCTAAAAACCAATGGAAAAATATCTTCCAGTGAGGATTAAAAACACACAAAAAACTGAGGTCCTAAAAAACAAAACAAAAAAACACTGAGGTCCTAAACAGTGATTCTTGATTGGCTATGTGATAATGAACAAATCATATCTCTAAGAGTCAGTCCTCTCATGCATAATTTATCTATAAAAAAGAAAACCAGGGCATCACTAAGTTGTGATGACATTCAAAGAAGGTAATTCATATGTAAGTGACAGAGATAAAAAATAAGTTAATACTAGGATATTCTGAAATTGGCATATGTACAGAGAGATTGTATTGTTTAATAACAGTATATTCTTATTCCTTTACTTCTAAGAGATGAGGGAGTTTTAAAAAACAGTAAGAACAAAAGTCAATTAATTCCAGCCCGGCTGGTGTGGCTCAGTAGTTGAGCATTGACTCATGAACCAGAAGGTCATGGTTCAACTCCTGGTCAGGGCATATGCCCGGGTTTCAGGCTTGATCCCCAGTAGGGGGCATGCAAGAGGCAGCCAGTCAATGATTCTCATCACTGATGTTTCTATCTCTATCTCCTACTCCTTTCCTCCCTGAAATCAATTTTTTAAAAAGTCAGTTAATTTGGAATAAGAAACAAAGTCAGGTAGTAAATAACAAGGGCTAAACTAAATTTAGAAGGGAAAAAAAGCCCTTGTCTGAGGAAAGGTAGGTAATTGATGTAAGGCAGTGTCTAGCATCCTAGCAACTTAAATACATAGGAAAAGAAAAACCATGGGTGTCCTAATTACACTGTAATATAGAAAGAAATATACCATATATAAGGTAAAACTGTTTTTGCTTTCAGTGGCAAGATACCACATGAACTATGCTAAACAAATAGTTGAAATTTTGGGGGTTTTCCCAAAGGAAGTTAAGTTTTACAAATATGCTTTTAGATTAAATGATGGAACTTCTTAAATATATATTCAGTCACTTGGCCCAAATAATGTTTTGATGGGGAAACAAAATTATAAAATGTTAGCACCCACAAAATGCTTTGCCCCCAAACCATTCCAGTTTCATAGAGAAAAGATATACGTAAATTGTTTTTCATATATTTACTAAGACAATTATTTTAATAATTCTAGCTATGTTCTATCTTGATATTTCTGAGATTACACTCCTATAAACCATTTAGTTTAAGTCTACTTTTCAAATTCTATTGTGAGAGAATTGCAAATTGTTTTGATAATGGTAGAATTGCTATTTCCTTGAAATAGCAAATTAGAAGAACTGGTACTGAAAACTTGAAGTTCAGGGCAGTTAAGTATCTTGAATAAGGTCTCCAAATAACAGTCTGGTTTATGTTACCATGGCAGCACTTCCTTTCACTGAGTCTGTTCATGAACTATCAGTAACAAGAGATAAAACTATGTATTTGCTAATCTATGTTTTAGAGTCTACAGGAAAAAGGAACTTATTTTTAACTAACTCACTTCTTAAAAACTTTGCCTCTTCATTATTGTGCTTAGATGATAGAACACAAATAATAAAGAGCTTTAGAAGTTAAAAATTGATTTTAACTAAATTTACATAGAACAAGATAAATCTTTTGTGCAATGGAAACAGGAAATGTGTAGTCTCTCATACACTATTATGCATTTGGAAACGCTAAGGCTTTTGGACTTATTTGGTAGAGAAGGATGAAGGTTCTGAAGAAATGACCCAAATTTTAAAAAGATTTATTTTAATGGAAGTTGTAAATAATAGACAGGGAGAAGAGGCAATGTTCATTATTCCTGAGATGTTTTTAAGTACTTGCCCCATACATTTTAGTAGAGTTCCTCCTCTTGACTACCTTTTCAGTGGTTTTTAGAACCACTGAATTAAAAAGAATTAACAAATTAAAAATGGTATTCATATCTCTTGCTTATAGCATGAACTTTTATAGTAGTTAGCATGATTTCTCCCCCTGAGATTCAGTTATTGAAATATGTCATCATCATGCAAATGTAAATTATACTAAGCCAGGTAAAATGTCAAATTTCATATTTCCCAGCTAAAATCCCAGTTATAATATTTTAGTTTGGCTTTATAAAAACGTAAAAAGTAGATATAAGGCTTGGATGCTAATATTTAAAACATAAAAACAAAAACAGAACAACCACAAAAAACCATGTCTAACTTTTATAATTACCACTTTGTAGTCTGACCTGGACATTGCTATCTTGCCTTTTTCTTTTTAAATTAATCCTCATCCGAGGACATATTTTTATTGATTTTTAGGGAGAGTGGAAGGGAGAGAGAGAAACAATGATGTGAGAGAAACATCAATTGGCCGTCTCCCACATGCGCCCTAACCAGGGATTGAATCAGAAACTTCGTGCCCTGACCCGGAATCGAATTCACAACCTTTTTTGGTGTACAGACAACACTCCACCCAACTGAGCCATCTGGCCAGGGCCATCTTGCCTTCTTTTTTAGATTATCATCTCTACTTAATGATCAGTCATCAGAAAAGTGCTGTGAAGGTTGCCAAATTTATTTCCAACATTTAATGGAAGTAAGTACAACCTATTTGCCTTCTGCAGATTAGAAGTGAAATACTGCCCTTCTGAGGCATTGATTTTAAGAAGTATTTCATAAATTAAAAAATCCATAAACCTTCCTAATCCTACTTAAATGTGTCACTTTTCTGCATCCAAATTTCAGACACTTAAGCAAAGTGGTCTATTAAGTTTTGTGATCATCATCACCTATGATTTCCTTTCCTTCCACCCTAACTTGTGGTGATAGCCTGATAATTTTGTCCCAATATATAACAATTTCTATATTTATCCTCATATTCCTTATTATCTCATAGCAGGATTTTTTTCTCTTTATCACTTTCCCTGTACTCTGGACTCTATGCTTCCTGTTTGCTAGCTCTTACTTCTAATTCCTTTCTTTCTCTGAGCATTCAAAAACACTCAGGTTAATTATACAAATAATGCACACATTTAAAATTTATAGACAAGAACAAGTCCCTTTTGATCATTACCACAAGTCATACCATATTGAACACATTATTCTACAACTTTTATTACAAATAATACCACAGTGAATATTCTCATATACATTGCCTTGCATTCAAGTATGAATGTTACTCTAGGGGAGAAATCAGAATCTGATCCACTAGATCAAAGGATAAGCACATTTTTTGTCATAATAATTTTTCAAATTGCCTTCAAGTATGATCATATTAATTTATACTCCTTTGTAATCAAATGTGTGAAACTATTGATATTGATTTATTTCCCATGTTGTCCTCATCTAATTTGATACTATCAAACATTTAAAACTTTTTACATTCTAATAGGTAAAAGTGGTCTTTTGTTCTTTTAACATGTCTGTCCCTGATTACTAGTGAGAATGAATATCTTTGCATATGTTTATGAGCCATTTGTATTTCCTCTTATGAACTGCCTGTTCATATTCTTGCCCATTTTTCTATTAGGTTTTATTTTCCTTACTAGAGGCCTGGTGCACGAAATTTGTACACAGGTACGGTCCCTAGGCCTGGACGGTGATCGAAGGGTGAGCATCTGGTGTGGAAGGGCAGGTCCCAGCTGACCTCTGTGCCCTGAGCAGACCCTGGGCTCCCATGTGCCTGAGTCACGGTGCTCGAGTCCCCACACGAAGATGCAGTGAGCGTGGCCGGACACCGTGGGCCAGGGCGCAGTGTGGGCCTCTGGGCCGCCCAGCGGCACCGCACGAAAGACAGGCAGGCAGCGCGCTCTCTCCCGGCCAGCCTCACAGACCAACTCCTGTGCGAACCCACAGGGAGCCCCCGACCGGCCCCTGTGGTCCCAGGAGCTGCAGCCTGGCTTACCCAAAAGAGGCCGTGCAGGTGCAGGGTGGGCTCCTTGCAGGCGCCCGGCACCTGAGTGCGGGGGCTTCCCCGGCATGTGAGCCCTGGCGTCCCAGAAGAGGGTAGCAGGGAGAGTGAGAGCAAGCTTGGCAGACACCCTGCATTCTCACTGCACCTCCATCCCCATCACCCCCGCCCCCACGTAGCCAGCAAGAGGTCGTAGTGCGTCTCCAACACCCACAATGTTCTGCGCTGCCCCCTGGTGGTCAGCACACGTCATAGCGAGTGGTTGAACTCCCGGTTGAATGACCACCCGAGGGGACAATTTGCATATTAGGCTTTTATTATATAAGGATTGAATTATGAGTCCCTTATATATAATGGTGTGCTGCTGACTGTAAACATCTCATCAACTTCACATTTAATGTTGGTAGCTTGAAACTGGCCATGACAGAAATATTTGTATCATGGATATCTGCAAAAGCTACATCCCCACCCCCACCCAATTGTAAACATTTACCACCAGCACACCACTACTTATATATTTTGACCCTAATCTTTTGTCTCAATGAATTCTTCTTAGTAAATCATTTCCAAGTTTTCTGCAACATTTGACACTATTGCTCATACACACTTAACTCAACTGCCTTGGTTTCCATTACACCCTTCTTTTCTTAGATTCTTCTACTGAAAATCAATGCTGACTTACACACTTAGAGCTTTAATTCCACAACATCACCACTATTCCTGTAGCTTATTTCTAGATACCTAGTAGATAGTTCAACTTTTATGTCCCACCGTAAGTGTAAACACAAACTAGAAAAGAATTAAGTGATATAATTAAAAACTAAACTCTAACAAAGCACATGGGAAAAGACTTACTAACAATTTCCAACACTTTAAGTCACCTGAAAGGAAAGTTAGACTGGGGCTGGGGGAATCTGCTTCCAAGATGGCTATTGACATAGGGTCTCATTTCCTTGTCACATGAGCCTCTCCATAGGGCCACTTATTAAGTGTCTTTAGGATATGGCAGCTGGCTTCCCATAGAACCAGTTATGCAAGAGCCCAAAATGGAAGCCATGTTTTTTATAATCTAGTCCAGTGATGGCGAATCTATGACACGCGTGTCAGCACTGACACGCGTAGCCATTTCTGATGACAGGCGACCGCTGAGGTGGCACATGCCGAGGATGAAACATTTGCAAAATAATGTTTTTTCCTCAAAGTGACACACTACCTGAGTTATGCTCAGTTTTTTGGCGAAGTTTGACACACCAAGCTCAAAAGGTTGCCCATCAGTGATCTAGTCTCTGAAAAGGCAAACTCCCTAATTTCCACAATATCCTCTTGGTTACACAAGTCAGCCGTATTCGGTATTAGAGTAGACTCTAGAAAGCAGGGCTCATTTGGGGGCTATCTCAGAGGCTAACTATAACAGAGATTGATCCTTTGAAATTATTGAGGCTCTTTTAATGGCCTAATACATAGTTGGTCTTTATAAATATTCCATGTATATAGTACAGAATATGAGACAGCAATTTGTTACATGGCAATAAATAACCAATACAACCTCCTCTACGTTAGCTATAAGATGATGATATGTCCTAATGTCTTGCTACTTAGGGTGTGTCCATGGGCTAGCAACTGGTAGCTTGTTAGAAATAAAAGCCTCATTCTCCATTCTAGATTTGAATCATAATCTGCAATTTAAAAGATCCTTCTACATTTAAGTTTGAGCAGCACTATCCCAGAAAATCCTTCAATCACCTAAAAATATAATTACTTACTCTTTTTACTTTTATTTCACATAAGAATAGACTTCTGCTGCCAGTTAGGGAATAGTAAGTAAGCTATAAGAGAACATTACTCCCAGCCTAATTTAAAAAAAAAAAAACAAACTCAAAATAATCTACAAAATCATAATTTTTTATGAGTCCATCTGAGAGCTAAAACGGCAAGACAACTGAAGGAACTGAATTCTAAACTGTGATAGGGACCTGTCAGGAGAGATGGAATATGTGGACTGTTTTAATGGAACATGTGAACTGTTTTACCATTGGCAGAGCATGAAAGAAGTGGCAGTCATAAATAAGGTAAGAAAAAACTACTCAAAATTTAACAAATTCTTAAAAGCCAAGTGTGAGCTAGCAAGATAAGTTAGCATCCTTGGCATTCCCAGGCAGGAAAGAGTCTTCATCCACTAGCCAGTATTTTTCCATGAACCTCCATCCTATGCTCCAGAAAAAGACTGTGCGCAGGGCAGGAGACGTAAAAGAGACACCCTTGGAAATGAAGATAGATATATAGAATCCAGCAAGACAAACCTCATCCATGCTACTGGTCCTGAATGACCGTAAGGTGAGATCAGGTATCGCTGTGGGACAGGCACACAACCTTTATATATTTTGGACAAAGCTCCAAAATTAAGCAAAAGCTGTCTGCTACTGAGAGAGAGAAACAAAATACCCTACCCACCTCAGTCCCAGGCAAAGGATGGCTGCTGCTAGAAGAGAAGTACAAAACCAAGTTATCCTCATACTTCAATGATACTAGGCAATGTGCCATGTGTCATTAGAAGGGCAGAAAATCTGCTCATGCCCAGATCCCCCAATGCCACAAAGCACAAATATGCTACACTGAGAAAAGAAATGGTCACTCACTTGTACATAAGACATCCCACTGATATTAGCCAGTTTACCTACCATAATGGGAATAAGCAGGAAGCTTGCCTGAGCTCCAGAACAATGCTGTCCAGTACGACTTTTTACAGTAACAGAAATATTCTATATCTATGCTGTCCAATATACCAACCACTAGCCACATGTAGATAGTTGGCTAGTGATGAATGCAGCTCTAGACTCCACTCTGAATAGATGGGAGAAACTGTCTGCTCCTGGAGGAGGCATGAAAAACCCAACTCATGAGTCAGAAGCATTCATAGGCCTGCTAAGACTAAAATGGGAACAGAAGAACTAAAAAACCCACGTTAAAAAGCCTTGCACCGCCCTAGCTGGTTTGACTCAGTGGATAGAACATAGAAGATAGAAGGGTCTGGGGTTCGATTCCAGTCAAGGGCACATGCCCGGGTTACAGGCTCGATCCCCACTAGGGGGCGTACAGGAGGCAGCCGATCAATGATTCTCATCATTGATGTTTTTCTCTCTCCCTTCCTCTCTGAAATCAATAAAACTATATATTTTTTAAAAAGGCATAGTAGCTGTCATTTTTTTAAAAAGCCATGCACCAAGTGATAATAACAATCTATTCCTATGGGAGGGGCAAGAGCATGAAAAGAAATGTCCAAACTCCCCTCTGGCCCCCAAATGTGGCACAAGCTGAAAGATGAAGGTAAAGTAGAAACACTGAGAAAAATCATCTGATACTCCAGTTCTCACACTAAGCACAAAGTATTGGCAGTTCATCTCTGAGGAATCTGAAGCCTGTGGTATGCTGAAGGTAACTATGACAACCACAAAACCCAATCCCAGTTCAATTATTAACTAGATTGACCAATACCTGTTCACACTAACAACCTAACAAAAGTAGAGGCATTGTCTACTTCTGGGCAGAAATATTATTTACCTCAGTCTCTACCAATCTCTTACACTGAAATTCAATCCAAAATTATGAAACACACACAAAAAAACAAGAGACAAAACAGTCAACAAAACCAGACCCAGAGATGGACCAGATATTGAAATTATCGGACAGATACCACAACTATGACTAATTTATTTATAGATCTAGTCGGAAATTTTAGCAGAGAGATGGAGAATATTTTTAAAAGGTAAGTACAAATGCTAGAAATAAAAAATGTGACAAATTACTTGTCAGGCTTATCAGCAGAATGAACACAACAGAAGAAAAAGTGAACCTGTATAAAGTGCAACAGAAATTATCCAAACTGAAATAAAGGGGGGAAAAATAGAAAAAGGGGCATAGCAACTAAGAGGTGAGACAATAGCAAATGGTCTAACATATTTTTACTTAGAGCCTCAGAAGTAGAAAGTGAGCCAAAAGAAATATTTGAAGAGACAATAAGCAAAATTTTTCTAAACGTAATGAAGAAAAACAAACCACAGATCCAAGAACCTCTGAAAAACCAAAGCAGGATAAAAATAAAGAAAAACACAACTAAGTACATCATAGGCAAACTACTGAAGAGTAGTGATAAAGAAAAGAATCCTAGAGGGTAAATAACTGGAGTGGGTTCCACCACATCTCTCGGAGAGGCACTGCTGGGGGCATGGAGGCTCTGCCAGGCACTGATTTTGATGGGTTCCAGCAACAGGGAGGACAGGATGGAGGAGATGTGGGACTGATGGCCTGCTGGGAACAGGACTTCTATAAGGACAAATATGTCTGGAAGGCTGTGATCAAGGCCATTTTTGCTGGCTATCAGTGGGGTCTCCAGAACCAGAGGGAGCACATAGCTCTTCTTAAAATTGAAGGTGTTTATGCTCGAGATGAAACAGAATTCTATCTAGGCAAGAGATGTGTTTATGTGTACAAAGCAAAAAACAACACAGTGACTCCTGGTGGCAAACCAAACAAAACTAGAGTAATCTGGGGAAAGGTAACTCGTGCTCATGGAAACTCTGGAATGGTTCGTGCTAAATTCTGAAGCAACCTTCCTGCTAAGGCCATTGGACACAGAATCCGTGTAATGCTGTACCCCTCAAGGAAACTTACTGAAAATAAATAAAATGGATTTGTTTTCCTGTGGGGGGAAGGGGGAAGAATCCTAAAGACAGACAGCTAAAAAAGAAACTTAACAGAGGAACAAAGATAAGAAGGCAGTAGACTTCTCATTAGAAACTATGCAAGCCAAAAGACAAGAGAACATCTTTAAAGTACAGTAGTTTCCCCTTATCTGTGATTTTACTTTCCACAGTTTCAGTTACTTGCAGTTAACTGCAGTCCAAAAATATTCAATTTCCCCAACCATTGATATCATCTGCTCTTGACATCGAACTATAGAGATTGTCATGGTTCAATGATCCAGGATCACCTAAAGCAGGTGATCCTTCTCTGATGTATGGTCAGAAGGTCAACAGTAGCCTAGCGCTAAGTCACAATGCCTACACCATTTATCTCACTTCATCTAATCCTGTAGGCATTTCATTCACAAAATAAAGGTGATTACAGTAGAGTAAGATATTTCAAGAGAGAAAAAGAGAGGCCATACTCACATAACTTTTATTACAATATATTGTTGCAATTGTTCTATTTTATTGTCAGTCATTGTTATAATCTATTACTGTGCCTAATTTATAAAATTAAACTTTATCATAAGTATGGATGTATAGAAAAAAATAGTATATTCATATATATAGAGTTCCATACTGCCTGCATCCACTGGAGGTCTTGAAACATACCTCAGCAGATAAGGAGGGGACTACTATACTTAAAGAAAGAAAACTGCCAACCTAGAATTCTATAGCCCTCCTCCATAAAACGGTTGAAAAACATATTTCATTGCTAGTGGACCTGAACTACAAGAAATGCTATATAAACTTCTCCAAGAAAAAAAAAAAAAAGATCCAGATAAGACATCATGGAGGATTAGTCAAGTTTTTCTGTAAAAGTCAAGATAATAAATAAAATGACATACTATTTGAAGGTAGAATGTGATAAAGATAGATATAGATACCTCTCTCTCTCTCTCTCTCTCTCTCTCTCTCTCTCTCTCTCTATATATATATATATATATATATATATATATATAATATATATACACACTAAAATTTTGTATAATAAATCACTAAAAAATTTAATAGTTTATAAGCCAATAGTAGAGATAAAATTGAATCATAAAAAATATTCAATCCAAAAGGCAGAAAAGTGCGGAAAAGGGAATAAAAACAGACCATAAACAGAAAACAAATAGCACAGTAATAGATTTAAATTCAACTATATCAATTGCGTTGCTATAAATGGTCTACATTCCAATTAATGGTTGCAAGACTACATAAATAAGAATAATATACTGATACAGTGATGGAAAAACACTATAGAAACTAATAGAAAATTGGAACATTAAAAACCTAATTTATGTACCTATGGTAGACTGAAAGCAAATGATGAATATAATTAAGATCAAGCTGAAGTAATCTGACTTGGCTATTTTTGTCTTCCTTTGATTTCCCCATATTTTAAAGTCTCAAAGTTAACTCTCCCCAACCTCCCCAAATATAGCAATGTTCATAACACTGACCTTGCCATGGCTTCTTTCCACTTTCTGAAAACATTTATTCAGGGACAGATTATGTCGAACAGAATTCTTCCAGCCTGTTGGTGCAGTAGCAAAATATGGGAAGCGGTCCAGAATCCAGCTATAAATTTCTTTGACAGGCAGACATTTATTTGGAGAGTGCTCTATAGCCATATAAATGAGAAGACTAAAAGAGTATGGGGGCTTTGAAGTTGCTGATTTTTTTTCTGGGTTCTGGTAGCAAGATGGTCCTAAAGATGGCATATCATCTCCCTCTATGTCATACAAAGGACTAACAATTGGAAGACCCTCACTTCCGAAGCTGAAGTTTGTTAGAAGATTAGTACTTTCATGAAGCCAGTTCAAGTTTGTGAGTTCATCATCTGCTGATTCACAGTCCATTAGAGTGGCCTTTGGCCTGGCAGCATCAACAGCTTCAGGCAAGCTTCCCATTTTGTAAATCTGGCTTAATCCTGCAACCTTTTCAGCTCCTGGAGTTTCAGCTCTCTTTTCTGGAGTCATTCCAATTATTGGACCCATTTACTCTTATAGTTCTGCAACAAAGGAAATAATTATCATTCAATGTAATGCTTAAGATTCTTAGGCTCATGAAAAAATAAAATATATATTTAAATATCCCCAAATCAGAGAAATTTTGCAATTATCCCACATAATATTTAAGCATACTAGTTGTATAATTAAAATTTACAACATGAGAAAGAGAACTTCATATTATTTGATATGGCTGTAAATAATGCAGCATTATAATACCATATTGTATGAGTGATATAAACAAAATTAAATAATGTATTTTGAGTAATTAAACAATATTCCATATAAGCCCTTTCCTGAAATTTAAAATATTTATTATAAAGAGAGAAACCATTTCTCATATTTTTACATTATATAATACTATAACAATAACATTTCTTATTCATTATCAGTAAAATTATATTTATGTTATTTCTTTTGTAAATTCCAGTGTTTTTACATCTGCATTCTATATAATATTATCAAATACTGAGACTGTAAGGCTGACATTCTCTTAATAAAGTTTGAAGTGTTACTATATTTTCAAAGAGAAAAAAACATTTCTAAACTATCCGTTTGTACTTCTATTTTCTCAAATGACTTCTCTTTTGCTTTTTAAACACACTTCAATTCAAAACACCTATCATGGGAGAATAACTGACCAAAGAAGAAAGTGATAGAGCTAATGTGTTATTTAATTTATTTAATGATTCAGAAAAGTATCTCATTTCTGAATTCAGTGAAAAAACTTCTATGTTTTCCATCAGTCTAGTCCAGTGGTCGGCAAATTGCGGCTCGCGAGCCACATGCGGCTCTTTGGCCTCTTGAGTGTGGCTCTTCCACAAAATATCACACGCGGGTGTGCACGTACAGTGCGATTGAAACTTCGTGGCCCATGCGCAGAAGTCGGTTTTTGGCTCTCAAAAGAAATTTCAATCGTTGTACTGTTGATATTTGGCTCTGTTGACTAACGAGTTTGCCGACCACTGGTCTAGTCAATACACTTATGCTTATGTAACTGAAATAAGATAAGTAACTCCAAAGTTTTCCTTTACCTAGAATATAGCTGGCAGGTTATTACAAGAATTATGAAAATTGATCAATTTTAGATGTAGAGACGTATTTAAATTCTGGTAGAAACTAGTAGATGTAGTCTTAGAGAACTCCATTTTCAATAGCAGTAGTTAATAATTTGGGAGTCATGCCGAAACCGGTTTGGCTCAGTGGATAGAGCGTCGGCCTGCGGACTCAAGGGTCCCAGGTTCGATTCCGGTCAAGGGCATGTACCTTGGTTGCGGGCACATCCCCAGTGGGGGGTGTGCAGGAGGCAGCTGATCGATGTTTCTCTCTCATCGATGTTTCTAACTCTCTTTCCCTCTCTCTTCCTCTCTGTAAAAAATCAATAAAATATATTAAAATTAATTAATTAATTAATTAATAATTTGGGAGTCAGCTATTTATTGTATCTCAAGTAACCATCAGTTAAACCCTATAATATAGGCACTATTACTAACCCAATTTTATAGATAAGGAAAATGATTCAGAGAGGTTAAGCATCCTGTTTGAGGTTGTCTGGCTAGCAACTGGACATGCCAGAATTTAAACCCAGCAGACTGACTGCAGAACCAAAGATGTAACCACTACATTATCCTGGTGAAGTATATATAAACTACCTATGAGTACCAATTGTCCAATCCTACCCAATGTTTATTTTATCATTGTTCTCTCCATAACCAGTTCCTCTCTCTCTCTCTCTCTCTCACATACAACTATAACTTCACACACCAAGACACTGTAAAAAGGAAAAGACCAAACTATAATTAATTTGATGTCTATTTCAATCATTAATAAAAACCACACATACATAAACAGATGCACATATGTGCACACAATAAGTCTCTCTACCCATAGAAAACTTTAAAAATGTGATGGATGAAAATTAATTTGTTGAAGAAAGTCTTGTTTCCTTTAAAAAATATGTATCTTAGTATTTACTGCCCAAAGAAGGAAATGACTAATTTCTAATGGTCCACTTTTGCCTTTTCACCTATATCTCACTCCATTTATCTTCAATTACATATAGAAATTAGAGAGTACCAAATAGCACTGACTAATATTACAGACACTATGCTATGGGCTTTGAAATGCATCATCTCTACTTACTCCTCCCTATTACTTAGCTCTATGTATCATCTTTTCTTTTTGACTGTGAATTCCATAAGGGGCAAGAGTCTTTACTTTTGTATTCCTAATGAACCTTAACAAAATGTGGGCATGAGTAAGCAATCAAACCATATTATTTAAAACTGAAATTAACCAATAATCAATATACATGTCTATTCTGGACCAAATGCTATGCTATCTACTTTTACGAGTTATTTATTTTTGAAACAAATTCTTAATGCTAGGAAACATGCTCACTGGTAACAATAAGAAAATTGAAATTCACTGTTTATAAATAAGGAAATGGAAATGAAATAAGGCATTTGCCTAAGTTCTAAAGCTAATAAAAAGGAGAGTCAAAATTATAAACCAGGCTGAGTTCAATACTCAAGTATTTTGTCCATTAAAGTACACTCGGAAAAAAAAAAAAAAGTACACTCGATCTCTTAAGGAATTTCTATTTTAGTAACACTACCTAAGACAAATAGATACTGTTGACAAATATGAGAATATATAGTGACAGAAACTAACTGAGATGGTTGCAAATACATGTTATTTCTCTGAATTACAAGTTTAGAATAAAATCTTATTTGAAGCTATAAAGTAATATTATGTCATCAAATATGTCAAAGATTACAGCCAAGCAAAGTTAAAAAATCAAGTACTGACAGTGAAAGGCTAATATGCTCTTAGGTTTGAACTGTCACTGTATTTTCAAGGAGAGAAGAGGAATGTTTCTAAACTATCATTTCAGAATACTTTTGAACACCATCCACTTAGAACATTAAGTCTACCACAATAATAGGCAAATAATCTTTTTCACAAATAAGTAAAAAATAAGTGTAGTAGAAAATATTCAACTCCACTGATGATCATAGAAATGCAAAGCAAACAAAATGTGATATTAAATATGATTATGTAATACAGTACCTAGGATGCAATAGGCACAAATATTAGTAGTAATAAAAGTACCGTACTTTCCGGCATATAAGACGACTGGGCGTGTAAGATTTTCCTGGGTTAAAAAGTCGTTTTATACACCGGAAAATACGGTATATTGGACTATATTGATGGGATTAGATATAATGGATTAGATATATTGAACTACCATATTTTCCGGCGTATAAAACGACTTTTTAACCCAGGAAAATCTTATACGCCCAGTCGTCTTATACGCCGGAAAATACGGTAATAGTAACTATTTTTGCCCAAATTAGCAATGGTTTACAAATATAAACAATTTGGGGCAAGAGCGCCAGGCCATTTTGGACAGCTACCTGGCAATATGCACCCAGAATCATTAAAAATGTCATATTCCTTGACCCAGTAATTCCACTTATGAGTCACTTCAGTGAAATAATCCTATGTAAGGTAAAAGACCCTCTCTTCTCTTTCTTCCTCTCTCTTACACAACGCACACACAGATGCCCATCCAAAAATTATCCAAGTTAATAGAAACTATAAACAACTCACATTTCTTATTATAGAGTAACTAGTGACCCACTTCATGGATTTGTGCACTTTGAAAGGAAAACAATTAGAAGGTGGGCGGCGGGGCGGGACTGGGTGAGAAGGGCTGGACACGCCCTCAAGCCAACCTCCCTCGATCCCTCCCCGGCCTGTCGCACCTGGGGTGGCACCGTGGCTCGAAGGGCATCTGCAGAGTGAGCGGGGTCCCTCCAGCAGGTGGGGTCCCTTGGCCTGGGCTGTGGGGACCGGGCCAAAAGTAGCTCTCCGACATCCCCTGAGGGGTCCCAGAGTGCAAGAGGGCACTCTGCAAAGTTGCTGTCATATAGGGTATGGAACGCAAACGCAAGTGTGCAGTAAATCAGATTCGGGGCCAACAGTGCCCCAGCAACAACGTAACCCATGGCTGAAGGTGAAATTGCGCGGCCCGGCGAGGAATCGGGCTCCCTAGTTTTGGGGTGCATCACCCAAGAACCGCCGCTGCCAAGTCACTGCAGCTCGGCAGCTCCTGTGTTGAGCGTCTGCTCCCTGGTGGTCAGTGCATGTCATAGCCAATGATCAGATGGACACTTAGCATATTAGCCATATATATATATATATATATATATATATATATATATATATATATATGGCTAATATATATATACTAAAGGCCCGGTGCACGAATTTGTGCATGTGTGGGGGGTCCAGCCAGCCCACCCGATTGGAACTGATTGGGACTGGGCCAGCCAGGGGGAGGGGCCGCAGGAGGTTGGCCGGCCGGCCAGCCCCGCCTCCGATCGGGACAGTTGGCAGGCCACAGTGCATGTGATAGCAACCGGTCATTCCAGTTGTTTCAGTTGCTTGGCTTTTATATATATAGATACCTAAGAAAAATAAAGTACATATATTCAATCTAATATTTAGTAGTCATTAAAAATGACTGTCTTAAAGACTACATGGTAAACAAAAAAGCTTTGTTAAAACTAATAAATAAATAAAATAAATAAAAAGCCTAAGAACAACTCCATGAAGAAAATATATAGATTGGACTTCAGTATCAAATAGATTTAGATTTGAATTCTGGGAGAAAAAAAAAAACCTGGTTAAAAAAAAAAAAGAAAAGAAACAAATATACAAAAGACCAACCGGAGTGGTTCAGTGGTTGAGCATCAACCAATGAACCTGGAGGTCAGGGTTCAATTCCTGGTCATGGCGCATATTTGCACACACTTCCATCAGGCTAATTTCACCTTTTTAATTCCTAAATCAACTGCATTTTTTATTTGTAAAAAATTTAGTATAGCTTTTAAAATATCCTAGTATTCTTATTAAGATTTATTTTTGTTAGTGCTCTGCTTACCAAGTTTCAGATATTTTGGGTGAGTTACCCAGCAGCTGTACACAATTTTAGTATCTTCAGAAATATTTATATATAATATCACAACAGAAAGGTCTGTAGATTTTACACCCAAATTAAAAAAAACTTTAAGTTTTATTTATTTGGAAAATTCTAGTTTTATCAGCAACCACTTCTTAAAATGAACTGAAATCATTCAGTAGCAGATCATTAATAATGTGTATGAAAGTTTGTTTCATAAAGCAAAACAATTAAATAAAAGGAAATCTAGGCTAGAGCTATATTATTTCCTTTTCTTAATCCTTTAAGAACAATACTTCAACAAACCACATAATAGTTGTTGCACATAATAAACGTCACTCAAAATAAGCATTTAATGCCAAGAGAAAATAATGTGGGATTTGAAAAAAATGTACCCTAATTTTATAGGTTTATAACTATCACAACCCGTGATGAATACACGCTCTAGTAAACCAATTTCTAAAACTCAGACATTGCTACCAAAAAAAAGTAAACATACAAGACAATTTTAGCAAAATACACATTTGCTAAATGTAGATTCCAAATCTTCTGTATTTCAGAAAGAACAGTTTCTTCTCACAGGAGAATTTTAAAAGGGGAGAGTTCAAATAAACCCAGTACAATCTCTCTAGAACCCCTGCTAGAGCTTCACTGTATAAGGGCCACGACAGTATCTTCAGAAGAGGGTTCAGAATTCAAATATACCATTTTTTCCATCGCTGTGCAGCTCATGCATCTCTCAAAGGTGTCTGCATATTATGTTCAATATTACAGTGATAATCTGTTCTAGGACAAGAAAAATAAAATTCCATATTGGAATTCTT
This sequence comes from Cnephaeus nilssonii, assembly GCF_951640355.1. Lineage (NCBI taxonomy): Eukaryota > Metazoa > Chordata > Mammalia > Chiroptera > Vespertilionidae > Cnephaeus > Cnephaeus nilssonii. Next base: position 26,000,447 of record NC_137086.1, on the reverse strand, counting down.
AGATCATTTCCCAAAAGATTAGAGGAGAGCACTTTTGCTTAGGTTGGTTATTAGCACTGGTGTGAGAAGAAATGCATGACAGAGACTAAATAAGAGAAGAAAAATTAAGCAACAGAATTATCTAAAAAATAAAATGCTGTATTATACAGTATTAGAGGTGTTGCCCCAAATAACTAAAGAACCTACTAAACATAAAATGGTAGTTATAACCACTTACCACTCTCTTTATCATTCCTTTTTTAATTTTAGACTTTCTAGATCATTTCCCTTCTATTTAAAAAGTGGTCTGCTAGAGAACTTTCAGATTTTATTTCTTTGAGCATGTGTTTATTTAGCCCTTGTTCTTAAAATATATTTTTGCTAGCTATAGAACTCTAACTTGAATTACAACGAGTCACAGTTGTTAGACTTATTTTCACTGAGTATATCATTTTGTGGTCTTCTACTTCCATTATTGTTATTGAAACCTAGTAGTCCTTTGAAGGTATTCTGTGTTTTCTCAAAAAAATTTCTCTTCTTTTAACCTCTTTTTATTTTCCATTTTGTTGTCTCTCGGTGTTGCTTTCTGGACTTTTCAGATTTGTCTTTCATTATGTTAATTTTTATTCAATGGGGTCTATTTGCTTTTATCCCTCCCTTAATTTTAATTGCTGTATATTTTCATTTCTAGAACTTCTGATTCTTTTACAAAGTGTTTGCTCTTTTCCTCACTTTTTAAGTTTTCGTTGAATATATTAAAAATATTTATTTTATATTTTACAACTGATAATTCCAAAATGTGAACTATTTGCAGGTCTGATTTTTCTAATTCTCTTATATTATGCCATGTTTTCCCTAGATGATTTATAAATTTTTATTATAAAATAATCAGTTTCATTAGAACTTCACCAATGGGAATTATTTAATGATGATGATTCATGTTGCTTATGTCAGGCTCCTGAAAGTAACAATCCAGGATACTTTTAAATTCTTAGCTTGAGGTTTAATGTGAATTCAGGCTGCAAACCAATGTGAGGGCTGGTTTGTTATAATACATTTTCAGCAGTGATATTATTTTTCCTATTAGCAGAAATAATCTAGAAAGATTATTTTCTTTGTTATCCTTGGTGACACTAAGGCAAAGAACTTCTAGATCACTCTTACACCTAGAATGTACAGCCCTATGGAACTCCAAATTAATGGGGAAGACTATTTCCTGCTTGATGTTCTACCTTGGCTGGGTCTGGGTTTTGCTTCCTAATCCCTGAGCCCCACAAAGCCAGAAAATAGAAGTCCACTTAATTTGGTAAATATCTTCAAGGCAAAAAGCCAGCTTCAGCACTCAGCTTACCTCTCACTAGGTTTCTAATTAGTGTTCGGTCTAAATATTCTTTATTCTGTGCCAGAACATTGATGCATTTTAGGTTATTTTCAGCAGAAAGGCTGGTCCAGATATTTAGTTCACCATTCTGCGAAAAACAGATATTTACATTAGTTTCTAATGGCAATTTATCTCTAACATGCATTAGCCTGTATGTTAGAGCATTGGTTCTTAAATTTCTTCTGCCTCAGCATACTGGAGGAATTTGATTTACTCCTATCAGTAAGAGTTGCTCATTATGACAGTGATTCCCAACTGGAATTAGGTACAGAACATTTCCCTGGAGGCTGAAGTTGATTATCAAAAACTCGGTGCAGAATTTTAAAAAGAGGGTGCTTTCATCACTTTTGAAAACCATACTCTTTAAATACAGTAAAGATATTTTAATCCTTTAACTATGATTCAGTCCATAATTATAAACAAGTATTACTCTTTTGATATAAGTAATACTTACAGGGGCTGCTAAAGTATATAGGGCTATTTGCCAGTTTATCAGTGTTTCTCAAATCAGAATGTCCCAAGGATTTTCCTGGGGGCCACAAGCTTCGTAAATTTTCATTTTTTTGTTTTCATTTCAATTAACAGTATAAAAATGCATTTTTACTGTTTTCAAAGAGAAAAATAAAAAGACTTAAAACTACCCGAGGAATTAAAGTCAGTGATTCCTCAAAATCGGATCTATAATTTTTTTTTCTATAGAAGGATCCATACATTATTCAAGTTGAGAAATATTGCTCCACACTAAAGGCCTCATATTGCTATGTTTGAGTTACTGGATTAATCTTAGTTCAATATCCTAGTCCTCATTTGTACTGTAGTCACTGTACCTGATTATACAGGTGTATGACCACTTAGCAAAAATCTTTAAGGGCAGACACACTTCAGAACTCAGAGTATTTTTTTAGAAAGGGACTACAATGCAAATATATGTTTTTACGTGATGTGTCAGTGAAGTCTGAGGCAGCATCCCATAATAAACATGTTAATATTTCTGTAGCAAAATGTATATTCACACTAAAAGAGGGTTAAATAAAGATCATCAATAGTCTTATGTCAATTCAAATCATGTTTTGGCAATAAGAGAAAACTTTAGGTTTTCAGAGCATTTTGGATTTCTAAATCATGATGAAATTATACAACCATTATTTACTGGAAAGCCTGATAAATTTCATGTAAGATCACACTTAACGCCAAAAACCGGTAAAGAGCTCACCTTAAGGTTTATAAATCTAATGCATAAACTTGGTAATTTTTTCTCCCAACTACTTTGTAGTCTCTTTTTGTCTATTTGTGGCTTAATAGTGGAAGATACAGAATAAGTAAGCTCCTGATAAGCAGAAAATATTATATTATTAATTCTAAAATGTCAGAAGTACCTAAATGTATATAGGAATTTAAAACACATTCCAAAGCCAACATATTAGCCAAATTGGATTACAATTACAATGTCTCTTCAGCTAACAATGTGGATAAAAGGTAGAGAGAGAAGTGTAGTAAATATATTATTCAGAATAACCTTTCCTGATCCTTTTCAAAGAAGCTTCAAGATGAAATCTCTTACTCCTACGAAACTCATGGCTCTGTTGTCATAGTTGTTAGATTCTATGGTGAAATAGTGTACAACTGTAAAATGAAAGGCTTCTTCCTTGAGAAAGAAATTAATATGTTTAACACTAAGAAATTAAACAGAAACTTGAGGGGGCAGTATATTTGAATTATAAAGAATAAGCAATCTCATATTATAAAAAACCATAAAAGAGAAATCTAAATCATTATTCTTGATATTATAATCACATCTGGAGGCAGTGAAGCAGAGTGTTAAGAGCCTGACCTGTAAAGATATATTGCGTAGGTTCAAATCCCAGCTCTGCCAAACAATCTATAATAATCTATAATAATCTAAGGGTAATATGCTAATTAGACCAGACGTCCTTCCTGATGAAGCCAGGGCCAGAGGGAAGCCAGCCCAGTCCTGGTACTAGAGGGAAGCTGGTGCCGGCAGTCGGGGGAAGGAAGGCCTACTCTTGCACGAATTTTGTGCATCGGGCTTCTAGTAGGTTATAAAGATCTATCAATTTAGAATGAATAGTACCTACTTTCATAAGATTGTTAGTACAAATTAAAGGAGAATAAATATACTTAGAACAGAGGTAGTACAATAAATACTAGCTATAGAAATGGTAATTATTATTATTGTCATTATTAATTTTTAAAAATCATTATTACATTTTCCCTAAAGTAATACTGTAGATTTACAAATGTTACATTTTTCAAATAAAAACTTAAGGCACAAAATTAGTAACAATACTTTGTTTTGAAGTTTAAAAATTTTAAAAATCTTCTGTTATTAAGGATGGGTCTACCTCATGACCAATGATACCCATTGGCAAAACAGCCAACTGAAATTAGGCCTTCTCAGAAGAGTGCTGCAATAAGTATCATCATTTTCTTTATGATGCAACTTTCACTTCCTTACTCTACTTGATGCACTTTATTTCTTAGGTTATGTCAATACTTTGCCCAATAATATAGAAGAACTTGCCCTGGCCAATGTGGCTCAGTTGGTTGGAGTATCATCCTGTAGTCCCTTACACCAAAACGTCGCAGATTCAATTCCTCAGTGCACATACCTAGGTTGCGGGTTTGATCCCCAGTCGGGGTGGGAGGCAACTGATTGCTGTTTCTCTCTCACATCAGTGTTTCTCTCTCTCTCCCTTCCTCTCTCTAAAATAAAAACATGTCCTTGGGTGAGGAGTAACAATAATAATAATATAAACTTAAATCACATAAACTGTAAGAACTTTTTTTTAGTATTTTATTATCTAGTGTCTCCCTCCCAGCAAAGTCTAAATTCCTTTATTTACAGCTTTGGCTGGTAACATTCTTACACACACACACACATACACACACACACAAATCATAAAAAATAACTACACTATCTCTGAAATAAAAATGTTGAGTTTTCACTAGTAACAACATTCTCAATAACAAAAAGAAAAGATATACGGCAAATATAATGCTATAATCAAAACAGGACAAAAATATAAATACCTACATATACATGTTGTTATATTCATTTGTATCCAATTAATTCAGAATCTACTATCCTGTTACAAAATTCTTATCAAGTTAAAATAATCAAAATAATTTTTATCTACTCTCAAGATGTTACTTATATTGTGAATTTCAAAATTAATCTAAAATACTTTCAAAATATGAGCTCATGAATATAAAATTTAGTGACAAGACATCAGGCTCTCAGTCCAGCAATTCTCGTGAATGTAAAGTTTTTTAGTGTATACTTTAATAAATAATATAGCGCCATAGCAAATAAGATATAATTGTAATTAACTCGGTTTTGTTAATGTTTAAATACTTTTTAAAAGTACTTTTCAAATTATATTATTGAATATCTTCATGTCACATTTTTCCATTTTAATTGTTTTTATCTTACCCATATTATAATTAGAGCCCGAAATCTGTTATTATTTGCAAGATAATGTAATAGTTGAAAATTTATATTTAATCCATTACATTACTAAATAACACTGAAAAAGGACTCAGATCAAAATAAGATAGTCAATTTTTTTATATACCAAAGAAAATTAATTACAATTAAGTTTTTCCTTGCACCCCTGATGCAATCATTGAATATTTCTTTCCTCATTACCCAGAAAGAGTAATAAGGAAAATCAATTTTGCTGTTTCTAAAAAGCTTTTACTACACTGGCATGAAAAGGAGCCACACCACCTGTTATGTTCTACTAGAATTGGGAAGAAGTTGAAACCAACACTTGAGCAATTATACTGAGAGACCCTGAAGACTTGTAGTCAGTCCCATGCTTAAAGCAAGGGATGATTAACTATGAACTACATGGCAACATCTGACTTACAGATGTAGTTGTTTATATCTTTTCATCACCTACTAGTCCAACTTCCTATTTAAAATCAGTCTCACTATACTTACTTTAAAGATCTGAATTCCCGAATCACGTGACGAATGATCATTATATTTTTGGTTATGTTTAATTAAATTCATCTCCAATTTCTAATTTGGTCAATTTTACACGGTCTTAAGACATTTGGAAATTTTTTTTATTGACTTGCCATTTTATTTCCCATCAAGAACTTAATGTCAAAGGTAAATCAAACAATCTTATAAATGTCAAGAGAGCAACCAGAGATTAGACCCCGTGCCCTCCCCCCACTTCAGATTTGTGGCTTTCCCATACAATCACTTTAAATTAAGCAATATTAAAAAGCCATTTGATTTGGGCTAAGACACCCTAACAAAGGGAAACAGGCAATCAATCACTGAATTCAGATCACTAAACAGTGTTTTTCATAGAAAAAATATATATGACAGAGCTTGGCATATCATAGAAATACAAAATGTTTGTGCATTTTATTAAAACTGCCTGGCAATTATCTCAATTCTTTATTGTAAGTTAAACATTGTCTGTGATTAATCTATATTATACAATGAAAGAAATTTACATTCAATTTCCCTCTCCTTTCTTCCTCCTTCAATTTCTTTCTCCTTAATGAACCATTTTTATTTATTAATTATAATGAAGTACCATTTCTCAAGACTGAAAGCATCCCCTTGCATTATATTTCCTATATTTTTTCACCAGTACACTAAGTTTATTATAATAAGTTCAACATAAAATATTTTAGCAGTTTACAGATACTAATAATTTTAAAAATCTTGAGAGTTACTCCTTTTTTTAAAAAGGAAAACAATTTTCTTCTTGTTAATTTATCACATCGGTACCAAAAATCAAGTGTAACATTTAGTGAGCACATACTATCTGCAAGGCTTTGTGTAATAAATCTAACAAATGCTAGAACCTTAAAAATATTCTATTAACTCAAAATATCTGTTAACTTTGGTAACCCTCAATAGAAAAAAAAAACACATATAAAAGGAACTCACAAACTTTCCTATTGAATTAACAATACATTCTTTGTTTTTATTAAGATTCTCAATTATAAATACTGTCCATCCCATAAAATCCAATTCTGAGATTAGGGGGTAGATTCAAATCCCAAATGTACTGCAAAAAGACATATGTTTGATTATAATGCTACATGATGTCATGTATCCAGGACAACTGAAGCATTATGGTCTCTTAGGAATAAAACTGCCTCTTGGTCATAGATTTAGGTGACACAGCATGTGATCCATTGTCTCTAAACAAAAAATGTGTGCAGCTGTATTTTCCAGTCAAGAAAGGGGGGAGAGGAGCAGAATACAAAGGGGTCAAAGATTTGTTTCATAGGGAAACTGTTTTTCAAATAGGGGTAAAAAAAAAAAAAGGGAAGAAAATTGAGTGGTGGAAAAAAACCTTTCTCCAACTCATACTAAAAGCAGAAAACACTAAAATCTGGGGGAGAAAAATCTGTTGTGGTAACGTTCTACTGAATCCACTTTTCTCACTAACTTGCCCAGATACACTGTGTAAACCGTGGCTTAAATGCCACTTCTATCTAAATAATTTTGTACTCTTTGTACACAGTATATAGAGTTCTCCTATACATTGTTGCATCATTTGCCTCCAAAAAACCCAAAAGTCTCAATTGTTCATCAGTTTCTTGGGGAAGTTAAAATGAAGCAATACTTTATTTAAAATAAAAAGGAACACATTTGCTTCTAAGCAGTAACAAACCTGATATTTTCTGCATAAAGATCAAATACTTCTTTTTATAATGAATCCCTAGCATATAACTTTGTCTTTTACACAGAAATACTGATTTTAAAAAACAGTGCCACAAGATATCTAAATTGAGTGAAAATTGTTTTCATTAATAAAAAGTTACTTCTAATAAATGTTAAAAAAAAAAAAGTTGACACAATAACTTGTAAACTTCCATCAGTATCTAAAACATAACACTAATTACTTTATATGTTATTAAATACTAGAGGCCCGGTGCATGAAATTTGTGCACGGGGCGTGGGGGGAGGGGGTGTCCCTCAGTCCGGCCTGCACCCTCTCCAATCTGGGACCCCTTGGGAGATGTCCGACTGCTGGTTTGGGCCAGATCCCTGCAGCATTGGGCCTAAACCAGCAGTCAGACATCCCTCTCACAATCTGGGACTGCTGGCTCCCAACTGCTCACCTGCCTGCCTGCCTGATTGTCCCTAACCACTTCTGCCTGCCAGCCTGATCACCCCCTAACCACTCCCCTGCCAGCCTGATTGATACCTAACGGCTGCCCTGCCAGCCTGGTCAACCCTCACTGCCCTCCTCTGCCAGCCTGGTCACCCCTAACTGCCCTCCCCTGCTGGCCTGATCGCCCACAACTGCCCTCCCTTGCAGGCCTGGTCCCTCCCAACTGCCCTCCCCTGCTGGCCATCTTGTGTCCACATGGGGGCAGCCATCTTGTATGTTGGAGTGACAAAGAGTTGCATATTACTCTTTTATTAGATAGGATAGTGTAAAGGTAAGAACGAGTACTTTCGTGTATGTATTGTTTTAAGTGTTTCACTAGTATTAACTTCTTTAATCTTCATAACAGCCTTACCAGGTAGTTGCTATTAGTAGTGCCCATTTTCTATATGGAAACAGATAGAGATTAAATGATATGCCCAATACCACAAACCTTGAAGTGGCACAACAGGAATACAAGCTCAGGGAATATAGCTCCAGAACTCACACTCCAGAAGAGTAAAAATGAAGCATCTTGCTCACCACTATATTCTTAGCACTTAAATACAGTAGCTGCTCAATAAATAGCTATCTAAGTTTAAATGTTTATTTATTGAAAAGAAAATTAGGTTGAGGAAAATAAAAAATACATGAATCTGCTCTGGCCAGTGTGGCTCAGTTGGTTGGAGTGTCGTCCCGTACGTACATCTAAAAGTTTCAGGTTTGATTCCTGGTTAGGACACATACATAGGTTGCAGGTTTGATCCCCTTTGGGGCACATACAGGAGGCAACTGATCGATGTTTCTCTTCCCGCCCCCTCTCTCTGAAGGCAATTAAAAAAACAAATACATGAATCTACGTTAAGGCCTAAATCATGGGCTGTGCTTAGTGACTTGCTTCCAGAATAGAATATGGAATGAGTGGATATGGGGGTGAAACCTGGCAAACCAAGACCTCAAAAAGGTGATCATGGTTAACATAATTTTATCATATTGTTTACATGTAACCTTGATATATTGTGATGAGAATGGCTCTTCACCTCTGTTGTCTTGCTCCCTAAAAACCATGACCCCAGTCTAATGAAGAAAACATCAGCGATATCACCTCACACCTGTCAGAATGGCTATCATCAAAAAATCAACAACGTGGGGAAAAAAACCCTCATGCACTGTTGGGGAATGCAGATGGGTGCAGCCATTGTGGAAATCAATAAGGAGTTACCTCAAAAAATTAGGATGGCCTGCAGACATCCCCCAGGGGTCCTGGATTGCAAGAGGGCACAGGCCAGGCCGAGGGCGAGGGACCCACCGGTGCACGATCAGGGCCGGGGAGGAACTGTGGGAGGGCTCCAGGACGTGTCCGGCCTATCTCACCCAGTCCTGATCAGCCGGACCCCAGCAGCAAGCTAACCTAGCAGTTGGAGCATTTGCCCCCTGGTGGTCAGTGCATATCATAGTGACTGGTCGAACGGTCGGACACTTAACATATTAGGCTTTTATTATATAGGACTAGAGGCCTGTTGCACAAAATTTGTGCATGGGGGGCGGGGGGGAGTCACCTCAGCCCAGCCTGCACCCTCTCCAATCCATGACCCCTCAGACATCCCTCTCACAATCCAGGACTGATGGCTCCTAACTGCCCACCTGCCTGCTGGCCTAATCGCCCCTAACTGCGCCCCCTGCTGGCCTGGTCGCCGCCAACTGCCCCCCCGCCAGCCTGATCACCCCTAATTGCCTCTGCCTGCCGGCCTGATTGTCCCCAACTGCCCCCCTGCCCACCCCTGCTGGCCTGGTCGCCCCCAACTGTCCCCCTGGTCGCCCCCAACTGCCCTCCCCCCGCCCCACTGACCTGGTCACCCCCAACTTCCCCCGCTGCCAGCCTGGTAGCCCCTCACTGCCCGCCCCCCCCCCCCCCCCCCCGCCGGCCTTGTCACTCCTCACTAACCCCCCTGCCAGCCTGGTCGCCCCACGCAGCCTGCTGTTCGGTCGTTACTGTGAGGGCATCCTGACCAATTTGCATATTACCCTTTTATTAGTATAGATAGCCAAGATTTGGAAGCAGCCCAAGTGCCCATCAGTAGAGAGTGGATACAAAAGTTGTGGTACATTTACACAACGGAATACTACTCAGCCATAAAAAAGGAAGGAAATTTTACCTTTTGGGACAGTGATGGATGGACCTGGAGACGATTATGCTAAGTGAAATAAGCTAATCAGAGAAAATCAAGTACCAATAAGTGAAACTAATGAACAAAATAAACAAAGTGGAGACAGACTCATGGATATAGAGTACAGACTGACAGCTATAAGGCAAGGGGTTGAGGCTAGGTGAAAAGGGTGACTCAGGGACACACACAATAGTATAGTGATTGCCAGAGAGAAGGGAGGGTGGGGAGAGGTAGAAGAGGATAAAGGGAGTGGGAGGATGAATGGTGATGGAAGGAGACTTGATTGGGGTGGTAAACACACAATACAATATGTAGGTGATGTATTGTAGAATTGTGCTGAAACTTGTATAATTTTGTTAATCAGTTTCACCCCAATAAATTCAATTAAAAAATTTTTAAATCTCAATCGAGGAACATTCTATAAAATTTCTGATTAGTACTCCTCAAAATTGTCATAGTCATCAAAAACAAGGAAAGTATGAGAAACTGGAATTCTGGAATCATAAATGGGCACTAAGGGAAAACTAGTGAAATCTGAATAAAGTGTGTAGTTTAATAGTAATGTAGCAATTTTGTTACCTTAGTTGTGACAAATGTACCATAGTAATGTAAGAAGTTAACAATATGAAAACTGGATGAGGTATCACTCTGTGTACTATCTTACAACTTTCTGTAAATGTAAACTAGCCTAAAAGAAAAAGTTTATTTAAATTTTAAGAAGTTTAGGGTAAGGGAAGTAAAAAATACATAAATCAAAATCCCTTGGAAGAAAATAGTAATAAAGATTATTTTGGTCCCTTTATATTTGGTGGTAAAATAGAGATAGCATTCTCATAGAGTGGAAATAAAGTTATTAATAAAACAATTCCACAGTTATTATACAACTCTATAATATTAATTATGAAGTCACATGTGACCAAAGCAAATGCCCTTTGAATTCTAATTTCTCACAATATCTTTTTCTCAGTCCTCAACACTTCAATTAACTCTGACAAAAATTCGTATCATCAGCTGTCAGCTCTATATTGACTGAATTATCCCACACTTCCAGCTTCTAGTCATTTAAGGTCAAATTCACCTTACACTCAACTAAACTCACCACCTTCTTTGTGATGTTCCCTTCTAAATCTCTTTCTCAAAGTTAATTTTTTTTCAATAGATCTTTCCTTCTCCTTCTTCAGTCCCACAGTTAATAATTAGTCCTACACATTGCTGTCAAATGAACCTTCCTCAAATAAAGATTTTATCACATCATTACAGGCTCAAATGCCATATTTAAGTTCAGAAGTGATGTTTTCAAGGCCATCCATAATAATTGCTTATCCTTTTGTGCCCATCACATGTAAAGAAAGACCTTTCCATCATCTCTCTACCTTATAACGTAAGTCCTGCTTTTCCTTTATTCACAAAATAATAAAATATCCACTAAGCATATCACATATATCTGAGAAGATAAGATTTTATAATCTTCTTGGAGTAATAAAACTTAAAAAGATAACTAATAACATGGGAATTTGTCTATTCAAGGATGTATCCTCAGTTCCTATAGAGTGCCTGGCACATGGTAGGTGCCGAAAAAACATTTATTAAATAAAAACAAGGCAGTACAGAATGTTACAGTACAAAAGAATTTGGTGTTATTAGAGATGAGAGTTTTCAGTTGGAGAAAGGCAGATCTAAAATTGTATTATTTTAAGGCTCTTAGGGCAATCAAAATTACAACCAAACCTCAAGCCTGAGCAGATCTTCAGCAGTTAAGAGGATGTGTGCAGGTGCATGTCAACAGAAAAATGTTATATCAACAAAGGTTAAAAAAAAAAAAAGGATGTAAAATTGGTATAACATGTTAGAGTAGTGAATAAACAGTTCTTATAGGTTAGTGGAAAATAAGATGGGAGAAGACAGGAACCAAAGTTTGAAGTCTTGAGAAGAAATCGTATTCATGCTTGATCTTCAGGATGAGTAATTTAATGGGAGTAACACTTTAGAAGGCAAGAGAGCCCTATTTCTTCAAGAAGCCTCCCCTATCCACTCAAACCTCTAGTTTTCTTTCCCTCTTAACTTACAGCACCTGCCTGCATCATACAATTTAACTCCTAACTATATCATCTCACAATGTAAACTCCCTTTCACGTGTTAATGTAGTCTCTTCAACCTAAGAACAGGAATCAAATCTTGGACCTCTTTTTCTTCCCTAAGAAATCAGCAAAGCATTAGACCTTCAAAAGTTTGTTTTTGAAGGACCTTTTTGCATTTATGCAAAAATGACAACTGAAGAGCAACACACACATAACTAAGCCATAAACTGGCATAAGAACAAGACTATTTTTTAAAGTTTCATTTGATAGATAGCATAACTAATGATGTAGTTATCTTCCAGCGTATGTTTTCAATGCTTTCTGCTTTATGTAAGTATTTCATTACCTCGTTTACTTTTCTTTCTCACCTAAGCACTGCTCTCAGTGGTCAGCACGCATACTCATTTCTCAATCCCATTATCCTTTCTGCACTGAAGCCTTCCTGATATTTTTTTTGTTAACTTCATTAAGAACCATTATCATGGTGTAATTAAAATTCTAATAAACGTTGATGCTATAATTTCTCTACACAATTCTAAATGTTTCTAAATTTCTCTACACATCCTTAATGTTTCCTGTGGTTTAGCACTCTTCAAGTAAAACTGGTTCAAATAGAAACATATGTTACAGAAATAATTCAAATACACAAAGTATTCACAAAATGAAACAAAATGCATTAGTAACCAGGGACTGTATTTAAATTCTAAAATTTTCCAAATGCTCCAAAAGTTTGGATTTTAACGTTTTCAATCCTTCCACATTTAATTTTATGTAGTCTAAAAATTAATTTTTATTCCCTTAAAATCTGTTCATGTTAGCATTCATGTTAATACCTTTCAAAAAAAAAAAAAGCTTAAGAAAGTGTGCATACATAAATCAAACGCGTTTATTTCAGCCCCAAACAAGTATTTTCAATGGTAATAATCTTTTCAGGTCACGACTTGTATGTAAAAAGAAAAAAACTTTAGGTTTTTATTAAACGATCAAAAATAAATCCTCCAGAATGTAATTATTTCTGATCACACCAGAACCTCTCATTAATGGCTCTAAAATTCAAACATCGCCCCAACTCCCGAGGTAGGAAACTCCATACATAATGTACCATTCTAATCCCCACTGCTCTTTAATGGGCACCTCATGCTGCTGAGATTTTAAAGATGAATCATCAAAACGGCAAAGGACGGCAAAAATGTCAATATATACCTTACAAGAACTGCAAGGAAACAGTTAAGTCTTTCGATTGGGACATGTACAGTTCAGCTTTTTCCACTTCCCCACCTCCGAAAACACGAAAATAAATGTGGATGGAAAGCTGCAGCACGGTTACAAAGCCCCTGGCTTCCAGCGAAGTGTCACCCTAGTGGCACTAGGACCATCTTCTTACACTCTGCCGGCCACGTGGCTGTCACAATTAGGAGGAGGACGGGAGAAACCGCGTAAACCAACCAGAAATAAATAATAGCACTCCTCCCCCCACCTTGGAGTTCGGGTAGAAGAAGTAAGTATGTGTCATTTCTTTGCATGTAAGACTTTTTTTTTTTTTCCTGTAAGGAGAAAACTAAGTACAGAAGCCGCTTTAAAGAGACTTTGAGTCCAAGAAGATGCCGAGAGTGTGCCCCCAATGAACTGGGTACCCCCAACTCCCCTGAGCTGTGGTGGGGAAAAAGCATTCCGAAAAAGGGTAAAAGGGGTGGAGTAGAGCAAGATGGAGCACAGGCACATGGGCCGCTTCCCCCGGACTCCCACCGCCCTCCCAGGTTCCAGACTCGCTGCCGCGGCGGCCGTGGGGCAAACGGAAGGCGTAAGTGCCTCCCGCCCGCCCGCCCGCCAAGCTCACACCCAGGAGAGAAGCCTGAAGGGCAGAGGTAACGGCGGCCCCGAGAGAGAAGGCGAACAGGAAGTGTCCATTTTGTAGCGCTGAAACACTAACTCCCATCCCACCTAGACAGCCACCCTCGCAGGCCCCCAGGGCGTCCGCTGGAGGAGGAGCCCGAGGGTGCCGGGGTCGGCCACCCCCACTTCCGGGACCCGAACCTGTCCACCCCAAAGCCCCGGCACCCAACCGCCCGAAGTTCACTCCTGGCGGCGCCCGGCGCCTTCCCGGACACTTCTCGGCCGGGCTCAGTCGGAGTCCGCCCGGGGCCGGGCGAGGACTCCACGCCCCGCACGTCCAGTTCCAAGACGAGCCCGGGGAAGGGGCGTTGCAAAGACTCCTGGGGGGGCTTGGGGCAGCCACTTCCCCGCACAGCGGATTCTCCCCAGTCGAACCCCAAGCGTCCGCGGGGTCACCTCCAGCCTTCTCCGGGAGACGGCACCCTTCGCCACAGTTTCCCCGCGCGACACCCGCTCCCGGGCGGTCAATACCTTTCAGGAAAAACTCCGAACTCCTCACGGGGCCGCACTCCCGTCGGTTCGACGCCCCAGGGGAGCCCACACGCCACCCAAGCAGCGCTCTGGGGAGATCCCCGAGCCGGAGCCCAATCCTTAGGACGAAAATGTCCGGGCGCGTCACGGGACAGCCGCCTCCGGGCCCCACGCCCGGCGCTGGCCGCACGCGCTGCTGGTGCCCAGGAGCTGCGCCGCGACCCCGGGCGGGGAGCGCGGACGCCGGGCGGCGCCGGCCGGAGAGGGCGCCGTTCCACCCGGGACTCACCGTCAGCTCGGCCGCCGCGGCGGGGAGGCAAGGGACGGGAAGGGGAAGACACAATATGGCAGAGCACCGCAGCTGCTCCCGGCAGCTTCCAGCAGCCGCCTCCGGGAAGACGCCGCCACGAGCAGGCAGCAGCAGCAGCAGCAGCAGCTGCGGTGCCGGCCGCGGCAGTACCACATCCCCCCCGCCCCCTCCCGCTGGCTTCCTCCCTCTCCCCCCGCCCTTCCCCCCGCTGCCATGGCAACGTGGCGCCAAGGAGATTGGCCCCGCCCCTCCCTCCGTTCCCGCCTCCCAGAGCCTCTCGGGAGGAGTGCTCGGCCCGCCCCTTCCCGTCCCCTCCCACCTTAACTGAAGGGCCGGGCTCGGACCCGGAGGCGGCCCAGAAGGGCGGGTAGGGGAAGTAGGGGGCTGCGGTGTCCGGAAGGGCGGGGCCCGCACAGAGGTAGGGCGGAGACGTGGTGGGCCGGTGCGGGTTTCGGGCTGAGGAGAAGCTGGGGAAGGCGGGAAAATGTAAAGGCCTCGCCCGTCCGGGGAAGGACCTATCGGAGTGCGGCGGGGCGCGGCGCGGCCGCTGACTGGCCGAGAAGGCGCGGGGCGGAGCGGGGCGAGGGTGGCTGTCCCGGCCGGTCGAACCGCGAAGCCGGTGCTGGCACTGCAAGGACAGCCCCCAACAGCCCCAGCCTCTGCGGTTTCCCCCCTAGAGCCTCCCGCCTTTGGCCAGGCTTTTTGAAAGCGCTTTAGGGACGATAAAGCATGAATATAAACTTAGGGCATTTAGTACCCTCGCTGACTGAAATTTTATGTGGAAACTGAACTCCGCATTTGTGGTGGGGGAAAAAAAATGACTTTGGAATCAGAACCTAAAGGTAATGAGCATAGCATTTACAGAGTGCACGCAGAGTGCTAGGGTCAGGGCTAAGTCTTTTACGTGCATTGTCATAACCATAATGCTAACATTGCGTTGCCAGATAAAATACAGGAGTGCCCAGTTACATATGAACTTCGGGTAAAAGTAGAATAATTTTTTAAATATAAAATGTTCCACTTGGGATAGTCTTTCTAATTTCTTTTGTTTGCTAAACCTGCCCACCCTATCCTAACTCTTACAAATTTCCAGAGAAGGAAACTGAGGGTTAGAAAAATAACCTGTCAGATATAAAGTAAGTGCCAGGACTAAAGCTCTATTTTACTAAAATTATGATGCTGATAATGAAATCTCTGAATATCTATATCCACATCTCCAAAAACTACAGTAGTGATACCTACGCCCTCACAAATGCGTTGAAAGGGTTAAAGGAAAAGGTATATGAAAAAGACCTGCGCAGTGACTGAGGCATAGTAGGTGCTAATAGAAGTTTACTTTCTTCCTGAACAATCAGTGTTAATTGGATATTCACTGTGTGCCAGGCTCTGCGTGTAAGTGAGCTGGGTATGGAACAAGCTGCCGACTAACAATAAAACCAGTCAAGCCGAGGGGATGACAGTGATAAAAAAATAATTAATAGGCATCAGGATATATAAAAGCAAAAATGGAAGTTTGATCCCTCTCATTTCACAGATGAAAACACCGCATTTATATGATTTGTCCAAAGTCATCTGCTAGTTGCATTTGTTTTTCTTTTTCTTTTTAATCTTTATTGTTGAGGTTATCACAGATGTCCCTCTTTTTGCCCCCTATTGTCCCCCTCCACCTGGTTCCCCCCCAGCCCCAGGCCTTTGCCACCCTATTGTCTGTGTCCATAGGTAATGCATAGCCTATCTAATAAAGGGGGAATATGCTCATTGGTCACAAAGATGGCGGCACACAGCCAATAAGGAGGGAATATGATAATTGCTGCCCCGCCCTCAAAGATGGTGGTGCCCACAGCCACAAGATGGCGGTGCCCAGTCCCCTCAGCCCCACCGGGGCAGAAGGTGCCCCATGCCTGCCTCTGGAGTCCACCAATCTTCTCAGCACCCCACCCCCCCCCCAGCCACCCAGGGCGGCCCAAGGCTCAGGAAACCAGGGCTGGCTGAGGCATGTGCTGCCGGCAGTGGCAGCAGCAGAGGTGTGATGGGGCATCGCCTTCCCCTGATTGCCAGGTCGCCTCCCGCTCCTGTGGGCTCCCAGACTGTGAGAGGGGGCAGGCCGGGCTGAGGGACACCCTCCCCCACCCACTTCAGTGCATGAATTTTCATGCACAGGGCCTCTAGTATGTATATTAGATCTTTGTTTAATCTCTTCCTGGCCCACCACTCCCTTTCTCTCTGAGAATCATCAGTCTGTTCCATTTCCATGCCTCTGATTCTATTTTATTCACCAGTTTATTTGGTTTATTAGATTTCTTAATCGTTTATTTTTATTTTTAGATTCAATTATTGATAGGTATGTGTTTGTTGCCATTTTGTTCATATTTTTTATCTTCTTCTTCCTCTTCTTAAAAAATGCCTTTCAACATTTCATATAATACTGGTTTGGTGGTGATGAACTCCTTTAGCTTTTTCTTGCCTGTGAAGCTCTTTATCTGACCTTCAATTCTAAATGATAGCTTTTCGGAGTAGAGTAATTTTGTCTGTAGATCCTTACTATTCATCACTTTGAATATTTCTTGCCACTCCCTTCTGGCCTGCATAGTTTCTGTTGAGAAATCAGCTGACAGTCATATGGGTGTGCCCTTGTAGGTAACTAACTGCTGTTCTCTTGCTGCTTTTAAGATTCGCTCTTTGTCTTTAGCCCTTCGCATTTTAATTATGATGTGTCTTGGTGTGGTCCTCTTTGGGTTCCTCTTGTTTGGGACTCTCTGCACTTTCTGGACTTGTAAGTCTATTTCTTTCACCAAGTAGGGGAAGTTTTCTGTCATTATTTCTTCAAATAGGTTTTCAATATCACTCTCTCTCTTCTTCTGGCACCCCCATAATGCAAATGTTGGTACACTTGAAGTTGTCCCAGAGGATCCTTACTATCTTAAAATTTTTGGATTCTTTTCTCTTTTTGCTCTTCTGGTTGGGTGTTTTTTGCTTCCTCATATTTCAAATCATTGATTTGTTTGGGGCTCCCTGACCCAGCTGCATCTTGTTTGAGAAATTTTACCCTGAGCAAGGAAAGGTCATTCATATGCAAAGGCTGCTTCACACAGCTTGAGTGGGGTTGTAAATTGGATGAGGCGGGGTCTTAGGGAATCACCAGGGTGGAGCAAATAGAAATGGCTGCCAGTCAGTATGCAGGAGGTCCCAGCATAGGAACAATGATCCCTGCGAGCACCTCCATCTGGGAGAAAGCTGCCCCAAGTTCCTGCCCCG
Organism: Cnephaeus nilssonii; assembly: GCF_951640355.1. Taxonomy (NCBI): domain Eukaryota; kingdom Metazoa; phylum Chordata; class Mammalia; order Chiroptera; family Vespertilionidae; genus Cnephaeus; species Cnephaeus nilssonii. The sequence goes on along the minus strand of NC_137086.1, from coordinate 25,982,760 downwards.
ATGCCAGATAATCCAGTTCTTCCTGGTATGTGTCTGTGTTCCCCAGAGCCTCTCCCTGGTGTTGGAGCTCAGAGGAAGTGGGACCTTGTAAGTTCAGTTTGTAGTACCGGCCTTTTAAGAGGAACAGCTGGGTCTCCTCTAGCCTCTGGGTCACTGAGCCCCAATCCACACTGGTTTTTACAGCCCATAGTTCTTACTGCCTGTGGGGTCTTCTTTTTCCAGTTCTGGGACCCTGGGCTGGGGCTCTGGTGTAGGGCTGGGACCCCTTCCTCCTCCGGGCAGCCTCCACAGAGATGATCTCCCTCCCGATTAAAAAGGAGGCACACGTGGGTGCAGGACCAGCTTATTCCACACTCTGCACCTCCTACCAGTCTCAGTATGCTTTCTTCTTTACTTCTCTAGTTGTTGGACTTCCATTCAGCCAGCTTTCCATTTCTGTATTTTAGTTGTAATTTTGATGTGGTTGTGGGAGGTGGCAAGTACAGGTGTTTACCTATGCTGCCATCTTTCCCCTCTCTCTGCATTTGTTTTTCATCACATTGTTCTGAAGAGCCTCAGAACTACATTCAGAGTCAGAGACCACAAGGTAAACATACAATGCACTTCAACTGACGCAACAGTTACTTAGTTTTCTCCCTTCAGGTCAATCACTGTTGCTCTCTCCTGTGGACAAATTGAAGGAAATTCCTGGAGGAAGAGTGTAGTAGAAAGGGAACAGGGGAGAGAAGGAAGGGAAGACTGAGACAAGGTGGATTCTGAGAACCACAGCCTCCTCAGACTTCAGTCTTGATTATATCTCTGCTGGCCATTGTAATGGTGGCCACAACATAATATGGATTTTCATCTTCTTACAGATTACTCTACTAATATCTTACTTATATATTGAACGTTAGTTTCTATTTTTCCTTCTAATATATTTTAAACTCAGGTGGCCAAACAACTCTAAAAGAATGACAGAATCTAAGAACTGGAAGTTATATATACTTTAGAGATATATCATTCAGGAGCCAGATCTATCATGGATGAGAAAACAAATCCAGAAAAGTTATGCAACTTGTCCAGAACCCCATAATGAATCTACTATATCCTCATCCACTAAATTCTCTGTACTGGTCTTTTCTACTCACTGATTCGCCTCAGAGAGGCTGGGCCCATTTGAATAATCTGTGGGTGAGGTTCAGGTTCCTTAGGAAAGTTGTCACACTTAGTTTAGAGTCCAGGGATACTTGTATAAAAGTCCAGAGACTTTTTAAGGAGACTTTGAACACCAACCAAGGAAAAGCACTGATTAAAAATAATGATGATTAGGGGGAATAGCTTTTCCCAGGAGTTTATTATAGTAAAAAGACTAGAAAACAAGAATTTAACTCTTTAGGAAAAAAGAGGATCCTGGCATTTAAGATCTCTTGTGAAGTTGTATTATTTTTCCAAAATACTTTTTAAAAAATCTATAATAATAAAAGAGTAATATGCAAATTGACTGAACAGCTGAACAACCGTCTGGACGACCTTCCGGACGAAGCCGGGCTGCAACGGCCAAGGCAGCCGGGGCTGTGAAGGCCTACTCTTGCACAAATTTCACACATTGGGCCTCTAGTATTCAATAATAAACTTTATTCAAAGACAAATGCATTAGAAAATATATTGTTTAAACGCCCTCATGTTTAGGCTGGAAAGTGAAAGAAACTCAAATATACATGTTTAGAATTTAAATGTATTTATCATTGTATACAATGTATTTAACAAAAGACTTTTTGATCATGAATTGATGATTCTAAAAATAACCAGTTTACCAATAAGGAATCTAGACTTTCAGCCCCTTGAGGTCAATGACCATGTCTTTCTCATCTTTGTAATCTAAATTCTTAGAATAGCTTTTGGAATAGGAGCGATGTTCAATTCTTGTATTCTTATCAGTAAAATATTCTTGTTAGTGAAAGAAGTAACCTTCCTCAAATTACATGGTACCAGGACTACCAAAAACATTCCTAAGTACTGATCTGCCACCTGGGCTAAAAAAGTATAATTGTGAAAAAAAGTCTAATTTTTTTTCTTTAAGGATTATTTTCATTGTACTTTTAAAATTCTACTACCTATCTATACTAATAAAAGGGTAATATGCTAATTAAACCGGATGACCGGACATCTTCCGGACATTTGACTTCCTTCTGGACAAAGCCACGGTGGCGGGGGCCAAGGCAGAGGCGGTTAGGGGTGATCAGGCCAGCAAGGGAGAGCAGTTAGGGGCGCAATCAGGCCGGCGCAGGGGAACAAGCAGTTAGGGGCGTGATCAGGCTGGCATGGGGAAGCAAGCAGTTAGGGGCGCAATCAGGCAGGCAGGCAGAGGCAGTTAGGGGCGATCTGGCAGGCAGGCAGGCGAGCAGTTAGGAGCCAGTGGTCCCGGATTGCGAGAGGGATGTCCGACTGTGGGCCTAAACCGGCAGTCGGACATCCCCTGAGGGGTCCTGGATTGGAGAGGGTGCAGGCTGGGCTGAGGGACCCCCCCCTTATATGATTTTGTGCACTGGGCCTCTAGTATTTAATAATATCTACATTTCTATAAGTCCTGGTATTGGCAGTAATACGGACCAATCCTCCTACTGAGGACACTAGAAAAACTCAACAAAATTATCATCTCAAAGGCATCAGAGAGCTTACAAAATAGGAATTACCAAGCCATCATCTGAGGAGCAAAGGAAACCCAGGCAGGTCCAGTTATCCATTCCATAGAGGGTTGCTGAGAGATGGGGGATGGCAATTAGAGTTGGGGGTATGCTTAAGGGGTGTTCGTGGGAGTGGGGGGACTCTATTGAAGACCCATTGCTTTGGATTGGTAATTCAAATGGCTATATCCTAGAAGTGAAGAGGTTAAATCTATTTTAAATCATCTCAATTCCAAGATTGGATTCAGATAATTCCTTTGAGTTTAGGCCCTCAAGTACTTGGTGGAAGCAAACTAAAATCCTATGTGGAGGAAAGTAATACCATCATTTCTATAAAAAATTTCACAAATACAATGTCTAGTACACAGTAAAATATAATCAGTTACCCAAGGAAACAAGAAAAACATAGCAGAAACCATAAAGAATAAAAACAGACCCCAAATGGATTTGGATAGTTGAAATTATCAAACACAAATTTAAAAATGACAAATGCTTCCTATGTATACATAAATAAAACACAAGTTTATAAATTGAGGCAGAGCACTAGAAACTTAAAGAAATAAACACATGAAATTTTAGAACCAATAAATCCTCATCTACTAAATGCTCTGTACTGGTCTTTTCTACTCATTGATTCACCTCAGAGAGGCTGGGCCCATTTAAATAATCTCTGTGGGTGAGGTTCAGGCCTCTTAGGAAATCTGTCACACTTAATTTAGAGATAACTAATGTGACAGATTTCCTAAAAGATCAATAAAAACATATTTTTAATTGATCTTTTAGAGAGAGAGGATCGAAGGAGAGAGAGAAACATCGATGAGAGAGTAACATCACTCGGCTGCCTCCAGCATGGCCCCCACTGGGGATTGAACCTGAAACTAGGGCATATGCCTGACTAGGAATTGAACCAGCAACTTCCTAGTGCATGGGATGATGCCCAACCAACTGAGTCACACTGGCCAGGGCCATAGTAGCATTATTTAGGCAGAAGGAAAATTATCCCAGTTGTAAGGTCAGATATACATGAGAAAATAAAGATCAATCTAAATAATAAATATGTGGGTAAATAAATGAATATTGATATTGTCTATATAAGATAATAGTAACGTCTTCTATATTTAAAAATACATAGCAATGATATTAAACTCAGGAGAGGGTAAATGAAATCAAGTGTTCTAAAATCCATACATTGTCTTACAGGTTGCAAAAAGTTACAATTAATAGTAGACTCTGATAAGTCAAGAATCCATCTTGTAATCTCTAGAAGAATCACTAAGAGAATAGTAAAAGATAGTCAAGAGTCACCAGAGAAACAGAACCAACACAATGCATATGTGTGTATATATAGATAAAAAGAGAGACTTATTTTAAGTGATTGTGGAGGCTTAGTAAATCCAAAATCTTTAGGGTAGGCTCGCAGGCTGGCGACCCAGGGAAGAGTTGCAGTTTATGAGTCAAAAGGCAGTTTTCTGGTAGAATTTCTTCTTCCTTAGAGGTGGTCAGTGTTTGTTCTATTAAGGCCTTCAACTGATTGGATGAGACCTGCTCATATTATGGAGGATAATCTGCTTTACACAAAGTACATTGATTTAGATGTTGATCATATTAAAAAATACACTCACAGAAACATATAGAATAATGTTTGAACAAATATCTGGGCACTGTGGCAATGCCAAATTGACACAAAATTAATCATCACACTATGCAACTTTCAATCTAAAAAGGAGCAGAGGAACAGAGTAATAAAAAGTAATAAATCTTGCCTTAGCCAGTTTTGCTCAGTGGATAGAGTGTCCAACTGAGGACCCAAGGGTCCCGGGTTCGATTCTTGTCAAGGGCACATACCTTGGTTGCATTTTATTATATTTCATGATTTTGTGGGTCAGGAATTTGGTAAGGAAACCAAAGGGATGGCTCATCTCATCTCTGGGTGATGGCTGCTGGGGTGAAATGTCCTAGATAACCTCTTTACTCTCATGTCTGGCACCTCAGGTAGGATGGCTTCAATGGTGGGGGTTAGCTGGACCAACCTGACTGAGATCATATGTGTGGGTCCTTTATTCTCATTGTTGATTGGGTCCTTTGGTTTTTGTTCAAGTAGTAAGTAGTTCCATGACTTTCTCTTCTTCACATAGTCTCTCCAGGCAGATAGGCAGACTTCTTACGCACAAGCTCAGGGTTTTCAAAAGGACTTGGAGTTAGTATATTGTTACTTTTCCCACATCTGTTGGATAAAGCAAAATACATGTCCTTCCCAGAGTCAAAGGGAGGGAACTATATAAGGGTGTAAATGTTAAAAAGTCTGATAAACCTGGGACTACCAATCCATTTAATCTGCTAGCACAGATATGACACAAGACAAAAAAAAAAATCACAATTTAGCTACATGCTGTTTACAAGGGATATGTCTAGAACAGTGATGGGCAACCTTTTGAGCTTGGTGTGTCAAACTTTGCCAAAAAACTGAGCATAACTCGGGTAGTGTGTCACTTTGAGGAAAAAAACATTATTTCGCAAATGTTACATCCTTAGGAGCAGCAAATGTTTCATTCTCGGCATGCGGCCACTTCAGCGGCCGCGTGTCATCAGAAATGGCTACGCGTGTCAGTGCTGACACACGTGTCATAGGTTCGCCATCACTGGTGTAGAACATACTAATACAGAAAGGGATGGGAAAAAAAACCCGAAACCTGTAATATTTTCTAAGGAATGCTGGAATAGCTATGCTAATATTGGATTAAGTAGACTCTAAGACAAAAAAATACCACCAGAAATAAAAAGACTCTTCATAATGATAAAGATTTAATTTGCCAGGAAGATTAAAAAATTCCAAGTTTTATTACCCTAATAACATATTACATAAAGAAAAGTTAAAGCACTACAAGGAGGAATACAAAATTGATGATTTTAGCAGGAAATGTCAATATATTGTTGCTAAAAAAAAAAAAATAGGCAGACAGAAAATTCAGTAAGAATATAGGTTTGAACAACACTGTGAGCAAAATTAAGTGTAAAGGCATATTGAGTACATTCTTATATTCCCTTATATATATGAACAAATTTATCAGTTTATATTATTTCTGTTTTGGCTCATGAAATTGGAAGGGACATCTAAGGATTCTGAGCCTTCAGGCTGGTGAGAAGCTATCTGTATTTTACAGATACAGTGTTAAAACAGGTATAGTTTTACCTTACTCATTAAATAAATTTCTACTATTTGCCAGGCCCTGAACTTAGTAGAGACGAAAACTATAGTTAAAACTGCTGATAAACAAATCAGAAAATGCAATGTGGTTTTATAAGTACAGTGATAGAGCTTTGCATAAGGAGCAATGAGAACCAAATCCTAACTCAGGAGGTGATGTCTGAGCAAAGTTTGAAGAATGTGGAAGAATAGTGGCTAGGTGTGGGTGGAAAGTGAAACTGTACCTAGCAAAACCTAGTTGTGAGAGAGCTTGACTGTTCATTAGAGAACTGCCGGTCATTTGGAATGTCTGATATATAAAAGGTTGCTGGAGTTAAGAGTTATCTGGTTGCAAGAAAGAGAAACTCATGCCAATTGGCTAAAATAAAGGAGTAACAAATATAAAAATAGGCAGGGATTATGTAAGACACAACTGTGGGAAGCACAGCTAACATTACAAGAAGTCTTGTTTCCCCTTTCTTTTTCTCATTGTCTTATTTCTAGTTTTAGCTTTTCTTTGTATGACTGCTTCATTTCCTCAGCAGACTGGCTTTTCTGCTCACTTATCTGCTTGCATGTAGGCTACTATTGCTATCCCAAATAGTGGCCCCAGCTCTAACTCTGGCTACACCACCCAGTTTGCCCAACTTTCCAGCTTAGCAACCTACAGTTATTACTTAACTCCGTATCAGGATCTCAATTCCATATTCCCAGGAGCTGTAATCTGACTGGTACAGTTTCAACATACATGTAAATCAAGGGTCAGCAAACTATAGCCAGGGAGTAAGGAGGGGGCAATCTGGCCTGCCTTACATTTTTGTAAGTAAAGTTTCATATTGTCTATGGCTGCTTTGGCATTACAAGGACAGATCTGAGTAACTGTGACAGAGAACATATGAACTGCAAAGCTGAAAATATTTACTATCTAGATCTTCATAGAAAACCAGAGGCCCATTGCATGAAGATTCGTGCAATAGGCCTTCCTTCCCATGGCTGCCGGCACCGGTTTTCCTCTGGCACCCGGGACTCAGGCCTTCGTTCTGGCTGCTGCCTTCTGTCTTTGCTCCAGCCGGCCAGAGTCTTTGCTCCGGCTGGAGTCTTTGCTCTAGCCGGAGCCTTCAGTCTTCTCTGCTCTGGCCAGAGCACCGCTCCTGTAGCTCCCTCCACCCCCCGCCCACCCCCTCATAGCAGGCATCCTGTCCTGCCCAGCTGCTCCATGCCTGTGGATGCAAATTAACCCACCATCTTTGTTGGGTTAATTTGCATACTCACTCCTGATTGGCTGGTGGTCGTTGCAGAGGTACGGTCAATTGGCATATTTCTCTTTTATTAGTGTAGATGTTAGTTGACCCTTGCATTAGATAGTTGGATGTGGGGATGTAGGGCTGTTTAGAGGCTTAGTGAGGGTAAGACCTTGTAATTAAAACTCAAGAGTTTTTTGCAGAAAAAGGATAATTTTGGGGAAAAGGCAACTGAGGAAGTATTTTGATACAGAAACTGAAGGCTCTAACATAGGAAAAATAATCAGTCTCTCAAATATACACTAAATGTTGTACACAAAGGGTGAAAGAGTGCAAGACAGTTACTTCTTAATCTGGAGAAGTTCATTAAGATACTAAATTTAGGAGAGTGTGTCATCCTAACTACCTTTAAATAATTCACTTGTGGCAAATTTCCCAGACTCTGCACAGTTAGTTCTTGGTGAGATGAACTGGCTGAGGCACAATGTTCACTTTACAAAAAGATTTTTAAATGTATGTCTAGAAGGTTAAATGTTATTTAACTTTCAAAGGAGAGAGTAAAAGAGAAAGAGGACCTGAGAGAATGAGACATTTAGATGGAAAGACTGAGGCAGATAGACTGAGACTTGGGGGAATAAGAGGAGATAAAATCTAGAATTTACATTTGGTAAACTTAAGATTATTGTAGAGAAAATCTTTCATAAGTAGTCTTTGGTTGAGTAGAAAAATGATTTGAGTTTTAAAAACCTTAGAGATCATTCTAGTCCTTGCTACTCAAAATGTTGTCTGAGCATACTCAGCAGCATTGGCATCAGAAATGCAGAATCCCAGACCCAACCCCAGATCCACTGAATAAGAATCTGCATTTTTAAAGATCCCACAGGTGATTCATATACACATTAAAGTATGAGAAATTGAAGCACTGAATTAGAATAGTAGTTTTTAGAGCCTTCAAAGTAGAATAGTTGTGGGTTATTTTGTTTGAATGAATTCTTACTTGGAGCCCAACTCTATTAAACAGATCAAAGTGGACCCACTCTGGTTGAAGATGGGCAAATTCTAAAAGGCAGGGAAGGGCTGGAAAAACCTAGGGATTTGCATCCTCTATTCCTCAAGGAACAGTTTGAAAACCACTAACCTAACAGAATCAGTGAAGGTAATACCAGAATCTTCAGGGCCAGCCTTTGTCAAACTCCCAGGTCCTCTTCCACTTTTACCTCATTGAGAACTTCTACTACAATGAATCACTATTAGTGATGGGATATTTTCTGCCTTCTAGATCCCTTGTCTGAGCTTAAAAATGGGGAAACTAGGGCTCAGCATGTGGCCAACGGAACTTCATTCAAACAGGCACATTTTAAACTATATATATTGCTAAAAAAAGAAAAGAAAAGAAAGAAAAACAGGAGCTGCTAGAGACTGTTTGTTTCTCCCCAAAATTCAAATGTTGAAACTTAATGCCCAATGTGATGGTATTAGGAGCCCTGAGGAGTGGCATTAGTGCCTTGATAAAGGGAAGCCACAGAGCTCCCCTGTCACTTCTACCATGTGAGCTTTTAGCAAGAAGATGGCAATCTGTGAACTAGGAATTGGGAACTCATCAGGCACTGAATGGTGGGACTTTCCAGTCTCCAAAACTGTGAGAAATACATATTTGTTGTTTATAAGCCACTCAGTCTATGTTATTTTGTTATAGCAGTCTGAAGGGACTAAGACAGAGGCAAACCTAAAGCTTAAATAATTCTTAGGGAATAAAGGGGTTCAGAGTAGACCTCCCCAAAGTGTGCCACTTCGGTATATGAATTATTTTGAGCTGAAGGCAGTTGTGACCCTGTGGGCTCACAAGAAACTTTATCTCTCTTTTAAATTTGGGACCTAACCGATAACAAGATTTATCACCAGAAATAACTTTTTATGGCATATCTATGTAATAGGACAAACTTGTAATTACTGAACATCTGTTCTTATCGTTCTGTGAATGATCTTTCCCTGCTCAGAAGCCCTGTGGTGCCTTACCTCATTCTTAGCTCAAATGCCATATATGCCTCATTTTAACTTTCTGTCTTTGAACCTCTCACGTGTATGGGATCTCTGACTCTCTCATGTATATGGGGTTCCCATATGTAGGTATGTAATTAAATTGGGTTATTTTCTCTTGTAAATTTGTCTCATTTGATTATTAGACCAGCTGGAAGAAGCTAGAAGGGTAGAGGAAATTATCCTCCTTCCTCACAGGACAAGAAAGTGATAAAGTTCCATATCCTTCACTGGTCCTTCCCGACTTAGCAATCCCCCAAGTGAGAGACCATCTGTGCAGTTTTTAAAAACTATAGACTTAGAGAGACTCAGGTTTGAATCCTGGCTCCACTGCTTACTAGCCCAGGCAAAATATTTCAACATTTTCTTAACCTCTTCATGTCTAAAATGAAGATAATAATTTCAGCCTCAGTGGGGTGCTGTGAAGCAAATATATGTGAAACAATTTAGCACATGGCCTGGTAAATAATTGCTCAATAAATGTTACTATTAATATTATTTTTAAATTAACCACAACTAGAAAGTCAACCTACATCAATTTAGAAATTGCTTAAAAAGATTACCCTTATGAAGTTAGAGAAGACTGTTTTCTTCTTCACTGCTACTGCTAGAAGAATAAAACAAATTATATTTATAGCAATAGGCTAACTAGTACATACAGTTTATTCAAAATTAAGTACTGTAGTTGTGAAAATGGTTTTCGATAAATGAGGTAAATATTTAGGGAAGACAGTGAGTATGAAAGGGATTCCAAATTATATAGCAAATGCAACTTTGTTTTCCACAGTAGTGTTGCTTTTAGAGTCAGACATTTTTAGTAACTATGACCGATGGCTTCAATCTCTCTTTTTTTTTCTTTTTAATCCTCACCCGACGATATGTTTTTATTGATTTTTAGAGAGGAAGGGAGAGAGGGGGAGAGAAACATGGATTGGTCGCACATTTTCTGCAACTACCTCTCAACTAATTCAGAAAAAAATTATATGTGTATAGAGAATATGGAGGAGTGATAGAGCAAATGTAGTTAATTGTTAATGATTGATGAATCTGTGTGAAGAATGTATAGGAATTCTATGTATTGTTCTCACAACTCTTTTGTAAGTTTAAAGTTATCTATAATAATAAAAGCACAATATGCTAATTAGACCAGATGTCCTTCTGGATGAAGCCAGGGCTGCAAGGGAAGCCTGGGCCCCGGGATCCAGAGGGAAGCCAGCTGGGGGGAGGAAGGCCTACTCTTGCATGAATTTCGTGCATCGGGCCTCTAGTTTCAAAATAAAAAGTTTAAAATAATAAAACCAATCATTGAACAAAATTCTCCCTCTATCCCTTAGCTTCCAGCTGGGATCCAGCAACCACCAACATAAATAGGAAAAAATGAAAATGGCAGAGAAAAAAAGAAAAATGACTTTTGCCTTACTACTTGTCAGGTACTGTTTTTCTTTGTTTTATTTCATTCTTGTAAAACTCTTAGAGCCCTGGTTCTTGACCTCATCCATACGTTACAATCACCTAGGGAGTTTACAAACTCGTTATACCCTGGCAACAGCCCCACTGATGAATTTAGACACTCTGAGCGGTGGAACATAGTCATCATCAGTACGTTTAAAGTTCTCTAGGTGATTCCATTGTGCAGCTAAGGTTGAGACCACTGCCTTGCACTAAAACTTTATTATCACCCTTTACAATGGTCAAAGTTGAGGTCTAAGAAAATTCAGCAACTTGCTCATGGTTATGTAGCTTGTATAAGTGGCAAAGAGGGTAGAGGTGGACATGGTCACACAGAAAGGGGGGGTGACCGTGTGACCCCATTTGGGGGCTCTCCTAACCACACCCCTTGGTCTTCTTGGGTCTTCAGCTGGCTTTCCCCAAACCTGGCCAGCAGGCAAGGAGCTGAGCTGGATGCTACAAAATGCAATCAGACATGCTTTGGATTTTAAGGAACTTATAAAATGACATAAGCATATGAAAGCGAATGAATATTTAAAATTCTATAGAAGTGCATAGGTGCTTTGTGAAAGGGTAAAATCAGCTGATGGGAATAACTTCAATCAAGAAAGGCTTCTTTCTTAAGTAAAGAGACATTGACATCACTAAACATTCCTTCTTGTGAAAACCTTTTAACCTTTTCTCCCAACTGTTTTCCTCCTTGCTCCTTCTTACATTTTCTTCAACCAGACAAAACAGACCTAAATTTTTAAAATTGTAAAATAACAAATTTTCAAAAGGCTTCACTCCAAATTTAGAATAATTAAATGTTTTCTTTAAGCCATGTTTTTTTAATAACTTTCAAAGCATTAGGAAAATTATGTCTCATTTTAGTTTAGTTCATCTATTAATTTTTCATATTGCTGAATAGATAATGTTCATGTAATAAACCGTAATTCTTTTCCCAAATTTTATCCTAGCTTTCCCAAACATTTGGGAATAAACCTTTTCAAGTGCTATTTAAGCCCAACAAGAGGGAATTTGACCCACAGTTTATCACTTACCTCATTAGCATACTAATATGATTACAATTTGCATTTGACTAAGGGGTTGTTCTTTCACCCCTGTAATCTTGTTGGTGGAATATCACAGTTTTTGGTTGATTTTTAAAACAAATTGTCTAGGGAAAATAGGTGATGTTGATACAAGAAGCTTGGAAGTGAATTAATTGCTCTTAAACAATTCATGTGAGTTTAGCCCCTTCTGTGGTGTAATATGCACAGCTCTCACAAATACTCAACTCACATGGTCATTGAAACAAAATCAACCCTAAAACATTTCTCACACTTTGTAATGAACGATTCTTTTTTTCTTAGTCTCAAATTACCTTGGTCCTGCAGTGATTTAGGATGGCTCTACTTATATAAGTGAAAGTGTGGCTGCGGCTTTCCAGCAGTTTTTTCAGGTAACTAGTTCAAAATGAACTAGCTCTTTATTAGCCATTTATGGTGCAAAGTATCTACCTTGATGTGGGTACACATAAGAAGGAAATTAACTGGACCATGTTGGTGACAGTCTTCCTGCTAGCAAGATTTTTATTATTAAAAATGTAATGAAATATTTTAAGTAATAACAAGGCCTGTAGTAAAAAGCACATTCACTGTATAGAGGCAGGATATCTCTGGTATAATGACGTCATTGCCTTCGTATGAGCTATCGATTGAGTATTTGTGTCTCTCCCAAATTCATATGCTAAAACCTAATCCCCAAAGTGACAGTATTTTGGAGATGGGAACTTTGGGAGGTGATTAGGTTATGAGGGTGGAGCCGTCATGAATGGGATTATAAAGATTCCAGAGAACTCCCTTCCCCTTTTCTCTGTGTGAGGACACAGCAAAAAGATGGTGGTTTATAAAACAGGAACTGATTCCTCACCAGACACCAAATCCTGCCAGTGCCTTGATCTTGGAATTCCCAGCCTCCAGACTGTGAGAAATAAATTTCTGTTGTGTAAACTACCCAGTTTATGATGTTCTGTTATACCAGCCTAAATAGACTAAGACTGTGTGTGTACCAGGTACACCAGTATAAGGAGATAATAGATAGATAGATAGATAGATAGATAGATAGATAGATAGATAGATGATAGATAGATATTTTATTGGATAATAATATAAATATAATATATATAGCAGGTCCTTGAACAACATCTTTTTATTCAACATCGTTTTATTATAACGTTGGTGAATAAAAAAAAAATCAATTCCCTGAGGAACCACTCTCTGTGTTCCTCAACTGGCACATTCTCTCCATGTTTGCATGGGTTTTCTCCCAGTACTCTGGTTTCCTCCCACATCCCAAAGATGCACACATTAGGTAAATCTAAATCATCCCAGTATGAGTGAGCCTGGGGTGAGGTATGAGTGCACCCTATAAAGGAAGAGTGTCCCATGTAGGGCTGGTTCCCATCTTGTACCCTAAACTGGAATAAGTTGGTTGTAAAATAATTATATTACTTGTTTTTATTCGTCTTTTTAAAACATATTATAGTATAGCTCACATTTATTTCAGTGTTTAATTTAGAAGTGTTTGGATTCTTTATTTAGAAGTTTGGTGATGTTTTTGTGGCCATAGGAACTTAACTCTTGTTTATATCAATTAGCTTGTGATAAATTGGTTTTGTTGCACATCATTTCTCTTAAAGTCATAATTTCCAAGAACTTATTGACAAACATTAAGTAAAAACTTACTGTGTGTGTGTGTGAGTGTGTGTGTGTGTAGTGGGGTTTTAGAATGAGTCACCTCAAGATATGTCTCTGTGGTATGCAGATTGTTTTGAGCCAGAGGCAACTTTAGCTCTGGGCTCAAGGGAAACTTCTGCCCATCCCTTACCTGCCTAGAATTTGAATTAGGGGCCAATAATAAGAATCCATCAGAGATAACCTTTTTTGACCTACCTATAGGGCAGGGAAAACTTCTATTTACTAAATAGCTGCTCTTCTGCTCATCCTGCAATGATCCTTTGCAGCCCCCAAGGCAATTTACTTCATCCCTAGCTCAGAATGTCATAAATAGCCATGTTCCCTTTCTGTCTCTAAATTTGTCATGCATGTGGGGTCTCTGACTCTCTCATGTATATGGGGTTCTTATACGTATGTAGGTATTAAATTTGGTTATTTTCTCTTGCTAATTTGTCTTGTGTCTATTTGATTATTATACCAGCCAAAAGAACCTTGAGGGTAGAGGAAAGTTTCTTCCTCTCTCAGTATAATATATATTTGTCAAAGAGAAACATTTCTTTCTTTTTAGGAGACATCAAATACTCACTAGGTCCCTTAGCTCAACTGGTAAGATTGTCTTTTCTCTGTCCTGGGACAAAGTGCCAAAACCTCCCTTGCAGTAGAGAAGGGACCTACAATTACAATACCTGTCAATTAGGAGTACAAATTAATTAATTGGTAGAGGTAAAATTACTGGAATGCTGACAAGAAGATTTTTTTTTTTTTTTTGAGGGCTGTGGTGGAGGTGTTTTGGTCACACAGGTGACTTTCTATTGCATCTCTACTTAAGAAAAAGTACCTGACAGTAATTCAGGGAGTGGGAAGAGAACAAAAGAGGGATGACACGAATTGTTACCAAGCACCTACTCTATGCAGGACACTGTAATAAACACACTTAATCTATGTTACCCTGTTTAATTCTTTTTATTTAGAAGTTTGGTTATGTTTTTGTGGCCAGAAATATGCTGTAGAAACTTAACTTGGCAACCATAAGAGAAAGGGCTGATTTCTATACCTGACAAATTGTGGAGTTATAGTAACTTGCCTAATGTAACACAGTCAAGGGATAGAGCAGAGATTCAAACCCAGTCTTATGGTTTCCAAAGCCTGTTTTCATTTTACTATACCATGCTGCTGTAAAAATGTAAGAAGGTTCAGTAAAACCCAATAAGAAAATAAAACTGAATATTTGATTGTCTGTTGAGGTAAACACAGTAAGTTTTGGGATTAATATGGCAAAAAGAGTATATTGCTCAGGGCATGGGAGGAGAAGACAAGAAGATAGCTAGAAATTAAAAACAGGAGAATCCAGACTTCTCAGCAACCGAGGAGTGAGAATAGAATGTGCTTTGTTAGCTGAACATACTGAAAACTCTCAGGATAGATTTCTTCTAAGTTGAGCAAAGATGAACTGTGAGCCTGTATATGCTGACCTATATGTAGCTATGGCTTTAAAAAAAAAATAGTCTCATCACTTATAGTGGCTTTAAGAGAATTAAACTAAGTGTTTGTGGATGTCATTGAAAATTTATGAAGAGGAGGAATATAAAAGAAAAGTGGGAGTATGTAGGACATTTCTTTAGAGTATATAAAGGGGAATGAAATTATTGGAGCAATGGGTGTATGGATCTGCATGTTAACTGGATATTACCTAAGTGAGGGAGGATAGCTGTTTCTAGGAAATCATTCCAGGAATATCTCTCTATGGGAGGAAAGGAAACTGCCTTCACTCCATTAACAATTCACCAACCTCATCAAGAGCCCATTATGAATGTGGCACTGGATTCTGGGAGATGCTAATAAATTCTCAGGATAGTTCCTGCCTTTGAGGAGCAGATCATATGATGTGGAGCAAGAGCATGGACCACTGAAACACTACATATTCCTTCTGGTGATGAGAATAAGTGAGGGGCTATCTTGGGAGGTCACCGACAGGAGAGATGTGAAGAACCTTGTGATAAGGAAAGCCTTCTTAGGGACTTGAGCAGGGCCTAGAAGGACAGGAAGGTGAGAGGAATTAGATTGGGACAAATAAAAGAGGGAAAGAGAACCAGGTAGGAATATCCAGGCTTGGGTCTTCTGAGCCCTAATGCATACACATGAACTCACCATATACATCTGATACATGCATGAATGTTGGCATATATATATTTCTTTACACTTTCTGACTGAAAGGCTCAGTGCAAGGAGCCCAAGAGCCAGGATGACTAACTAAGGCTATTGGTCAAACTATACAGGTTTATGGCCAGACGAACCAACTCCACCTTTAACCACATGGTTCTTAATTCGCATCAACTGGCCACCTCTGTTCCTTACCTGAATGATCTGGAAATGAAGCTTCCTAGATGGGAGAGCAAAATCACTGTGGTTGTAGGGATTATAACCAATGACTTATATGTACAGGAGGTGCCCAAACTAAGGATGTCTGCACTTTGTGTGAGAAGCAACACCCGGAGCTGTATCCATAAGGTTGGGGGCAAGATCCTCAAGTTTGACCAATTGGCCATGGACTCCCCCAAGGGCTGTGGCATCATTCTGCTCTCTGGTCCTCTCAAAGGCCAAGAGGTGTCCAGGTATTTTGGCAAGGTCCCAGAAGCCCCTCATAGCCACACCAAACCTTACATATGCTTCATGGGCAGGAGTTCCAGCACACAAGAGGCTGATGGGCCAGCTATGGTTACAAAAACTACCCCAGATCCTACCTTGTTATTAAAAAGATTTTTGAAGCTGGAAAAAACAAACAAACAAAGTGTAAGTTAATACAACCACTTTGAAGAGCCATTTGGTAATATCCAGGTAATTTGCACCCTTTGTTTCAATGATTTTATTCCTAGGTATGTACCCTATGGAAATTCCTCCTCATGCGCACAAGGGAATATGAATAGAATGGTTATTGCATGATTTTAACAACAAGATATTAGAACCAATTTACATGGCAATTCATAGGAAAATGAATAAATTGTGGCATATTTATCCACTAGAATATTAATGATACAACAGTTAAAATCAATGAAGTGGAGCTATATACATCAACATGAATACATTTCAAAAACATTGATGAGGGATACAAGCAAATTACAGAGAATGTCTTCAGAAGGATTTTTATGTAAAGTTTAAAAACATGCAAAACAGTTCTTTATGTCACATATATGTAGTGAAAATATACCACAATACAGTTGTCCCTCTGTATCTGTGGGGAATTGGTTCTGGGATCCCCTGAGAATACCCAAATTCAGGGATGCTCAAGTCCCTTATGTAAAACTAGGAGCCCGTTGCACGAAGTTTTGTGCAATAGACTTTTCCTTCACCTGGCTGCCGGCACCAGTTATTCGCCAGCAGCAGTTTTCCTCTGGCCACCCGCCCATCAGAGCGCCTCCCGCCAGCACGATCGGCCACCCCGAGAGGAACTCCGATCAGGAGGCGCTCCGATCGGCGGGTGGCCAGAGGAAAACTGCTGCTGGCGGAAAACTGGTGCCAGCAGCCTCGCAATCGGCCACCCCGAGTTCCGCCACCAGCGTCTTCCGCAGTGCGGGCCTAAGCAGCGCCGGCTGTTTAAGCCAGCGGGAGGAGCGGGGGGCGGGGACTCCCGAGTCCCCGCCCCCCGCTCCTACCGCCAGCCAATTGGCCACCCTGAGTCCCGCCCCCCGCGCCTCCAGCCGGCCCAATCGTGGGCGTAGCGGAGTGATGGTAATTTGCATATTACATTTTATTAGGTATGATGATGGTGTAGAACAGAGCATACAGTTAACCCTCTACATCTGTGGATTCTCAATGGCAGATCAAAAATACTGTTTTCGATCCATGGTTGGTTGAATCTGCGGATGCAAAACCCAGGATATGGAGGGCCAACTGTATATTTATTGAAAAAAAAATGTGCATATAAATGGACCCACACAGTTCAAACCAATGTTGGATATACTGTGCTACATATAATTTATTATGTGGTAAAAAATAAAATTTACAATAGTGGTAACCCTGACCATGACAAAGTTAAATACAACTGGAAAGGGGACTTCAATAGTTTGTGTAATATTTTATTTTTTAAACTGTGTAATGGGCATATGGGTGCTTATTTTGAGGGGACACAAACATTCAGTCCATAACAAGTATCAAACCCCTAAAAGATAATTTCAAATCTTTTCAGAAAGCTAGGGATGAAGCACCATAGACAGATTATTTAGATTCAGTAACACATTTGCTTGCTTTAAATGAGTCTATATTTGTACCAAAGTTATACTTCCAAGTAGAATTATATACCACTTGGTAAGATTCTGCTTTATTAAACTAACTAACAAGGTAATTCTTCAGGCCTATGTGATTTGAGGAAGATACAAGAATCTGCACAAAATAATAGCAGTAATCTAAATACAGCCAAGTCAATTGTATCTGCTGTGCACTAACAGAAAGACTCCTCGGTTTTAGTAGATAGCCCACTATGCAATCATCCTAGCTGAATAGCCTCAGATACTTTGTTTTGAAGGGAGTGCAGAAATCCTGCAGGTTTAATTGCCAATAAATCAGCATGACCTCTACTCCCTGGCAGTCCTTTTCTACAATGATCTTTTCAACCAGAAAATGAAGAGATGGATTTTACAGGGTATTCGTACTGCCTGTGGTAAGATAACAGAATTACATTTGCTATTTTCTCCATTATAGGCTGTGCTAGATAATGAAGGACTCTATTAATGATATGTTCTGTTTGCTGTTAGGTTATTTTAATCTTGTAGTTATTTCTTTTTGTTGTTATGGAGAGCTGTCCTTCCTGTTTTTTTAAAAAACAAACCCTTCTATCATTTGTTAGTTCAATATTTTATCATCACCAGAGATTTTATTCCCTAGTTAATTCACACGAATTTACATTAAAATATTCTAGCTCACTTAGAAAGCTATTTATAAACTGAATGAATTGGATGTTGCTCTTAGCTGATTTTCAGATTTATTTAAAAAAGTAGTTATTTTCAATCAATATTTCCAGTTCATGGCTATAACTAATACAGAAATTTTAACACCCATCCATACCCAAATGTAACATAACCCTGATGTTTGTACTTTTGAACTATTCATTTGTTTAAGTTTATTTTATTATGAATGAGTATTATTTTGTGGTATGTATTTTTACATTTAGACTTTTAATTATATGAACTCTCTAAGAAAACATAAAAATTAAAACTACTAAACAATAGGTTGTATATTCTAATTCATTTTGGATAGCTCCTGCCACCTATTTTACACTCTGTTCTTTTAAAAATATATGTTTTATTGATTTCAGAAAGGAGAGGGAGAGAGAGAAAGATCAATGATGAGAGAGAATCATTGATCGGCTGTCTCCTACACACCCCCCACTGGGGATCGAGCCTGCAATGTGGGCATGTGCCCTGACTGGGAATCAAACTGTGACTTCCTGGTTCATAGGTTGATGTTCAACTACTGAGCCATGCCAGCCGGGCTACCCTCTGTTTTTGAGAACGAAGATAAATAAAAAACCCATAGTCCTGAATTTGAATTAGAAATATCAATATTAATTCAGAGGTATTTATGTTTAAAAATGTAAGTTTTTCTGTATCTGTGTGTTATTTTATAAGAAAAAATTTCTTTAAAAGGAGGTTTTCTTTTTTATTTTGCATATCTCTGTCCACTGAAGAGGCCCAGAAACAGTGAGCAATCCTGTAGCCATGAGCATCCTAACAGCCAGACTGTGGTCTTGGAATACCATACTACCATCTCTCCCTAAAGAAACCTGAGTTTCATGGAGAAATGGCTGATTTCAGCTTTTGGGCAGTGTATTCGTTTTCTAGGGCTGCTATAACAAAGTACCACAAACCGGTTGACTTAAACAATATAAATTTATTGTCTCACAGTTCTGGAAGCTAGAAATCCAAAATCAAGGTTTTGGCAGGGTTGGTTCTTTCTGAGGGCTATAAAAGAAGGATCTATTCCAGTTTTCTCTTCTTGGCTTATGGATGGTTGTCTTTTTTCTATGTTTCCTTACCTTGTTCTCTCTATATGTATCTCTGCATCCAAATTTCCCCTTTTTTTACTAGGACATGAGCTACATTAGATTGGAGCCCACGCTAATAACCTCACTTTAACTTAATTACCTCTGTAAAGATTCTATCTCCCAAAAAGTCACATTCTGAGGAGGGAGGGGTTAAGACATCAACATGTAAAATTCAACCCATAGCAAGCAGTAAATAAGGTTTTCCCCATATGAAAGCAGAGCATTCCTATGTAAACTCTCATAGTTGAAATGGTTTGTATAAAGTGAAGAAGCAATTACCGTAAGACACATCTTGCTAACAGATGCACAAAGTGAAGCAAAATAAAGCACAGATGCTCACAGACACAGGTCAAAGCTACTGAGATGCTGAATGTAGTTCCTGGGGAAGGAACTTGCGGGTAGCACTCTCACTGCTCTGGGTATGTGCTGGCTCTACAACAGCTCACTGCAAAAACAAACACTGAACACTATTTTCACTTTTTTTCATAAAAGCAAAAATCCTCTTTGGATTTCTTTTGTTTAGTAAAACAAGTACTAATATAGGTCTTTTGTAAAAGCAAAGTGGGATAAAGTGAACTTTCAAAAAGCTGGGGATACCTGTAAACAGAATGAAAATAAAAATGTTACACTAGATAGTGAGGAAGTTATCAAGATTTACCAGTGTCATGTCTGAAGACCCAGAAGCCAACCTTTGGTGAAAGAAAAGATAGGACAATTGCAGTTTGAGCTTCAAAGTTGATGCGCAAGTACCAACCAATAAATGAAAAAAAATGATAGAATTAGAGTACCATCAGTTTAATGGATGTAGGCACTGAGTTTCCAATATCACAAAAAGAAAGACAACTAGACATGAGCCTCCCAGTGAAAGAAAAATATCAATACCTAGTGTCTTAGTCCATTTAGTCTTCTATAACAAAATACCACAGACCGGGTGGCTTATAAACAGCAGATATTTATTGCTTACGGTTATGAAGGCTAGAAGTCTAAGATCAGGGTGCCAGCATGGTTGAATTCTAGTGAAAGTGTGCTTTACACTTCTTAGATGGTCATCTTCTCACTGCGTCCTCACATGATGGAAGTGCAAAGGAGCTCTCTGGGGTCCCTTTTATGAAGGTACTAATCCCATTATGACCTAATCACCCCTAAAAGTTCCCACCTGTTAATACCATCACCTTTGGGAGTTAAGATTTCAACTTACACATTTTTGTGTGTGGTGGTGAGGGGGAGAGGGTGTGTGTGTGTGGGGGGAATGACACTCAAACATTCACATCATAGCACCTAGTTTTCCCAGAGGATCAAACTTGAATCTGATCATGCCTCTGAATCCAGCTGCCAATATGCAGAAAATAAGAGGACAGAGAAACTTGAACTGCATTGTGTGTGTTCAGTCAGCAACATTCAGAGTGTAGGAGAATGTACAGGCTAAATGATCTGGATTCTTCAACAGATAGGGTGTAAAGAAAAGAGTTGGAGGAGGAACCTGTAGATTAAAAGAGATTTAAAAGGAAAAACTTTCCTAACAAACAGATAAGATTAAACAATAGTCTAGGGTTGCATAATTGGATGTTTTGTTACACTGGGGTGTTAATATTGTAAAAAGAGCCAGCTTGGTGTAATACTCAGAATAGTGGTTACTTTTGGGGAGAGTGGGGGTTATCTTTGGAATGGGCATTATGGAGGGACTTCTGCATGGGAATTGGGACTGGCAGAGTTCTATTTCTTGGCCTTGATGGTAGTTACAAAAGTATTTGTCTTAATAACTCATCAAGTTACACGTTTATTTTGTGTGGTTTTCTGTGCCTGTTTTTTTTTTTTTTCAATAAAAAGTTTTGTCTTTTAGGTTTAGGTTTTGTGTTTTAAGAGCAGTGCAAAACATGAAAATCTTTAGGAGATCTTGTGCTGTATACTGCTTTAATATCAGGATACTTGTTGGTGTCTTTAAAGAGTCCTAAAATTCAACAAAGCCTGTTCTTGGGATAACAGACAAACACTCATTTCTGCTGCAACCTGACTTAAGGACAGGCCAACTAAGTAGAAAAGAAAAATGTTTGCCATCTAAAGCATATTCTTGTAAAACACCATATTAAGCTAAACCAGGAGGGCAAAGGCATTGCAGCATTTGTGTAGTGGTATTGCAAAACCTCTTTGAGAAGTTAGAGAATCCTTCACTCTCTATTCAGGTTTACAGCTTCACTCCATTCAGATTAGACCAAAATATCACTTTTATCCATTCAATCCATTGATCTTTCAACTTTAAGCTGCAAAGGGCTACCTAGAGATAAGTTTGCAACCCAAGTCAGTCTCTAAGTTATCAGCAGGCATCTCTCTGAAAGCTAACTTCCCAAAGTATTCACGGAAGCAGAGAACTGGAGTCCACTGTGCAGAACAATAACATTCCCTGCAATGAGTGAAAAGGGGGTCATGGGGTCTGTATCAGACAATTTGCAATTTATTGAGCACAGATTTTTTTCTATATAGTCTCAATTTCAAGTATGGAGCTGGAGTTCCAAATATATGGTCATCATATCTATGCTATAAAATCAGTCTTTGTCTTCTTTCTTCCACTCCTAAGGAAAATAGTGCTGTACTTGCAGGTATATCTGACAGATAGATTTATCACATTCTTAAATTTTCAAATTATTAAACCAGCCCAAGAGGTTCTGAGGATGTGCCCTAGAACCCCCAAGGTGCCACTTGGAATAGTGGGGTTTATAAGCAAGCAGAGTTATTTAAATCCTATCAATTCTTTAAGGTTTGCCTAAGCATCATCTTTCTGTTTAAGAGCATAATAGACTGAACCACTTCCAACCTGGCTATCATTATTGCTGCTGTTACATATTGTTCTCCAACTACTTTTTTTCCCTTACAGAAGCAGTTTATTTATTTCCCTTTTTATTGAATTTATTGGGGTGACATTGGTTAATAAAATTATATAGGTTTCAGGTGTACAATTCTATAATACATAATCTGCATATTGCATTGTGTGTTCACCACTTCAAGTCAAGTCTCCTTCCATCTCTATTTATCCTTTACCCTCTTTACCCCCACCCCCCCTCAAGCCCCCTTTCCCTCTGGTAACCACCATACTATTGTCTGTGTCTATGAGGGTTTTTTTTTTATTTGCTTAACCCCTTCACCTTTTTCACACAGCCTCCCAAACCCCCTCCAACTACTTTTTAATTGTTAACTTTGTGACTCTATCTGGTTACAAAGCTTCCTGAAGGCAGCAATTATGTCTTATATTTTCCTTTATTCTTAAAGGAAACACTCAATATTCATTGATCTCTATGCTTTGATCCTTTAATTTATCCATTTATTAAATCAACAATAGAATTTATTGAGGACCAACTACGTGCTATTCTCTATGCAGGGGTTATAGCTATGAGCAATTTTGTGCTCTCATGAAACTTCCATTTTAAATTATTGGAATAAGGAAAATACCCAGGGAACCTTTTATCTTTTTCAAAATTATGGACTCTAAAGTGACTAACTTTCCAGGAGTACCAGTGGCTAAACCACCCTTTCTGCTCATTCTGCTGCTTAGTGGTAGGCAAACTAAAAGAAAAGAAAAAACAAAACAGGTTTAGCAGGTATGAATTCTTATGGATTGTTCTCCCCTGCAGTGACCTGCTTACTTCAACAAGCCAAGTAGAGCCTTTCAAAATCCTGAGGTGGGCAGGGATTCAGTTTCCCTTCGACTCCCTTCCTTATTCCCATTACTTTCCCTCAGTCATATTCTATTTAACAGAATATATACATTTATATACACATATGTATGTGTATGTACATATGTGCATGTATGTACAGTATATACATGTGGGTTTATATTATAAGGTTTGTCTCCCTTCCTTCATAGCGTTTCTAGGGAGACTTTTTAAAGCAGTAGTTACCCTACTGCCCTTTGCCCTCTACAAAGAATTCTCAAAGTCAGGGCTGTGCCAAAGCTATAAACCTTTGCCTTTGCGATTCTCTTTTTGATGTTGGAGCTTTCTCACCACCTGCTGTTTTTGAATAAGCAATTCCCAGGCTTTCACAAGCCTGAGTATTTGGCTACTTCTTGACGATTCTTATTTATTTTATTAATAGTGTTGAAGTGGCTAATTTTATAGCACAGTGACAACAATAACATTGATTCTCAAAGTAGTTATTTTCCTGGTTTTATTTGTTTTGACAAAATAATATTTGACAGAAAGAACTAAATACAGTTGCCCTGAGTGAACTGCCTAAGCTTTATTTATAATGGATATAGCATAAAAATGATAAAACTCTGCCCTTAATAAATATAGTGCAAATTAGTGCAATGCTGCAGATAATGTTAAAAATCAATTAATAGATAAATACATATATATAGTACCTTCTGAAGGAGGCAAAAAGTGAAAAAGTCAAAGAGTCTGTCCTCAATAAATATAAAATCTCCCCTGCATTCCAGTGCTGCTACCAGGCCAACATATAGTAAGCACAATAATACTTGTTGAATTACTGAATTCAATTCACTTCTTTTACCCACCACTCCCAGATCCCTAATACTTTAAAAGTGAATTATCTAAGAAGATAAGGAAACATGTTATGAATATAGATAATAATATGAGTATAACAATTCATATATCATTTTAAACCAGTTTCACTATGGCTAAAACTTAGTGCTTTAAAGCCAGGGCTCATGTCAATAATTGTTCACCCATTCTTTGTACATCATCTGAGTAATCTAATTACAGACAGATAGGAAGAGAAAAGTTTCACACACTCACAAAAAAGGAATCAGGAGTATTTTTCTTGTGGAAATTCATAAACATTCTAGATACTTCCAAGGTTTTCTCTAGGTGATCCATTCTTGATACCCAAAGAATTGTTTTCAGAGGTGCTTACTGCTCCAAGATGGGCTGAGTATCTTTGAAATAATATGAATTAGTGGGTTATCATGTAGGGTGATTGTTTTTATTTGTCCAAGTAGAAAGGGCACATGCAAAGCAGATGGCTCTCACTTAGTACAGATGGCTCCAGATGACTGTACTGTTCCCAAGTTAAGCTGTGAGGAAGCTCAAACCAAGTGGGTTGTGGACAATTAGTGAAACTTGTAGGTAACTATGGAGAGTCTTTCCTACATGTACTCTGACCTGAACTTCATGCTGCAATATCTCCTTGGGTAGAGAGATTTGTTTACCTCAGAGGAGACTTTTGAAATGATTCAAAGTCCTAAAGCACTAAGGGATTTTATCTTATTTATTTATTTTAAATATATTTCTTTATTGATTTCAGAGAGGAAGGGAGAGGGAGAGAGAGAGAGAAACATCAATGATGAGAGAGAATCATTGATCCGCTGCCTCCTGCACGCTCCCTACTGGGGATCGAGCCCACAACTCGGGCATGTGCCCTTGGCCGGAATCGAACCTGGGACCCTTCAGTCTGCAGGCTGATGCTCTATCCACTGAGCCAAACTGGGCTAGGGCAAGGGATTTTGTCAAACAAGTACATTCATGTCTCTTTTCCTTACCAGAAATGACATGGAAAATATTGAAATTTCTTAGATATCCTCTTTATTCATACAAATGGAACAACAATAATGCAGGGATCCTGTGGAGCCTTTAACTGAGTTAAACAGTTGGTCTAATCAAAGTAGTTTCTCTAAGAGTAGATCATGTTTCTACCCTGTGAAAGGGAGCCCTAGATGCTGCAGATAGAAGCCTGATCCCTAAGAGCTACTAGGAGTGGGAGAAAGCACCTTAGAATTTCCTTCCCTGCCTTAACTCTAAGTCTTCATTCATTATGCTAAGTCGTAAGCCTCCCAGACATAAAGATCCAGAGCAACCACCCATAGCCTATGTTTCTGTATAATAGTGGTAACTAGGATTGGTTGACTGTTTACTATGTGCTAGGCACACACTAATTACATATATTATCCTGCTTTATCCTCCCATCCTGATGAAATAGGTACTTTATTACCACAGAGTAAGCTCTGATTGGACATATTTACTTCTGGGCAGAAATATAAGCACAGACTTTGGCTCAGGGGGGCTGAGGATCAAGAGAGAGAAAGTATTTTGTATTAGTTATGTCTTGCTGTATGCCCATCAAAGCTACCTTAAACTTAGCAACTTAAAATAACACACACTTATTAACTCACTAGAGGCCCAGTGCACGGATTCGTGCACCAATGGGGTCCCTCAGCCTGGCCTGCGCCCTCTTGCAATCGGGGACCCCTCTGGGGATGTTGGACTGCAGGTTCCGGCCTGATCCAGGCAGGGGCTGAAACCAGTAGTCCGATATCCCCGAGGGATATAGCAGTGCACGAAGTGGCAGGCGGCTGGGGAGGACCCCGAGCTGGGGCCCAGCACTGTGCCGCTCCCGCTCATCCTAGCCCCTCTGCGCCTGCTGCCGTGGCCACTCAGTAGTGCTGCCACCGCAGCTGCTCTTAACAGCCCAGCCGTGAGCCTGGCTTCTGGCTGAGCGGTGCTCCCACTATGGGAGCGCACTGACCACCAGGGGGCAGATCCTGCATTGAGCATCTGCCCCCTGCTGGTCAGTGCGCATCATAGCTACCAGTCAACTGGTCCAGCAGTTGAATGGTCGACTGGTAGCGTAGGTTTTATATATACTATAGATAGTTTCTAAGGGTCAGGAATGTGGGGGCAGCTTAGCTGGATGGTTCTGCTTCAGGGTCTCTCATAAGCTAGATGTTGGCCAGGGCTGAAGTCATCAGAAGGCTTGACCAGAATGGGAGAATTCGCTTCCAAGATGGCTGACATGCATTGTTCTCGGCAAGAAGCCTCAGGTCCTTGCCCTGTCAGTGTTTTCACAAGGCTTCCTCAAGCCATAGCAGCTGGCATCCTCCAGAAAGACTGATCCAAGAGAGAGCAAAGCAGAAGCCAAAATGTCTTTTATAACCTAGCCTTGGAAGTGACATTCCAACTCACAGATATGAATACCTGGAGGTGTGGATCTGGGGATTGGTACCCACATCTTTTACAGCTGAAAACCACGAACCAGCTCTTTTTCATATTAAGAAAATAAAGTCTTGGAATGTCTCTGGTAGGCTGGCAATATCTGACTTTAACAATTAGGTAAGTCCTGTGCTGGCTGGAAGTGGTCTCCACCCATTCAGATAAGAGCCCACTCAAGATTAGGGCTGTCAGTTGTCTTTGCTCTGTAAGTGAATTACCCAACTGGGGATTATTATATCAATTGTTATTTTAGCAGAAGTCAGGTCTGTACCACCATCAGCCTGGCCATGTCAAGGATTTGTGATTTCTGTTTTATAGCTTTGGAAATGTAGATATTTGCTCAAGATAATATACATAACTAGAAGCCCGGTGCACGAAATTCGTGCACGGCGGGGGGTTGTCCCTCAGCCCAGCCTGTACCCTCTCCAATCTGGGACATCCCTCTCACAATCCAGGACTGCTGGCTCCCAACTGTTTGCCTGCCTGCCTTCCTGATTGCCCCTAACCGCTTCTGCCTGCCAGCCTGATCACCCCCTAACCACTCCGCTGCCAGCCTGGTTGATGCTTAACTGCTCCTCTGCCAGCCTGTTTGCCCCCAACTTCCCTCCTCTGCCAGCCTGGTCACCCCTAACTGCCCTCTCCTGCAGGGTTGATTACCTCCAACTGCCCTCCCTTGCAAGCCTGGTCCCTCTCAACTGCCCTCCCTTGCAGGCCTGGTCCCTCACAACTGCCCTCCCTTGCAGGCCGGGTGCCTCCCAACTGCCCTCTCCTGCTGGCCATCTTGTAGTGGCCATCTTGTGTCCATATGGGGGCAGGATCTTTGATCACATGGGGGCAGTTATATTGTGTGTTGCAGTGATGATCAATCTGTATATTACTCTTTTATTATATAGGATAGAGGTCTGGTGCACGGTTGGGGGCCAGCTGGTTTGCCCTGAAGGGTGTCCCCGATCAGGGTGGGGTTTCCTTGGGGCATGGGGCGGCCTGAGCGAGGGGCCTGTGGTGGTTTGCAGGCCGGCCACGCCCCCTGGCAACCCAAGGGGAAGCCCTGGTATCTGGAATTTATTTTCCTTCTACAATTGAAACTTTGTAGCCTGGAGCAGAGCCAAGCCTGCTGTTCCCTCCGGGCAGCAGCTATTTCTGTGGCAGTTAATTCACCTTCTACAATTGAAACTTTGTAGCCTTAAGCGGGTGAGCCCGGCCAGGGTGTGCAGAAAGCTTTGCTTCCCCTGTTGCCGCTGGCAACCCTGGCCTGCTCTCTCAAGCTCCATTCTGCCGCCATTTGTTTGAATTTGTTTACCTTCTATAATTGAAACTTTGTAGCTTGAGTGGAGGCTTAGGCCTGCAACGGCTATGGAAAGCTTGGCTTACTCTGTTACCTGGGAAACCTTGCTCTCTGTGGCTGTAGCCATCTTGGATTGGGGTTAATTTGCATACTCGCCCTGATTGGCTGGTGGGCGTGGCTTGGCTGGTGGGCGTGGCTTATGTAGCGGAGTGATGGTTAATTTGCATATTACCATTTTATTAGAGAGGATTAGTGGAGGAGGCAAGGATTCTAATGCAGGCTGTTAAACTGCAGAGGTCATCCTTACAACCAGAACTCTATAGGGTCCTACCCTCAAAGGGCAGGCCATACTCTCATAGTTCCTTCTAGTCACCAGACCAAATAGGAGGAAGGGGAGCTAGGGCAAGAAATAGGGCATAGCCAGAGTGTTACTCAAGATTCCCTTGGCAGGGCATCCCAGAAGAATGGAAGGTATATGTGTAGTTAGAGCAAAAAAATACTCAGGGCTGGAGATGGCATGAGAGGATTGAAGGAAGGGATTTCCTGCTTCTGATGGGCTGATTGAGGGTCTTTGTTTCCTAATATGTGTGAAAGTGACATAAGAAATTCAGTATTGGTAAAAAGTATTACAAAGATAATTTTCATTAATGCTGAATAATTAAAAGAATGGAAGTAAGCCCTAGCTGGCTTTGCTCAGTGGATAGAGCATCAGCCTGCAGACTGAAGGGTCCCGGGTTCGATTCCGGTCAAGGGCACATGCCTGGCTTGCAGGCTAGATCCCCATTGGGGGCAGGGAGGTGGGGTGTGTGCAGGAGGCAGCTGATCAATGATTCTCTCTTGTTACTGATGCTTCTATCTCTTTCTTCCTCTCCCTTCCTCTCTGAAATCAATACAAATAAATAAAAAGAATGGAAGGAGAAGATACAGATACCTGCATTGGCAAGGTAAAAGAAACACAAACTGTAGTCATTAACATGAAATGTTTACTATTTGTGTCTGGCTAATATAATCACATTCAGGAATAAATGCAAGGAAATCATGGTCTCTGATGTACAGTTAGGAGCCTCTCAGAAATTCTTCCCCTGGATATTTCTCCTGGAACTAGATATGCCCTACCTCCTCCCTCCAAAAATTAAATATAAAGTAGCTATTCCTTTTGAAAAATTATGTTAGCTCTGGTGAGTCCATGATGCTGACCCAGAAGGATGCAATCATAAAATAATTCTGTTCAAGATGATGGCAAGTTAAGAAGCTCATTTGTGTCTTCCTCTTCTGAAAAACCTTCCTTAATTTTGCCATGGTGGCCCAGGCACTCCCTCTTCCTATTTTGCCCGAATGGGAATTTGGATTAAGCATATGAAGGAAAGATCATTTGAAAACAGGAACCCTAGGGGAGAACAGGCACTGGGGATGGAGGATTGTACTGCCCTAAGGAATTCTAAGGCTCTCTTCCCAGCCAGACTCTCAATGACTTTGAACCTTTTTCTCCTTCCCATAGGTCCAAGAAATTCAGCTTGCTTTCTTTTCTTTTCTGAGCTGTTAACACCTACTCTATTTCTTGGTTCTCATTTTCCTCCAAGAGTGAATGTGGAGTGGGATATATCCCTGTTTTTCTGTACATGAAAATAAGTTCACAGGGCTTGGTTTGGAGTACCATGGAAAAACAGAAGGGAATTTAAAAAAATAACAACATGAGAAAGTTATGAAGTCTTCAAAAACCTTACATAGTGTGCAACTTTATTCTTATCTGGTACCCAGAAATGTAGATGGCCCTTTTCTGCTTCTGAGGGTGTAGGTCTCATCAGGGCTCCTCCTTTCTGTACCTCTTCTCTCCCTTATCTTGTTCCCACAGACCCCTTCCTTCTTCCCTGAGGGACTCTCTTTTAAAATGTATAAATACAGTTTGTGTCTGGACACATAGACACTCAAATAGTCCCATAACTAAGGGATCACTTATTGCCAGAGTTACTCCAAGACAGTTAGTTCTCTTCATCTCTATCAATGCCTCTCTCATGCAACTTCAGAAGTTCTTCACTAGAAAAACAAAACAAAACAAAACAAAAAACTGCAGTTGAGGGAAAAGGACATGGGAAGAGGCAAAGATGTGGGCTTTGGAAAGGCACCAATAACACACCATATCTACTTTGCCATTTACTGAGGATCATTGGTGCCAGAATGTGGTCTGGATGCTCCTGGCCAGCATCTCTAGGTGAAGCTTTTTTTTTTTTTTTTTTAATAGCTTTGTTGTTGTTGTTAATCCTCACCTGAGGATATTTTTCCATTGAGTTTTTAAAATATTTTTATTGATTTCAGGAAGGAAGGGAGAGGGAGAGAGAGAGAGAGAAACATCAATGATGAGAGAGAACCATTGATCGGCCGCCTCCTGCACATTCCCCACTGGGGATCGAGTCTGCAACCCAGGTATGTGTCCTTGACTGGAATCCAACCTGGGACCCTTTAGTGGGCAGGCTGACACTCTATTTACTGAGCCAAACCAACCAGGGCTCTAGGTGAAGCTTTTAATAGGCTGTTCTCTGTAAATATGAATCTGGACACTCCAGATGTTAAAGGTGTGAATCAGAGGAATCCTACCTGGCATAACCAGAAAGCCAGTACTTTACAGGACAGACAAGTGACTCACCACAACTTGATACTATCACACACAAAGACAAAACTTGGAAGCTTTGGTATGCTAAATGGGACTAGAAAACACTAGTCATTTTTATAGTAGAAGAGAGAGTGCATCTAAAGTGAACTTTTAAAAATTTCCAACTGCTGGTGTGCTTAATGCATTCAACAAGAAGTTCAACAAAGAATGGAAATTGGAAGCTGAAATATTGATGTTACTTCAAAGGATTCATGAGTAGTTAAGTAACTTAGGTGTAGCTTGTTAGTGGTTAAATCTTTAGTGTTATGAAATACACTTTATGTGAAAAAACTTTTGAAAGATGTTCATATAGCTTATGTTCTCACTTACATTTGAATAGCATAGTCATAGTGCTGAGTGCATCTTGGCATCATCAGTGATAGCTGAAACTGGTCTCCCTAGTACTCTGATTTCAGCCCCTCCCCATGCAGACATTTATAGTCTACATCTAGCCTAGGACAGAAAAAAAAAGCAGGTTAGGGATCAGATGGGTTTATGATAATGGATAATCTAAATTGAAAGCATTATATATAAGAAATTATAAACTTTTTATATGACATGAGTGACCAGGTGCATGGATTTGTGCACATTGAAAGGAAATTAATTAGAAGGTGGGCAGTGGGGCAGGACTGGGCAAGATGGGCTGGACATACCCTGGAGCCAACCTCCCCCAGTCCCTCCCAGGTGTCTGCAGAGTGAGCAGGATCCCTCCAGCAGGTGGGGTCACTCGGCCTGGCCTGTGGGGAGCAGGCCGAAACCGGCTCTCCGACATCCCCTGAGGGATCCTGGAGTGCAAGAGGGCACTCTGCAAAGTTGCTGTCATACAGGGTATGGAACACAAATTCAAGTGTGCAGTAAACCAGATTCGGTGCCAACAGTGCCCCAGCAACAACATAACCCATGGCCGAAGGTGGAATCGCACAGCCCCATGAGGAATCAGGCTCCCTCCTCTCTGGTTTTGGGGTGCGTCACCCGAGAACCGCCACTGCCAAGTCACTGCAGCTCGGCAGCTCCTGTGTTGAGTGTCTGCTCCCCTAGTGGTCAGTGCATGTCATAGCGACTGGTTGGACAGAGGGAGGGACACTTAGCATATTAGCCTTTTATATATATAGATATATACTTTAAAAAATTAATCTTAAATTTGAAAAAAACAAACAAAACCCCTCCTACATTGGAAAAGGCAGTTTGATGACACAGTTGTTTGGAGAAGTTTTAAAAAAAATAACACAATAAAAGAAAACTCACTGAAGGATTTTGAGAAACTCCAGATGGACTCGAACAATTTGAAGGAGGCAGTGGGCAGCAATATGACAAATGAGGTCTGACTTAAATATCCATAGTTTTCAAAAGGAAGTTTGAAATTCTCAGAAAAGCTAAATTTTCTGAAGAAGAAAAAAACTTTAGAATTCACAATTTTGTCCATGGGTTTTGAAGAACTATTTATAAGTATGGAACAATCCTAAGGGTAAAATGGGAGCAATAGGTTGCTCCCCTGTCTAAGACAGCTGGACCATCTGTTCTTATTCAGCCATATGGAAGTGGTTATGGATCCCAGGATACTCCATGTTGTGATTCCTCCCTCCACATCTCCATCCCACTCTTATCAACCCTGTTGGGTTCTTATAGTACCATATACTTTCCTTCTGTGGCAATTAACATAGTTTATAATTAGATATTTACTTGTTTGATTATCTGACATCATTAGACTGCAAATGTCAAGAACAGGGACTATGTCTGTTTTATTCAGAATTGTATCCCTAGTGCCTACTTAAAGCATGGTATCTAGTAGTAATCAATAAATATTTTTGAACAAATGGATAAATGAGCCTTAGCAGATGGTTGTTGTTTTTTTTCTATGCTTGGAATTTCTTCCCTCTTCCTATTTGGCTGGTTATGTCATATTTATGTTTTTCAAAACCCAGCTTGTATCACCACTCCCAAATACAGCTCCTACGGAGGAAATTACAGCCTCCTTTCTCTCCATGTCTTTTAAGCATCTGTATTGCTATACTCAAAGCACTCGCCTGCAATTACTTGTTTACATGGCTCTCTTGACAATTAGACTATGAGCTCCTTGAGGTCAGCAGCTGGATCATATTTATAATTTTATTCCTAGTATCCAGTGGCATATAGTAGATGCTCATAGATGTTTAGGAAGTGAAGTAATAAAGGAACCTTTTATTTTCTAGCTACCTCATCAAAGGAAAAGTCCATTTAGGGCAGCTGAGAGCTGTAGGTTGACAGTTCAATAAATGTGCAGGACACCAATAATGTCCCCACGTAACATTGGTGTTCCCTTTCCTTTCCACTTTTCTCCCTCATTCCTATAGTTCAAATGGAACGTCCTAGGCCACTGAGGGGCAAGTCCACGATGCAAGCTGAGACAGTCAGAGAATTTGTCTAGGGTTTTTTCTTCCAATAGGTGAATGATATATAGAAGCTCTTTCTTCTCTGATGGTACTAATGTCCAGGTATGAGCACAAGTCATTCTCCACCACTTGGAGAATGTAGAGTCCTGAGAGAATTTAGTGCCTAGTTCAAGTGAGACCCAGCCAATCATCCCTGTCTTTTCAGTTATTTGATTATACAGGCAAGTGCATTCCCCTTTGACCTAGTTCAAGTTATAAGATTTAGTAATAGAGGCAAAGCTCAGCTTCTTTTTTTAAAAAATATTTTTTTATTGATTTCAGAGAGGAAGGGAGGGAGAGATAGAAACATCAATGATGAGAGAGAATCATTGATTGGCTGCTTCCTGCATACCCCACACTGGGGATTGAGCCTGCAATGCAGGCATGTGTCCTGACTTGGAATTGAACCATGACCCCCTGGTTCATAGGTTGATACTCAACTGCTGAGCCACGCCAGTCAGGCAGAGTTCAGCTTATTTACCACTGTTGGTCCTCAGCCTTTCATCTGAAAACTTCTTGGACAAATAATAAAAAATATCTGTGAGATAATAGAAGAATTATATATTGGTCTCTTCTCCAGTTCCTGGCACAGAGCTCATAAAACTGTTGTAATTTCCTGAGTGGTAAGAGTACTAGAAGCATCCTTTGTTCTAATATTTGGTCTTTGACCCCATTCCTGACACAGAGTTCCTAAATCCCTTAGAATTTCCTGGGTCATAGCAGTAACTCTTGGTGGGCTCCTAGATGGGGGCTGGTCATCAGAAAGACCAAGCTGTCATTAAAGTTTGGAATTTTCAGCTTAACCTCCCATTCTCCAGAGAAAGGCTGGAAATGGAGTTAATCATTGATCATGCCTGTATGATGAAGCCTCCATAAAACTCCCAAAAGTACAGAGTTCTGAAAGCTTCCAAGTCAGTAAACACATCCACATACTTGGAGAGTGAGATACCCTCTGAATTTCTGCTCTCGGGACCTTCCCAGATCTCACCCTATTTGTATCTCTCTATCTGGCTGTTCATCTGTATCCTTTATTATATATTTTAATAGAATGGTAAACATAAATGTTTCTCTAAGTTCTGTGAGTGCTCTAGCAAATAACAGAATCCAAAGGGAAGAGGATCATGGGAACTTGCGATGTGTAGCCAAGTCAGTCAGAAATCATAGGTAACCTGGAGACCTACTACTTGTGATTGTCACCTAAAATGTGTGTGTGTGTGGAAATAAAAATAAAATAAAATGTGGATGGGGGAGCAGTCTCATAAGACTGGGCCCTTAATTTGTGGGATATGATGCTGTCTCGAGGTAGATAATGTCAGAGTTGAGTTAAATTGTAAGACACCCAGCTAGTATACAAAATTGCTTGGTGTGGGGACCCCCCCCCCTGCCCCGTGCTCTCACACACACATATCTGGCATCAGAAGTGTTGTGTGAGCGTGGTAGTAGTATGAGAGTAAAGGAGAAACACAGGAGGAAAAACTGGAAGTGAGGACTTCAGGACCAGGTTTTTTTTTTCTTAATACAACTAGTAGCCCGTTTGCACGAAGATTCGTGCAATAGACCTTCATTCACTTGTCTGCCTGCACCAGTTTTCTGCCGGCACCGGGGACCCAGGCCTTGGCTGTGGCCACCGCCTTCTGCCTTCTTTCAGGGTCGGGGCTTGGCCCCGGGCGGTGGCCTTGGGCTCGGCCGCACCCATCATCCCTGCTAAGGATCGCAGGAGCCGACCCCCAGTGGTTTCCTGCTATCCGTGCAGGCTCCCCGCTGGTGCCCAAGGCCGGGAAAGCCTCCGCCCGAGGCTTTCCAGGCCTTGGGCTCCGCCACACCCCAACGTCCCTGCAACGGTTTCCTGGTGGGCGTGGTTGGGGGCGTGGCTTGGGCGTAGCGAAGGTGCGGTCAATTTGCATATTTGTCTATTATAAGGTAAGATATTCATTTGGAAGGCTTTCAATTTTAAGATGACAGAATAAAGATGATTCTGTTCCCCCTGTCTCCCCCTCAATAATAGTCCTAAAACAATAAGAACAAGAATAAGAAACATAGAGTTTATCTTTAGTAAAACTAGGAGACAATTGTGACTCTGAACCAAAGAGAAAGAAGGTCAAAGTAAAGTTCCTGCATGGAGCCATGTTAAGCAGAAGGAGCTGATTCACTCGACTCACCTGCAGAAAGGCTCAGGAATCAGTGTCACCAAGTACCTGGAAGGCAGAGGGGAGCGGAGGGAGTGGAAAGATGTTTAAAGGTGTGTGAGGAACAGATAGACTTCTGGGATCCCACTTACTCTATGAGGGGGCTACCTTTTCCCCACCCTCAAAGATGAGAGTAGGAGCTCTAGAGAAGCTGAGCTAGAAAGTCTCAGGAAATCAAGTACAGAGGAGAGCTGGTAGTGAGGCATTAGAGTCTAAAAAGAGGGAAGTGAGGACTTCAGGGCCAGGTTTAATGGCATTACCTCCCTGCCCTCCTTCCACAGGAGAAACTGAACACCATCAGAAGCTGAAATCTAGAGATACCAAGGGAAAAAGTTGGCTAGCCCCCTGCTCATATTACAGGTCACCAGAAGATAGGTCCATCCTCATATAAACAGGTTCCAAACAGCTCTTAAGTACCTCATTTTAAGTTTTAAATGGATCACTGGAGATCTGAGGAAAATTCCTGATGTAGAAGTTAGAAACTAGAACAATAACAAAAACTCAGAGAGAGAAAAAAAAATTCAGAGAGAAAGAAAAAAATCATTCCAAAAGATTGGGGAAAAAAGTATCTCTGTACTTCTCAGCAACAACATTGACAACTAGAAGCCAATGGAGTAATGCCATTAAAAGTCTGAATAAAAGTTATTTTCAATCTAGAATTCTACACCATCCACCCAAACAAACTATTGATTATGTGTGATGATAGGATACAAATTTTCATACATGCAAAATCTGAAAAAGATGTTTCTTTCACATATCCTTTCTCAAGAAATTGCCAAATGATATGTTTCACCAACTGAAGAAATAAACCAAGAAAGAACACAGTGTATCCAGAGAACAAAGGATTCAACACAGGAGTGAGACAAAGGGCATCTCCAAGATCATGGCAAAGAAAGTCCCAAAAGACCTCACATAGACTCAGTGATGTGGTAGGCCTAGAAGTGACTTGTATAAATTAAGTGGGATGAAGGGCTTCAGGAAGGAGGAACAAAACAGAACTACTAGATTATCTAACAGGTCTGGTCACGTGAAATTTTTTGGTGAGAAGCATTTAATAGAACTGTTGGTGGGTATGGGAATACTTACATTTAGTTCAATGAAATCTAAGCAAATGAAAAAACAGAGGCAGTTATCGACTTCAGGAGGAACCAAAAAATATACAACAAGGAAAATGCAATCACCATACACCTATTGACTCATTAGCAAACAGTACTTATGGTCAGATTAAATAACACAGAATATGGGCCTAACCAAAAAATATGAAAACTACTAGGTTGGGAGGATGGAGGAATAGATAGGGGAAGAGGAAGAGATCTAATTGCCTCACCTACAATGAAAGGAAATCAATAGATAATATCTAACTTGATGAATAGAGAGAATCACACACCCAGAAACTTGGAGGCAAATAGAAACAACTATAAAAGCTGGAAATGATGCTCTCTGGATAATAGGATGGTGGGGTGGGACAGAGCTGGGTGAAAATATTGCTGTTTTTTGTTACAAGCCTTTTGATATTACTTGACCTTTTAAATTATCTATAATAATAAAAGGGTAATATGCTAATTAGACCAGACGTCTTCCGGACATCATCCCGGATGTCCTTCCTGATGAAGCCGGGGCCAGAGAGAAGCCAGCTTGGGTCCTGGGTGCCTGTGGGTGGCCTGAGGGAAGCAGGCTTGGGTCCTGGGTGCCTGCGGGCGGCTGGAGGAGGGAAGCCTGGGTCCCAGGCACCAGAGGGAAGCCGGTGCTGGCAGCCAGAGGAAGG
Organism: Cnephaeus nilssonii; assembly: GCF_951640355.1. Taxonomy (NCBI): domain Eukaryota; kingdom Metazoa; phylum Chordata; class Mammalia; order Chiroptera; family Vespertilionidae; genus Cnephaeus; species Cnephaeus nilssonii. The sequence continues at coordinate 25,946,200 of NC_137086.1, read as the reverse complement.
AAGGCCTGCTCTTGCATGAATTTTCATGCATCGGGCCTCTAGTGTCTATATATTGCTTGGATAAGTAAAAATTAGTTTAAGAAATATATTGAAGGGGTACCAAATTATTAGCCAGCTTAATTGCCCACATATGTCATTACAACGCTGTGCTTATGCTTGAAATGAAGATGTGGTCAGAGAGCAGGTCAGAGGATAAATTATTAAGAGTGTTGTATGCCAAACCAAAGAGCTCAGATTTTATTGTACAGGGAATCCTTAGGGATAATAGGATCAGACATGCTCTCTGAGCATTCGTTTCCTAGGCTGAGTTGGCCTTGGAGGGACTAATCTGCCACTTTTTTCTCCCTCAACATTTTATTATAAAAATTTCAAATGTTTTATTAGTTACTAGTTTTAAATTCTTATTTATTAGTATTTATTATATATTATTAAGTAATTATAAATTATTTATATGTATTATGAAAATTTTCAGAAATTTTGAATTATACAGTGAATATCCATATAGCTATCTCAATTCCATAATTAACATTTTACTATATTTGCCTTCTCACAAAATGATCTATTTATCTATCTCTCTATTTGTCAACCCCATCTGATATTTTTGATACATTGACAGATATCAATATACTTCATCTCTAAACACTTTAGCATGTGAAGCTTTTGCTTTCACTTCTTTTGGATATATATCCAGAAGTGAAATTGCTGGATCATATGGTAATTATAATTTTAAATTTGGGGGAAACTGCCATACTGTGAATAATAGCTGTACCATTTTACATTCCCCACAGCAGTGTACAAGGGTTATAATTTCTGCACATCCTCACTAACACATTTTTTTCTTAGTTTATTTTGATAGTAGCCATACTAATGGGTGTGATTTGCTCAGTGTTTGAGCATTGACTTATGAACATGAGGTCAAGGTTTGATTCCTGGTGAGGGCACATGCCCGGGTTGTGGGCTCCATCCACAGTGTGGACGTACAGGAGGCAGTCAATCAATGATTCTCTCTCATCATTAATGTTTCTATTTCTCTCTCTCCCTCTCCCTTCCTCTCTGAAATCAATAAAAATATATTTAAAATTAAATCTGAGTACATCTTCAAATATATTTAAGGCCCCAATTGTGAGTCTTTATCTTGAAAGGCAGCCAGTGGTACTGAGGTGAGCTTCTGGAATTTGTTTTCTGGCTGCATGGACACTTCTTCATCTCACTCCATCTGGTCACTCCTAGCAAAGCCCCACTGGAGAACTCAGGGGTGTAAATTCTCATGATTTCTGACCTCCGGCTCCTTGGCAGCATTAAATATACACTGCAAACCCTATTTTCTTCTGGAGCTGCAGTGCATTCTCTCTGCTAGACTGAAGGTAGTCTTTCCAGAGTCCTGAATAGGTCCAGCTCCTCCCTAAGGTTCCATAGTTCACAAAAGGCAACTGAAGGGGAACTATACAAGTTTTACTTACAGGAAAGAGATTGTATAAAGGTAATAAGCAATCTGAGTGAGTTATAAAATAATAGAGTGAAGGCAGATTTTGAAGACTCCTTGTAGTGCTGACAACAAAGCTGAGTGAAGGAACGCTTGGCAGGCCTCATGCCCCAGCCACATACTCTGTCACCCCATCAACTCACACCTCTGAGTCCAGTTCTGTTCTTAGAGAGCTTCAGTGTGGGTCATTTCCCCCATATTGCAGGTAATTCTAAAAATATTTCCAAAAACTTATGCACAGGCTAATGGAAGAGAATCTATGACTTAAACTTATTTTTAATTTCACAATTAACTGCTACTCTGGTTAAGTCAGTAAACCTCACCTCAATTATGTTCTCAGCTATAAAATGAAACAATTGGACAAGAAGTCTTCAAGAGCCCTGCCAGCTCAAAATAATTTTAATTTCAAAACTAATTTTGGATGATCCAAAAAACATTTCCTTTTAGTTTTAGCAATGGTATTATATATATTTTGGACACAATCACTTCATAAGGTTTTGTGTGGTCTATATTTAAATAAGTTAGTATTTCCTAAATATACCTCAGGCAGAACAGGTCACTTGGGGTTATGCTGGTTGAATTTCAAGGAAATAGCAATCCACCAAGTGGATAATTCACATATGGTTAAGAATTTGAAGGCTCTAATCAGTCTTTAATGGGCCTGAGAGTCAAGGCAATTCTCATTCTGACTTCAATGGTGACCTCATTAATGTTGAGTATATCTCTAAAAACTCAGAATCAGATGTTTGTTGCTGTTTGTTCTCTGCCAGAAAATTGTATATTTGTGTGTCTGCATTTGCAGAGAGCTGTGATTCTCAGTCATTCCCTCTTATCCACCACCACTTCCAAATACTTCTTTTCTAAAAGCACACACAAAAATATCTCTGGATTAAATGTAAATATAAAATGCTGCATCAGAAAAAAAAAATCAGGTGTGTGCTCAGTGGTACTCAAAGTCTATAATTGCTCTTGTATCACTCCCTTTTACTCACTCACTATTAAATTCACATTGCAAACAATGTAAAAAGAAACAAAATTCAGAATTGTCATCATTTCCCACAGTATTACTATGATTAAAAAAGTAATGAGCCTGTTATTGTTATGGGCCCTGAAATGTTTTAATGGGTTTTCCAGCCTGCTGAGAATCATTCCAGGACACTGAGCCAAGGAGTGAAATCTGAATCACCCAGTTGTTTCTGACATACCTTTTAATTGATGTCACCAGATATTTCTTGGAAAGTAGATTAAGCCAAGGCCCACGTGCTAGTCATGTTCATTTTCATCAATTTAAGTTATATTCATTTATTGAAAATAGTCCTTAATTCTTATTTATTCACTCATTCTCTGTTCTGGATAAACTTTAAAAATGAAGTTAAAGATGCTTCCCCTGATTTATAATGTATGTTTTGACATGCATGTAGCTATTAGCACATGCAGAAGAGAATATCATAGGTAATTCTGTTTTTAAACCCTTTAATACCCACTTTGGTAGCATATAGTATACAGGATAGATAAATTACTTTAATGATTCTAAAATATAAAAGTTCATATTATCAATTCTATCAGTTAAAGTTAAGTTGCAGGAAACAAATCACTACCTATTTCAAGCATAAGCACATTAAATATGGGGAATTAGGTGCTTACAGAATTGTTGGGGAGGCTTATAGGAGTGGGATAAACTGGGTCCTTTCAGATGATCTCCAGAATATCACCACTGACTTGTCCTTGTCCTGCCAGAGGAGGGCCATCGTCAGGAAAGTGGGGGATCAGGACCCTGCTCTGGAAGTGTGGAGTTCAAGAACACACCACTAAGACTGTGATCCAGGAATCAGGAAGCTGCCATTTTAACTGCCTTTTGATATCTATGAAGCTAATCTCTGGACACTAGGACGCTGTTGCAGAAAACCCGGATAATCCATGACCATGACTGTTAGCAGCAACAGCTACGAACATGAGAAGGTGGTGCCTACCCCTTCTGCTTTCAAAATCTTGCATAATGCACTGAATTGGTGCAATCTGTTTCATACCAGAACCAGCTGCCAGGGAGCATGAGAAGTGTGAGATTTTATTTTTTTGACACAAATAATCATTATTATTGTCATAAATATCACAAAGGTAAAGCACAGAATACAATGACAACATATAACAGGTGATCTGTTGCAGGGGTCAGAGACATTTTTCTCCCTATATTTTTATAATAAGTTATACTCTTTTCTACATCTTGCCTTTTTTAATTTAATAGAATATCTTGGATATTATTCTATATCAACACACAATGGGCTTTTACATTTTTTTAAATGACTGTATGTAATATATATGTACATTATATATATGTACATAATTCATCTTACCATTTCCCTCTTAGTGGACATTTAGGCAGAATTCAGTTCTTTGCTATCACAAATAATGTTACAGTGAATGGCCTTGTATTTACATAACTTCACATGTGTACAAGTATATCCATAGGATAAATTCCTAAAAGTAAAATCGCTCAGTCAATGGGTATGTTTGTCATTTTTAAAAGAAAATATTTTATTCATTAGTTCATTTTTCTGAATAGCTAATGTACAGAGTAGAGATAAAAAGTACAAAAAGGTAGATAGTGGGAAGTAGGTTTTCTTCCTCCAGAGATATTCTATGTATATACAAGGGCATAGACACACACATATGCATATAGAACCACATACAACATATGAGCATACAAGTTATTATGTAGAATTTCTCTTCTTTGGCAGATTTTTATTTCATTTTATTTTATTTACATTATAGTCAGTGAAGACCAGGAAAGTTTTCCCAAAACATAGAGAGACCCCAGCCTTCAACCAAGGTATGCGCCCTTGACTGGGATTGAACCTGGGACCCTTCAGTCCGCAGGCCGACGCTCTGTCCACTGAACCAAACCAGCTAGGATGAGCTTTGCATTTCAATACTATACATAAATTACACCTCCAAAAATATTTTAAAAAACAAGTGAGGAATCAAAACACTGGTAGCTCTGAGCAAGTGGGTGGGATTTACCAAGCTAGAGGTTTGCCTTTAGGACATACGGTAGGCCATTTGTTGGTACAGGGCCCTGCCTTCAGTGGGGCCTGGCATTCCCTAGTCCTGGCATCTTCTTTTACCTCCATAGGGAATACTCCCCCAAGCTCTGCTAGGATAAAGGAGGGCAGTTATCCAGCAGTGTGGAATGAGGAAGAAGTTCTAAGGGTGTAATTGCTTCTCAAACATCTTTCACTTGACCCTCCTTATTTCAGCATGATGCCTCTTCACCCCAGCTCCAGTATTATCTAGTACAACGACTTCTTGACCTTATTGAGAATTCCACAATGTAAACTGGTTTGTACTCTGCTTCCTCACTGCTATTATGCAGCTTCCAAAATATTACTGTTCCAGCCCTAGAGGGTTGATGTCTTAAAAAAAAATCTCTTTATTGTACTTTTCTAGGGTTTCAAGAGGAAGCAAAGTTAGATGTGTGTATTCAAGCAACCATCTTAACTGAGGAGTCAGGAAATCAGAAATATGCTTTTAACTCTCCAGTTTCTGCAGTACAGAAAGGCCCTCTCTAAGGAGTTTGGAATACATGCTAAAAGTGACTCACCAAAGCTATCATAGTCAACATCTATACATAACCTTCTAACCATACTTTAATTTCTAAACAATATCAGTCTAACATGCTTTCAGCTAACAAAATGCAATGATCCTTTGTGCAAATGAAAACGTTTTCAGTATTTCTGAAGGGGAAATTAAAATGTTGTCTTCCTTGTATGGTAGGTAGTTAAGACAAACATAAGCAGAGCAAGGACATTGGGCCAGGTACAGAAGGTCACCAGGATAGAAAGCCCTGGCTGCCTAGTTAGCAGTGGACAATTGAAGGGTGGGACCTCATCCCCAGGGTGACCTTTCATCCCCTAGCATATCACCACAGGTCTTGTGGTGTGGACCCCCTGACCTTTCATATCTCTGGTTATTCAGTTAGACCTCCTGACCTTTCCTCCCTAGAGATAACATCTAAGCCTCAGTTGTATTTCAGCTCCAGGCCCAGAAAAGCAGCAAAACCAGACAAGTGACACCAGGGCTGACCTAAGGACAAGCTGCATTGAATAATGACCCCCTGCCTGGCTCCGACCAATCAATAAGTGGAGATCCTGACCCTGAACGAAATATTATATTGAGATATTGAGACCTTCCCCTGGGATCTCCCATAAAATCTCCACCCTTAAAACTCATGGGATGAGGATCCAGTGCACTCTCCCTCTTGGGAGCATGTCAGCACCTTTTGCTTTCCCCTCCCTCCCATCCTCCTCATGTCACCTTGACCTTCCTGCTTCTAAGCTCCAAGGGCCCTTACTTTGCCTCTATAAACTGTTTCCTAAGAACATGTCTTCTATGAATTACTTCTACCTCTGTGATTTTCTAAACAAATGTTTTCTTATAGTTTGAGTCTTGGCTCTGAATTCTTTCCTAGCCAGAACTCAAGTACCGAGTTTGCAGAACCCAGGTCTGGTCTGACCCCACCAGTCTATTGTTCTCACCGTCGTCAACACTTGTACCTCTCTCTGGGTAAAGTTCATTTTTCTAGTTCAGGAACAATCTCTCCTGGATATCATGTAACCTAAGAACTAAATTATAAAATTAACTACCACCAACATATCTTATATGAAATAATAAGGAAGAGTGGATACTAGTTATCTATAATTATGTGTGCATTAGGAAGAAAATATGGATGACTGTTAGAGTTCTTGTTTCTGCATGACGGCTAGAGTTCTTGTTTCTACAACTAGTCACAAGGCCACAGTTGGTATTTACAATTTCCTTCCTTTGTACCAGCAATTCAGCTATGTGGGACTCATTTTGTCTGTTAATTCAATTAGTGGCAGGGTTAGACATTTTGAACTGCCAACAAGAAAATTTTAAATGGGTCCTCCCTTATTTTTGCTATTTTCAAAATGCAAATTTCCAGCCTTCTGGCATTTCAGGGAGTGTTTTGATATTATCGATTCCTATGAAAAGAGGAAAGCAAACAGGAATCATGTGTTGTACTTTTCTGTGTAGATGAGAATCTCAGGTGGAAATTACAGCTTGTCAGCTGAGTACTTTCAGAAAGTTAAGCAATAATGGATTCATTTACCAATGGTAGATAGATGATCATGCCTTGGATTGAAGACTAGCAAGTGGTAAGGTTGCCCTTGTTCTTCATCCAAATTGTGAAGCTTGATGTCGTGTTCAGAAAAACCACCAGCCTCACTACAGAGATGGTCATCAGGTGTAATTGCAAGCAGAATTAAGGTAGTCCTAAAGAGGGTAGTTTGGGAAGGGTAATAAAAGTTGATTTGGTGCCCTTTATCCTCTATCATCATCCTCAACTTTTCCTTCTCTTCCTGACCAACCTCTGCTAAAATATTAACTGTTTGTAATATGTCATCTGATAAAAGATTGGAATAACCTCTTAAAGAGATATTTACATGTCAATAGAGTAGTCATAAAATTCAAAAAGCTTTTGAAATTAAAAAGAGTAGAACTTACCTATAGAATAACAGATGATAGAATTCATTTGCCCCATCAGAAGGTTCCATTAGCCTGTAAAACCATTCCACTAAATTGATTTGTAACATAGATTGTAATTAGTGATGGGGACAGAATTATATCCACATCTCATGACTTAATTGTCTACATTCAGACCCTATTGTCATTGAGCTCAAAGGTGGCTTTAATCATTGATAGTTCTATTATTATCAAGCCCAGAGTATGTGAGTAGTGGTCAGCTGGGATATTTATGACATAGAGCTATAGTCTGTCAACACGGGTTCTATCTCAGACTATCCAACCATCTTCCAATTTCAGTACCTGGTCTCCAGGAGAATTGGCTTAGGACTCAATGGTAATGTTCGCAGGTCTCTTTTATCTGGCAATTTAAAAACACTTCTTGATGCTGTTTTCACATTGGGAAATTCTTTAGCAAAGTTGAATTGAGAAACTAGTATACTAGTTATGATGTGGCCTACATTGGGAATTTTCCAGGGCAGAAATAGGCAAATATTGAGTAATGCCCTAGATTTTAGGGCGCAAAGAAAGGAGTGATAAAGAATAAAGGATTTCTTTAGGTTTGCTTTAGGGAATGGAGGTGGGGGAAATCTTTGGTGCTCCTTGGGAAAACTAAAGTACACCAACCTCTGCCTTGGGCAAGTCAAAGGATACCTCCAGCCCTTAGGTTCAGAATCCACTAATTTGGAGTTTGTGATCTTTTGACATTTCTGAGAATAAGATTTATTAAGCAATTTACTAAAAGGGGAAGTTTTCAGAGGGAAATAATGAAAGTATTTTAGAGAATGAACTCTTTGCACAGAAACAATTGATAGGCTAATTGAAATGAAAACAGTTTACCATTCATTATAACAGGCCTAGAAGGCCCTTCCCTTGAAATGTTTTATTAGCTTTAAATGTAGTTACTCTAAGTACTCACAATTAATTATGTTACACCTCTGTGGCTGAGTTTATAATTCATACCTGCTCCTGCCCCCTAACAAGCAGTTCAAAAGCCAATTTTACTAAGAGCTCTGATTTCAGACCAAGTGCTGCAGAGCCCAGACTGCAGAAAACCTTCATTGTTGCTCAGAAAAAAAGGGGCTGGTGGCAGCAGTAAAATACTTTCAGGAGGAAGGAAGCAAATGACTTAGGTAAAGTATTTGGATAGTCTGTCAAATAACAAACCAGAGGAAATTGTGGGGTGGGTCAGGAAAAAGGTTAACTAAAAAGACCTTCAAAGCAGATGTAAACAACCTGATAGGAACGAGTGTGTTTGTGGGTTTGGGTTGCCATGACCTGAATGTTTGATTAATGTGAGAAAATGGACAGTTTAAGAATTTAAAAGGCCAGTGAAATCCAGGCTTTTGAAAGCTTCTGGTCATTTTGTAATCTTTAAACCTTCCAAATCAGGTTGGCCCCAGAGAAACTGAATATAGCCATACCTCAGAAATATTGCAGGTTTGGTTCCAGACCACCACAATAAAGCGAGTCATAATCTTTTTGATAGTGGAGGATCTTGCCTTCACTTTGTGGAAAAAAATAAAAAATAAATGCTGCATCTGTCAAGGGCAAATAAAATGAGGTATACCTGTACAGACACCTATTGGAGATTTACTCTGAAACTTTCCTTTAGAATGGGGACACACAAACGTTAGCCTCGCTGCATAATGGAATGTGAACCCTGTTTTACTTTATAGAGATTAAATAAAAAAATATACTCTCTGTTATCTTGGTCTAAAAGTTTTATACTGCAATTTATTTAAAAAGTATTCTCTTTAGTTCAACTTAAAACTATACATGTTAGCACCTATAATTAGAGGTTTTATTAAAAGAGTGGAGTAAAAACTATTGTGATTGCTGGATCTATCTAGGTGGATGCTTTGCTCATAGTACATGTGCATATAGGTGTTCAGCACCAAGCCCTGTGCCAAGAAGGCAGGGCAGAGAATAGACTGAAAGAAACCAGGTCACTTGCTTATTTAAATATTTATTTAAGAAATAAGTTTAATACATAAATCAGGGAAAGGAAAGGAATAAAAGAGTTTCTTCTGGTTTTGTTCACTTTTCAGGTCCAGGCACCTCTACTCATTTCTGTTATGAGAACCACTATTATTGATAATACTGGAAATTAATTTCATTGTATTTATAGCATTTTAACAAATATTTAAACTGTGTGATTTTTCCATTTGGGATGCTTTATTTTGGCTCTGAAATTTTATTTATAATAGCCAGCTTGTTTTGTTGTTCACAAATGTATCTCACCTGCTAGACTGGAAACTCCTTGCAGGTAAACTTCCCTCTTCTCAACCCTCAAGATACTTTGATGAAAAAGGGGCCACATACTAAACCTGACAAGCTCAGTAGGGATGCAGAGAACACCTCACTGATAACACTTTGATGCTGCCAATCCTGGAGGCATTGTTCTGGTATTAGAAATTGCTGGAAGGTAGCCAGCATTCCAAATAGCAAAACTAAGCCATCATCTGAAATTGCTACTTAGATATTATCTTAGTCACACTAGAACCCTTGAACCATTTGCAAAGAATTATGAGGAAAATGCAAAGTAATCACATCTGCAAGGGAGCATGCCAAGGTGCAGATGAATAGAGGGCTTCTTTGTTTCTTGCCTCACCACCATCGTTTATGACATCCGCTAACAGATGCCACAAACCTGGAAATGGGCACCTTCATGCACCGTGTTTTGGAAAACACTCTATTAACACTGCTGGCTAGAGCATCGAGGAAATAAATACACTGCAAAAACAGCCCTTGAATAAATACAATCAGGTACTCTTTTGACTGCTTGAATCCTTTTCAATGTGGAAATAGAGACAACATATGCCAATAGGAGAAATTATACACAGTGTTCTGAAACTGCAGTAATCAGGTCAGGCACAAATGCGAAGGCTTTGAATGGCTTTCAGGACCTCCAGCTGATGATTCTAGAGGAAGCCAGGGCCATCTGGAGGCCCAAAGAAAATTCTGTCAGGTAAATAGAATGAGTAGAATTAATTATAGCAGTAACTAGAGTTCAGACCACCTGAGTTGAAGGAACCATGTTAAATGGTACTTTATGTCTCTACCAAAGTTGGGTGAACCTGGATGCATGGCTGTTTCATTAGGAATGTCAATAATTTGATTTTCTCCTTCTAGAGTGATTATTTAGACTGCAATATTTGGAGCAGAACTGATGAAGTCAGCAAGCCCTTTCAATATTTTCTTATTTCTCTTTGGTGAAACTCCTGGCTCCCCAATATCACCACTTAATTATCTCAGGAAGATCCTATATCTGACCACCTTGAATCCCAACTTGTCAAACTTTGTATTGCACAGTGAGTTTTTATTTATTGACAATATCCAGGAATAAGGTGTTTCTTATATAGGGTGTCCCCCCCAAAAAAATGTATGCACACTTTGAATAATTATTAATTCCAATGGGTTAAATCTGAAAAGAAACATCAAATGAGCTATCAGCTTTTAGTAGTGTATACACCCTGTATATGAAAGAAAATCCCATATGACTAAGATATTCTTTTATGCCAAAATGTTAAAAACTGGTCAAGATTTTTGCAATAAGCATTCCTGTATTAATTATCCTTTGCTGGGTAACAACAAAGTTATCCCCCAAATTAGAGGCTTTAAACAGCAAACATGTATTGTCTTATAGTTTTTGTAGATCAGGAATCAGGAAGCTTAGCTGGATGCCTCAGTCTCAAGGTGTCTTATAAAACCCCAATCAATGTGTCAGCAGGGCTGTTGACTCATTGGCTTCAGATGCTCACTGATGGGTTGTTGGCAGGATTCAATTCCTTGTGGGTTGTTGGCCTGAGGGCTTCAGTTCTTCACTGGATGTTGGCCAGAGGCCTCCCCCTGTTCTTTGCCCTGTGAGCTTCTCCATAGTTAGCTCACAACACTGGCAGCAGGCTTCCCTTAGTGCAAGCCAACAAGAGAGGCCACATACTAAACAAGCAAGACAGAAGCCACAGTCTTATTGTAACCTAATCTGGAATGTGACATCCCATCACTGTTGCTATATTTAATTTGTTAGAAGCAAGTCACTAGGTCCACCTGCTCATTCTTAAAGTATTTGGACATATTCCTAAGTGTCTATGTCAAATACCTTCTCCTAGAAAATACAATTTTGAGTCTTATACTATTTACTAGAGGCCCAGTGCATGAAATTTGTGCATGGGGGGTAGGGGGATGGTGTGTGTGTGTGTGTGTGTGTGTGTGTGTGTCCCTCAGCCCAGTCTGAACCCTCTCCAATCTGGGACCCCTCATTTATAAATGGGCAGTCAGACATCCCTCTCACAAACTGGCTCCCAACCGCTGGCCTGGCTCCCAACCGCTCGCCTGTCTGCCTGGCTGATTGCCCCTAACCACTCCCCTGCCAGCCTGATCAACGCCTAACTGCTCCCCTGCCAGCCCAATTGCCCCTAACTGCCCTCTCCTGCTGGCCTGGTCTCCCCTAAATGCCCTACCCTGCTGGCCTGGACGCCCCTAACTGTCCTCCCCTGCAGGCCTGGTTGCTCCCAACTGCCCTCCCCTGCTGGCCCGGTCACCCCTAACTTCCCTTCCTTGCCAGCATGGTCACCCCTAACTGTCCTCCCCTGCAGGATTGATCCCCCCCAACTGTCCTCCCTTGCAGGCCTGGTCACCCCCAACTGCCCTCCCCTGCTGGCTTGATCACCCACAACTGCCCTCCCCTGCTGGCCATCTTGTGTCCACATGGGGGTGGCCATCTTGTGTGTTGGAGTGACGGTCAATTTGTATATTACCTCTTTATTATATAGGATTCTTTATTTTTTTTAAAACTTCCAAAGGGATTGTGATGTAGCAGGTCAGTGGACCAGTATTTGAGAAACACCACTCTAGAGCTGTGCTTCTTGAAATTTCAGTGTCCATAAGAATTACTTGGGAACCTGTCCACAATGTATATTTTTAGCCTTTAACCCAAGAAAGGCTAGTTCAGAAGAGTTGGGTGGTGAATTGAAGGCCTCTCATGGGCCACTTTACACCCTCACAGCCTCCTTCAGCCACTGCCATGGAGACCAGTTCTATGGCTTCCACAGCTTCATGATGGCACCTTGCACTGGGCCTGTGCACCTGTACCTCTCACTTCCTGCTCCAGAGCTTTTCTGACCATTAGGGGCAAGGAATGTCTGAAGGAATCAGTTGGCATTCACCCTACAACAATTTACCTGATATACAGACTCATAGAGAGCAGGCTGACAACTGCCAGGGATAGGGGAAGTTGGGAAGCAGAGGGATGGAGGGATTGAGTAAAAAAGAAAAAAATTAGAAAAAAACTCATGGACACAAACAACACTGTGGTGATTTTGGGGACAGTGGAAGTGAAAGAGGGTATAGGAGGGATAAATGGTGATGGAAGGAGACTTGACTTAGGGTGGTGAACACACAATAAAGTGTACAGATGATATGTTGTGGAATTATGCACCTGAAACATGTATAATTTTGTTAACCAGTGTCACCCCAATAAATTCAATAAAAGAGAAAAAAATTTTACCATAACAAAACTAAAACAGAGACTGGACTAGTGATTGCCAGAGGGAGGGAGGGCTAGGAGGAGTGGGTACAAGAGGTGAATGGATTGAGAAGTACAAATTGGTAGTTACAGAATAGTCATGGGGATGTAAAATACAGCATAGGGAAAATGGTCAATAATATTACACCTGAAAACAAGCCTCTCTAATAAAATGGTAATATGCAAATTAACCATCACTCCGCTACATAAGCCACGCCCACCAGCCAATCAGGGCGAGTATGCAAATTAACCCCAATCCAAGATGGCTACAGCCACAGAGAGCAAGGTTTCCTAGGTAAAAGAGGAAGCCAAGCTTTCCATAGCCGTTGCAGGCCTAAGCCTCCACTCAAGCTACAAAGTTTCAATTATAGAAGGTAAACAAATTCAAACAAATGGCAGCAGAATGGAGCTTGAGAGAGCAGGCCAGGGTTGCCAGCGGCAACAGGGGAAGCAAAGCTTTCTGCACACCCTGGCCGGGCCCACCCGCTTAAGGCTACAAAGTTTCAATTGTAGAAGGTGAATTAACTGCCACAGAAATGGCTGCTGGAGCCCCAGGCTTGGCTCCGCTCCAGGCTACAAAGTTTCAATTGTAGAAGGAAAATAAATTCCAGATACCAGGGCCTCTGCTTGGGTTGCCAGGGGGCGTGGCCAGCCTGCAAACCACCACAGGCCCCTCGCTCAGGCCGCCCCACACCCCAAGGGAACCCCCACCCTTATCTGTGACACCCTTCAGGGCAAACTAGCTGGCCCCCACCTGTGCACCAGGCCTCTATCCTATATAATAAAAGAATAATATACAGATTGATCATCACTGCAACACACAATATAGCTGCCCCCATGTGGTCAAAGATCCTGCCCCCATGTGGACACAAGATGGCCACCACAAGATGGCCAGCAGGAGAGGGCAGTTGGGAGGCACCCGGCCTGCAAGGGAGGGCAGTTGAGAGGGACCAGGCTTGCAAGGGAGGGCAGTTGGAGGTGATCAACCCTGCAGGAGGGGGCAGTTAGGGGTGACCAGGCTGGCAGAGGAGGGAAGTTGGGGGCAAACAGGCTGGCAGGGGAGCAGTTAAGCATCAACCAGGCTGGCAGCAGAGTGGTTAGGGGGTGATCAGGCTGGCAGGCAGGAGCAGTTAGGGGCAATCAGGAAGGCAGGCAGGCAAGCAGTTGGGAGCCAGCAGTCCTGGATTGTGAGAGGGATGTCCGACTGCCCGTTTAGGCCCGATCCCTGGTGGGATCGGGCCTAAACGGGCAGTCGGACATCCCTCCAGGAGTCCCAGATTGGAGAGGGTACAGGCTGGGCTGAAGGACAACCCCCTGCCGTGCACGAATTTCGTGCACCGGGCTTCTAGTCCTATCTAATAAAGAGGGAATATGTTAATTGACCGTCATACCCTCACAAAGATGGTGGTGCCCGCAGCCAATAAGGAGGGAATATGCTAATTGACTGCCATGTCCTCAAATATGGCGGTGCCCACAGCCACAAGATGGCAGCACCCAGTCTCCTCAGCCCTGCTGGGGTGGCACGCCCAGGGCTGGCCGAGGCTTGCACTGCCAGCAGTGGCAGCAGCAGAGGTGTGATGGGGGTGTCGCCTTCCCCTGATCGCCGGGTCACCTCCCACCCCTGAGGACTCCCAGACTGTGAGAGGGGGCAGGCCGGGCTGAGGGAACCCCCCTCCAGTGCATGAATTTTCATGCACTGGGCCTCTAGTACGTAATAATACTGAAAAATAATAATTTACCATATTAGAGCTTGTATTCCTGTATATTTAAAAAGAGTCCAATTTATAAAAATTTCACATCCAACTTTCTAAGAAAAAGGAAGAAAGAACATTAAAATTAATTGAGAAAGAATTAGGCACTAAATATGTGTAATTATACCACTTAATCCTCACAGTAGTTCCATTTACCAGATGATAAAGCCAAGCATCAGTTGGGCTAAGTAGGCTTGCCTGGGGTTTCCCAGCTGAAAAGAACCTGAGGCTGGGTGTGTCTCATTCTGTAAACCTTTTCTAGTGAACCAAATACTATTTTCCTGATTATAATCTACTAGTAGCCCATTTGCAGGAAGAATCCTGCAAGGTGCCGCTGCTGCCGGCGTGTGCTACTGCTGCGGCGCCTGCCCCGCCCCGCCCCACCCCGCCCCACCCCGCCCCGCCGGGGCTTTCCCTCTGGCAGCCACCTTGCTTTCTGCTTTTCCTCCCTCTTCCTTCTAAGTTGTCTTCAGTCTTCACTCCTCCCTCCCTCAGTGTATGCAAATTAACCGCCATCTTTGTTGGGTATTTGCACACTCGCCCTGATTGGCTGGTGGGCGTGGCTTTGGCTGGTGGGCGTAGCGAAGGAGCGGTCAATTTGCATATTACTATTTTATTAGGTAGGATAAAACACTTGATAAATGTAAATTGTTAAATACCTACATCTTTCCTTTAACTACCGTCATCAACTTCAGAAACATAGTAATATTTATATTTAATAAAGAACATTCCTGCTACCTTTAAAATGGATCCACATTTTTAGCTGCAGACAGCTGCTCCTAGTTAAGACAAATTTCAAAGTTAGAATACAAACCATTATAAGGCAAGGCATTTAAATTTTTTCTCTGGTTCTTGTTCATGCATCAAATCTACAATTTCTTGACCACATAAGTTTTGTACAGTCTGTACACTTGAGTTAGTTATCAAGTGGTTTAGGAAAAAAAGGAGAATGTGAATTCAGAAAAGCAGCTGATCCTAAGTGGAATGATATCAGACAGTCTCAAAATAAGCTTGATCTGAGATTGCTTATTCTTCTATGAATTGGTTGGTACTTTTTGAAACTTCCTCACTTTGTAGTGATTATGTTAAATCACTTTTCTATTTCTGTAAGATTAGGCTATCGATGGTTAAGAATTCATGCCTCTTTTTCAAATGGAATCTTATGCGGAACATTAATATGTAAATCAGATAAGAAAAAATAAACTGGGTAAGGGCTGAAATGGAGCCCAGAGGCACATCAGCTTGGCTCCAGCTTGGGACTAGAGAGGAGGCCCTCTGCAGAATCCCCATATAAGACCATCTCTAAGGTGCCTTGCAAGTCAAAAATTCTATCAATCAATGGCTCTGTTGGGTATGTGTTAGTTATTGCCATGAAAACCAGTTGTAGTCAACAAGGGGAAAATAACAATTACTGCCTTTCTCTGGGAACATCTGGTCTGGAAATTAGAACATTTTATTTCTAATCCCAGCTTTATCACTATTTACGTCTGTTACCTGGGACTGTTCACCTATTTATGAAATAAGGATAAAACATTTCCTACCTACTTTATTTTCAAATACATTTTCTTGTGAGGTTAAAAATTCCCTTTGACAAATATAAAATTAGAGTATAACTGTAAAGTATTGCCTTCAGGAAGCTATATAACAAGAGGTGTGGATATTGACTTTTCTTCCAAAGTCACTACTGTACAGTTACTACCTATGTTGATAATTATAATAAAATTAAAATCTTCAACTATAAATTTGATTAATGCCTGGATGTTCATTCTCATTTGTGCATTGTTAAAAAATATTTCCAGAAAAAAAGTAGGAGAATTTCTTTGTTAAAAGAAAAACTTAGTTTTTATAGTTGATATATTTTATCAAATTTCTACATGATCCTTATTAAAATTCCAAAATGGAACCATTTCAACCATTTCAACCTATAACAAATGACATTTGTTGAAGATCTTTCAAGACTTTCTATATACAAACAGAAAAATAGTAGGTAGGTAGATAGGTAAAAATGTAGGTAGACTGAGAAAGTTACATTGGTAGATCAAAAAAAATGGAATTATACTCTACATGCTACTTTAAAACAAAAATACATAACTTTAGACTTTCACTTAATGGAGGTTAAGGAAATTGAAATAGAACTAAGAATTGATGAACTTTAGATATATGTTTCTTCACTATGAAAGTTATTAGTTACTAAATTTCTTTTAAAAGTATGAAAAATACTAAGAAGTTGGAATCATTATGTAAAAAGTGTTTCTTTAAATTTCATTTTAGATCATAGCTATAGTTCCTATGTAATGCAAGATGAGGAAATTAGCACATTTATTCTTCTACCATATTCTTTCTGTGATATCACTTACATTCTGCTCTGTAACCATAATTCCCACAGTTGTTAATACATGGTCCTTAGTTTTATATTTAAGTGAATTAAAACTTCTTCATTAATTCTTTTACAATGACTTCCGTATTCCCTATTCTTATGTTATTTTAATTTGCTTTTTGTTGGCAGTTTCATCATCGAATTTTCTTCCCAAGCTTGAGAAGTCCCATCCCTTTTCTTTATAGCTGAGGGACAACTGCCTGGCATTATCATTTAGGATGTGGCTCAAAATAAAGAATCTTTCCACCCCAACACACATACACACAAGATATTTTTAACAAGTTTAAAGTTTATTGCTCTCTCACATAATAAAAGTCCAGAGCTGGCACGATGGCTCCGTGAACTCATCAGAGACCTGTAGTATTTCCAGCTCACTGCTCTATTATTTCTTGGACGTCTACTTGAGCTCCAGCTTATATCCATATTTCAGGTAACAGGATGAAAGAGTCAAGAAGTATGGATGAAAGAGTCAAGAAGTATAGGTCCCCGTCCTAGCCAGTTTTGCTCAGTGGGTAGAGCGTCAACCTGCAGACTAAAGGGTCCTAGGTTCGATTCCAGTCAAGGGCACATGCCCGGGGTTGCAAGCTCGATCCCCAGTGGGGAGTGTACAGGAGGCAGCCAATCAAGGATTCTCTCTCATCATTGATGTTTCTATCTCTCTCTCCCTCTTCCTTCCGCTCTGAAATTAATAAAAATATATTTTAAAAAAAGAACTATAGGTCCCCATATTTAAGGAGAATTCTCTGAAGTGGTACACAACATTTCCACTTATATTTCACTAGACAAAATTTAATTACATGGCTATAGAATAATAGTATAGTCTTTTAGCTGGTGGCAATTGTCTAGCTCAAAATCTGGGTTCTTGGTTTTAAGAAGAGAGAAGTAAATGGACATGGAGAAATAACCAGCATTCTTTGCCTGCCATACCTGGGTATGAAGTTTGGAGTCATGCTTTCAGGCTCTCAAAAACTGTGTAGTAATGACCAGATATATATTATTCTAGACAATAATATATATTTATTTGTCTCCCTCATTGCATCTAATGCCTCTCCGCATCCAAAGTGAGCATTATCCTGAATCTTATGTCACCATTTCTTTGATTTCTTTTTATATTGTCTTATTGTGTCAATATGTATTCCTTAAAAGGATTATATATATATATATATATATATATATATATATATATATATATACACACACACACACATATATCATATAAATCATACATATATTTATGCTGGTTGTTCTTAACTTTATAAATAGGATACCATCCTGTATGTAAAGGACTTACTTTTTTATTTACATTACATTGCTGTTATTCATCCATATTATAGTATGTCATTACAGTTAATTTGTTTTGGCTATTATAAAATATTCTATGTCATGACTATACCACAATTTCTGTATTTACTTTCTTTTCATAAGCATTTGAATTATTTCCAAGTTATTGTTATATTAACAGTATTTCAATAAACATTCTTTCACATCTTATAATGCAGGTCCAAGTGTTTCTTTGGGGTTTATGCCTAGGAGTGGAATTGTTGAGCTAAAGAACATATCTAAAACAGAATTCATGATGATACCCTCAAAACCAGCCTCCTCTCTACCTCCCTATTTCTGTTAGTAACATTCTAATCACCAGCTCCTTTGACTCCCCAGTCCTCCCTGTTCCATATATTCAATTGATTGCCATGCTTGGAAAGTTCTTGCCTTTCCATGTTATTATCCACCTCTCCTGTTCAAGCCTCGTTAATTCTCCCTTTTATTCCCTATTTCTAAACATAATTGTTAATAAATTCCAATCCCATCATTTGCCTGTTCAACATCCTTTTGTGTCTTCCTATTATCTATGAGATTAAGTGGACCTATAATCCAGCATTTAAAGCTCTTTACAGTAACGTTCCACACCACCTTTTCAGCTTTAATGTCTCTCTATTTTGTTAGTAGAGAATATTAGAGTTGGAAGACAATTAGAGATCATTTAGGTAGATGCACTTACCTACTAATGAGGAAACAGAGGCCCAAAGAGGAAAAAGAATTCTATATATGTGATCTGTTTGAACAATTTTATGGCTATTCTAAGTACTTCACGAGGAAGGCAAAGAGAGGCTTAGAATCTTCCATCTTTTTTTTTTTTTTTTAACCTCACAGGAGGATATGTTTAGGGAAAGGAAGGGAGAGAGGGAGGGAGGGAGAGAGAGAAACATCAATCAGTTGTCTTCCTGCCTTCCAGGGGCAACCCAGGTATGTGCCCTGACCAGGAATCAAACCAATGACCTTTTAGTGCACAGGACGATGTTCAACCAACTGAGCCACTCCGGCCAGGCGCGATCTTCCATCTTGGGTTAAGGACCATGGAGTTTAATAGTTTTAGGCAGGGAGAATGAGCCTGAATATATCACATTGAGAAAAATAGTGAGATATTGGGCTGGAAGAAAAGAACCATAAATAATGTGCTCTTCTATTATTATGTTCAATTTGCACAATATTAAGATAGTGTTCTTTGGGACTGAAAGAGTGGAGCTAAGCTCTTAAAGATAGTTGTTGTGCCTGAGAGACATGCCTTTCAAAGAGGAAACCTTAAAATGGAGGGGCCCTAGGTGTGTGGTTTGGGTAGTAGGGTTGGAACTGAAATCTCTGTCTCTCTCTTTTCATCTCTCCAGCACCCACCACATTTTTCTCCCCATCTATCAGTCTTGCTTGTGAAATAATAATCGATAGTATTTACTGAGTGCTTTTCATTTGCTAAGTGCTTTACCTAGATTATCTCATTCAATCATCACAATAATTTTATAAGATAGGTACTATTATTATCTTCATTTAAAGATGAGCACATTGGGCAAAGAGAGGATATACCCACTATGTGAGTAGTGGGTTATAAAATGTCATTCTTCAGCTTTAGACAGTATGAGAAATAGGAAAGAAGAACTCAGTTTTTATGCCTAAAAATTTTGCTGTTTTTTTATTTGGGGATAGAGTGTGGACACTGTGGATGCCTTGTAGAATAAGACAGGTTTGGAGCACCTTGAGATTAGAATGATTCAAATTTTATGATATATGAGTCTTTTGAACTTTTTTCTTTGTGTTTGTTTTCCTTAGTAATTAATATAGCCTATCCATTTTGTGCTAGGTCAGTGGTCGGCAAACTCATTAGTCAACAGAGCCAAATATCAACAGTACAATGATTGAAATTTCTTTTGAGAGCCAAATTTTTTAAACTTAAACTTCTTCTAACGGCACTTCTTCAAAATAGACTTGCCCAGGCCGTGGTATTTTGTGGAAGAGCCACACTCAAGGGGCCAAAGAGCCGCATGTGGCTCGCGAGCCGCAGTTTGCGGACCACCGTGCTAGGTGATTAAGAGAAGGTCTTTTTGTTTATTCACCTGAGTCAGAGTGCTTAAGAGGCAGCAGCATGCTCATGGAGGAAGACATTTTACTACCAGAAGAGCTCCCAGTCTTTCCTGGGGAGTTCCCTTCCAGTTCTGAATCCTAAAATTCCAGACAAGTTCTAATCAAAAATAAAAATTGTTGGCTAGCCAGAACCAGTTTGGCTCAGTGGATAGAGCGTCGGCCTGCGGACTGAAGGGTCCCAGGTTCGATTCCGGTCAAGGGCATGTACCTTGGTTGTGTGCACATCCCCAGTGGGGGGTGTGCAGGAGGCAGCTGGTCGATGTTTCTCTCTCATCGATGTTTCTGACTTTCTGTCCCTCTCCCTTCCTCTCTGTAAAAAAAATCAATAAAATATATTTTTAAAAAATGTTGGCTATTTGGAACTGAAATAGTTCATGATTAAAAAAAAAAAGCAAGTAGGGAAGCTATGGGAAAAGATGAAAGCAAAGGGTTGTCATATTTTAACTGTCAGTTAAAATTAGTAAATATTTATTGTGAGTCCACTGTGTGCTGGATTTGATCCTTACCCTCAGAGTGAACCATCAAACACGAAAAGGTAAATATGTGCATGAATGGAATAGGAGTTAAAGATACAAAGCCTGTCATAAGACAACATGCCCATGAGGGGACAGAGAGTAAAGAGACTCTGTAGATGTAACAAGGAAAGAGAACTCACTGGGATGGGTGATCTTTCATTCTGAAGGAAGAAAGACTTGAGCTAGATATTTTAAAAGTTACAAATGTTGGATAAGTGGAAAGGAAGGAGAAATGGCAGGAGTAGAGATGAGATTAGGAATATGTAAGCTATTTAATAGGGGCAATGAGCAGATATTTCTGTCTTGAAGTAAGAGTTCTTTTAGGGGACCAGTAGGAGATAGGGCTTGATGGTGAGGGCTTTGAATGCCAGGGGAGGAGCTTGACTTGAATTTGTAGAACATGGATACTTTGTAAGATGCTTGAGATAGACAGTGAAATAATGCAAGTTACTTTTTAAGATGACTGGTTGGTAGGGAGATAAATTACAGCATTGTGGTAGAAAAACAGCAACATTTCAACATGTGTCTTGAAGAGACTTTTAAATGTACAAATGTTTAGGAAATTCTGAATTCCTTTTTTCTTATGCTAATTGCTTACTGTGTCAAGGAGAAAGGAAAGAAAAGAACAGGCAGAATTTTATCTAAAGCAGAAGACAGTTATTTTGCTAGCATTTACTTGCATTGCTGGTATTTTGGGGACAACTGTGGTAGGGGCCACTTCCCTGGAAATAGTAGAGCACAGTTCTCAGGCCACAGGTTGCATGTGGAAAGACAGAGGACCTTCAAAACTGGAGACAAATAAAGCCCTCAAAGGCCAGTGTGATGTTTCATCTTCTTTTAAAATACATTTCTGCCTCATTAAAAAACAAAAACAAATGAACAAAAACCAACTCTAATTAAAAATCTCTTTTTATACTAATATGACCAGGACATTTTATAAAGAGAGAACTGGTTCCCTCTTCTTAGCTAGAAGTTTCTGTAGGTTCAACATATGCCAAGATTTCCTTAGTAAATTAAACACTTCATAGACAAGGGCCTCAGCTAATAAGGACACAGGCTGTCACCCTCGGGGATCAGTGTTGTCAAGATTGCTAACAGTGATGGCTTGTCAATAATGCTGGGAGTGCCCTAGCAGGTTTTGCTAAGTAGATAGAGCATTGGCCTGTGTGACTGAAGGGTCCCAGGTTCAATTCCAGTCAAGGGCATGTACCTCCGTTGCAGGCTCTTCCTTGGCCCGGGGCCCCATTGGGGCGCGTGCAGGAGGCAACCAATTGATGTGTTTCTCTTACATTGGTATTTCTCTCTGTCTTCCCCTCTCTCTCCCACTCTCTCTCAAAAAAAAAAAAAAAAAAATTTAAAACTATCAATGGAAAAATATCCCTGGATGAGGATTAAAAAAATTATTGGACCTGCCATTGACCCATACCATCTTACTGTACACAGAAGCTACATTAACCAAGCTGGTGGCTCAGGTTGTCAGGAGTAGTAGAATTTGGGACACCCAGCGGAGAGAGAAGCTGGGGGTCAACAAGAAATGTATCTACAGTTTCATGGAGGGTCTGCAGTCTGCCATGTTTAAGGCAAACTGTCCTTACTTCTGTGGAGGAGACACTAACATGAGCTGCTTTTTTCTTGGAAGATGTAGTAGAAACCAAAATACACCTTCCCTGACTGCCCTGTTTCACTGAGACTGCAGAAAAACATACTTCTCAGCTTCTCCCCATTCCTGCCCTTGGGAACCTTGGCTGCAGCCAACCTTCCTTAAAATGAGATCTTTTTCAGGACAGGAACATAATCCTCAAAACATATTTCTATGTCTTTGGTTTCCTACCAGGCTGCCTCTTTTCTAGAGCCAATATTTTCATACAGACAGCAAATTGACTGTGGTTAGGATACAGTTTTATTATATCTATTAACATTATTTTTAAAAATGTAATGACAGATTCAGAAACAAGAGGACCCCATATTTTCCTACTGGTGACATGAAGAGCTACAACAGAAGTTCTATCTGGCTGCAGTAAATGGGAAAAAAAAATTAGTTGCTACATTTAGAGCTAGCCCTCAACTAACAAGTACAATTGTTTTCATTTGCCTTCAGCTGCACACAGCTGGTTTCTCCCCTCATCACTACTGAGGAACTCAATATGGTCTCCTCCCATCCCCACCTCCCCATCTTCTCCCTCCAAGCTATAAAAACCCACTTTCAAAAAGCATTTGATAATCTCACATTAATATAACTTGAACAGTTATATTAATGGCTGATAAATGGTAAAAGGAAGTTAGTGGAAAGTGTCTGAAAGCACACCTGAGTAGAAATCCAAGGCTTGGCTTGTTTGGTTCTATTGTATCCTAGTGTTGAGGGAAAATGTTCCCAGACTTTTGAGGCAAGCATGCCTGAATTTGAATCCTGGCTCCATCATTTATTAGCCGCATGACCACAGACATTTAATCTTGTGTTCCTGAGTTTCCTATTCTTTAAAGTGTATATTGTAATATTTACTTTATTCGATTATATTATGGATTACAGTAGTTCCAGCTTATCTGTGGTTTCACTTTCTCAGGTTTTAGTTACCCAGGGCCTACCACAAAAATATTAAATGGAAAATTCCAGAAATAAACAGTTGTAAATTTCTCACTGTTCTGAATAGAGTGATGAAATCTCCATCCTACCTGGGATGTGAATACCTTTGACCAGTGTATCCTTGCTGTATACACTCCCTGTCCATTAGTCACTTAGTAGCGCTCTACGTTATTAGATCAACTGTTGTAGTATCCAAGAGCTTGTGTTCAAGTAACCTTTATTTTACTTAATAATAGCCCCAAAGCCCAAGAATAGTGATGCTGGCAATTCAAATATGCCAAAGAGAAGCTGATAGTGCTTCCCCTAAATGAAAAGGTATGTGTGTACAGGAAAAGACATCATATGTATAAAGTTTGGTATGATCTGTGTTTTCAGGCATCCACTGGGGGTCTTGGAACATATGCCTATGGAAAAGGGGGAACTACTATATTTTTCAGGTAGCACAGTACCTGAAATATAAAAAGGCACTAAAATGGCAATTATAGTAAGTTGCTAATAGAAGAGAATTGAGGATGCTGTACTCCTTTTTGCCCAGTCAATTAGTGGGTATTTCTTTGCTTCTTATAACAAACATCAAACAGATCATGGTTCTTATGACCAGTAACAACTTTCCATAGAACTAGCTCATATCAAGCTTGCCTGTAGGCAGATCTAGGGAGACAGAGATTCCTCTGGCAGAAAGACAGAATGTGTCCCCTTTAGAAAACGTTGCCAACCCTCAGCCAGGAACAGACTACATTTCTTAGATCAATTATCACACTATTGCTTCTCCAGTGCACCTTGTCAAAGAGGCAGAGAGAAACATGGAAACAAAAAGGAGACAAGCAAACATCACCTGGACTGTTCCTTTCTTGGTTCTCTCTTTTATCAGGTTCTCTCTCATCTCTGAAGAATCCACTTTACTAGGATTAAGTTAAGCCCCGGGAAGGTGCTACTCCCCATCTTCCATCCAGCCTCTCGTGTGGATCACTGCTATATGATCATAAATATTTTTCAAGGTTATCTGGTCATCCTTCATGAGACTGGAGTCTCCCAAGAAAGAGGATATGTATTTCATTCATTTATCCATTGATTTATGTATTTATTAATCACTATAAATTTTAAAATAATAGTTAATATTGACTGAGCTCTTCCTATATGCCAGATAACTTGCTAGGATTTCCCCCCATATTATCTAATTTAACTATTCCAACAACCCTATGGTGTAGTTACTAATTACATTTCATTTTTTAAATGAGAAAACTGAGATACAGATGTCACCTGCCCAATCACATGGGAGAGTCAAGTTTCTACCATTTGACCAAGTTAGTGTTAAACAGACACTGAATGGTATAAATGGTATACATATGATAGTTCTTGTCCCCCAGGAACTTGGGTAGGTTCATAAGACATAAAATAGGGCTAAATTCTAAAATAAATATACTTAAACAATGGAAATTAGAGTGGGCTTGACCAGTAAAAGAACTCCTAGGCTGGGGTACTGGGGTGCTAAGAAGACAGGCAAGCTAGACCTTAAGTTACCTAATAATAGAGTAATATGCAAATTGACCACACCTTCGCTACGCCTAAGCCACTCCCACCAACAAAACCACGCCCACCAGCCAATTAGGAGCAAATATGCAAATAAACCCAACCAAGATGGCTACAGCCACTAAGAGCGGGAGGGAGGCTTTGGTTTCTGCGGTAATAAAAGAAGCCATCCTGTTGCCGGCCTAAGTCTCCACTCAAGGCTACAAAGTTTCAATTATAGAAGGTGAATTAACTCCAACAGAAATCGCTGCTGGCCTCTGAGCGAGCAGCAGGCTTGGCTTTGCTCCAGGCTACAAAGTTTCAATTGTAGATGGTAAATAAATTCCAGATACCAGGGCCTCCTCTTGGGTCGCCAGGGGGCGTGGCCAGCCTGTAAACCACCACAGTCCCCTCGCTCAGACCGCCCCAAGCCCCAAGGGAACCCCCACCCTTCAGGGCAAACCAGTCAGCCCCCACCCATGCACCAGGCCTCTATCCTACCTAATAAAAGAGTTATATGCAGATTGACCATCACTGCAACACACAATATAGCTGCCCCCATGTGGTCAAAGATCCTGCCCCCATGTGGACACAAGATTGCCACCACAAGATGGCCAGCAGGGGAGGGCAGTTGGGAGGCACCAGGCCTGCAAGGGAGGGCAGTTGGAGGCGATCAACCCTGCAGGGGAGGGCAGTTAGGGGTGACCAGGCTGGCAGAGGAGGGAAGTTGGGGGCAAACAGGCTGGCTGGGGAGCAGTTAGGCATCAATCAGGTTGGCAGCAGAGTGGTTAGGGGGTGATCAGGCTGGCAGGCAGAAGCGGTTAGGGGCAATCAGGAAGGCAGGCAGGTGATCAGTTGGGAGCCAGCAGTCCTGGATTGTGAGAGGGATGTCCAACTGCCCGTTTAGGCCCGATCTGGGATCGGGCCTAAACGGGCAGTCAGACATCCATCGAGGGGTCCCAGATTGGAGAGGGTGCAGGCTGGGCTGAGGGACACGCCCCCCCTCCGTGCACGAATTTTGTGCACCGGGCCTCTAGTCTGTGTTATTATTGTGTTTGTTATTATAAGTGGTAAGAAGTGAATGCAGTTCAAGTCCATTCAACCAGCATTTATTAAGTGTCTACTTATCTGAAGGGACTGTGTGAGGTACTGGGCAGATAATAGAATGAGACATGCTTTCTAATATCAAGGATACACAAATAAATATGTAGAGTATAATGCATACATACAATAATAAAGCCTTGTGCAAGACATAGAGGAGAAGAGTGAGTCACTAAATTGGAGGCAGGGAAACAGAGAGAGGTAGCCGAAGAAGAATCACCGAGGAGCCAACCCTTGCACATCATTCCAAAGGATGGCCAAAATGAATAGGGGTTTTCCCAGGAGGGTGGAGTGGGTAGAAAGCATAGCTCAGTCCAAGGTTTGGAGGAACAGGAAGGACATGGCAGGAATTAAGCAGGTAAGAGTCCTGGCAGGCAGTTCAGGATGCGGGGTCAAACTGAGCTCAGCAGAGAGAACTGATATATTAAAGGGGAAACTAAGATATAAACTAGGCATGTGTGACAGGGCAGGGCAGGGGCAAGGAATAACCAGGCCTCAGTGGGCATAATAGTGTCATGGATGACTACTGACTGGTGTGTGGGGTGACAGGCCTCTGGTCATGTGACTTATTCAAGACCTTCCCAGGTGGAGAACCTGATTTTTAAAGCATCAGCTATCTGCTCAGGATAGGCTCAGGGACAGAAGGACCAGGCCTCTGACTTTTACTGAATGAGGCTAAGTCAATTCCTTCTTTATGAATTCTGCCATGTTCATACTCTTGGCTCTCTGGATCATTAAAATATCTTCCTAATTTTTTTAGCTGTCTAACACAAGTTCCTCTGATCCATCTTCTAGACAACCCTTAGGGTGCTTTTTCCTAAAAGGCAAATATGATTATGTCATTTTCCTGCTTAAGATCCTTCAGTAGCTGCTCATTGTCTGCCCCCTGCTCTTTAACAAGGCCCTTACAGTGTAGCCCTGCCAAGAGCAGATGTTTTGGGAAGATTCTGAAGCTGAAATGTCAAGGCTCCCCAACTTCTGTTCCTGGGAAGTTGCTAGAGGTGTGTTTATATGGTCATTTTTAATTCAGTTTTGTAAAAAGAGCCCCACAAGTTGTAAAAGTTCCAGGTCCCATAACCTAACTCTATTCCATGGATCCTGCCCATCTCTGCAACCTCATCTTGTTCTCTCTCTCCGCCTCTCTCTCTCTCTCTTCCCTAAAAGCCTGAGGTACTCTGAACACCCAGCCTGGAGCACTCCCCACTGAGCTGTCTGTTCTTCAGCACCCTCATGAGGCATCTCTCCTGAGGAAAGGCTGCCCTCATCCCCCACATCCCTGAAAGTTTATAAGCTCCTCCTCCATGCTGCCCTGTACCATGGGTATGCTGCCAGATTCCTGCAGGCTTCATGCCACCTAGGAGCTATCCACCCCACTGAACTGAGACCTGCTTCACCCAGGTATTTGCAACACAAAAGCAGCACCTGGGATGAAGACAAGGGTCTCACATAGGCTTTTTGAACTGATCTGAAATGGAATGTCACTGCTGCCTCTTATAATTCACATTAGTCACCATTTATTGTGGATATACTAAGTGTCATGGAGTAAGTAAGGCACTTAAAATAGATTATCCATAATCCCCACAATAACCTGAAGATTCACTCACAATGAGAAGATAATATTAGGTTGACCCACATCAAATTGCCAATATTTGGCCATCTTTGGTGTATACAAACAATAATTTCATGTGGTTCAATGTAATAGACTTAAACCAAGTCAGCCTGCCTCCCAAGGTAATGCTGTTTTTTGTAGAGAGGAAGACCCATCCTGACAGGCTGAGGTAAAGAGAAGAGATCTTAGAGCTGCAGTTGCAGGGTAAACCCTGACAAGCTTGCTGATCGTTGTGTGGGGAGAAGTACATGTGATAATTCTTTTTATTTCTATTTTCTTCTATAGGCTGTATTTTTAAAAAAATATATTTTATTGATTTTTTACAGAGAGGAAGGGAGAGGGATAGAGTTAGAAACATCGATGAGAGAGAAACATCAATCAGCTGCCTCCTGCACACTCCTACTGGGTATGTGCCCGCAACCAAGGTACATGCCCTTGACCAGAATCGAACCTGGGACCCTTGAGTCCGCAGGCCGATGCTCTATCCACTGAGCCAAACCGGTTAGGGCTATAGGCTGTATAGGCTGTATTTTAACAACGACAGTCAAAACAATCAAAATATTGGTTGGTTGTTTGCTTGATGTGTTTATTTTCTTCCCCTGCAGTTACAAATATCCCCCCAAAGGGAAGGATTTTTTTTTCTTTTCTTTGGGGTTGGGGGTTGGGGAAACAGAATGGACAGCACATTTTTTGAAATAACAGCTCCTTGCTAGTCTTATGAATAGGAGAGCTCCCCTTTATTTTTTTTTACAAGATTATATTTTAAGTAACAGCAGCTTTCACATGATGCTCCTTGCATAATGGTTTTTGAAAGAGGAAATTGTGTTTATGTTTTAGGATAGCACTTAATTGTCAGGAACATAAAGTAAAGAACCCAAGGTAGCATTACTATTGAAGCCTGAAAGAAAATGGAAAGCTTCCAATCCCATTACTGTAGTGCAAGGCAAAGTCATAATTAATATAATTTATAAAGAAGTTGCTATCAAAGGGAGTATGTCACCAAGCCCCACAATTCCCAGTTGTTGAGCTAATTTAGCTAATAACTACTTTGCCATAACCACTCCCATTATAGGGAGAAAAAAATTGATATATTCACATGGGCCACACCACAGATCCTTCATCAACTCTGCTAAGGTATTTTGAACATTGCCTGAGGAAGGATTTTGAATTGATTGTCTAGAGCAGAATGGAGGAGAACAAGAACTGAAAATGGAAATTTGCAATTACAGCTGAGAATATCTTTAGGGAAGCTGAACCACTGCAAAGCATGGGTCAGCCACACCAGATGACAAGTGAGGATGGGGAAAGACTCCTGACTACTGGCACCCCTCACAATTCACAGAATGACTTATTTTTCCCTGGTCCCTTTCTCCATTTCTTTCATACCCCTTTTAATTGCCATCCAGAGAGAGCACTGTTCATTTCATCTTCAGATGCATACATCCAATAAACCTTCCATAAATAGAACCACTCCCAGGTCCCTCCCCACCTCATCACAGGAATGTCTCCTATCATTATCAGCTCCCAAACATATGTGAATTTAGCTCTGAGCAAGACCAAGTTAAACAGCTGCTACCCCTGCCTTCACATTAATCTGTAGCTGAGGGACCACAGGTTTAGTTCTATGAGGAAAGGTTTACTCTTTCTCCTTTGCTGTCAGTCTAACGCTATCCTTTCTTCTTCCTTATATTTCTTTAGAGACTCCCAGTCCAAAGCAAAGTTCCATCTAGACCAGAAGAGAAAATCTTGGTTTACAAACAAAGTCTAAACTGTGACGACCAGAGTGGTGGGCACAAAGATTTGATAGACCATGTGTCAATGAGGATAGCTAGATACAAGATCTATACTAACAAAAGGATAATATGCTAATTAGACCAGGAGACCTTCCAGACGTCCTTCCAGACAAAGCCATGGTGGCGGGGCCAAGGCAGAGGCAGTTAGGGGCAATCAGGCCAGGAGGGGAAGGCAGTTAGGGGTGAGCAGGCCAGCAGTGGGGGGCAGTTGCGGGCAATCAGGCCAGCGGGGGGGTGCCGTTGGGGACGAGCAGGCTGGCAGGGGGAAGCATTTGAGGGCTATCAAGTCAGCAGGGAGGGCAGTTGGGGGCAAGAAGGCCGGTGGTGGCGGGGGGATAGTTGGGGGCAAGCAGGCTGGCAGGCAGAGTGGTTAGGGGCGATCAAGCAGGCAGGCAGGTGAGCGGTTAGGAGCCAGTGGTCCTGGATTGCGTGAAGGATGTCCGACTGCTGGTATAGGACCAATCAGGCCTAAACCGGCAGTTGGACATCCCCCAAGGGGTTCCAGATTGGAGAGGGTGCAGGCCGGGCTGAGGGACACACACACACACCCCGCCCTGTGCACAAATTTTGTGCACTGGGCCACTAGTAGTCAATAATTTGATAAGTCTTCAGGACTTGCATCTTCCAGGAAGCCTAGGTGGTGAGACTTTGTAGTACAATGGACTGAGACCTACATTAGGCATAGGAAGATCTGGGTTCTAATCCCCTCTCTATTACTGTGTAGCTACTAGGAAGTGGCCTTGGACTGCCACTTTGTTTCTTAGCACTTCCATTTCCTCTCCAGTAAAATGCCTGGATCAGACTTGGTCAATAATTCTCAACCTTTTTTCCCCCAGTGACACATGACACATTCCCACAATAGCCCAATGATCATATCCCACAATTTGAGGTTATTCCTATGGGATGGGGCTGTGTTTTTCTCAGAATTTTTAAAATCTGTGCCGTCTTTTGAAGACTATCCTACCTAATAAAGAGGGAATATGCAAATTGACCATCACGCCATCACAAAATGGCAGTGCCCATAGCCACAAGATGGCGGTGCCTAGTCCCCCAGTCCTTTCACAGAAAATGGGTTGCCTCAAAAAGTGGTTAAGCTTCTTAGGACAAAAAGCATTCAAAATCTTTGAAAAGGGAATTCCAATATTTATAAAAGTTTGGACTAGACAATTCAAGGTTATTTCCACTACAACCTTCTATGATTTTTGTGATATTAACATTCTGAATTCACATAGTACCAGCTGTATTGTATGTAACCAGATATTATTTAAAGGAATGGCCATTATTATTAAAACAACTCATAAAACCACACTGTTTGTATGTCAAGGACATTCTGTGTGATTTTCCTAATGGCTGGAGTTAATGCCCCTAAACCGGCAGTTGGACATCCCCCGATGAGTTCCAGATTGGAGAGGGTGCAGGCTGGGCTGAGGGACACCCCCCCCTCCCCCGTGTATGAATTTCATGCACTGGGCCTCTAGTAACAATATAAAGATGATCTGGTACCCTTCCAACTTTAACTGTCTCCAATTCTAAGCAGAAAGGGTGGATCTTTAATTTTTATGTTTGTTTCTGTACATGATGTGTTTCAGCTTGCCTCCTAGAAAGTGTGCAAATATTTGTAGAACAAAATTGAATTGGGTGGGGGGCTTCAATATCATTCTCTCTTTTGGGTCAGGGATGGTCCCCCTCACCTTTCATCCTCTTCACTACCTTTTATCTCCTTTCCCTCCCGTTTCTTTCATAATCCAAAAGGTGCTTGGGCAGTGTGCCAGGTGCAGTTTGGCATAGAACCCATACTCATCACTTTAATATCTAGCTGGTGAAGCCCATCCAACCCCCAGAAGTTCTGGGCTTTGCTTAGCAAGAGAACCAAATGTCAGTTTCCCTTTTCCTTTCAGCCAGCAGCAAACAAGAATGTCCTGCAGAGGGTCAAAGCTGATAGACTTACATGGAGCACACTGGAGTCTTTTTGTTCTTGTCCTCCCTATATTTTGGAAGCTCCAGCGGGAATGTGGCCTGAATTTAAACACTCGGGCCATGACCATTAACAGTGAGAACTTTTGTAGATTCATTCAGCCTCTCCTGCTTTTCCTCTCCCATGGCATTGAATAATCAGTTGTTTGTAGACAATTTGCTTGTTGTACTCTAGAGAGCAGGCTGATCCTGGCTCTCCATTGTCTCTTATGTGGGCAAACAAAAGCAGTCTTCTTGGGCCAGAGCATCAAGCTGATAAAAGAGTGATTAAAGCCTCTTTTGTGGTGAAATTTAATAGATCTGGGTTAGGCATTATATTTGATTAACCCCAACCAGTCATTACATGGCATTATATATACAGTACAGCTATGCCCAACCGCTCTCAGCTGGGCAGAGCCTGTCTTTGAGCTCCTGAATGGAGCCAAGACACCGTAGGCAGAGCTGGCCATCAGGAAAATAGAAGTCAATAAACTTGTCTCTGGGGCCTGCAGTTTTCCCTTTCAGTGTCTTTCCTTCTCCACACACCCTTTAGGTCCATTTATTAGGTTCTTTCCGACAGGCAGGAAGACATTTGATAAACTCATTCACACAGAGTGATTTAATGGGTTACCCTTTCCAACAGTAGCGGCAGTTCAAAAAAGGAGCCTCCCAGCTGCCTATCTTTCTTTGCTCAGTAACTGACCTAAGTGATGGACTATTATTCTTTTAGAGCAACCAGTCTCCTTACCTCTGATACCTGGCCCACCCAGGATCCCAGTCCTTCTAAGAATGGATCCATACCTTAATGTTGCCAGTTTTGTCTCTAAACTCTCTTTAACCCTTCCCATCCCACCACTGATATAAACCCTGAACTTTCTAGCCAACTTCCTGTATTTCCAACTATTCCTTACTTCCCTCTTCCTTCTCCCCATTCTTTATCTCTTGCTGGACCTCCCTCAGACTGACCTGAGTCTGTTCTATGATTTGCCACCCATCCAATTGGATTTCCTCTTGCTACCAGTACCCAGTGAGTGATGGTTCCAGGTTCTAGGCCTACCTCAAGCCCTCTCCCCCTCCACCCCCCCGCCCCCCCCGTAGTCGGTCAGTGGATTAGACTTTCCTTAAGTGCAAATAGCTGAATCTCTGATAATCTAGTACATGATTTAATCACTTATTATTTTTTGTTAAAACTATGAACTTATAATGAAAATTATAAAAATAAAGAATATCAAGTATTATTTAATTTTGAACATTTACAAAACAAAAGAAAATAAACAGAACAAAGTTTAAAGAAATACTACAACTGGAACAATCATATTTTATTTAAGAAACTCAAAATCTTGCCACTCATAACAATTAGAACTCTTTGGATTAAAAATGATAGAAGACCCAGCCCAAACTGACTAAAGCAAAAAGAGAAGGCTTTAGTAGATGTGACTGAAAAATTCTGATGTAATGCTGGCAGTGGAGATGGCTCAATGCAGGACTCAATATGTCACCAAAACTTACTTTCTCCTTTATCCTATCTCTTGAGTTGGCTTCAATTTCAACCACATGCTCCTTTTAAAGTCAAAAGAGAGTGGTAGCAACTCTAGATCAGACATTCTTTCAGATTCAAGTCCCACCTAAGAAAGCCAGATTTTGTTTCCCAAAAATCCCAGCAAAAGCTTTAATTTTTTTTTTCTTTTACTTTGATTGGATCATGTGACCACACTTCAAAGTGCAAGGATGGAGATTGGGGCATAGTAGATACCCAAAGAGCTACAATTGGGATTGGTGTAAATGGATGCCGAACAGCAGCATCCATTGAAATCACTACTTCATTTCCCTTACTGGGGTTTGAATAGAAAGCAACACTCATATTTTTTCTTAGGGTCAAAAGACTTATAAGAGTTTTGTGGTTTTTGAATTGGGCTTTGGCTTCTGAGCTTACAGCTTTGATATTAAAAGTCCTTGCAGAGCCTTGGCTGATGTGATTCATTTGGTTGGAGTGTCACACTGAAAGGTTGCAGGTCTGATTCATAGTCAGGGTACATACGCAGGTTTCAGGTTCTATCCCAAAGTCGAACACGTATAGGAGGCAACCTATTAATATTTCTTTCTCACATTGATGCTTCACTCTCTCTCCCTCTTCCTCTCTTTCTCTCTCTCAAATCAATAGAAACATACCCTTGGGTGAGGAATGAATGAATGAATGAATGAGTAAATAAATAGATAAGTAAATAAATAAATAGCAATGTTTAAAATAAATAAATAAAATAAATACATAAGAACTAATATAGAGCCCTAGCTGGTTTGGCTCAGTGGATAGAGCCTCGGCCTGTGGACTGAAGGGTCGCAGGTTCGATTCCAGTCAAAGGCACATGCTTGGGTTGGGGGTATGCAGAAGGCAGCCGATCAATGATTATCTCTCATCATTGAGGTTTCTATCGCTCTCTTCCTCTCTGAAATCAATAAAAACATTTCAAAAAATAACTAATATAGAGACAGATGCATGTTTTTCCTTTTGCCTCAGGCTCAGTACTTTTGGATCCTGTCTTTAAAAATTGTTTTTATGTTTTGCTCATTAGGGATTTTTTGCATTAATTTTGATTTTTAAAATGTTGCATTTAAATATATTTTGATTATTGAATTTTAGGAGAGAGGAAGGGGGAGAGAGAGAGAGAGAGACATCAATGTGAAAGAAACATTGATTGGTTGCGTCCCCTCCCTTCCCCCAACACACACAAACACACGTGTCCAACCTAGGGACCAAACCAGCAACCCAGGTAGGTGCCCTGACTGGGAATCCAATGGGCAGCCTTTTAGTGCACAGGATGACACTCAACCACCCGGGCTTCTCAGGCAGAGTTCTTATGTATTTATTTTAATGGGTAATTTTTCCCAGAACACTAAAGTAGTTGAAAAAAAATGGAAATTTAAAAATTAGATGTATTAAAATTTCATTATTTTAATTTTAAATATTTTATTTATACCCAAACTGGAATTCATTATACATTTACTTTCTTTGATTTAATGAAAACAAATTCATCAATGTTTTTATTAAAATGATTAAAAATTATATAAAAACATGTATATAGGGGTATACATTTTTAATTAGTGAATCTATTGATAAGTGAAACCTGTTTTTCTAAATTTGTCTAAAACTCCAGACATAACTTTTTTAAATATATTTTTATTGATTTCAGAGAAGAAGGGAGAAGGAGAGATAGAAACATCAATGATAAGAGAGTATCATCGATAGGCTGCCTCCTGTATGACCCCCACTGGGCATAGAGCCCGAACCCTGGGCATATGCCCTGACTAGGAATCTAACCGTGACCTCCTGGTTCATAGATCGACTCTCAACCACTGAGCCACGCTGGCCAAGCTAGACCTAAATTTGATTCTCCTTATAAACCTCTTAATAGTTGTAAAAACTAAATTAATTTAAAAATTTTAATATATTTTTAATTGATTTCAGAGAGGAAGGGCAAGGGAGAGAGAGAGAATCATTGATCGGCTGTCTCCTGCAGCCCGCCCCCCCTCCCCCCCGCCCCAACTGGGGATTGAGCTCACAACCCGGCATGTGCCCTTGACTGGAATCAAACCTTAGTGCATAGGCCGATGCTCTACCCACTGAGCCAAACCAGCTAGGGCTAAATTAATTAAATTTTAATTCGTTAATTTAATTACATGATTATAGTGTTTTTAAATTGATAGATATGTATTTATTGTCATTTTATTAGTACACTTTTAAATTTAAATCTTATTTTTCAATTACAGTTTACATTTAATATTATATTACATTAATTTCAGGTGTACAGTATAGTGATGAGAATCATATACTTTAAAAAGTGTTCCCCCAGGTACTCCTAGTACTCACCTGGCATCATACAAGTTATAACATTATTGACTATATTCCCTATGCTTTTTACTTTATATCTTTGTGACTACTAATTTTTACTTCTTAATCCCTTCATCTTTTCCCCCCTGTTCTCCAACTCCCCTCCCCTTGGCAACCATCAGTCTGTTTTCTGTATCTATGAGTCTGTTTCAATTTGGTTTATTTATTTTGTTCTTTAGATTCCACATCTAAATGAAATTATATGGTGTTTGTCTTTCTCTGACTGAGTTATTTCACTCAGCATAATACCCTCTAGGTTTAGTCATGCTGTCGCAAATGGTTAAGATTTCATTCTTTTTAATGGTCAAATAATATTCCACTATATATATGTACCACAGCTTTTTTATCCATTCATCTATTGTTGGACACTTGGGTTGCTCCCATAGCTTGATTTATTTTAAATAATGTTGCAATTTATATAGGGGTGCCTATATTCTTTCAAATTAGGGTTTTAGGTCTCTTAATTTAATTAAAACTAAAGTAAATTATTATAGTAGTTTTTGAAGTGTAATATCAAGTAAAAAAAAATCACTCAAAAATCCCATAACCCTAAAATTATAACTTTTGGATATTTCCATCTAGTTCTTTTTGTATATCTTTCTTTTATTTAGTTGTAACTATTATATACAAACAATTTGGATTTATGTTTTCTTTTTATTACACCACTTACCTATGTTGTTAAATGGACTTTATAATTATCACTTAAAATGATTGCAAAATATACCATTGAGTAAATGTCATGTTATCTATTACCTCATTATTAGATGTTTGAATAGTTTCCAATTTTGCACTGCTATAAATAGTGCTATTGCTTTATGCATGTTGCTTTTTCCGTATTTCTTTCTTTAAGATGGAATTTCTGAGCATTTAAAAAGTGCTATTGAATAGACGTCTAATAAAAAATGAGGGGGGGGGGGCGGGTTTTGAGCTGATGGTTGAAGTCCCTTTTCTCCAACCCAAACATGAAAAGTACAAGTAAGTTTTGTAGCCAACTCTGAAAGCAAGAAAGGAAGCTCTCTATAGAAATAGAGGAGCCACAGCAATGTGAAAGATACTCAAGGGTAATGAGGCTGGGGACATGGGGTAAGAGTTGAACACAGGCTATTTGGAGTTGGACTGTAGACTCCATGTGCAATGGGATGGGAGGCAGATAACATAGCTTCCCTATAAGAAAACCTTCACTCTGATTCAGAAGTTGGTGGTGATAATTTTCAGGAAAAGGTAAAATCATGACTCTAATGCAGATATAAAGGTCATCTGGTAGCAGGACCCGGGTCTGGAAAGAACAAGGAAGGTCCCTGGACAGAGAGGATCAGATTATTAGACGGGTCACCGAAAATGACATATTTTAAAAAGGATTTGTACTTTAAAATATGTCAAATACATGTTATATATTTCAGAAACACATACTTTTTAATATCTAGGCATAAAAATGTATGTTATAATATAACTAGGGTCACCCTGCCATTTAGAGCTGCACGAGATTGGCTCATTCCTCAATTTGTTTAAAGTTCAGTACCTTCCTCAAATTTTCTGGAAAAGTCCCAAGGACAAGTTCCTCATCCATTTTCATTTTCATCTCCTGCTTCTGCAGAATTAGTTGTTTGGGGATCATTTGGCCACTTCATAGGTGCTGCCTCTGTGACAATACAGACCCAGTCTTGGAATCAGTCCTCTCCTTGGTTCTTTCCACCCTTTCCTCACAGCCACCACCACTCACCACTACTGAGTCATACAAGGCCATTGGGTGTATAGCAGGCTTTAGTCAAGGTTTGGGGTGGAGAGGAGGTTATATTGCAGCAGTGCACAAAATTTATGGTAAAAAAGTATCATCACTGTTTTTAGAAGTTCTTCACTACTCTGACACATTGCCCAGTCCCCTGCCTTCTTTCATCTCTGACACCCAAATTCCTATTAATTTCTCATGCCCTCAGGATATGAGATATTTTTTCACCTTGAGAGGCTTCCCAGAAGCAGCACTGTTCTTATGCCCAGGAAGGCGGGGGGCAGGGGGTGCACTCTGGATACTGTGCATTAGAGGAGCTTATCCCCAACCTGTAGTCTGAGTTGTTCAGTTGGCCAAGGAGACACACCTGCCCAGAGTCCCCTCCAACGCCCACCCCCGCTTCCTACCTTCTAGATGAGATAGTAAACATTTTAGGCTTTATGGCCATATGGTTTCTATGTCAGCTGTGAGCAGTATGTTCCAAGCTTGGCCGTGTAGGCAGGTGTATCCTCACGTGTGTGCCAGAGGCTCCCTCTATGTGGGATAGAATTTGGGTAGGAAGAAATAGCTCGTTCATGGGACAGGAGGTGGGAACGGGGCCCTGCTCTCCCTAGGATAGTAAATTCTGGTGTAGAACTCTGAGGAGTCCATAATGTCCAAATTCAAGCCTGGCCTTCCAGGTTATTAAGAAGGAATATTTGTCAAATTAGGAGAGTGTAATACATTTTTTAAATAGTTTTAAACTTAATTTATAGCTTCAAATCTTTAGACATATAGTATATGGGCCTCCTTTGTTATATTTACCCAGCCCCCACCCTACACTAACTTCAAGGAGTTTTCCCTAAGCAAACATTTAATTCCATCTTGAAGAAGAATCCTGATTTTAACTTTTTGTTCTACTCTGCTACAATATTACATTTCTTCTTCAGCTCTAAACATCCAAAGTCAATATCAGATAAGTAGCTAGTGTGATCTGATGTTAAAGCCTGAGTTTGGGCAAGAGCTTCTTACATCCCTCCCAGTTCAGCATGGGTTCCAGTGACGGCCAGGGTGGGGGTGAAATCAGCTAGCGAGGGGTCCTGATGTTTACCTGTGGGGAGAAGCTTGGCAAAGGTAGAGAACAGGCAGGGTCTGTCCAGCAAATCCAAAATTCTGCAAACATCATTTAGTTTAGAAACCAAATTCCACAATAGTTATTAGCACTGCTAAGAATGGAACTCTCAGGATTTGTGCTTGCCCAGAGAATAAACACCATGAGAGAAAGACACAATGGGAATAATGAGTTTCATGTCAGCTCTGAGCTGTTCGGCTAGGAGGCTGGAAAAGGGACGCTGCAGCTGGTCAGGAGGGCTTTTCCCTCGTGTCTCTCTCAGCCATCTGTTCTGAACTGTGCCATCAGCTTCCCATTGGAAAGGTCAGAATGGGTTTGTGGGTAAGGCCTAATGTTGGCTCCACATGTCACGTTAGGTGCAGCTGCTCTTGGCTTGGTCACGCCTGGGTTTGCACCCAAGACCCTCAAAAGCTCTGCGCATTATGGTAATTAGCCATCTGCTGCAGCCTTTCCAGAACCTGCTGATCTCTAAAGAAAGCCAGGAAGCTATCTGACTACAGCAGAAACAGCGGTGTGAGGAGAGGCCTCAGGCCGCTGGCCCCATCCCCCCTCCTGGACCCTAAAGCCTGACAGTAGCTGTCCCAGCACTCAGCACAGCTTCTCATCTCCTAGGGCCCCAGGGAAAACAAGCAAGGGTCTCCCTGCTAATGCATGGCTGTCACTAATTCAAATAGAGGAGCTGAACAGGGACATGTCTGCTGAGTCAGTGACAAACACCATTTGATAAGTAACTTTTCTTTGGGGAATGGGTGACTGGCAATTTTTAGATTATCAGTTCCAACTTTTGTGCAATCATGGTTACACATTCACATAAATATTCCCTGCCCCTCGTCCCTATAAATATATAGGGTATGATGTAAGGTGGGAAGTTTCTGTATTGGAAACCGTCCTTGGTGTTTGGTAAGCAAGCCTCTCTATTGATAGATGAGGGCCTGGCGATCATGAGTGTTTTGCTCCTTCTCCCTGTGTAAGTTCACACCCAATAAACCTTATTTTATATCTGCACTACAAGTGCTGAGTTCTGATATTGTAAGATTTTTTTCAAAGTTGAAAATCTCTAGATAATGAGTCTATCTGATGCCTAGTGTCTAAGTGACAGAATTATTAATACTCCACCCAATATTTCTGCCTGGCTTACTCTAGCTAAAGACAGTTATCTTTAAGATAATGATGGAGAATCAAATAAAAATTAGCTCTTATCCTTGAGGTCAGTTCTACAAATTGGGAAAATTGAGCAACTATTAACATTTTGCCACATTTGCTTCATCACTCTCCATATGTATACATTTATTTTCCTGAGTCATTTGAGAGTTACAGACATAATTAATGCTCTTTTGCCTCCAAATGCTTCAGTGTGTATTTGCTAAAAGCAAAGATAGTCTCTTACACAAGCCCAGTAAAAGTAACTAATTAAAGAAATTTAACATTGAAATTATACTATTATCTAATGTTCAGTTTATA
Organism: Cnephaeus nilssonii; assembly: GCF_951640355.1. Lineage (NCBI taxonomy): Eukaryota > Metazoa > Chordata > Mammalia > Chiroptera > Vespertilionidae > Cnephaeus > Cnephaeus nilssonii. The sequence goes on along the minus strand of NC_137086.1, from coordinate 25,906,865 downwards.
TTAAAATTTTGCCAAGTATCCCAATAATGTTCTTTATGCCAATCTTGACCTTCTATCACTTCTCTCTCACCCCCACCCCCATTCAGTATCCAATCCAGCATCACACATTATATTTAGTTGTCATGTCTACCAAAAGTTAAACAAAACTTTCAGATTGTACACTATTTCCTTCAGCTATTGGACTCCTCTCTTTCCTGCTGGTGCCCTTCTAATACTGTATTTGGGCCTTTTTTTTTTTTTTTTTTTTTCATGAATGCGGTTGTAACCACTCAGACCAACCCTTGAGATAGAGCCAGAATTCAATCATATATATTTTTATTTACTTCAGAGAGAAGAAGGGAGAGGGAGAGAGAGGTAGAAATATCAATGAGAGAGAATCATTGGTCGGCTGTCTCCTGCATGCCTCCTATGGGGGATCAAGCCTGCAACCTGGGCATGTGTCCTGACCAGGAATCAAACTGTGACCTAATGGTTCATGAGTTGACACTCAAGCACTGAGCCACAACAGCCGGGTAATCAGATATTATTTTAATACCTAGCTAAGGTGTGGCTCCAGATGATAGAAAGCACATCAAAAGAATTCCATGAAATCCAGGAAGATATTTAAGTATTTAAAGAACTAAAGGAATGCAAAATGCAATAGACTTTCCCAGGTAGATTGGAGAATTATGTAATATATAACTTGACCTGTTCCTAAATTCTGGAGACAGGACTATGAGACAGGCTCAGATTGGTAGTGGGGCCATGAGAAAAACTGCTCTGGAGCCTGCAGCTCCAGCCCTCAAACCTCAGCCAATATCTCTTGTCCATGAACTAACTCCTCCAATATTTGCAGGGAAAGAAAGATCAAAATTGTTTAGGATGACATATTTGTTTCCTGTGTGGTTTAGAAACAGAGATTTATAATTACATATAGATATGAAGTATATCAAATTAAAATATTAGAAATAATCTATACATTTTGGTGTCTTTAGTCCTAGTCATGTTAAAAAGAATTGGGGGCTTTAGGCTATTTGACAGATTAATCTTATGGGTCTAATGTAAAATATATTAAATATAAAATACATATTATAGGTCTAATGTAAAATGAATTTAAACTTGTGATTTTAAGGTTGAAATTTTCCTAAGTTTGTTAATAAGAACTTAAGATTCATGATAGTTATAAGTTTAATTTATTGCTAGATTTATAAAATGTAAGGTCTTGGGAAAGTCTTATTAGTCAGAATTGTAGCTTTTCAAAGAGAAGAGAATATATTAATGTGTATAAATGCATTTGAAATATTTAAAGAAATTTAATTTACTAAGTTTGTAAATAATAAAAACATTATAATTAAAGGACCCTTCAGAGTTGTTAAAATTTGCTAGAGTAACACACAGAATGTTACAATTTGTAACCTGAACTAAGTTTAATAAGTAGGTTTTTTATTTTATAACCTTAATAACTTGAATATTTATTTTTAAAAATAAAGTAAATTTTGTGTAGCCCTTTCAATGCTCAAAAGCCATCCTCAGAGACCCTGAAACCTCACATTTACAGAAATGGTCTCCTTCCTAACCAGTTGAAGCTACTGCCAGTGGGAAGCTTATAGCAGTTGCAGAAACTGCTCTCTTCTCACCCACAGAAGAGCCAAACTGTGAAAAGCCCATGGGTTTTTGTGTCAGGATTAATGGCCAACTAGGGCCTTCATTATTAGGGGAATCAGCCTTTGGAAATATTTTTACCTCTACCCTTTCTTAAATGCCTTCCTGAATGTGGCATGTTTTATGATTTTAGTTACTTCTGATTGAGATAATGTGAAATCAGACCTGACTGAGATAAGCTAACCAGTCTTCCATAGTATTTTTTTTCTTTCAGATACAGCTTTATTAAAAAGAGCCACCTGCTTTTACTGTTTTAGCATTGCCTCCATAAAGCGATTTACTACTGCTCTACCTCAGGAAAATTCTCACCTGGTTCTGTTTACTCTCACCTTGATCTCTCAATACCCTCATCCCACACAAGGTGTCCAAGTCCCTCACTCTGGGTCTGGTTGTTCGATGCAGGTGACATAGTCACAGGTGACAGATTGGTGAGCTTGGTACTGAGAGAAGAGCCTGGTACTAAGGCTCCTCCACATACTGGTTCTTGGGCTCCTTTTTCACATCTGAGTATTCCTTCTACCTCCTGTCTTCTATCTTCCAGCACTAACCCCCTCTTCAGTCTGTGGGAGCAGAACACCCCTCTAAAATAAGTATCCAAGTCTTTATTTCTCTGCTTTGAGTCTTTGTTTCTGCTTTTTTGCAACTTGAGGAAAGAAAACTGCCCCTTGGGTACCAGTAAGAGAACAAAGCAAAGAGGAGAATACTCATAAATATATAGAGATGGAATCCTGCTACCCTGGAAATAATTCATTTTGTCTCATCTTATATTTTACTTTTTAAAGGAGAGGGAGTATGAGTTCAAAGAAGATGAACAGGAATATAAATTTTTGGCCCACAATGCAGAGTTGGATTTAAAATACAAGCTCTGGGTGTGAATTTTGCTTCACCACTTATTAGCTTTGTAGCCACAAGTAAGTTATGTACATGTCCAAGCCTCAATTTCCTTATCAATAAAATGAGATTTTAAAAAAAGAAAAACACAAAACTTGCCTCTTAGAGTTATTGCAAGGACTAAGGAGAAAAGGTTTGTAAAGTACTTAGATGAGTGCCTGGCTCAGAGTAAATCTTTAATGAGCCTTAACTATCAACATTATCATTATCAGCATTGTGATTATTAGCTCTATGCTAGCCTAGTGGGCCAGGAGAGATTGACATTATCATGTTAAAACTACATTTAGAAAATTCAAGGCATTTTCAGGTCAAATTATCCCACTACAGCATAGCCACAGACTAGCCCCAAATACTGCCCAGTGGAATTTTAAAATTTGTGCCCTCATTGTGATTCCAGGAAAAATAAGGACAGTGTCTGGTGTGTACTTCCTATTGTCTTTTCAGTTTTCTCAACAGACTCATAAAGTGAATGTCAAAAGCATCTTATCCTATACTAGAGGCCCGGTGCATGAAATTCGTGCATGGGGGGTGTGTCCCTCAGCCCAGCCTGCATCCTCTCCAATCTGGGACCCCTCGAGGGATGTCCAACTGCCCTATCACAACCCAGGACTGCTGTCTCCCAACTGCTCGTCTGCCTGCCTGCCTGACTGCCCCTAACCACTTCTGCCTGCCTGCCTGACTGCCCCTAACCACTCCCCTGCCAGCCCGATTGCCCCTAACTGCCCTCCCCTGCAGGCCTGGTCGCCCCCAACTGCCCTCCCCTGCTGGCCATCTTGTGGTGGCCATCTTGTGTCCACATGAGGTGGCCATTTTGACCACATGGGGGCAGCCATATTGTGTGTTGGAGTGATGGTCAATTTGCATATTACTCTTTTATTAGATAGGATAATAAAAGGCTAATGTGCCAATTGACCAAACAACCGAACGACCGGTTGCTATGATGTGCACTGACCACCATGGGGCAGATGCTCAATGCAGGAGCTGCCCCCTGGTGGTCAGTGCACTCCCACAGGGGGAGCGCCACTCAGCCAGAAGCCAGGCTCACAGCTGGCGAGTGTAGCGGTGGTGGCAGGAGCCTCTCCACCTCTGCTGCAGCACTAAGGATGTCCGACTGACGGCTCCCAGACTGTGTGAGGGCACAGGCTGGGCTAAGGGACACCCCCTACACCCGCCAAGTTCACGAATTTCGTGCACTAGGCCTCTAGTTTTATATAATGGTTGGGTTCCTGAAATGTTAAAAACTTTAAAATGCAACTCAATACTGAATGCCTGGTATATCTGCTTCAACTTCTGGGATCATCAAGTTCAACTCCCCTTATTGTACAGAAACCTCCCCATTACATCAAAATCCAATGGCAAATTCTTTTGTAAAGTGAACAGTTTCATCTCTGGTCTTCATCATAATATTTTCCTAAAGAGAAAAGTAAGTCTTTCCTGTTCAATAAATGGTTAACTCCTGATGACATGTAATATACTCTATCCATTTTCCTTAGGAAAATTAGATTAATTTAATTGCCAGAGTTTGCCTTTTTCACAATTTTCCTAGGGCCATAGGTTAAGTCTTAGGCTTTGCTAATAAATGATGGTGGGTCCTTCTTTCTTTCTTTTTGTTAAAAGATAATCCCTTTCCAAAAAACCACCCCACCAAAACACCCCAAACAATAACAGACAGTATAGACTGTAAAGGCCTTTTTCACTCTTCCCTTTTTCTAGAACCCAGTTTCTATTACATTATTTAAGAAGAAGCAGTCAGTGCCACTCTGAATTAAAGGAGCGTGAGGAGTGCTTATACATTCGAAGAGCATGAACTGCTACACCAAAGATATTGGTGCTGCCCTAGCCAGCTTGGCTCAGTGGATAGAGTGTCAGCCTACAGACTGAAGGGTCCCAGGTTCGATTCTGGCCAAGGGCACATGCCTGGGTTGTGGGCTTGATTCCTAGTAGGGGCGTGCAGGAGGCAGCCGATCAATGATTCTCTCTCATCATTGATGTTTCTATCTCTCTCTCCTTCTCCCTTCCTCTCTGAAATCAATAAAGAAATATATTTTTTAAAAATATGTTTCTTACAATACAGGGTTCCTACAGGCTTAGTGCATGGAACTGACAATTCTTGCCAATAAAATGATTCTCTGCACCAGCACCGGCTGGTGCTGAAGGAGCATTTCTTTACGAAGACAAAAATCTTTCAAGTTAATTGCTGTTTTGAAAAAGCACTATGAAATAGTAACAATCATGATCAACACGGAGAGCTTGACTTCTGTTTTCTCCTGGGTTAGGAGGGAGGGACCAAAAACCTGGATGAGGAAGAAACCTCTCTGTCTTATCAGATCCACTACAGTACTGAGGTGAATTGTCAGTGGGCGGGGCTTTTAGTAAGCTCTTCAGAAGTTCTGGGTAGACTAAATAATCTTTCTTTGGTTCATATCATTTAAAGCAAATATTTATTGAGCACCTACTAGGTGCAGAGTCCTGTGCTTAACAAGTTATATTGTAATTTCAGAGATGTATTTTCCTCATTCTCAATAAGCAGTTAATGGAAGGTAGGCTGTTGAGGGAAAGCTGAGTTTGCCACTCAAAAATATGCCTTTTGGGATATTGATTATTTTAAGTGGGTTATTTTCAGGAAATGACTTCAGAAAAACCTTTGACCTTCTCCATAATTGCCTGAAAGAATTTAGATAGAGGATTTGATCTTGGAAGGGAACTATATTTTAATACTATAGTTTAATATGAACTAGTGTGTGATAGACAGGGAGGAACCTAGCAAGGTTCTCTCAGTGTCCCATTGTTAAAGATGGCCCAACATTTGTTTACCAAACATTTGTTGTTGTTTTTTATCTCCAGGTGAATTGCCTTTCTCTCCTTTGAAATCCCAAACCACTACCCACCCTTTCTCCTTAACTCAAGATAACAAATAAGCCTCAACTGCCCAATTGTCCTTGGGTTCCATATTCTAATGGAGCCCCCATATGTACAGACATAAATAATTGGTCATTTTCTCCTGTTAACTGGTCTCATGTTATTTTAATTACTAGAGGCCCAGTGCATGATTTAATCATGCACCTGGTGCACCAGCGGGCTGGCTGTCCGCTGGTGCACCAGGCCTTCCGAAAGCCTCCGGCGCGGCGGAGGCTTTCGAAAGGCCTTGTGCTGGAGCAGACAGCCGGCCAGCTCCCCCGCTTTGGCTTTTGATCGCGGGGGAGCTGGCCGGCTGTCCGCCGGTGCACCAGGCCTTCCGAAAGCCTCTGGCGCGGCGGAGGCTTTCGAAAGGCCTTGTGCTGGAGCAGACAGCCGGCCAGCTCCCCCGCTTTGGCTTTTGATCGCAGGGGAGCTGGCTGGCTGTCCGCCGGTGCACTAGGCCTTCCGAAAGCCTCCGGACATAGACGCCAGTGGCGCCGCGAGCTCAGCGTCCTGCTGGCCCAATCAGCTACCCCGGCCACCCTGAGTCCTGCCCCCTGCGCCTCCTGCTGGCCCAATCGTGGGCGTAGCGGAGTGATGGTAATTTACATATTACCATTTTATTATGTAGGATTAGACCAGCCAGAAGAATTTAGAAGGATAGAAGGAAAATTATCTTTTCTCCTACACATCTTAATACTTTAAATTCATCCACTTAAAACTCAGTCATTTGTGACAAGTATTTATTCTTAAATATTTCTATGACTCAGTATAATTAGGCTCTTCTTGATTTGGGGACATTCAACTTTTATACATCCTGCCTTTTGCTCCCTTTTACATGGATACTCCCAAACCTCCTGTATTGTACATTGAATTCAAACATTCCTTTATTTCTGCATGCACTGCTAATCTATCAATGCCTCAATTTGGCAGAGTCTCATCTTTGCTTGTCCAACGCTGTTTTACAATTATTTGAATACTTCTTTTGCATTTTCATCTTATTTTATAAATTAAGTGCTGAGTGGGGGGTAGGGGGAGGGAGAATGAAAAGAAACATAGATCTCAAAATCTACATAATGGAAAAGATGGAAATTATTAGGAATGCTAAAAGCCAAGCATTTTTAGCTATAATGTTCATTGAACTTAAGCCAGTAGTTTGTGTGTTGGAAAGAGAAAAACAAAACTAAACAAGAGCCATGAAAGCTGGTAATAATTTGAAGATTTTTATTTGAGAAAAATATATGTTAATTATGTTGGGTTTTTGTTTTGGGGGGTATGTATGTATTTATTTATTTATTTCGCTTTCTGCAGACAGTCCTTACCTTATCCTATCTAATAAAAGAGAAACATGCAAATTAACTGTACCTCCACTACACCCACAAGCCACGCCCACCAGCCAGTCAGGAGCGGGAATGAAAATTAACCCAACAAATATGGCGTCAGCCACAGAGCTGGAGCAAGCAGGAGGCTTGGGTTGCCCCTGGCGATGGAGGAAGTCAAGCTTCCCGCCCGCCATGGCCGGCCCTGGCCTCTGCTCAAGGCTAAAAAGTTTCAATTATAGAAGATAAATAAATCCCAGATACCAGGGCCTCCGCTTGGGTCGCCGGGGTGTGTGGCCGGCCTGGAAACCACGACAGGCCCCTCGCCCAGGCCGCCCCACGCCCCAAGGGAACCCCCACCCTGATCCAGGACACCCTTCAGGGCAAATCAGTCAGCCCCCACCCGTGCACCAGGCCTCTATCCTATCTAATAAAAGTGTAATATGCAAATTGACCATCACTCCAACACACAAGATGGCTGCCCACATGTGGACACAAGATGGCTGCCACAAGATGGCCAGCAGGGAAGGGCAGTTGGGAGGAACCAGGCCTGCAAGAGAGGGCAGTTGTGGGCGATCAGGCCAGCAGGGGAGGGCAGTTAGGGGTGACCAGGCCTACAATGGAGGGCCATTAGGGGTGACCAGGCCTGCAGGGAAGGACAGTTAGGGGTGACCAGGCTTGCAGGGGAGGGCAGTTAGGGGTGATCAGGCCTGCAGGGGAGGGCAGTTAGAGGCAAACAGGCTGGCAGGGGAGCAGTTAGGCATCAATCAGGCTGGAAGGGGAGTGTTTAGGGGGTGATCAGGCTGGCAGGCAGAAGCGGTTAGGGACAATCAGGAAGGCAGGCAGGCGAGCAGTTGGAAGTCAGCAGTCCTGGATTGTGAGAGGGATGTCCAACTGCCCGTTTAGGCCCAATCCTACTGGCAGTCGGACATCCCTCAAGGGGTCCCAGATTGGAGAGGGTGCAGGCTAGGCTGAGGGACACCCCCCCCCCATGCACAAATTTCGTGCACTGGGCCTCTAGTAAAATATAATATGATTCAAGTTTTTACTATTCAACTTGTATATGTGTATATTAGGCATGCTATATGTACATGTAGGGGACTGCCCACAAAGAATCCAGCCTGTAAATCTTTTATAGAGCACAGGAATTATTTTAACAATGAAAATTCTTGGTGGTAGAATAAGTACAAAGTTTGCTTCTTGTCCCTCCTAAAACCCCTTTGAAGTCAAATGTGCTATTTAAAAAAAGAAAAGCATAAAAGCAAAGAGAATGGGATGGGAAGGTTGCCCAGCAATGAGAGTTTTCAAGAGATTTCTGAAAGAGGAGACCATAACTAACAAAGGAAACTTGTAGAGAAAGGAGTGGAAAGCAGGAGCTGCTCCAAGATAAGAGCTCTTCCAGTCTTTCATAAAATCCTAAACGAATTGAAGAGACTTTGCAAAGTGTCTTTAATGGCAATAATATCAGGGGGAGTGGAGAGTGATTTCTTCCAGAATAAATGCAAGGATGGAAGAACAAAGAATCCCTCTGATCTTGAAGAGGGAATAAGACCAGAAAGGCAGAGTGGCTTACTGACTGGGTCCAGCACCAGGGTCTCCACACTGGGCAGAGGATCCTGTACTCCTGGCATAAAAGCAGAAAGCCACTGAACCTCATTGGACCACATTTTCCAACCAGAACAGAGTCTCCAATGCCGACTGCAATTGCATTGCAAACCCACTGTGAGGCACATTCAGAATCTGATTTAATTGTATTGGAAGAAAATAGACATTTCTTTAACAGATGAGCCTTCTTTTAAGAGCCATAACCTCTACATTAAGAAGAGCAGGAGGAGTTGTAGTTGTACCTTGAATAACAGTAATTTTGAGTATCCTGTAAACCAAAGAGAAGCTTTTGGCCTATTGACACCTAAAATTTAAAGAAGTAATTGTCTATATCCTTAGAACCAACTTGCTGTCTAGCTTTCCCTCTCCCTGTAAGCACCATCTGTCATTGCTAGGTAAAATCTCTTTGAGTTTCCCCACCATGAATCAAATATATTCCATCAAGTTACTGGGTACAGGTCACCTTTTGTACCCTCACTGAGAATGGGAGAGGGTAGGGAGCAGCTGCTGGCCTTCTTAAGAGGCAGGCCAGGAAACCAGGAAGTTCAGCTTGACAGCTTTGCAGTCAACATGTGAGGTCTGGATTAACTCATACTTCCTCCCAAATTCCTTAACACTTCACATGGCCCATTCTGCACACTGCCTCTCATGTTTTGTCTCATACTGTTCTTTCTCTGAAGTGTCATTGTTCAGCCTATGCCTCTGGACTTTAAGATCCTAGAAGGCAGCGCTGGTGTTTCCTCTCACACCCAGTACAAGACTGGCCTGCAAAAATATGTCAAAAAAAAAAACACTCCAGAAATTTGATTTTGTAAAAGTAATATTTCAGTCTGATTGAAAAAGAGTCCCACTCCCAAGAGGTTTTATTTCTTCTGGTGGTGATCTCTATATCTTCAATTATGCTTACACTACTGCTCTTAATTCATGAACCTTTGGTGGTGTCGACTTAATGCTATGTCAAATGGAGACACAGCTAATTAATATACCTTACTTATACCTCTATACCCTCCTCCCAATGTTCAGTTTCCCCACTGGCTGCATCTTTGACTTCAAACAATGTACATGGACCTCCATTTATTGTTCTACTTCAACACTATCTCTTGACTTCCTTGTTTTGACAGGAGGTTAATTATGTTCAGCTTTTCTCTCCTTCCCTTTACTCCCTACCCCTTTCCATTCTTCTACCTCTGCCAAGATTGATTAGATTAGCATTCTCAAGTTTGGGTAATATTTACATTCTGTTCTGCAACCAGGTTGTTTTCAGTGATTTTTTCAATTCATTCCTTCATTTAATAAATATTTATTGAGTTCCTACTATATGCCAAGCACTGTTCTAGGCATGTGTGAGTAGATCTGTGTAACCACTGTGAGGGCTTTGGCTTTGATTCTGAGTGATATGCTATAACTGCATTTTACTAGAGTCACTCAAGCTGCTGTGCTGAGGAGAAACTGTAGAAGACCGCGGGTGGAGGCAGGAAGCCCAATGAGATTCCCCCAACCAATTCTCCCAATTCTCTGATACCAAGAGGTTGTCCAACAATTCAATTTAATTCTGACACTAAGTACCTGGAGTTAGACCAGGCACTGCAGGTTAAGGGCTCAGTCCCACAAGACTGCCTCCACTTTAGATGCCAGCCACAAATGGAGTAACTAGGCTACCTTGACCTCTTTGATTTAGGCTTGATAATTACCTAGAATAACTCACAGAATTTAGAAAAGCTTTTCACTTACTATCACCAGTTTACTATAAAGGATACAACGCAGTAACAACCAAATAGAAGAGATGCATTGGACAAGGTATGGGGTAAAGAGGGGCAGAGAGCTTCCATGTACTCTGGGAGTGGCACTCTGCCCCCTTCTTAACATGTTAACCAACCCAGAGACTCCCTCAAACCCATCATTTAAAGGTTTTCATGAAGGTTCCATTACATAAGCATCATTGGTTAAATCATTAGGCATAGTGATTAAACTCAATCTCCAACCTCTTACCCCTTCCCCAGAAATTGTGCAGTGGAGGTGAGTTGGGGTAAGGTGGCAGGGTGAGGGAGTGGGGTTGAAATTTTCATGGCTGGATCATGGCTGGATTTCTCTGCGGGCCAGCTCCCATCCTGAAACTATCTAGAGCCCTGCATTCCCATTAATCATTAACATAAATTCAGGTATATTTGAAAGAGCCTCATTATGAATTACAAAAGGAGCTCTGTTCCAGAAACTGGGGACAAAGATGAAATTTGTTTTTTACTATTATTATTATTATTATTCTACACTATGGTTCCAATGTCATAATCCTTGGTTACTCACAGGAGAAGGTTTCTAGAAAGAAGTCCACATGGATTCTTCCTTAAACCAATGCTACCTTTTAGTTTGTTTCAGAATATTTTATGAATAGATAATATGTTCATATGATTCAAAACCCAAAATGATATAACAGTTATGTGGTGCAAAGTCTTTCATTTACACCTATCCCATCACTTTCATATTTAGACCATGCTTTTTTGTGTGTGTACCCTTTTTTGTTTTATTTCAGTTGCTGCTCTTTTTTTCCTAGAGTTTTTGAACACACGCCTTCTTTACCATATATCAAACATTTTGCAATTTCTTACTCCTTTTATCTATTGCTTAGAGTAGGTAATCCCACTCATATGAGTAAAATAGTCAAATTCATAGAAATAGAGAATAGGTGGTTGACAGAGGCTGGGGGTGGGGGAAGAGAGAAGGGGAAAAAGAGAGTTGCTTAATGGATATAGAGTTTCAGGTTTGCAAGATGAAAAAATCTGGTGATTAGTTGCACAACAACGTGAATATACTTGACACTACTGAACTGCTGAACTGAACACTAGAAATGGTTATAATGGTAAATTTTATGTCGTGTATAAGTTAAGGGATTCAGAGTAGGCCTTCCCCAAATGTGCCACTGTGCCATGTGGACTATTTTGAGCTAAAAGCAATCAAGACCCAGCAGATTCAAGAAAACATTTACCTCTCCCTTAGCTACCTAAAAGTATTTAGACAGGGGGCATGGCCCAGAAAGAGAGCTATTATAAGAGACGAGAGGCCCAGTGCACAAAATTCATGCACGAGTAGGGTCCCTAGGCCTGGCCAGCAATCAGGGCCGATCAGGGCCTTCTGGCTGCCGGCCGGGGCCTCCCTTCCCAGCTGCCAGCTGCCGATCGGGGGGCTCCCTTCCCTGGCTGCCGGCTGCCAGCCGGAGCCTTCCTTCGTTCTACACTGCCCCTGGTGGTCAGCACATGTCATAGTGATCAGTCTCCAGGTCACACTCCCATGGGGACAATTTGCATATTAATCTGACTGATTTATCTGTATGGCAAAGCAAATATCTCATTACCAAACATCAGTTCTTCTTATCTTCCTGTGAATTTCCCTCCTCCCTTGGAAGCTCCAAGTCCTTATCTCATTCCTAAACTCAGGATGGCAACTGCCTTGACTTGCCCTAAGGTCTCATGATCTTAAGGGGCTCCCATATGTACATAATTAAATTTGTTTTTCTCCTATTAATCTGCCTTATGTCAATTTAATTACTCAACTTGCCAAAAGAACCTAGAGTGGTAGAGGAAAAGAAATTCCCCCCAACATAATTTGCCACAATTTAAAATAAAATTCTAAAAACAGTTTACAAAAACAAAAGTTTTACTAGCCTTAACTAATTTCTATGGAAGTTAGAACTCTGATTCTGAATAATAATAATAATTTTGCAGCTATTACTTATTGAGCATTTACTTAGTTATAGCCCTTAATACAATTTCATGAGGTAGGGATTACCACACCCATTTTAAGATAAAAGTATTCATAAATGTGCCAGGGCCATCAAATGGTCTTCCCACACTTTCAGTTTGCTTAGCTAATTCGGTGGCAATAGGGAGCAGAAGAGTGCCAGATTAGCAATTAGGATTTTAGGCATGTTTCTTACCTTCAGAGAACCCCTCTGGATCAGAGACCTCCCCATTGTGCCCTGAGGAATTCTAGGAGTTTCACAGAGACACCCAGTGCCACACATAAAGTCACCGAGGTGTGGGGATAGAGAGGTCAGAGGGACCTGGCTCAAAGCCTGCCATCCCTCCCCTCTGAACCAAAGCAGTGTGTATTTTTCTCTTTTTCATTTTGGATTTTCACCCTGAAGAATGGGTTCTGCTACTTAAAGAAATTTTAAAATCACTGGATTATATTATTTCTAAGATCCCGAGCTAACACTTTATATCCCAAATGAATTTTTCTGCATTGCATTTCTGGGACTTGTGGGTAGGAAGGGTCAGCTACATAATTTGCAGGACTCAGAGAAAATTGAAAATTCAGGGCCCCATGTTCATAAAGCAGTTTTTAAAAAGTGTCATTAAAGGCACTAAACCATCAAACTTCTTTCTTCTGTAGTTTATGTCTTGATTTGTCATTCTCTTTACTATTTTAAGTAAAGAGAATGTAAAATTTTAAATTATTAACATATAATTTACCATTCATCTTTATACTAGGCAATGCTGTTTCAAACACAGATATAAAAGCATTTAATTCATATGCAGTGCGGTTCATTATTATTTAAGAACAACCCTTTATTATGGAAACATCAATCTTATTGCCTAGAACCTGCCTGTCGCTTTTCCTTGGGTTATCTCCGCCATCTTTCTTTTGAGGAAAAAACAGCTTTGGTTTTATTCTGTAGCATCCGTAAAGAGAGTTAAACTTAGCCTAAAATCCGAAATCGGACAGTGCGCGCATTTGTCATAAGCCAGCTTTCTCTCTTTATGAGTACAGAAATCCCAGATGCATTCCTGAATTCTGTAAAACTTTTACAAAATGACAAACCGGGAAAGAAAAATCATGGCAAAGATGAGACCTTTCTTAGCACTCTCAGGATTTTACAGGATCACCACATGTCTCCCAACCCCCACTTCCTGCTTGCTTTGGGAAATTTATCAACTAACCTGGCCACGTTTCTTTTCTTATTGAATGAAATGCATGCTTAGTAGATAACAATAAACACGTTAAACCAAATAAAATGACAGATCCTGAATCTTTTCCTATTCTGCTGTCTATGGCATTGACTTATTTTTGCCAAATTCTGCCTGTCCCGAGGTGTCCTATGGTAATTTTTAAACAAAGCATTAGAGAGTCTCCATGTGAGTGTGTTAGTAGCTCCGCCCCCTCTAGCTGCGAAGTCTCTCCATACTAGAGGTGGATCTGGCGGGGACTTTTGATTCCCAAAACGAATTAGGTATTTTGCAATTTGAACAAGAACCCACTTAGTTAAAGATGACAACGGCACTCTTTTTCCTTGAGTCTGATTTAAAAGACTATCTTTTGACATTTTAATTTCTTTATCCTTGAGCATATAAGCTAAAAATTTATAATGATATTTTTGCTTTTAAATGGAATTCTTCCCCATAATAGTCTGGCTAGAAACAAAAGACTTTCCCACCCACTCTGGTTCGCGAAATCCAAAGCTTGGTACAAGCTTTACACGCAGTGACCCCACCTTTACCGGTGACTAACTTCTTTTCTTTGCTCAGGCGAAATCTTCTTCTCCAGATGTCCTTGTCTCGGGCGCCATTAATGCCGGGGTGTTATCCACATCTAGAAGGGTTCAGGAATCTGGAGAAGGGGCTGCGCATAAATTAAATAAACTAGACATGAAATATAAATCTGGAAGGCATTTTTCGGGGGAACCAGGGAAGGCTTAGCTTTAGTAGCTAAGTTCTTCAAATCTCCACACCCACGGTTCTTTATTCCCACATTTTGCCCTTTAGCAAAGCAGATATACATATCAAACGTAAGGTTTTGGTAAACAGTAGAATTATCAGGTTGGGGGAACTGCCCTCAGCTGTCTGGCAGCAGGCAATAATATATGCAGATCTTCAGGTTTGGGGAAATGCTTTCAGCTATTCCAGCAGCAGGTAATATGATTCAGCCCTGCTGAAGCTTCAAGTTCCATCAACCTTTTGATGAACTTCTTGCATTTATTATGACATGCTGGAATTAGCCTCCAGCATGCAGAATCACTAAGATAATGTAATTTGTATTTCATAGCTCACGCATGTATATGTGTTTTCTTCTTATCAAAGCTGTGGAAACACAGCATGAAACTCAAGTGTTTTTTGTTTTTAATTTTTAAAAAATATTTTTTATTGATTTCAGAGAGGAAGGGAGAGGGAGAGAGAGAAACATCAATGATGAGAGAGAATCCTTGATCTGCTGCCTCCTGCATGCCCCCCATTAGGGATCAAACCCACAACCTGGGCATGTGCTCTTGACCGGAATCAAACTTGGGACCCTTCAGTCCATAGGCCAAAGCTCTATCCACTGACCAAACCAGCTAGGACTCAACTATTTTTGTTTCACATCTTCATATGCACACATTCTACCAAGACTCTCTACTTCTATTGATAAATAAGAAAGGACTGAAAAGAGGAGGAGCTGTGGGTTGCCCTGTCTTTCCCTTTCCTTCTTTGTCAGTTCCCCAGCAACAGTTGTTAGTTAATAAAGGGAAATAACAGAAGTAAGAAAGGAAATGATTGGGGTCCTCAGTGATGGATGTTTCTTAGACCGTTGCCTTCCTTCTGCATTCAGGGCAAGTTCTGCTAGCTTCTTGGAGCTGTCAGCAACACTGTTTACTCACATAACACACTCACCTTGTACTAGTTTTGAGTTTCACTGATCTCCCATTCATTGTGGGTCCACTGGACTCCTGGTATCAGGGGGCACTGTAAATGCTATATGCAGAGGAGGCAATAAAGAACAGCAGTAGACATGCATATTGTATATGTCCTCTGTTCACATACATGTTCCGTTGTCCCACTGGACTTCATTTAAGAATATAAGTTCAAAGATAAATTATTAAGAATTTCAAAACAGCAATAGGAAAGCACTAACATCCATATGCAGGGTCATTTTGAGCAGGGGCCCTATACAACTGCACAGGTTGCATGCTCTGAAGCTGGTACTATGGATGGGGATGGATATGAACATTTTGATAGGCAAGTACTTTCTTCTTAGATATGTCCATGTTTCAAAAAGTTGAAAGGCTTATAAGAAATGGGAACAGTTAGAGTAGGCATTACTGCTGCTCACCAATATCCAGTTATCTTCTCTTAGGCTCAACCCATCTTGAAGAATGTCCATGTGACTTTGATAAATAAAATGTGCATAAAATGACATGTCTCTTTGGGGCAGCATTTAAGAACTGGTGTGTCATTTTCATCTCCCCCCCCCCCACCATAGTGACCAACAATATCCAGATGGTGCACTCTCCACCAGCCTGAGTCCCTGAGTGAGAATAAGATAAAGCAGAGCCCCAACACTCTCACTACCCTCCCTTCAGACCCAGAGTGGATGTGTAGCAAGAGCAAGAAATAAGCCTTTATCATAAAGATTTTGAGGTTGTTTGCTATTACCCAAACTAATACAGTGTTATTACTGTATCCCCCTCCCCTGAAATGTAGCATTCATAACTATAGCACAGCTTAAAATTAACATTGGAATAACCATAAAATATATATTTAAAAACCAAAATCATTTTTTCCTTGAAACAGCAGAAATTACCTTTGGTAAATTATGTGGGTATTAGTTGAGAATTTAACTATTATTAGTTTTTATTTGCATGTTCTTTGAAGAGCAAAACACAAGGTTAAAGTTGTAAATTTTGAACCTAATTTTCATTTGTGTTAGGATTTCCACTGTTATCCCAGAGTCGCTGTAATATCCCAGAGTCCACAATTCATGCTATTGGGCAAAGCCTTTCCCTTTTGGCACTTTGACAAATAGAGAGGATAATAACTCTACTGAATATATTCCCTTGCCTCATCTCCAGTAGTGGGGTGATCAGGAAAAGTGTTTCTCCAAAAAAGGTACAAAGAAAAACAAAATACCTGAACTACCATGGCCTGAATTACTCTATATACCTGAAATTCTTCCAAAATATCACATATATGGTAATTTTACAGTTCATATTACACTCCTCAATTTTCTCTGATCTTTGGAAAGAAACAAACTCCACTGGGGAGAGCTATTTATAAGAAGGAAAGAACATGGAAAACTTCTTTTAAAAGCAGCTATAAAAACTGGCAATAGATATATTTGATGGATTCTTTTGTATTCAGAATTAATGCTCTGAGGAGAAGAAAAGCCAATGAATGTAAAGGTCTGAGCAGCAAATTAACAATTCTCATGGTTGTTCTTGATATTTGATGTCAGATAAATTTCAATGAACTAAGTCTCCAGTTTCTTTCTTAGAGCAAATATAAAATCTGCTCTCTATAGACTTTAACAGATGGAAAAAATATATACTGAATTATGTAAAATGTTAACTCTGAGATGCAGTTACTTGAAGGCCTCTAGAATTCCTAGTAAACTCCATATGTCTAGAAATGCCTACATTTGTAGACTTAACGTTTTCTGGCTTTACTACCTTTGGGTTACCCTAAAGTTTCATTATAGTTAGAACCTTGCCATTTTGTGAGAGCACAAATGTGAATACATTGCCACAAACTTGGGATATCCAAGTTACTACACAGGAGATGTGCCTTGCCCATCTCCATGCAGTTTTGCTGTTATTCATCAACTACATATGCAGTAAGTCCAAGAGGTATAAAAATTTGTGTTTGCGTGTGTGTGCATGTAAGATTCCTGCAAATATGAATAGTTTCTAGTACTAATGTTGTTGAAGAAAGGTAAAGAAAAAAAAATCTAATAAAGTGGTTGTTCTTAGCCAGAAAATAATTTGGGGGTAATTATAGCCCATTGTCAAAATCCCTTTTATTTGAGGTTGATGATGTGATGAGTCTCCCATGTACTCTCTAAAGAAAGAGAAAGAAAAAGGAGGGGTGGGGAGGGAAAGGGAGGGAGAGGAAGAGAGAGAGAGAGAGAGAGAGAGAGAGAGAGAGAGAGAGAGAGAGAGAGAGGAGTTGGTTTATAAGACTGTTTTAGCAACTTCTGAGCTAGAGCACAACTACTTTACAAGTGAGAAATAAAATTTCAGCGACATATGAAATGCCTTTAACTAGTATTTGAGGAAATGCACTGGAAATAATTTCCTTTCACAGAATGGGACTCAGGAGAAGATCGTAGAGTTATGTCTGTGAAGCAATAGGTGATGTAGCTTCTACTGCTGCAATGAAAACACCAAAAGTAAAAGACAATCTGCATAATGTGATGCTAATAAAAGGGGAGGTGGCTTCAGCTGACACTGCTCAAACTGAAAAAATTCATACAGGAAACAAGCCCTAGCATAGAAGTGTTCAACTCACAGTGAGTCAACCTATATACAAAGGCAGTTACTTTGTTTCAGAAATACATGCAGTTATCTTTACACCAGGAAATGGATAGAGTTGCAAAGGAGACAAAGGCAGTTGTCAATCATGTTGTTCTTTAAAGAAGTTAACAACATCAAGAATGCATTCTGAGGTGGATCCTTGGCTTTCTGCTTTCATATTTGTATCTTCTACAATCCCCTTCCCGAACTTCTCCCAACTCTGATGCTGGAAAATCACTCACAGGGACAGGAAGACCTTGCTAATCTCCTCTGACTTGTCATTCTCCTCTGTTCACAACACTTTTGAACAATCACAATTACATCGTCTCATTAGCATAGACTGGATTTTGCAATTTCAGATCATGTTTACAGTTAGAGTTACTTCTGCCATTATGCAAGTAGGATAGTTTAGTTTATTTATCTTGATAGTTTTATATAAGATTCTAATCCTGTATTTAGAAACTCTTCAAAATTTTGAAGGAATTTAAAACTTAAGTAATAATTTTCTGTAATTCACAGGAGAAATTACATCTTGTGGTGGTACTTAGAATTTTGGTTATGTACAACAAATTCATAACCTTAGGTGTCCTGACAGATACCAAAGGCCTATGTTTTCTGTTTATATTAACCATTTACACATTACTTTGTTTCAGTATATTTTTAAATAATGTGTAATTTCCAAGTAGCAAAAAGATTTACATAGATGCAAGGAAAAAAAAGTTAATATAAGTCAACCATACTCAGCTCTGTTGCTGTGTGCCCCTAAGCTCAACAGAACACAAGGGACTTGAAAATTAAGTCACTGAGAGCTAACCTTATAAAGAAAACACATATTAAATTGGCATTTTGAAAAAGCTGGATTAAAACACAGACTGTCTCCCAAGTCAAAGTCAGGAAATACCTAGAAATCTAACAAAGATGTGCCCAAAGTTTAAAAAGTTATAGCTTAATCACCACTGTTAGTGTACTTACAGAAAAGATGTTCATTTCCAGCAATAAGCAAACTAGGTAACCTGGTCAACCCTTCATGTGAAAACACATAAAACACAATAAAATTTACAACTATCTTTTTAAATGCATTAGTGACCTAGCAAGAAAATAAGGAATACTCTGGTCAAAAACTAAGTGATAAGGGTTAAAAGAAGCCAGAGATATAAGCTGAGTAATAATATTGATTTTTTAAATTTTATTTGAGGTCATTTGCTAAACTGGGTAAACTTGAACTTTGGTTTCTGTAGCTTCATAGGTACTGGATTTAAGAGACAAAGTCCAGGGACCCCCAGCGTTGGGGAGAGGGGGATCTATTCTGAGACCTAATGAAACCGGGACATTAAAAGCCTCACCCTTTATTCTAGTTATGAGGAGCAAGCAATAAATCTAATTCTCCCCTCCCCGTACCCCAGAAGACTGCAGGGATAATTCTCTGCCTCAAACCTTACTACTAAGTAAAAAAGGCAAACAAAACCTCACATAAGAATTTGTAAGCAAAACAAGTTGGTTTATAGCCTGAATTCACTTTGTCTAGTGGTCAAGCTGAGAACTTAGCTTAAAGTGTTTTTGTATAGAATGTGTCTTTGGGCACCTGGCAAAAGGAAACCTACTTCCAGGCCTCAAAAAATTATCAGAGAGAAAATGCTGTAAAATATAATATGTAATAAAAAATCACAAACTACAAAGAAAACAGACACCTTAGTTGAAAGCTGTCAGAAACTATTAGCACAGGCAGATCATCAAAGACTTAAGATACAGGAATTATCAGAAACAAATGTAAAATAAAAAGAAGGTATGGGAAAAAATGAATAAAGAACAATTAAACCAGCAATAACCAAATGAACCTTATGGAAATAAATTTGGTAATTAAAATGATAAATCAAATGAATGGAATTAACAGCAGATTGCATACAGATAGAGAATTAGGGAAGCAATAGGTAGGTCACAAAAATTATCCAAAATTTTGCATAAAGAAACCAAGATATGGTGAAGCTGAATCCTGGGTCTGGGCAAGGCCGTGGGCCCCTGGAACCTGGTGAGCCTGGGTCCCGGGTCCAGGTGAGGCCGTGGGCCCCTGGATCTGGGTGAGCCTGGGTCCCGGGTCCGGGTGAGGCCACGCGACCCGGGGTCTGGGAGAGGCCACGCGCCCCTGGGTCCGGGTGAGGCCAAGTGCCCCTGGGTCCGGATGAAGCTAGATCCCGGGTCCGGGCGAGGCCGTGTGCCCCTGGATCTGGGTGAGGACGGATCCCGGGCCCGGGAGTGGCCACGCGCCCCTGGGTCCGGGTGAGGCCATGCGCCCCTGGGTCCGGGTGAAGCTGAATCCTGGGTCTGGGCGAGGCCGTGTGCCCCTGGATCCGGGTGAGGCTGGGTCCCGGGTCCGGGTGAGGCCGTGGGCCCTTGGATCCGGGTGAAGCCGTGCCCCTGGATCCGGCCGAGACCAAACCAGAGGGAGTCGGACCTGCATTACCACCATTTGTCCACCATCCAGAGCTGAGGGGTCAGTGCCGACATGTACACATAAGGAACTGGTGGACATTGATATTGGGTCTCAAAAGAACTGTTGGTCCAGAAAGAAACTCACTACAGACTGATTCATTTGCCTGTCAGCATAACTATTATTGCTCATCTCACATTCAGTTCATATAAGTATATCTCTAGTGACACATGATCTCGCTCATCTAGGGGAAATGATGAACAACATAGACTGATGAACAAGAACAGAACCAGAAACAAGGAGGCATCGATCGGACTATCGGGCCTCAGAGGGAGGATAGGGGAGGGTGGGGGGAGGGGGGAGAGATCAACCAAAGGTCTTGTGTGCATGCATATGAGCCTAATCAATGGTTAAGTTCAACAGGGGGTTGGGGCATCCATGGGAGGGGTGTGGGATGGGAATGGGGGGATGAGGACAAATATGTGACACCTTAATCAATAAAGAAATTTAAAAAAATAAAAAATAAAAAAATAAAAAAGATATTGTTCAAATCCAGTAAAACATTTAATGTATGAAGTAAAGATTGCATTGTCAAGCAAAAAAAAAAAAAAAAAAAAAAAAAAAAAGAAACCAAGATATGAAAAATATAAAAGAGAAAGACATGGAGTGAGACAAAAAAAGTCTAAAATGTACCTATAGAGTTCCACAATGTGATAGTCAGTTTTATGTGTCAACTTGACTAACAAGATACCCAGATATTTAGTCAAATATTGTTCTAGATATTTCTGTGAGGTATTTTTTATAAGAAAGAAACATTTGAATCAGTAGACTGAGTAAAGCAGAGTAGCTTCCATTATATGAATAGGCCTCATCAAGTCAGTTGAAAACCCTAATAGTTAATTACTTCAAGCAAGAAGAAATTCTACCAGCAAATTGCCTTTGGACACAGACTGTAGCTCTTCCCTGGATCTTCAACCTCCTGAGCCAGTTGCTTAAAATCAATCTCTCTCTCTCTCTCTCTATTTCTCTCTCTCTCTCTCTCTCTCTTTCACACACACACACACACACACACACACACACACACACCCTGTTGGTTTTGTTTCTTCTCTGGAAAACCCTTATTAATACACTCAAGGAAAGGAAAGAAAGTGAAGCAATATTGAAGAGATAATTTCTGAGAATTTTTTAGAACTGATGACAGACACAAATGTACAGATTCAAGAATATTATTGAATCCCCAAGTACCTGGAATAAAATGCACATAGGATAGTAAGTACAAAGAAATCCATAATAGTCAAATATTCTTGAGGTAAATGTGACTTCATTAGTCTTTGAGTCCCTTCTTTCACTTAGATATTTGGCCTGGTCATTCCTTGCTATTTTATAGTCCTGTGGAATGCTTTTAAGAACAAGTTTAAAAAACATTTTTTATTTTACATTTTATGGGGTTTTTTTCTTTCCTTTTTCTTTTCCCAGGGACACCTAAACACTTATACTACTGGAATAGAAGACCAGTTCATTTGTTTTTATTTTTTCTTTTAGAAAATAATAAAGATATTCAAGGTTATAAATTTTATTTTGAATACAACTTTAGCCATTTCCCATAGGTTTTATTATATATTGCTTTTTTTTTGTTAATGTTTAAATAAATTGTCATCTCAAGTTTTATTTCCTCTTTGACTCAGAGGATTATTTGAAAATCATTCTTTAATTTTGAAGTAGTTAAGTGTTTCTGTGTTGTTATTTTTCCTTATTCTTCTGTTGACTTCCAACTTAATTGAATTGTGAGCAGAGAATTTGGCCTGTAAATCTTTATGTTCTGGAATCCATTAAGATTTTCTTTGAGTCAAGTACATGATCAATTTTTATGGATATTCTGTAAACAATTGAAAAGAATGTGTTTTCTCTGTTTATGGAAATCCTTTGTGAACAGGGATAACATTTATGCTTTAAATGAATCTTCTTTTCTCTTTTACATTTCCATATGTGTTTTTCTTCTACTCCCCAGAGTACTCTATTGCCTTATGTGGGAATTTGGATAGTTATAGCAGGGATAAAAAGAGCTAGTGGTAGTCTGTGTTAAGCTTTTGATCACCAAATAGGGTTTTTGTGTTTTGTTTTGTTTTTAATCTAAAGTAAAACAATATTCTTAGAAATCAGACTTTCACCAGAGAGAAAAGGATTCTCTAAATTCCGTATGTTTTATTAGCATTTCCAAATCTAGGCATAGGGATTTGCATGCTGAATTTAAAGTAAACCATGGGTAGACAAAACTCAGTCTGTAAAGCTCTTTCTAGATCACCTTTCTGTCTTGGTCTCGTCCTCTGTATTGGAAGAGGGAAAAGATCCATGTTCTGACCACCTTCCTCCTGGCTGAACTCGAGGATGGGTGATTCTGAGGGTGATAATGGTCTTATGGTGGTAATAGATGTCAGGAAACCTGGAATGAGAGTGGACTTGTGCCTGTCCCTCCATTTAGAACTCTTGGAAGTATCTGCTATATAAAGTGGCCTCCTCATCATCATGTGGGGAAGAGCCAGATTGTTACAATATAAGCATAGTCCTGTGGTGGAGTTAGACAAGTTGGACCCTTTATCTCCCTCAACATCTGTGTGGTGTGAAAGGGAGTCAGAAGTTCCCAAAAACCTCCAGGGTGAATGGCTGGCTTCTATGGTGAGGGTTGAGCTGACCCCACCACAGAGGTGAAGGTGGACCAAAGCTAAGGGTCTGATGTTGGTTTGACTTGGAGGGGTGTGCATGTGGTGACTGCCAAATCCCAAGGAGGGGCACTAGTGCCCAGAGAAGGATAATGAGGCAACCAGCCACAGCCTTAGGCAGTGGGTTCCTCCTAACCAGGTGGACCAGGGACATCATTACAGAAACCTGATGACTCTGAAGACAGCACCAGGTCCTGTCCACACAGATCTGAGGCCCTGCTGTATAACATATACCCTCTTGGGAGTGGTAAAAAATGGAAGAAAAAAATCTGAAACTCTGAGTATAAACTTAAAAGAGACAAAAGACCCAAGAATGACTGAGATACCATTAATTAGCAAATGTAAGTACTACTTCTTTTAGTGACCAGTCAAGAAGAAGCTACAGGTTTTTTGTTTTGTATGTATGTATTATTTATATTTATAAAATGTTCATTTCTGTTACATTTAATGTTTTTTGGCTCTGAAATCTATATAGTCAGATAGTAATTAGCCTCTTTTGCTTACTTTGTGTATTAGTTTCCTAGGACTGCCATAACAAAGTACCAAAACCTTGGTGGCTTAAAACCACAGTTGTAGAGGACAGAAGTCCACAATCAAGGTGTCAGCAGGACCATACTATTTCTGATGGCTCTAGAGGAGAATCCTTCCTTGCCTCTTCTAGTTTCTGGTGTTTGTCAGCAATCCTTAGCATTCCTTGACTTGTAGATGCATCAAGCTAATGACATGGACATCTTTTCCTTGGCTGTCTTAACATTGTCTTCCCTCTGTGCGTGTCTGTGTCTAAATTTTACTTTTTTATAAGGACACAAATCATATTGGACTGGGGCCCACCCTAATGACTTGATTTTAACTTGATTACCTCTGTAAAGAACCTGTCTCCAAATAAGGTCACATTCTGGGTACCAAGTAAGATATGTTCTGAGGGTTAGGACTTCAAAATATCTTTTTGAGGGGACAGGTTTAAAGCCATAACACGGTGTGTTTGCATGATCTATTTGGCTCTTTCCTTTATTTTCAACCTTTATCATTTTGTTCTTGGTACATTTCTTTTAGACAAAATATTTAAGAGTCTTTATTTTTATAGGAAATTCAGCTCACTTATATGAGCTTTAATGCTTTCATCTTATGTTACATACCATGGTTCCTTTTTTCCCCTTTCCTTAATTTTGCTGGGTTGATCAACTGGTAACTATGCTTCCTACAAGTAAGATAAAACTCTGAACACTTTTAATTTTTCACTTCTTTCATTCTCTCTCCTACACCCTACTTGTTTTTTTTCCCTTAAAGTAATATAGAATTTTAGTTTAAGAATATTTTTACATCATTTCATATAGAATGGTGGTTCGCAAGACTCTTAATCCTTACACAGCAGTCTACAACTACATTAGCATCATCCATTTAGATTTAATTATAAATTGTGCTTAATTTATGGCTTACCCCTATTTCTTATATATTTTTTAACTATTTTAAGATCTTTGTTCTGAATTTAATGTTTATTTCATTGAAATACTTTTCAAGCAATTTCTTTAATAAATGTATATACCCGTATATTTTCTGTGCCATTGTATGCGTGAAAAATCATCCTACCTAATAAAAGGGCAACATGCTAATTGACCGTACCTTCGCTATGCCCACAGCCAATCAGGGCGCTATGCAAATTAACCAAGATGGCGGCCCCCACGAGCTGCCCTGTGTCCCCCATCGCTGAGCGGCTGAGGGAACCAGGCCAGTGGGAGGCACCCAGATCACTGCTGGCAGCAAGGGGAGGGCAGCGCCTGCCCCACGCTGCCGCCGCCCAGGGCCAAGCCCGGACCCTGAAAGAAGGCGGAAGATGGTGACCAGAGCCAAGGCCTGGGTCCCACCGGTGCCAGCGGAAAACTGGTGCAGGCAGCCAGGTGAATGAATGTCTTGCACGAATCTTCGTGCAAACGGGCTTCTAGTATATGATAATGTGGCTCAGAATAGGAATCTTGATTTGTGGCCTTATCCTTCAAATGTCTGTAAAGGTTGTTTTACTATATTTATAGTAAAGCAGAAGAGAAAGCAGAACCTAACCTGATTATGTTTTCTTTTAAGCAACCACATGTCTGAAAGCTTGTAAAATTTCTTCTGTATCCATGGGGTTTAGAAATTTCACTAGGATGGGCTCAGGTTTGTTCTTTTTCTTGAATTCTGCCTGCTACTTTGTGAGCCTTTTTAATCTGAATGCATTTTTTAGTTCAGTAAAATTTCTTCTCTGTTTATTTCATAATTGCACCTTCTCCAACTATTCTTTTTCTTTTACTTTCTGAACTTTTATGACTCCCATTTTAGGACTTTTGGATGTGCCTTCCATGGATCAGCCTTTTACTCCTAATTTTTTTTGGTAATCTTGCTTAGGGATGTGAGATAGTGTCTCCATTTGTTTGTCCAGATCACTCATATTCCTTTCACCATTATTCATTTTCTTTTTCAACTCTCTTGAATTGTTTGGTAACTTTTTATTTTTATATAATTTTTAAAGTATAGAAAAGTTGCAAGAATAGTACAAGATATTCCTTTACAGATTGTTTATATTTTGCTCCATTATCTGTGAAATTTTTAAGTGAGAAATCATGTTTTAAACTTCTGTTTATTAAAGGTACTTTACTGTATTTGCTGCTATTATGAATATAATTTTTTTGTTACATTTTGTAATTGGTCATGTGTGAAAATTGGTAGGGGAATAATTATCTAGTAATCTGACTTTTTATTATTTTCATATTAATCATAGCTTTTTCTGTTAATTCTTTTGTACTTTCTCAATAGTTGATCATGGCAACTGCAAATAATAACAATTTTGTATCTGTCTTTCCTATAATTAAATATCCTTCCTTTTCTTCTGTTATTTTGACAAAGGGCCTTCAGAAAAATGTTGAATAACTCCCATGATCTTTCTGGTCTTGTTCCAAATCTTAATGGAACAATTTCTTTTCCAAGAAATTGAGGAATGTCACTTGTAGTTCACCATAAAACATGGTATTTACTACTGGTTTTTTTTTTAAAATATCCCTTCTTGTGTTAAGGAAGTTCCATGTAGTTCCAGTTTGAGAGTTTTGATTAAGAATAGATTTTAAATTTTTACCAAATTTCTTTTCTGTACCTATCTTAATTTTTTTTTCATGTAATCTATTAACATAGCAAACTATATTAATAAATTTTCTAATTTTTAGCCATTTTTCCATATGAAAATAATGCTACTTATTCAAAGCATATTCATCTTTTTAATATTCTATTACACTTAATTTCCTGTAATTAATTAGGACTTTATATCTATATCTTGAGTGATATTGATATTCCTCCACACCCCAATATCCTGATTTTAGTGTTGCAGTTATATAAACTTCCCTTCTTTTACCATGCCCTTAAACATAGTTTAAATAAAATAAGAATATAAAGTGATAAAGTGTTGAGGGCTTAGTCAACCTCTTAAAAGCTAAATTTAGAAAGTTAAATAAAAATTAATGATAATAAACAAGTTTTCTCTACTCTTCTCACTTTGTTAGAACAGAATCTTTAAACATGTCAGCTGAGCCGAAACCGGTTTGGCTCAGTGGGTAGAGCGTCAGTCTGCGGACTGAAAGGTCCCAGGTTCGATTCCGGTCAAGGGCATGTACATTGGTTGCGGGCACATCCCCGGTAGGGGGTGTGCAGGAGGCAGCTGGTCGATGTTTCTCTCTCATCGATGTTTCTAGCTCTTTATCCCTCTCCCTTCCTCTCTGTAAAAAAATCAATAAAATATATTAAAAAATAAAAACAAAAATAAACATGTCAGCTGATTTTAAGATATCAGTTGCTCAGGGCCTCATAAACACTGAACTAAGGATGAAGTATTGTCATTTCAAAAGTGTCAAAAACTTAGATTTGCAAAGTACTTAAAAATTAATGTAGCTTATAAATAATACTAAAAGTGATATTAAAAAACACACACACACCACCATACCCAGATGATGTTGCTCAGTGGTTGAACATTGACCTATGAACCAAGAGGTCACTGTTTGATTCCTGGTCAGGGTACATGCCCTGTTTGTGGGTTCCATCCCCAGTAGGGGACATGCAGGATGTGGCCCATCGATGATTCTCTCTCATCAGTGATGTTTCTATCTATCTCTACCTCTTACTTCCTCTCTGAAACCAATAAAAATATTTTTAAAAACACCACTAATCACTGTCATGCTACCCCTGCCTCATTAACCCCAAAGGCAATCCACTTGATGTTTCTTCTGTTATTTTTCACCATATTTCCAAATAATAAATGTATACTGCGCTCACTTGATTGATCAGTTTATATATAATCTATTATCTTCTTACTAGAGGCCCGATGCACGAAATTTGTACAAGAGTAGGCCTTCCTTCCCCCAGCTGCCGGCACCAGCTTCCCTTTGGCACCTGGGACCCGGGCTTCCCTCACAGCCCCAGCTTTATCCAGAGGTTGTCCTGTCTAATTAGCATATTATGCTTTTATTATTATACTAGAGGCCTGGTGCACGAAATTCGTGCATGGGGGGAGGGTTCCCCTCAGCCCAGCCTGCACCCTCTCCAATCTGGGACCCCTCGGGGGATTGGGCCTAAACTGGCAGTCGACATCCCTCTCACAATCCAGGACCGCTGGCTCCTAACTGCTCACCTGCCTGCCTGCCTGATCGCTCCTAACTCCTCCCCCCCCTGCTGGCCTGGTCACCCCCAACTGCCCCCTGCCAACCTGGCCGACCCAACTGCCCCCTCCCTCACCAGCCTGGTCGCCCCTAATTGTCCCCCCACCAGCCTGGTTGCCCCAACTGCCCCCCCCCCCCCCCCCGCCCGCCTGGTTGCCCCACGCAGCCTGCTGTTCAGTCATTTGGTTATCCCTCACTAACCCCCCCTGCCAGCCTGGTCACCCCACACAGCCTGCTGTTTGGTCGTCCATTCAGTTGTTTCAGTCATGACGGCCCCTGGGTTTTTATATATTAGGATACTAGAGGCCCAATGCTCAAAATTCATGCAAGGGGCTTGGCCCTCACAGCTGTGGCAGCTTGCCTCTGCCCTTGCAGCCCGGGCTTCATCCAGAAGGATGCCCAGAAAGACATTTGGAATGACATCCTGAAGGTCATTCGGCTGTTTGGTCTAATTAGCATATTACACTTTTATTATTGTAGAAGATTATGGTCATTGAAGATTTTAAGTTTCAAGTACTTTCTATTTTTTTCCTCATTGTCTCAAAAGAATTATATCTTTTCTTTTTAATCCATAGTCATTTTTATGTTAGACAAATCTTGCATACTGCTGAGCTAAGTGGTATACACTTATTACATTTTCTTTCTTACAAGATACAAGATTCATTGCTTCTTGTTTAGTTTTCTCAGAACCTATTGCTAAGTCTTTCTCTATCTCCCAATGGCTCTGTGGAGTACCTCTCAGTACAATTTCCCACATGGTTAATCCTGTTGGATAAGCTCCCTTTCCATGTTCCTCTGGCAGATCTGCTCTGGTGTTCTCCTGGTGGGCAGCACAGCTCTCCATCTGGGAACCCCTTTAGTACTTTCCTTCCCTGGTGCCCAGCTTTTCGTTTTCATGCCTTCTTTTGTGATTTAATCCTTTTTTTTGATGAAACATATGCCAGCAGCTTCCCAAGAAAGGCAATTTGAGAGAGAAAAGTTTTGAAACTTTGTATGTCTGGAAATATGTTTATTATTTCCTCACACTCAATTTGCCAGAATATGACATTCTAAGTAGAAATTAATTTTGTGGCATTATTATCTTTTTTTCATTTTACATCACCATCATTATTTTCTTATTCCTAATGTGTTGTGTGTGATTATTTTTTCTCTCTGAAAACTTTTAGGATATTCTTGTTGTCTCTGGTAAGAATAAGTAATATTGTGAATAACTACTGTGTGTCCAGAGACTATTCTCCCCACTTTGTGTGTTATTCATCCATTTGATCCTCAAACAATCCTATGAGATTGTTGATACAATAATTATTCACATTGTACAGAAGTAGAAATCATGACACAGAAAGATAGGGTTATTTTTCTAAGGATACAGAGCTATAGTTGATATACCCAGAATTTATATCAGTTCAACTCTACAATCCATGCTCTTAGCTACTATTC
The DNA here is from genome assembly GCF_951640355.1 of Cnephaeus nilssonii. Lineage (NCBI taxonomy): Eukaryota > Metazoa > Chordata > Mammalia > Chiroptera > Vespertilionidae > Cnephaeus > Cnephaeus nilssonii. The sequence continues at coordinate 25,878,003 of NC_137086.1, read as the reverse complement.
TTAGCTTCTTCAAAAGGGTAAAAGTAACTAAAGGAACTTCCCATGAATGCAGACTTTCTGGCACTAGGTCCATGTGGTAGGAATTAACACCAGAGTTCGGGTTCTTAACATATGCACAAGGTCAACACCAATTATTAAGCAGTTTCTCCCTGTACTAAAGGGCCTTAGACATTTCCTAACAGATACCAGCATTACACTAGTGCTTTGTACAGCCAGCAGGTAGGGAGCTTCCAAAGGCAGAACAGGTATAATTTTCAGCATGTCTCATACCATTTATAGCCAAAAAGGAGGCTTGCAGAGGGTGTCATTGTCTGCAAGGCTGAACCACCACTTTTGTCAGTAGCAAGCATTCCTCTTTGTGGTGTCTTGGGGTGTCTTGTACCCAGATACTGCCCAATGTTCATGCCATTATTTTCTGCAGTCATAGTTACCTTCCTCTTCTTACCTCCGACCACTATAGATGTTGATCATTGGTGCATGATTGGTCTGTTGGGTGATATTCTTTGTCTTTTTTATGACCTTTTCATACATTTATGACTTTTTCATACATTTATGACTTTAGTTCTATGAGCAGAACTATCTATGTATCTTCTGACTCTTCATGTTGACAAAGAGATGACATACATGTATATGTATATGTATATGTATATGTATATGTATATGTATATGTACACTGAGTGGCCAGATTATTATGATCTCTGAACGCATAATAATCTGACCACTCAGTGTATATCCTATATAATAAAAGGCGAATATGCAAACTGTCCCCTCAACCAGGAGTTCAACCAGCAGGCAAGCCGGTCAACCACCCATGTCCCCTCCCCCTGGCCAGGCTGGCTGGATCCCACCCATGCATGAATTCATGCACTGGGCCTCTAATACACACACACACACACACACACACACACACACACACACACTGAGTGGCCAGATTATTATGTGTTCAGAGATCATAATAATCTGGCCACTGAGTGTATATATATATATACACACACACACACACACACACACACGTGTATGTGTACATGCTGTTTAAAGGCTTTTTATCATGTATCTTCATGTTAAAAAATTACTATAGTGTAGAGGAGTGGAAAATTATCTCAATTTTTGTGTCTCTCAACCCACTCCTTTCATCTCCTGCTTTTTCACTGTCTATTCCCACTCAATAGAAACAACAATGATTACTTGTGTAGCTCTTTCCAGAAATTTTCGATGTATATAATAGCATTTTCTATTATATAACAATGTGTATATAATTATTATATTTTAACATAAATTGGATCATGTTATACATATTTCTGAAACTGGGCAATTTTACTTGTTATATTATTAACATCTTTCTGTAAATGCAAATTATTACCTTTTTAAACAGTTGTGTAGTATGAATGAATCAATTTTATTGACCAGTCATCTATTAATGGGCATTTAAGTCCCATCCAGGTTGGTTTTTTGTTGTTTGTTTTGCTATTACAATTAATGTTGCAATGCAAGTCTTTGAGAAAACATCTTTAATCATTTATGCAACTATATTTATAAATAAATTTATAGAAGTGGAATTTCTGGGTCAAAGGGTATATACATTTAAAATTGTGGTAAGTGCAGCCACACTATTTCCACAAAAATTATTCCAAATTATGCTACTATAAACAATGTCTGAGAGGACCTGTTTCCCCCATCATATCCAATTCCATATCACATAGCTTTTTAATGTTCCCTCATCTAACCTGGGAACATTTGCATCTCTTTGCTATTTCAAATTCTCTAATGATGACTGAAATTTAGCACATTTTCAGATATTTGTTGGCCATTGGTCTCTCTTTTTTAATGAACTAATTCTCATATCCTCTGGCTATTTTCTAGTGGGTTGTTCATTGATTTGTTGGTTTGGTTTGCTTTTTGTTTGATTTGTAAGAGGTTTTTTTTGTTTGTTTGTTGTTTTGCTTTTTGGTATAGTAATAAAATTAGTTCATTACCTGTCATATATGTTGCCAATATTTTCCCTGTTGTTGTCTATCTTTCAACCCAGTTTTTTTGTCTTTTAACTTTCTTACTTTTTTGTGTGTGTGGATTTGAGGATATATATGAATTAAAACATCTGAAAAGAATAGAGAATTGTTTAAAGCCCATAAGCATATAGGAGTGAAGAGGATTAGGGAGCAGGAAAAGATACAAGGGAACTTTCCAAGCTCTGTTGCTCATGTGCACTTTTTCTTTCCACAGAAGTCATAAGCCTTATAGAGAAGCCAGGAAACAACCATTATCTAAACCTGAAATTCCTGTTTACTATATAGTTTTTAGTAAAAAAAAAAAAAAAAAAAAGGCAAAAATAATTTAAGCAATGCATTATTAGAAAAAAAAGTTAGCTTCCCCTAACCCCACCCCCCAAAAAAGATTATAGGCTATTCAGGATTGGATGACAAATTAATATGCACCTTATCCAAGCCAACTCTTTCAGCCAGCTTAATTGTCATCAGCCACTATAATTTATTAACAGTGAGGTGAGAAAAGACATGAATCAGCTTAATGTGATATAAGTAGGGCGTTGCCATAGCAACAAGATGCAGTCTGTTTTCTACTATTTATGTATGGTTTATTTTCTGCAGAGTCTCTGAGTTATTGCTTGAAACAAATGGGATGAGAAACATCTTGCTCTGAACACTTTTCCCCCCGCCCCTCAGGGTGTATGTATATATAAAACCACTTTTTTTTTTCATGAGAGGAAAAACAAATACACTTGAAATTTTTAAAAAAATTTATGTTTATAGCAACAAAGCTAACTACACAGTGTCCAATCCACTGTAATTCTGTATAACTCAATTTTTTTTTTCACCTCTGAGACCCGAGATTCCTCACTGAAACCTTTGGGAGAAAACCCAAAACACATGCTGGAAGCAAGCCTAAGGCTAATATTGGTTCTCAAAAGAAACATTCATATTCTCTCTCCAGACTTCATGACTGGCTGAAACCAACTCTCCACTCCTAAAAGGAGTGAGCAGACTAAGACTGCTCACTGACAAGTTTTTATTTGATTCAAGCTCAAAAATTCAGAAGAAAAGTCCTGTCTGTCTAGGGCAGAAGCCAGGGCCTAAGTTGTGAGCTTGCCTGCTTGTGGAGGACACCAGTTGTGCTTAAGGAATCTTCCCAGCCAGTAAGCAACCCCAATCCTTGCCTTAAATACCCTGCATGGGATAGATACGTTTCATAAAGAATCTCCCTAATTTTTCCCATTCTCCACTTTCCCTAGAGGTTGTAGAATTTAGATTTTTTAGTTCAAAGATGGACTTGGTTGTCTCCAGGCCATCGGAAACCTTCTGGGTTTCAGTTGAGAGGAAAAGGAAATAGTAACAGAGTCCCTCCACCATCTTTCCTCATTTCAACTCCCAATTCCTATCATGATTGTCCCCACACTCTGTAAAGACAGGAAACATAGGACAATGGGGAAATTCAACTCTCAGTCTTTTTATTCTGTATTAAATGTGAATTGATGTTTATGTGACTATTTTATTTGACTCTTTAAATCACTTCATATGTGTAGCAATTCTTCCTGATCAGATCCTCATAGTTACCATCAGCCCTCTAGAAACATGACTGGGGACTTGAGCTAGAGAAGCTCAGAAGTGACCAGTAGCACTCACCTCTCATAAAAATGGCTCCCAGACCCCAGGTTCTAACATGCTCACCTTCAGGATCCCCAGTCCCTCACCTCTTCATACATTCCAGCACTGCTCAGGGCTGGAAAGAAGGGAAGCAGTGGGAGAGTATTATAACTGCTTCTGGGGCACCTTTTGGTGTCCTGGAAAGGCTCTTCCTCCCACCCCATCTGGGAGAGTACAGGATTCAGGATGCCATACAGCAAGTGAGTTCAAGCAGTTTTTGTCATCCAGACTGATGAGTCCAGAGGACTGGATATCACCCTATGATACCCCATCATCAATAACCACCTGATTTACCAAAAAAAGGAGCATCTAATTCAACCCAAACCAGAATCTTCCTTTGAGTCATTTTCCTTTAAGGGTTGAAGCACTTCCAGCTATACTGAACAGTGGAGTATCTTCTTTTATTTATTTTTAGGTATAATTTATATATAGTAAGGTGCACAAATCTTAAGTGTTCAGCTTAAAGAAATTTTCTTATGTGTATACCCATTAACCACCTCCCAGACCAAGATATAGAACATTTCTAATACATCTGAAGTTTCCTTTATGCCCCTTTCCAGTCTTTACCCTACAAAGGTATATACGATTCTGATTTCTATCATCATCTATTAGTTTTGCTTATTCTTGAACTTCATATACATGAAATTATACAGTATGAACTTTCTTTGTATCTGGCTTCTTTTGCTCAACAGAATGTCTGTATCAATCATGAATGATATTATATGAGCAGTTCATTTTTAGCTATGTAGTACTCTATGAATATTCCATGTTATGTTTATTCATTTTCCTGATTGATAAACATTTGAGGGTTTCCAGTTTGGGGTTATTGTAAATAAAGATCTATATTCTGGTACATCTCTTTTGATGAACATATGCAATTATATAGAGTTGAATTATATAGAGTCGTAAGGAAGGTTTAGGTGTAGTAGTTACTGTCAAAGTAACTGAACCAACATATCTTTGGCAACACTTGGTAAGGTTCATCTTTTTAATTTTAGCCATTGTGGTGGGTGAGTAGTAGTATCTAATTGTGGCTTTCATTTGCATTTTTTGAAGACTAATAATATTGAGCACTTTTTCAAGTGCAGAGCCCTGGGCATTTGGGCACTACTAGTATATGGTCTGCACTTGCCCAGCAAGTATCCTCATGTCCGAGGGAGTGAAATAACAACTAAAAAACTACTATAACAACTAAATAACAACTAAAAACCACAATGAAGCCCTGACCGGTTTGGCTCAGCAGTTAGAGTCAGCCTGCAGACTGAAGGGTCGCAGGTTCGATTCCTGGCCAAGGGTATGTGCGAGGAGGCAACCAATTCCTCTCTCTCTCTCTCTCTCTCTCTCTCTCTCTCTCTGTCTCTGTCTCTCTCTCGGCGATCTTTCTCCTCCTCCCCCCACCCATTTGTTCCTCCCTTCCGTCTCTCTAAAAAATCAATGGAAAAAATACCAACGGATGAGGATTTAAAAAATAAACAAAAACCAAAATGCAGATGGAGAAAGGGGCCACAGAAGAAAGGAAAGCACTTTTCCTGCTTTGTAAGGTGCCCCATGTTTTCATTTTGCACTGGGCCCTATAAATTATGTGCCTGGCCTGCTGAATTCAAATCCCCAGGGAAGGGTCAGGGATTCTGCATATTCATCAAGATGCCAACATAACTGCTATGTTCTACAGACTCTTTCCAATCAGCATATAAATATGTTCAGTTTTTGCAGGGCTAAACAAACAGACTGGCAAACCAACAAACAAAACCCCCAATACCATCTCTCTCAGAAGCCCTTTACTATGGACTTGAAAGAGTTGTCTCTATGCACTGTCTGTACTTCTCCATCTACTGCAAACCAACTGCAGTTGCTAGCATTCCATAGAAACTGGTCTTGCCAAGGTCAACAAGTACATTTTATCCTCAAAATCCAAGGGCTATTTTTTAGTTCTTGTAATAGAAACCTTGATTTAGGGTATTTGCTTATTTCAGGTTTAAAAAAACCGGTGCTCAGAAGCATAAGTCTCAGTTATGAAAACAGAAAGCAAACTAGGTACTTCAGCAAAGAGAATTTATTATAGAGGATGGGTTGTAGGCATTTGTGTACTAGAACTGCTCATACCAGCTTGTGAAGTTCAGTTGATAGTTGAAAATTATCCATGGTGAATGATTTATATTGTGAAAATCAAAAGTCAAGTTTCCTTTTGGTTTTATTTTCCTGGAAAGCTGGTTGCTAAATATTTAGCAGCACACAACTCATTATAGGTATTGGAGAACTGAAAAAAAAAAAAATAGGAGGCAGCTATTACCCCAGAACTGGAAAACAAAGGAAAGAAATTAGGTTATGAAAACCCAGGAGTTCAAAGGAGGGAGTAAGACGGCAGAGGAGAGGTAGTTGCTCCTCTGATGCTGGTACATTTGAGGGGGCATGATGACCCTGCATGGGGGTGCTGAAGGAAACTGGAGTCAGAACTTACTGCTGACTCAGGTGAAGAGAAAAAAAAAAGAATGTGTCCTGAAAAGAATATATACTTCTTCCTCCTTCTGCCTTGAGTCTCCCTCTAGCGCCCCTATAGGCAGAGCTTAACAAGGAGAAGCAGCAAAGTAGAAAGGTGGTTTGCAGAGTTCAGGCTGCAGCATTTCAGAGCCTCATACAGAAGGTGGGTTGGGGTGAGAGTCAGTAGCTTAATAACTAGCACAGTAAGTGACATTCCCGAGTTCACATAGTATGTGTGATCTGCCTTGTTCCCTGTGATATCTCAATGTCTAGAAAAGTCACTGGTGTATAATGTGTATTCATAAACATTAGTGTGAGGAAAGAAGGCAGGCTAGACTAGCCCAGTTCTACAGCACACATTGAAAGGCAAAAAGAGTTTAAAATATCCTTGGTTGCCTGCCCTGGGGTGTAAGCACAATTCCAGCACCAAGTATGCCTTTATACTTGACCCAGTATTCTCCTAGTGCTACCTAAGGAGGTACTACAGTCTGGTGCTTTGGAGAAATGTAGATCTGGATTCAAATCACAGCCACACTATTTGAGTTGTATGGCCTTGGGCAAATCACTCAACATCCCTAAACCTTGGTTTTCTCGTCTGTAAAATAGAGATAATAATGGTGTGTGAGGCTTAAATAAGGTAATTGTATGTAGCACATGTTCAGTTGATGTTTACTGTTGCTATTACTCCCCAAATCCCAGAAGGGTGGGCAGATAAGTGGAAGACTAAGCCCAGCGACCCCCCATTGTTCTGGGCTTCCCTCCCATGCTCCCAGTGCTGGCCAAGGCCTGGGCTGGAGGAGTAGAAATCTGACAGGGATGCCACAGTCAGGCCAAGAGTTGTAAAATGGAGGTCAGGCTGGCCAGGCCCAGGCTCTGCAGCCCAGGAGAGTCCCATATATCACACTTGGGACCTCTTTCCCTGCAACATGGAGATGGGAATCTGTGTGTTTCCTAATAGCTCTCTGTTCCAATGCAAGTTTACTCTAGCCTGAGACAAACGTGGGTGTGGCGGTTCCTTGCATTCAAAACGAAACAAAAGAAAACAAAGAGATACCTCGTTCCCAAGCCTGAAATGGCCTGTGGACCTTTTCCCAGGCAAAATGTGCACAGGGAGAGAGCGCCTCGGTGGCTGATGCCAGGATTCAGAGCCTACAGGCGCAATCTTCCCGGGTGATCAGGTCTGGGTCCTGAGACCCAAAAGCAACGGGGCGTCAGGGTTTGGGCAGGAGGGGATCGCCCTGCCCAGCCCCAGTCCAAACCACTTGCCCACACGGGTCTAGCGCTGGGGAGGGCGGGCGAACCGCTGGACAGAGTGCGCCCCGCCCCTGGGAAGCACCCGCTCCCCCAGCCGGAATCCTGGGAATGTCGCTGGTCCGGGAAGCATCTGGACGGCCTCTGGGCAAAGGGAGGAGTCAAACTTGGAATTTCTCGGGTGTTTTTGCACAAAATCCCCCAAGCATTTCAGCCCCGTGAAGTTGAAGTCCACGGGGGTGAGAAGGCACCTTCCTACTTCTTATCTGAGCAGACCTTTCGCAGCAAAGGCTCCCAATCCCCGCTGTGAGAGCACCCAAACGGCCCTTCCCAGCTCGAAAGATCCCTTCTTTGTGTATGAGGGAGGAAGCCCTTCCCCTCCTGGGATCCTGCCCGGCCACCCGGGCAGGCGTTTCCAGCTGGATTGTCGCCATCGTGTGGCAGCATTGAGTGGCCACACTGGCTTGTTGGCCAGATCAGCATGCCTACTTGGGTCCCAAAGTACCTTTCCTTCTTTCTCCAACCAGCTAGCGATGGAAAATTTTAAAATCATGTTTCCTGGGCATAGGAGTTGAAGTACGATGCCACTGAATCCTCCTCTCCCAATTGCACGTGCATGTCTTCCTAAAGACAACCGTTAGCGGGAGAGTCCAGGAGACCAGGTGCTTCGCTGAGGGGCTCTGCCTCCGAGACACGGTAACCAACCGAATGACTGTCAATCCCCCACCAATTTCCCATGATACAAACCAATGATTAAGAAGACAGAGACGCACTCTGTCTTGTTCCTACTGGTTAGTAATGTTATTATACTTGATGAGTATTATTAAAGGACCCTTGTTATTAGAGACTCCCTATTATTATTATTATTTAGCATTTATAATGTATTCTTTCAAAGCACTCAAAGACTATTATCTCCTTGCATTTTCCTAACACTCCAGAGAGGCAGGCAGATGACAACTTCATTTTATAAAATAGGGAAACCAAGGCACTGTAATTAGTGCCAAGTTCATGGGTTGATGAGTCAACAGTAGTCATTTCTTATTAGATGATTACTTTTTTACTCCAAGTGTCACAGATGCCAGTAGATGGTAAATAGACACCCTAACTTAGAAAACTAGTTTTTATCACCCACTTTTATGACCCACTGTAATCACCCAGTCCCAGAAGTTTTAAAACTTAAGAGTCATGTGCTCATCATATCGAGCACATGTGTCATGTTAATTGCATTTCATTTTATTTTTATAAGTCAAACACAATCCATTAAAAAAAAACACAAGGATGTTAAAATCAGTAAACTAGATGTATCTGGGTTTGGAGAATAAATTGATTTTCAAGATAAATATCCCATTTATTAGATACAAGCATAAAAAAGACTAATAAAAAACCAACCTTCTTATTTCAATGTCTATTATCCTTTCAGAGACCAAAAAAACAACAACAACAAAAAAAACCCACTATCATCTGCTTTCAGACTTTGATTCTTCCTTTCAAAATGGTTTTTGTCTTATCAGTAGGTGCATCATATTACCACAATACCTTACGTCCCTTCAATAACTTAGTTTTCTCTCCAAAGCAACAATAAAATAACTTACCTTGCTTTGCTCATAGAATACAGTCACATTATGTGCTCCCCCTACCGCTCCCCTCCAAAAGAAAAACATCCTGTCATTCTGAAGTCTCCATTGGAAAGCTTTGGATTTGAATTTGGAGCTGGGTCAGGGTCAAAGCAAAGGAGGATTTGAGAGGCTTGTCCCACCATCAGTTGTGAGTTAGCCTAGCCCCCAGCAAAGCTATCAAATTGAAGAAATCAAACACAATCCATTAAAAATGGAGCCTTCCCATACAACTTTTAATGTTCTTCTCTTTTTACCCAGTTCTCACCCAAAATAATAAATTTCTAAATCTACCTTTCTTTTTAAGTTAAGGGAATTGTTTGATGGTTTGGGGGATATCAGGTTAGCCATCTCAACCTTCCCTTGTATTCATTCAACATGTTTATTCACTCAAAAGGAATGTATTTATACATAGTATTAATCAGTAGCTACTCTTTAATGGGCCTATGATAAGCAAGGTGCTTTAAATTCATTATTCCTATGCAGCAATTCTTTGAAGTACATTCTCATTACTTTACAGGTGAGGAAACTAAAGTTCATAAAAGCTCAAATAACTGGCTGTAAGTCACACAGTGAGGGGAAAAATTGGGATAAGTACATAAAGCTACAACCTCTGTGCACACAGAAATATGAAGCCACCTTCACTCTTGAGTCCTTCAGATAGAAAAAAACACTCAGGAGTATGATAGGTAAATAGGAAATGAGTTTTTAGAAATAATACAATGTGACAAAACATTCCCAGTCAGTAGGGAAGGGGTCCTGTGTGCACTACAAACATTTATTGTGTCCATAGAGTAGACCCAGTTTGCCAACCAGCCTCATATTTTCTGTCTTAGGCCAGCTGAACAAGTAGGACAGTGTGATGAGTCGATGGAGAAGCACATAACTCCCCAAACTCTTTCAGACACTTTCAACTTCCAGTCAATGGAGAAGGGGGTTCTCCAAGGAGATCCCAGGCTTTGCAGGGTACAAAGACAGTCCAAAGCCCTATGCAGTCTTAGTTGGAAAACAAATGTATAGGCATTTACTAGAGTGGCAAATGGGAATTTTCTAGGGCGTACAGTATACATTGAATAAGAAAAGGGTGGTATAAAAATGGGGAAGGTGATTTCCACACCAATTTGAGATTTAAAAAATTGGTAGGAAATTGATAGGCAATATGATGTTTGAGAGCACTTCTCTGTATTGAAATCTCAGCTGCATCATTTATTAGAGGTGTGACTTTTGGCCAGTAATTTGGCTTTTTCTGTGCCTCAGTTTCTTCATCTGTAAAACGGAAGTAATTATATTACTTACCTCACACGGTTGATATGAAGATTATATGAGTTAAAGTAGTACTTAGAGCAGATTATATGAGTTAAAGTAGTACTTAAAGCAGTACTTAGAGCAGGAAAATAATAGCAAAAATGAAAATATGCATACTCTATAAATGTATATATAATTAAATTATATAGATTAAATTCTATTTTATAATTAAAAAGAGAACCCTGGCTTATAGGAATATCACAGCACACACACACACACACATAAAATGGCAGCCAAGCAGGTCTGTTCCTCAGGAAAACTGTAAGGCATGTCAGCAGCAAGTCTATGTTCCCTTTTCTTACAATGTTTTGGTCAGGTTCAACCTTGCCTCAGATTGTCTGAGGGCAGGATCTATGGGAGGAGTGGAGCATGGTGTGAAGAGAGGGACTTGGAATAACTAACCGAGGGCCCACGGTGCTCATGGGTGCTTCAGCTCCTTTCCTTTTCCCCTGAAGCCCAGGTCAGAGGGACAACAACAGAGCTGAGGTTGTGGGAGAGGCTCAGGTTGGACTCCTGGCCTGGGATGGGGTAGTTGCCTGAATTCTTTCCCCTCAAAAGGCAGCACCAGCAGCATCTAAGAGCTTGTTAGAAGTACAGAATCTTGGGTCCCACCCCAGACCTACTGAATCAGAATGTGTGCTTTAACCCGATTCCCAGGAGACTTAGATGCACTATCTGAAAAGCACGGAGCTAGAATGAAGCCTGCTCTAGCCACTGGTTTGAAGGGATGCTGGAATTGGAACTTCTACTTGACGTGCATCTTCTCTTCAGTTTCTCTTCCCTTGAATCCACATTGTATATCTTATAAATGGAAAAGACAGTGGACAACTATGACAAGAGTGGTCCCTTTAATTGATCAGAACTCTCAAGAAGCACAGAAGTGGGAGATGGCCCAGATGACAATGAAAAGTCACCTTCGTGGCAAGCAGAGTGTTGAGGACAGCAATCTGTCAACAGGCAGTATATATGGAGTACTGTGTGTCAGGTACCTACTGTGTGCAAGAACTGTAGATGACACAAAGAAATAGCATGGTGCCACAGACAGCACTGGACTGGGAGTGTTCAGGAGATCTGGGCTCTGGTCCAAACCTCACTTTTAAGTAGCTAGGTATTTTCCCCTCACCCCTCAGCATCTTTGTTCCCCATTCCAAAAACATGTGGGTCACATTAGCAGACCCTAAATTCCCATCCAACTCTAAAAATATGTGATTCGAATAGCCCTAACCTCAAAACCTTAGTCTAACTGGGCAGACAAAATGATTTTAAATGATTACACATGAAACAGAGGGCAACCCAGGACAGGATGTGATTAAGGGCTGAGTTGTGCAGAACTGGCAGCAAAGGGATCAAGGACTCCTGGAAGCTGTGTGTAAAAGGCAGTGTCTGGAACCTCCCTAAATTCCTCCCCTTGACGCCCAGAGCCAATATAGAAGGGGGGGCGGGCTGGACTTTCACATGTGGACACTAGGTGTCGCTGTCATGATGTGAAATCCATGGCTGGCAGGGACACTCCCAGGGAAAACTGCCCCTCTGGGTAAAGAGATAACACTGGCTTCCAGATCTAGAAACACAGGTTTCTAAGAGTGCTGAGGAGCTCAGAGCACAGGGTTATCTGTATCTAAGGAGGAATCAGTGCATACAATCAGGTTGGCTCAGAGGACCTGAAATAAGTGGCCATCAAGAATGTCAGTGGAGAGTGCACAAAGAAGCCTATCTCCTTACACACAGACACATGCATTTTTTTGTTCATTGAAGTGTGAGGACTGCTCTTCTTACACTGAGTCTATCCCATATTCTGGCCCCCCAACTCTGCTTCTCACTTGCCCTAAAAATAGCAAGGAATTTAAGCTTACATCAGATGCCCTCCCTCCACATGCCCACCCCCAAGACAGTTTGCCCTAAGTAGTGGATATAAGAGGCATCAGCACAAGCCTGAGGCTCCAGCCTGGTCACTCTGTCCTGGGGTGACCAGTGTCCACTCCACTGCTACCAGCACTCCTCGACATTCTCTCCATGTCATTTCCCTGGAAAGGGGGATGTGTTTGAGGGAAGCATAGCATTTATTAAGGCTCTGCTATGTGCCAACCTCGGGGCTGGGTGCTTTACAATATTGCTCATGAGTCCACACCCTCTGCACTGGTTCCCACTCCCCATTCCTACTATGCTCCTGAGAAACAACACAAACAAATTGGAAACCTTGTGAACTCTTCTAGGGAAATAACCGGCAGTTACCCTGAGGGGTAGATGAAAGTGCACAAAATTTTCAGCCCCCACACCTTGGTCATTTTCAGTTCTGTTTCTTGACAACCATGTGACAATGCGTACATCATTTAACCTTTCTGAACTTCACTTTCCACATCTGTAAAATAAAGTAGAACTTACATAGAAACCACTTTTTTATTGTTTTAACTTTTTAATGAGGTATGTTACATACTATAAAATGTACATGTCATCATTGTATATAGCCCATTGATTTCTCATGATTTCTCAGGCTAAACATTCCAGCATCCAGACCAAGAATAGAGCACAGCCATTATCCCAAACCCCTCATGCCCTCTCCAAGTCATTAACCTCACCTCCCTCCCACCAGAGTACATGCTAGCCTTACTTGTAAGAGCACAAACACTCTGCCTATTTTTATACTTAATATATGTAGAGTCATATAATATGCACTCTTTTGCCTCTGGCTTCTTTCATTAAACATTATGTTTTTACATGTTCCAATAGTTTGTTCTTTCTACTTGCTGGATAGTATTTCATTGTGTGAATATACAAACATCTGTCCTCTTTACATTTGATGGATATTTAGATAATTATCTGTTGGGGGGCTATTTTAATTGTGCTTCTCTGAACATCCTAGTATATCTCTTCTTTTAAAAAATTTTACTGTGGTAAAATACCTATAATATAAAATTCACCTTATTAATCATTTTTAAATGGACAATTCCTTTGAAGAACATTTATACTCATTTTTATTAAACAGAATACTCTAATTTCTACTATTTTCTTTTTTGTGCCACTTTCAAGTAAATTTGGGTTTGCACATGTTAAAGCATTTGTATTTTTCTGACAAGCACACCCTTTCTGGTGGGTTGGCTGTGAAGAGATTTGAGAATATTGGGGCTGGCAGAATTTTGCTAGCTCTTAAATGTGATTCCTTTAAGAGGTGTGTAGCTGCGTTTCATCCCTGCACAGCCATCACAGCCCATTTCATGTGTTTTAGTCCTGTCTCCAAAATTAGGTCATCAGATCATTGAACAAAAAGGACCATAACTTTCCCTTATCTTACATCTTCCACAGAGCTGCTGACCAGAGGTTGAGAACAATGTAGATGAATGTTCAGTTGATTATTTTCATATTAAATCTATTAGGTTGGACCACACTAGACTAGACTAGTGTAAGAAGAATTGTCAACATAGGAACTCCAGGTCATTCTGGAATGGGAAAGGGCAGTTAAAAATGGTAAAAGTCTCTTTCCACAAGTCTCAATAAAAGATTCACTTGTGCCGAAACCGGTTTGGCTCAGTGGATAGAGCGTCGGCCTGTGGACTGAAAGGTCCCGGGTTCGATTCCGGTCAAGGGCATGTACCTTGGTTGCGGGCACGTCCCCAGTGGGGGCTGTGCAGGAGGCAGCTGATCGATGTATCTCTCTCATCGATGTTTCTAGCTCTCTATCTCTCTCCCTTCCTCTCTGTAAAAAAAAAAAAAAAGATTCACTTGTGTTTTATTGGCTCTGATTTGGTCACATGCACGGCCCTAAAAAAAAAAAAAAAAAAAGAAAAAAAAGTCAATCCAGCCAGGTACTACAATGCAATTTACCTGATTTTTAAACTGGGTACATATATACTTTTTATTTTTTTTATTTTAGTTTAGTTTTAGTTTTCTTTTTTTAAAATAAATCTATATTTTTCAGATTATTACAGTTGTTCCTCTTTTTTCCCCCCATAGCTCCCCTCCACCTGGTTCCCACCCCGCCCCGTGCCCCTACCCACCCCCCCACTGTCCTCATGCATAGGTGTATGATTTTTGTCCAGTCTCTTCCCACTCCCCCACACCCATTTCCCCCCAAGGATTGTCAGTCCCTCCCTTTCTATGTACCTGATTCTATTATATTCACCAGTTTATTCTGTTCATCAGATTTTTTATTCACTTGATTTTTAGATTCACTTGTTGATAGATATGTATTTGTTGTTCATAATTTTTATCTTTATGTTTTTCTTCTTCTTCCTCTTCTTAAAGAATACCTTTCAGCATTTCATATAATACTGGTTTGGTGGTGAAGAACTCCTTTAGCTTTTACTTATCTGTGAAGCTCTTTATCTGACCTTTAATTCTGAATGATAGCTTTGCTGGGTAGAGTAATGTTGGTTGTAGGTTCTTGCTATTCATCACTTTGAATATTTCTTGCCACTCCCGTCTGGCCTGCATAGTTTCTATTGAGAAATCAGCTGACAATCGTATGGGTGCTCCCTTGTAGGTAACTAACTGTTTTTCTCTTGCTGCTTTTAATATTCTCTCTTTGTCTTTTGCTCTTGGCATTTTAATTATGATGTGTCTTGATGTGGTCCTCTTTGGATTCCTTTTGTTTGGGGTTCTGTGCGCTTCCTGGACTTGTAAGTCTATTTCTTTCACCAGGTGGGGGAAGTTTTCTGTCATTATTTCTTCAAACAGGTTTTCAATATCTTGCTCTCTCTCTTCTTCTGGCACCCCCATAATTCGGATGTTGGTACGCTTGAAGTTGTCCCAGATGCTCCTTATACTATCTTCATATTTTTGGATTCTTTTTGCTTTTTGCTTTTCTGGTTGGGTGTTTTTTGCTTCTTTGTATTTCAAATCTTTGACTTGATTCTTGAGATCCTCTAGTCTGCTGTTGGATCTCTGTATATTATTCTTTATTTCAGTCAGTGTATTCTTATTTTCTAGTTGGTCCTTTTTCATATCCTCGAGGGTCTCACTAAATTTATCGGTGGTTTCTAGAAAATTCTTGAAAAACCTTATTACCGTGGTTTTGAACTCTATATCCTGTAGTTTGCTTTTCTCCATTTCTTTCATTTGTGACCTGTTTCTTTGTCTCCACATTTTGGCTGCTTCCTTGTGTTGATAGAGTGGCTTTGTGTGCTAGGTGACCTATAGGGCCCAGTGGCTCAGGCTCCCCAGTTAACTGAGGTGGACACTCTTGGTGCACCCCTTTGTGGGCTGTGTGCACAGTCTTATTGTAGTTAAGCCTTGATTGTTGTTGGTATCACTGGGAGGAATTGACCTCCAGGCCAATTGGCTGTGAGGATCAGCTGTGTCTACAATGGGAGAACTTCTGTGCTGGAGACACCCTTATGAGGCAAGACTTGCTTCAGTGGGGCTTTGGTGCTCACTGAGTCTGCCCCATGAGTGTGTCCCTTATGGATCTGAGGAGTTGTAATCTGGATGGTCCCACTCTGACCACTGGGTACACTGGCTCTTGGATCTCCAAGAAGGTGCTAATTTAGCCTCTGCCTGAGGCCACCCAGCAGGAGCTACGGAGAGATCTGCAGATTCATCTTCTTTGTTTGGGGTTTGGAGGTGCCCAGATGAGGCCCAGCTGTGAAGCAATGAAGGCTGCTGTGAGGCCTTGGGCCTTCTTTTGGATGTTCTGGGTCTCTCTGACTCAGCTGCAGTTTGTTAGGTAATTTTAGATTTCAAAGGACCAGGCCATTCATATGCAAAAGCCTCTGTGCATAGCTTGGGTGGGGCTGGGTCTCAGAGCAGAGTAAACAACAATGGCTTCCCGTCAGCCCTGCCTTAAGAGGCCCCCGGGTCTCAGTGTCCCTCGGTAATCGCTGCAAGCACCTCTGAGAGAAAGCTGCCCTCGAGTTCCACCCAATGCCAGACAGTCCAGTTTCTCCCTGTATGAGTCTAGGTCCCCAGAGCCTCGCCCGGAACTGGAGTTCAGAGCAGTCAGGAGCTTGTGTCTCCCTCCCGCTTGAAAAAGACAGCTGTGTACTCAGTTGCCAGCCCTCTCTGTGAGCACATGTGCACCTCCGTGCCTCTGCCTTTACTTCCGCACCTCCTCTGAGTCTCAGTGTGCTTTTCTCTTTCCTTCTAGTTGTAGAATTTCCACTCTGCCAGCCTTCCTGTGGTTCTGGATGATGTCCATTTTGTCTTTTAGTTGTAGTTTTGAAGTGGTTGTGTGAGGCAGCAAGTTCAGGTGTTTACCTATGCTGCTATCTTGGTTTCTCCTATACTTTTTAAATTTTAATCCTCTTCTTAGGACATGCTTAGAGAGAGGAAGGGAAGGAGGGAAGGAGAGAGGAAGGGAAGGAAGGAGGGGGAGAGAGAGAGATAGAAGAGGGAAACATCGATCAATTGCCTTCCGTATGTGCCATGACCAGGAATCAAACTAGCAACCAATATTTCTGTACACAGGGCAATGATCAACCAACTGAGTCACTCTGGCTGAGCCATATATACTTTTAAAATAATGAAATAAAGAAAAACTCATAAAATACATAGAGGAAATATAGTGAATAGATAGTGAACAACTATTAAACACTAAGCAGATCAAGAGGGAAAACCTAGCTAGCATCCCAAAGCCCTTATATCATGTGTCTCTTCCTGATCACAACTCCTTCACACCTTCTGTCCAGAGATAATTATTATCCTGACTTTTATGGTAATCATTTCATTGTCTTTACAGTTCTGCCAAGTAAGCATCCCTTAAAAATATAGTTTAATTTTGCCTGTTTAGAACTTTATGTAAGTATCATGTGTAGACTTTTGTGTCTTGTTTCTTTCACTCAACATGTTTTATATTTGAAAACAAGCTGTTTTACTAGTAGGTAGTTTAGTTTGTCTTCATTGCTGTATAGTATTTCAAAGTATAAATGTGCCACAATTTATTTATTCATTCTATTGTTGTTGGGTATTTTGGGGCAGATTATGAATAACAATGCCATTATGGTTGTTCCTATACAATTTCCTGATTTATATTTGTATAGATTTCTCTAGAGTATACATTTAGACATGAAATTACTAGTTTATAGTATGTGCATATCTTCAACTTTATAAGATTCTAGCAAATTGTTTTAAAAGTGGTATCGCCCAGCCGCATGGCTCAAGGAGGCCACAGTTCGATTCCTGGTCAGGGCACATGGCCAGGTTGCAGGCTTGATCCCCAGTACGGGCCGTGCAGGAGGCAGCCAATCAGTGATTCTCTCTCATCATTGATGTTTCTATCTCTCTCTCTATCTCCCTTCCTCTCTAAAATCAATAAAAATATATTAAAAAATAAATAAAATAAAACAAAAGTGATACCAATTTACACTACCATAAGTAGTGTACAAAAGTTCCCATTACTTAAAACACTTTTGCAAACACTTTATTGTCAGACTTCTTAATTTTTGTCAAACTGAAGCTTCTATGGTGGCTTTTCATTGTGGTTTTAATTTGAATCTCCTTGTTTATAAATGCAATGAATGCCTTTTAATATATTTATCTGTACTTCCACTTTTGAGAGATACTGAAGTACTCCCCCCTTTTTATTGTCCACATCTCAGTGATTTTTTTTTTTTTTTAATAAGATCTTTGTATATTCTGGATCCCCAAGTCCTTTGTCAGTTGAACATGTTGGAAATACCTTCTCCCACTATTGTTTCACTTTCTTTATAGTACCTTTTGGTAAACAGAAAGTTTCTAATTTTAACATAGTCACATGTTTTTATCTTTTCTTATACAGTTGGTGCTATTGACCTTAAAGAATAGTCAGATATTTCTTCCACAAAATGGGTTTAATCACTAAAAAGTGTTTTTTTCAAAAGAAGTATAACTGATATGTTAATAAAGGAGAGAAAATGTAATCATATGAAATGCACGATTAAGGCAGAAAAAAGTAGAAGACAAAAACAGTAACAAGGAATAGGAGCAACAAACAGAAAACAGTAAGAAATATAGTCAATATTAATCCAACTTTATCAGTAACTACTTGGAACATCACAGGTCTAAATGTACCAATAAAAAGACAAATTGTCAAATGGTTAAAAAAATAAAACCCAACTATATGTTGCTTATAAGAAACCTACCTTAAATATAAAGACACATATAGATTAAAAGTAAATGAATGGAGAAAAATATACCATGGTAACATGAATCATAAGAAAGCTGGAGTAGCTATATTAATTTCAGAGGAATGAAATCAAAAGTTGGTTCTTTGAAAAGATGGATAAAATCAGTAAGCCTCAGTTTAGAGTAAGGAACTTTACCAGGGATAAAGAGGGGCAATAAAGGAGTCAGTTATCCAAGAAATATAACAATCCTTAACATGTATGCACCTAAGAACAGAGTATTAAAATATGTGATGCAAACACTGGTAGAACTGCAAGGAGAAATAGATGGATCCAATTATGGTAAGAGGCTTCCGCACCCCTCTATCAGAAATGAATAGATGCAACAGGAAGAAAATCAGTAAGGACATAGTTGAACTTAACACTATCAATCAACTGGATATAATGGACATCTACAGACTACTTCATCCAACAACAGCAGAATATAATTCTTCTCAAACTCACATGGAACATTCATGAAGATAGGCCTCATTCTGGGCTGTAAAACATACCCAACAAATTTAAAAGAATAGAAATCATACCATATCTGCCTTAAGACTACAATTAAATTAAATTAGAAATCAATAACAAAAACATAGCTGGAAAATCTCAACATACGTAAAGATTAAATAATACACTTCTAAATAACACAAGGGTCAAAGAAAAAATTCAAATGAAATTTAAACATATTTAAACTGAGTAAAAATAAAAACACAACTTAAATTGTGTGGGATGCAGTGACAGCAGTGCTTAGAGAGAAATTTACAACTTTGAATGCATATATTAAAAAAGAAGAAAAATCTAAAATCAATAATCTAAGCTTCCACCTTAGGAAACTAGACAAAGAAAAGTAAATGAAATCCAAAGTAAGCAGAAGAAAATAAATTATAAAAATTAGAGTAGAAGTGAAATTGAAAATAGGAAATTAATGGGGGGAAAAGTCAATTAAACCAAAAGCTTTTTTTTTTTTAAGATAGATAAAATCAATAAGCCTCAGCTAAGAAAAAAAACGAGAGGAGAAACAAATTACTCATACCAGAAATAAAAGAGGGATACCATTACAGGTTTCATGAACATTAAAAGGATAATACAGGAATACTGTGAACAACTCTGTGCCCACATATTTCACAACCTAGATAAAATGAACCAATTTCTTGAAAGACACAATTTGTCAAAACTCACACAAGAAGAAATAGACAAGTTGAATAGTCCTATTTTTATTAAATAAATTGAATTAATCAATAGCCTTCCAAAAGAAAAAGCATCAGGCCCAGATGGATTCACTGGTGAATTCTAACAAACATTTAAGAAGGAAATTATAGCCCTAGCTGGTTTGGTTCAGTGGATAGAGCATCGGCCTGTGGACTGAAGGATCCCAGGTTTGATTCCAGTCAAGGGCACATGCCTGGATTGCAGGCTCGATCCTCAGTAGGGGGCATGCAGGAGGCAGCCGACCAATGATTCTCTCTCATCATTGATGTTTCTATCTCTCTCTCCCTTCTCCCTTCCTCTCTGAAATCAATATATATATATATATATATATATATATATATATATATATATATATATATTAAAAAGAACAAGAAAGGAATTATACCAGTTCTCTACCATCTTTTTCAGAGTGTAGAAGCAAAGGGAAAATTCCTGACTCATTTTGAGGCCAGCATTAGTCTAATACTGAAACCAAGCAAAGTCATTATAAGAAAAGAAAATGATAGACTAGTTTCTCTCATGAACATAGATGCAAAAGTACTCAATCAAATATTAGCAGGTCAAATCCAACAATGTGAAACAGAATAATATACCATGACCAAGTGCTATTTATCTCAGGTATGCCAAGCTGGTTCAACATTCAAAAATCAATTAATGTTATCAATTGCATAAACAGGTCAAAAAAGAAGGAAAAATTGCATGATTATATCAAAAGATGCAGAGAAAGCATTTGACAAAATCAAGCACAATCATGATGAAAACTTTCAATAAACTAGAAATAGAAGAAAACTTCCTCAACTTGATAAAGAATATCTACAAAAAACCTATAGCTAATATACTTGGTGAGAAATTCAAAGCTTTTCTACTAAGATTAGGAACAAAGCAAGGATGTCCTCTCTCACCCACTTTTTCTCAACATTATACTGGAAGTCCTAGCTAATGCAGTAAGACAAGACAAAAAAAGATACACACACACACACACACACACACACACACACACACACACACATATATATATAATATAGAAATAAAACTTTTTTGTTTACAGATGATATGATCATCTATGTAGAAAACCTGAAAGAATCAACAAAAATTTCTGGAACTAGTAAGCAATTATAGCAAGGTTTAGGATACAAAATTAATTTACAAAAGTCAATTACTTTCCTACATACAAGAAGTGAACAAGTGGAATTTGAAATGAAAACCACAATACTATTTGCATTAGCACCCTCCAAAATGAAATATTTAGGCATAAATCTAACAAAATCTGTACAAGAGCTATATAAGGAAAACTATAAAACTCTGATGAAAGAAATCAGAGGAGCTAAATAAATGGGGAAATATTCCATATTCATGGGTAAAAAGACTCAATATATTGTCAAGACATCAGTTCTTCCCAACTTGATCTATTGACTTAATGCAATCCCAATCAAAATCCCAGCAAGTTAATTTTGCAAATATTGACAAACTGATTCTAAAGTCTAAATGGAGAGACATAAGACCTAGAATGGCTAACATAATATTGAAGGAAAAAACAAAATTGGAAGACTGATACAATTCAACTTCAAGACTAATTATAAAGCTACAGTAATCAAGACAGTGTGGTATTGGCAAAAGAATAGACAAATCAATCAATGGAATAGAATAGAGAACCCATGAATAGACCTACATAGTCAATTGATCTTTGACAAAGAGCAAAGACAATGTAATGGAGTGAAGATAGTCCTTTCAACAAATGGTGCTGGAACAGCTGGAGATGCACATATAAAAGAATGAATCTAGACACAGACTTTACACCTTTCATAAAAATTAACTCAAAGTAGATCATATACCTAAATGTAAAACACAAGCTATAAAGCTCCTAGAAGATAACATAGAAGCAAATCTAGATGGCTTACGGTTTGGCAATGGCTTTTTAGATACAGCACAAAAAGTGTGCTTCATGAAAGAATTGATAAGCTGGATATCATGAAAATTTTTTGAAAATTTGTTCTGTGAGACACATCATCAAGAGAATAAATAGAGAAGTCACAGACTGGGAAAAATAATTGAAAAGTCATAATTGATAAAGGATTGTTATCCCAAATATACAAATAATTCTTAAAACTTAAATAAATAATTAAATAAATTTAGCAACTTAATTTAAATGGGCCAAAGACCTTAAAGACATCTCACCAAAGATGTACAGATGGCAAATAAGCATATAAAACCATGCTCCACATCATATGTCATCTGGAAAATGCAAATTAAATAAACAGTGAGATACCACTACAGACACCTATTTGAATGGACAGATGAAACTGGCCCAAACTATATTATAAAGCTATAGTAATCAAACCAGTATGAGTGAGACCATGTAATACTTGTCTTTCTCTGACTGGCTTATCGAAATAAGAGAACTTTGCATAAAATCTAAAGAACAAAATAAACTGATGTACAGAATAGATCCAGAGACATAGAAACATGGAACAGTCTGATGAATCTCAGAGGGAAAGTGGGGGTGGGTAGGTGGGTAGGAAGAGATTAACCAAAGAACCTATATGCATATATGCATAACCCATGGACATAGACAATAGTGTGGTGAAGGCCTGGGGCAGGAGGAGGGGGCGGGCTAGAAGGGGTCAATGGGGAAAATAGGGTTACATCTGTATTACTTTAAACAATAAAGATACTTTTTTTAAAAAAAAAACCAATAAAAAAACAACAACAACACACACACACACACACACACACACACACACACAGTATGATATTGGCATAAAAACAGACACATTGATCAATAGAACAGAATAGAGAGCCCAGAAATAAACCCATAATTTATCAACAATTAATTATTGACAAAGAAGCCAAAAATATACAATGGGGAAAGAATAGTTTCTTTAATAAATGGTGTTGGGAAAACTGGACAGCCACATGCAAAAGAATGAAACTGGACCACTATCTTACACCATACACACAAATCAACTCAAAGTGGATTAAAGATTTGAACATACAACCTGTAACCATAAAACTGGAAAAAAATATAGGTGGTAAGTTCCTTGACGTTGGTCTTGACAATTAATTTTGGATTGACACAAAAAAGCAAAAGCAACTGAAGCAAAAATAAAAAGTGGGACTGCATCAAACTAAAAAGCTTCTGTACAGCAAAGGAAACCATTAACAAAATTAAAAGGTAACCTATAGAATGAAAGAAAATCATATGTTTGATAAGAAGTTAATACACAAAATTCTATATAATAAAGGGGTAATATGCAAATTGACCATCACTCCAACACACAAGATAACCACCCCCATGTGGACACAAGATGGCCACCACAAGATGGCTGGCAGGGGAGGGCAGTTGTGGGCAATCAGGCCAGAAGGGGAGAGCAGTTGGGGGAAACCAGGCCTGCAGGGGAGGGCAGTTGGGGGGATCAGGCCTGTAGGGGAGGGCAGTTCAGGGGGAACAGGCCTGCAGGGGAGGGCAGTTGGGGGTGACAAGGCCAGCAGGGGAGGGCAGTTAGGGGCAACCAGGCTGGCAAGGGAGGGCAGTTAGGGGTGACCAGGCCAGCAGGGGAGGGCAGTTGGGCGTGATCAGGCCTGCAGGGGAGGGCAGTTAGGGGCGACCAGGCCAGCAGGGGAGCAGTTAGGCATTGATCAGGCTGGCAGGGGAGTCGTTAGGGGGTGATCAGGCTGGCAGGCAGAAGTGGTTAGGGGCAATCAGGCAGGCAGGCAGGTGAGCGGTTGGGAACCAGCAGTCCTGGATTGTGAGAGGGATGTCCCAGATTGGAGAGGGTGCAGGCTGGGCTGAGGGACACCCCCCTTACATGAATTTTGTGCACCGGGCCTCTAGTATATAAAGAATCCTACAACTCAATAAAAAACACACACTCCACTATCCAATTAAAAAATGGAAAAGGGATCTGAATAGACATTTTTCCAAAGAAGACATACAAGTGGCCAGCAGGTAAATGAAAAGGTGCTTAACATCACTAATCATCAGGGATATACATATCAATACCACAGTATTGTATCATACCTATTAGAATGGCTATTACCAAAAAGACAAGGAATAACAAGCCTTAGGAAGGATGTGCACTCTTGGTGGGAATATAAATTGATGCAGCCATCATGGAAAACAGTATTGAGGTTCCTAGAAAAATTAAAAATAGAACCACCATATGATCTAGCAATTCCACTTCTGGTTATTTATAAAAAATTTAAATCACTATCTTGAAAAGATATATGTATCCTTATGTGCACTGCAGCATTATTTACAATAGCCAAGGCATGGAAACAACCTAAGTGTTCATCTGTGACTGAATAAAGAACCTAAGTGTGCATCTGTAAATGACATTTGTGCACTGGGGGGGGGGGGGGGGGGGGGCGGGGAGGGGTGTCCTCAGTCAGGCCTGTGCCCTCTCGCAGTCTGGGACCCCTTGGGAGATGTCTGCCTGCTAGCTTAGGCCCGATCCCTGGGGGTCAGGCCTAAGCCAGCAGTCAGACATCTCTCTTGTAGTCCGGGGTTCTCACAGTCTGGGACCACTCGCTCCTTACCCTCTGCCTGCAGCGGAGTAAGGAGAGGCTCCCACCACTGCCGCTGCGCTCACCAGCCATGAGCCCAGCTTCTGGGATATTTTATATGGCCATATAAAAGGAAATCCTACAATTTGTGACAACATGGATAGACCTTGAGGGCATATGCTAAGTGAAATAAATTAGAGAAAAACAAATACTGTGTAATCTCATATATGGAATCTAAAATTTTTTTTTAAAATGAACTCACAGATACAGAGAAAAGATTGGTGGTTGCAGAGGTAGAGGGTGGGAATATGGGCAAAATGGGTAAAAAAAAAAAGAAAAAAGAATGGCCAACAGAACACTGACTCCAAATGTTGGCAAGGATGTGAAGGCCACAGGAACTCTCATTCATTACTGGTGGAAATGCAAAATGGTACAGCTACTTTGGAAGACAATTCAGTTTGGTGGTTTCTTCCAAAACTAGACATGCTCTTATCATACAATCAAGGAATCATGCTGCTTGGTATTTATTTACCCAAAGGAATTGAAAGCTTATGTCCACACAAAAACCTACACATGGATGTTTATAGCAGCTTTATTCATAACTAGAGGCCCGGCGCATGAAATTCTTGCACAGGTACGGTTGCTAGGCCTGGCCTGCAATCAGGGCCATCTTCCTCAGCTGCCCGCAGCTGGCCTCCCCCCCTGCCACCACCCACCCCTGGTTCCCCATTCGCCATCAGGTGATTAGAGCCTGGCAGCTGGGGGGAGGCACCAAGAGGTCAGCCGTTCTGCCTGCTCACCGGCCCCACCCCCACCACAGGTCGCCCTCTGTGTGGGTGGCAGGGTGGGGGCCTTGGCCTGGCACTGCCCGTGTCCCCCTCCACCCACCCCTGGTTCCCTGTTTGCCATTGGGCAACGGGAGCCTGCCGGCTGGGGAAAGGGACTGAGAGGTGGTCAGTGTGCCTCATAGTGACTGGTTGAGCGGTCATTCCGCTGTTAGGGTCAATTGGCATATTACCCTTTTATTATATAGGATTGCCAAAAGTTGGAAGCAACCAAGATGTCCTTCAGTAGGTGAGTGAATAAATAAACTGTGGTATATCCAGACAATGGAATATTATTCAGGCTAAAAAGAAATGAGCTAGCAAGCCATGAAAAGACCTGGGGGAATCTTAAATGCATAAGTGAAAGAAGCCCATCTTAAAAGGTTAGATACTGTATGATTTCAACTATGATAGATTCAGGAAAAGGCAAAATTGTGGAGACATTAAAAAGATCAGTGGTTGCCAGGGGTTTGGAGGGAGGGAAGAATGAATAGGTATAGCACAGAGAATATTTAGGTCAATGATACTACTCTGTGTGGTACTATAACGGTGGCTACATGTCATTAGAAATTTGTCCAAACTCATAGAATGTACAACACCAGTAGTGAACCCTAATGTAAACTATGGACTTTGGGTGATTATGATGTATCAGTGTAGGTTCATCAATTGTAACAAATGTGCTACTCTGGGATGAGATGTTGATAATGGGAGGAGCTATGCATGTACAGGCAGGAAGCTTTTGGGAAATCTATGTAACCTCTGCTCAATTTTACTGTGAACCTAAAACTGCTCTTAAAAAATTAAGCGTATTAAATATATAAATGACACTTAATGACTGGTAGGCTTCATAGGCTTCATGGGTCAGCCAGCTGTTTCTCCAGAAAATAATCCTCTGATTTCCCATGAAGATGGCATTATGCCAGCTGTCAGAATTTGGAAAGTGGAAACAGAGAGTGGAACTGAGGATCCAACTATTCTTCTGTTTTCATTGTTACATCTCACACCTCACGGTCCTTGTGGATTTCTGCAAGTTTTATCCACTTCTTCTTAATGTTCCACTCTGAGGTTCATAACTTTCTGTACTCTGTAGTTGATTATCTCTCATCCATTAGCCTTCTAACTTGCAAATAATTGTTGGAATCTCTTGTGAGCTAATGCCTCCTCTCCTTTTTGTCTTTGAGTCCTCATGTAATTTCCCTCTCAGTTAGTGGCATAATTACCCATCTTCTGACCTTCCAGAAATCAGTATGTCACTCTTTTTCCTCATTCAATTATTCACCTAGTCTAATTGATTCTTATATTCTAAATATCTCCTGGCTACACACCCAACAATCCTACTTCAGATCTGGCGCTCCTCTTTGGATCACTAAAAAAGAAAAAGTAATCTAAGGGGGAAAAGTCCCAAAGTAAGCATTGGTCTTTGTGTTCTAGTGCTGATGAGGAGCAAAAACACCCCAAAGTGAATGTTAGCGGCCATTTGGTTGGTGTTCTCTAATAGGGAGACAGTTGTTATAACAAAATATCAGTATTTCTTGGGATAACTCACCCCCTTTTATCCTGTGCTTATCAAAGAATTTCCTGGAAAGAATGTTATTTTTTACTTTCCTTCCTTCTGGAAAGAGCCTGGGTTGTACTATTGGCAACTATTATTGAAAAATAACCAATAAATCTCATGATAGGGAACCTTGGGACCTGATTACTCCTGAGAGGACTGTATCTGGTTAACCCGATGAGCTGGCGCCCAGGTCCTAGGTCCATGATGACCCCAAGAAGTTCTGATGCTCTGGAAATGCAACTATCAGCAGACACCTCACTCCTCTCCCTCCTCCACACTGACTGCAGTACCATATTCTGAAACAGTATTCATCTTATTTTCAGTGTTACCCAATATATCATCAAAGGCTAGGCAGCATGGTTACAGGCAATCAAGCAATAACGTGAAAAAAATCTCATTATGTCAACTGATGGTTTGTTCTTTAGTGTGAAAATTAGTAGAGCCAAGCACATGAAAAAAAAAATACACCACATTGTCTGTACATATACACATGCACATACAGAATTCATATTTATATTTAAATCTCTAAGCTGCCCCATCATAATACACTCCTAAAAAGTAAGATTCCTTTGGTTCTGCTGGTTGCCAAGGTGATTCCTGATGGAGTAAACAGGGTTTTGCTGGTTGACTCAGACAGAGAAAGCTTCATTAGGACTTCAGGTCCTCTGTTGAGGAGCCCTCCCCTTTCTTGAGGTCCTTCATCCTGCCCACTCCTTCCCCAGCACCAGGCAGAAATGCATACTGCCAGCTGCAGAGCTGGCTCATGGTCTGAGGAGCTCTATGTGGGAATCCTTAGTTAACACATGGAGCCCAAAAAGGAAAAAGGAAAAAAAAAAATCTCAATGCTCAACTGAATTCCAGAGCATACTCATTCCAATACTAACAGATGAGTAGGAGAACAGGAAAGTAAGTGTCATGATCCCACCCCTCCCATTTTCCCTGGCTCCCTCTTCTGATCATTCCTGCCTGCTCCACTTCCCCCAATTCCTGCATCGGAAGCAGCCCTAATACCTAAGTCTGGAGACCTGGCATCTTTTACGTCTCAGTCTTTCAATGTTATGGTCTTTGAGCCAACTAAGGCTATTCTATAACCAAAAGAAAAAAAAATGTTAAGGATGAGATTAAAGAGCTTTTGAAAAATTCAGTGCTCCTTCCCAGGAAGATAGCAGTGCCTGAACACAGCATCGCCTACAGAGACAGGGCCTCCCTCTGACCTGGCCCAGGTGGCCAGAATACAAGGGTGGGCCCATAAGGCCAGCTCCTCCCACAGGCTATCCCTGGACACAGTTTTTATATCTCTAAACTCCAAATTTTTAATTAAAAAAAAATATTTTCTCCGTCTCACTCTCTACTATAAAATGGAACAGAGGGACTTATATTTTGAGGTCTGGCTGTGCTTTTGAATATGCTGTATATTTCTCCCCAGATTATGCCAGAGGCAAAACTCAGTCTCTTTGCTGGTTTTTCCAAGAAATCCACTCATGCCAAAATTTGGTCAGTTTAGTAGAATTTACTTAAGCTTTGGTAGGGTTACAAGAAGAGGATCACATCACCAAATGAGGAGCTTCTTCTCCTTTCTCCTCAACCCTTCCTCCCCTTTGCTCTCCCTCCTCTCTGCCCACAACCCCTCCAATTTTTTCTCACTAATGTTTTCCTCTCATTCTGAAACTGTAGTGCTAAGTGACATCCAGACCCTGGATGAGGGTGGGGTGGCTGGGAGGAAGGCAGGGAAGGAGTTGGGCTTAAATTCTACCCTAAATTTGTACAAAAAGTTCCATCAAGTCCTAGCCGGTTTGGCTCAGTGGATAGAGCATTGGCCTGCAGACCAAAGGGTCCCAGTTGGATTCTGGTCAAGGGCATGTACCTTGGTTACAGGCTCCTCCCTGGCCTGGGTCCTGGTCAGGGCTCCCGAAGGAGGCAACCAATTAATGTCTCTCACATCAATGTTTCTCTGTCTTTCCCTCTCTCTTCCACTTTCCCTAAAATTCAATGGAAAAATATCCTCTGGAGAGAATAAATAAATAAATAAATAAATAAATAAATAAACAAACAAACAAAATAAACATATCCATCAAAATGCTCAGAAAAACAAAGGTTTCTTTATTAACATAACTCACTCTCTTTAGCATATAGTTATATTACAGATAGCACACCTTTCCCTCTGATATTAATATATATACTGAATGGCCAGATTATTATGACCACCTGACGTTTGTAAGCAAATTAGCCGTACACTGCATCGTATGGGATATGGAAGCTGAAGGCCTGTTTGAACACCTTTGCTGTCTGCAGTTACCTAGATAAAACGTCTCCAATTCGCACAGGAACACAAGGATTGGACAGTCAAGCATTGGAAAAAAGTCATGTGGTCCAATGAATCACGTTTCCAGTTGCATCATGAAGATGGCAGAGTGAGAATTTCACGGAAACAGCATGAAAGCATGCACCCCACATGCATGAGTACAACCCTTCAAGCTGGTGGGGTCAGTGTTATGGTTTGGGGCATGTTTTCCTGGCATGATTTGGGGCCTTTAATTCGTGTGGAACAACGTCTGAATAGCACAATATACCTAAGTATCGTTGCTGATCAAGTTCATCCTATCATGTTGATGGCGTATCCCAATGGAGATGGCTTCTTTCAACAAGACAATGCACCATGCCACAGTGCTCGTATTGTGCAGGAGTGGTTTCAAGAACATGAGGTGATTGTGGGGGCCACCTAAGCAAGGTAAAGTTAGGTGGCCCCCACAATGACCAGATCTCAATCCAATTGAGCATTTGTGGGACGAAGTTAAAAGAGCCATCAGGCAGCTGGTTCCACAACCATCAAATCTCACAGAACTGGACAGTGCTATTCATCAGGCATGGTGTCTGATTCCTCGCATTACCTTTCAACATCTTGTGGAGTCAATGCCAAGAAGAATCGCTGCAGTATTGAAGGCAAAAGGTGGCCAACGAAGTACTGATGGGGTGGTCATAATAATCTGGCTACTCAATATATATATGCCTAAGCGACCATCGCAACCAAACGGACGACCGAACAGGCTACATGGGGCGACCAAGCCAGCAGGGGGGTTAGTGAGGGACGACCAAACCACCAAGCAGCAGGCTGCGTGGGGCCATCAGGTCGGCAGGGGGGTTAGTGAGGGATGACCAAACGACTGAGTAGCAGGCTGCATGAGGCCACCAGGCCGGCAGTGGGGTTAGTGAGGGATGACCAAATGACTGAACAGCAGGCTGCGTGGGGCGACCAGGCTGGCAGGGGAGGCAGTTGGGGGTGACCAGGCCAGCAGAGGGGGGGCAGTGAGCAGTGACCAGGCCGGCAGAGGGGGGCAGTGAGGGTTGACCAGGCTGGGGGGGCAGTTGGGGCAACCAGGCTGGTGGGTGGGGGCAGTTGGTGGCGACCAGGCCGGCAGGGGGGGCAGTTGGGGGTGACCAGGCCAGGGGGGGGGGAGGGCAGTTAGGGGTAATCAGGCAGGCAGGCAGGTGAGCAGTTAGGAGCCAGTGGTCCCGGATTGTGAGAGGGATGTCCAACTGCTGGTTTAAACCGGCAGTTGGACATCCCCTGAGGGTCCCAGATTGGAGAGGGTGCAGGCTGGGCTGAGGGCCCCCCCCCCCAATGCACAAATTTTGTGCACCAGGCCTCTAGTGTGTGTGTGTGTGTGTGTGTGTGTGTGTGTGTGTGTGTGTGTATGCAACAGTAGAAATTACTTTTGTCTCTGGGTCCAAACAAACTGCTGGAAACCTCTCTCTTTCCTAGTGGGTTCTCTGAGAGCTCACTTATTTTCCTTGGAGAATATTGCTCTTTTTGGTCAGAGCTGCTGGTCTCCACTCTGCTGCCTGGTAGCTGGAGCTACCTCTACCCTTCTTTCTTCTAGACCAAGGTCTGCACTGCTCCCTGGGCCCATGCCCAAGTGGCCCTTGTAACTAGTGATATTTTCCTGAGGTGGGAGGTCTCTGTCTCTCAATTAGGTTTATGACTTTTATGGCTCTGGTCCTTAAACATGAGTCCTCCTGTTACAATTCTTGTACATTACTTGCTCTCTCAACTTCTTAATGGTTCTTCTCTTTGAAGGGTATCCCTCAGTGTTACACACAAAAAATAGCCCTTAATACCAACCTTTATGTACTATCCTAGGGCCAAATCCAATTGCCTTGACTCCTACTTCAATATGCACCCATAGCTCTCTCTGGTGTGTATTTGGGGATGAGGGAATGCAATACTGTTAATTCTGGCTTCCTGGGCATCTCCCCAGCCTCCCTGTTGCTTCCAGGGTTCCTGTGTCTGTTGGGTCTCCATGCAAATAATATTCTTTAAAGCTTATCCTGACATTCTAGAACAGTGCTATCTAATAGAAATATAATGCAACTCACATCTGTAACTTTACATTTTCTAACAGCTATATTAAACAACAACAAAGAAGAAACAGGTAAATTGTAATACCATTTAACCCAATATAGTGTAAATTATATATTATAAATGCTTTCATTTCAACAAATAATCAATATAAAACATTTAATGAGATTTTTGGGATACAAAATCTTTGAAACCTAGTATGTATTTTACACTTAAAGCATATCTCAATTCAGACTAGCCAAATTTCAAGTGCTCCATAGCCACAAGTGGCTAGTTGCTGTCATATTGGACAACATAGTCCTAGAGTTTCAAGGGTAGGTATATAAACAGACCCTTCTCATATATACAAAATATGCACAGATGTCTCAAAGTACAGACTTCACAGCTGAGCTTTTAAGGCCCTCTGTATTGCATCCCACCATTCCAGTTAGGCTGGTTTCCTCGTTGTTGTGCATTACCCCATGTTTATTCCTGCCTCTATGCTTGGCTTTTCCTGTTCTTCTGACCAATGACCTTCTCTCTTTCTTTCCTACCTCTATGCTTGGCCTTTGCTGTTCTTCTGACCAATGACCTTCTCGTCTTTTCTACAGTTTCATCTCCTCCTGCACTACAGCTGTTCCTACTGCTCTTTTTCAGAACTTCCTACAGCAACCCTTTATAGGCAGGACCATGAAAATTTAGACATCAATAAAATGTGTAAAAAAAAAAAGAAAATTTAGACATCACTTTGAATATAGTGTCTTTGTATTACTTGCTGTTACAGAGGAAACTCTTCTTCCCACCAAAATTGGAGCCCTTTCAGAAAAATACTTGTGTTGTGTATTATATTTCTCAGTCACCCAATATGATTTATCTTAGCACAGAGCCTGCAGTACAAACTAAAAATTCTATTTAGTGGTTTAATATGCTGTTAGATATAATTTTTATGCCATTTCACTTGTACCTTGTCTCTCCACATAGATTGAAAATTCCTCCCAAACCATATACTTATTCTTTTCATATCCCAAATCACTTAACACAAATTTTACTAGGATTTAAATATCTAAGTTTAGCCAAAACTGCTAAGTATTTGGCAGATTAATAAGTGCTTTTGCATACACAACCTCAATTGATTCTTAAGACAGCTCTTTGAAGTAGAACTTACTGATATCATCATCACTTTATAAATTATTAATGTGAGGTTCAGAGAAGTTGATTGATTTGCTTGAAGTCATATAGCAGGAAAATGCTAAAGAGCCTAGACATCTAGCTATAAATAAGAAGCCTTGCTTTCCAAATCAGTGGTTACTACCTGTATCTCTTTCATAGGTACCAGGGGTTTTGTTTTGCCTGGTTTTTGTAATTAACATTTTCAGGAGATTCTTGGGC